>NW_027122510.1:0-1200000 GCF_030686945.1 Centruroides vittatus | reverse complement strand
TGATTAACAGTAAAGGAGATTCATCACTATTCACTTACTCCTATTCACTTTTCCCTATTTCCCTGATCACTATTGTCTTAAGTGAACAGTGATTCACCTATTCAATATTCTCTATTCATTACTAATATTCTATTCATACTATTCATGACACACACGTATCAAACACATCGCAATTTATGACGCTCTAAACAAGGGCCATTGACACACACACATAAAAAAAATGTACGTTTTTGGGAGGTTATTTTGTATGCAGGTTTGTTTAACGTTCTTGAAAAATTGGCCGCCGTTTATAGGTGGCTTTTATTGAAGGTTCGACTGTATAGAGAGCGACTTAACCGTGTTAAATGACTTATATCTCGGTTATTGGACCACCCTCTATAGGAGTGAATAGAAAAAAATCATATTTTTCTTCAACAAATTTCATGTTTTTTAAGTAATAAATTGAAATTGTGAACCAAATGTTTTTGCTAACTTCCATTTGTATGGGCCTGAACAGTAACATATCCATTTAACTAATGAATATACATACACTCGATACAATCTCATGAACAGATCAAGGTACATTCAGTTTTGTTAGAATACATTCCATTAGAGAAATTGCATGCATCTCTGTCAATTTTTTCGAGATATTTCTGTTAATATTAAGAAAAATTCAATTGCTGAAGGTGTTTCTATATAAGAGAAAATATTTCATATATTCATGAAAATGTAGGCTAATTAAATATTTATAGCAATGCCATTTACTCAAAAAATCCACTTTTTATTCCTGGAATGAACATTTAATCTATTCTTTAGACTATTTTATTCGTGAATATTCTAAGCTTTTATTCAAATTTTAACTGTCCAATATGGATTATTCACATTCTTTACTATTTATTTCATTGGACTGAATATTTTAAGTCCTGTCGTCCGTCTGTTCGTCCATCCTTCCTCAGTCTTGTAAACTGAGTTAGATAGATAAAAATCGAGACCAGATATGGAAAGCTTAGGGGATTGAGGCCCCGATTAACTATATACGAACGTCCGGTTTGGACAGGAAATCACATGATTTCTGAAAATTACAATATAGATAAAAATTGCAGCCGGGCATTGTTATCATGTCACAATAAATAATTGTTCGTTTTAGATATAAAATTTTTGGATTTGAGAAAACAAGTAAGCGTTATATACATGATTTGTAATGCACAAATATATATATTGATTAATTAATTAACAGGAGACACCAGAAACGTGTAGATTACACGAATGTCCATAATTATGCCTATTAACAGGAGCGCTGGTCCTGTATGGGGTCGACAATTAGGGAGACATGAGAAACCATATGACAATTCATATTGTCCATTATAAATCATGGGGTTATTATATATATACAGAGTCAAACTTCGATTTTGCGTCATTTCTTTTTCGCCTGTGAAATGAGTACTAAATCTAGTGTGGCGCTAAACGTTGCACATAATTTTAAGTTTAGTAATGAATTTAATAATTCATAGATGCTAAAGGATTTCCAATTTAATAATTATGGGAAAACTCGCAAATATTTATTGGCTATTTATCGCTATTTCGAGGGTTAACTATATATAAATATGAATGTTTAAAGCACAGGCGTAATCAAGAGGGGGCATACGTCCTGTTAACCAAAAATTAAAAAAGGAAGGATTAAAATATAACAAATTAAAACAACTTTTCCTTAATTTTTATGTGCACAAACCTTAACCTTACGATGAAACCTAGTTTGAACTACTCCAGTTTAGCGCCACATTCAATTTAGTGCTAGTTTTAGAGGTAAACAAATGATCGCACTAAATCGAAGTTCGAGTGTATATGTATGTGTATATATAGATAAATTAATAAATTCCGAATGCGTGTGCATATACATTTTACATAAAATTCCTTTAAGCTTGTTTGTTTCTTTGTTCGTATAAGGCAATGCGACACGTGGGCAATCTGCCATGGAAAGGACTGATTTTCTACAAGAAAAAGGCCCCTATTTAGTCGTTAGACATGTGATAAAACCCGGAAAACTCTATGATTTGGCGAGGCGCGAACCCATGAACCCGGTTTGTAAAATTCCTTCAGGCAAATTCAAAAATTTAATAAGGAATATTTACGTAAAGTCACGTGCTTTGGTATATATATATATATATATATATTATATTAATTGATGATAAATTGCAAGACATTGATAAATTCTTATTCTCTGCACATTTCGAAGAAATTTACTCGTAAAATAAGGGTGAGAAATAAGAAAAATTCGATTGATAAGTGAAAGTAAGTCTTGTTTTGATCTGAACTTATCTATGCAAGACATGTATTTCACTAGCTTCAGGATGTAGTTAGTATGTGAAGAGTAAGAGATCGTTTCTGTGTAATTTCGTTTTTATGACTTTTATACAAGTTTGGAATGTACAAGAGTTAAAATAACAGCTCATCTTCAAGCTCATTTTTAAAATTCAAATTGCTACATATATATATATATATAAAGGTGCATTGCCTACTTAGCGAGAAAAATTATAGAATTATTATTAAATTCAACAAGGGGGAAGAAAATCAATATCACAATTTTATACTTTATATTCCCTCGAATTTTAGGCAATCAATTCAGATTTTATCGCTATTTTATTTTACATTTTATACTATTAAAGAGCAGTTTAAAGCATTATTTTAATAGAGTTAAATGTATAAAAAATGCTGTTAAAAATACGTTAGAAATTTTTAAATTTTTTATCGATTTATAACGTATTTATCTATCTTTTATGTTAAATAAATGTTAAATTAATTCGCGTTGTAAATAAATAAGATAGGTAAGACGTTGTATATAATAGACAAACAAGTGTAACCTTGTTAAAAATCCGTTGAGAAGTGCTTAAAAAAGCATCATTATCAGTTTTCAACACAAGAATTTCCAATTACTTAACAGACTTTTGACTGCTGAAATGTTCATTAAAAATTTTTTAAACTGTCAAATGAGATTATCCCAGAGTAAAAATAGATAAAAGAGTACATTAAACTAACGATATACCACCTTTTAGTAAATTAATTATATTTAAATTTATAATCATTAATTCCTTTTTAATTTAATTCGACCAACTTTTCATTTACTTGAACACAATTAGGAAGATCACTGTTAGGTAAATTACGGTAATTATGGATGACTGTTGACTGATGTAAGTTATTAGTGATGGCATCTTAAAAGTAAATGAAGCCAGTACATTTTGTATATTTATAAGATTGAAGTCAATTTCCTAACTTTTGTTACAGTTATCCCCCACTGTGACATGATAAACTGAATATAGAATAATGTCTTTAACTTTTAGTAAACTTATTATAGTTATCCCCCTACTGTGAAATAATAACTGAACGAGCAAAATTTTTTAATTTATTGAATATATGCTCTCGATCTAAAATATATATGCTCTTTATGAAATATATGCTCTCGATCTAAAATTAGTAGTCTTGCCCCTGTAAATCATACTTTTCCTGCTAGCAATAGAGTTGTGCCGGTCATCTATGTAACGCCGTTTTGGGGAAAATATTTGAATTGAAATCACGTGGCTTCCTCCCTACACTGAAAGCTCATATACAGTTAATTGGGGCCTGCTGCCACCAAGATTTTTATATCTTGTCGCGACTTTCATGTATCTAACAGACAGACAGTAGGAATTTATAACTCTACAATTTTTTTCCGAATTGCAGCCCAACATAGAATAATGTCTGTAAATTTACGTGAAATTGAAATTATCCTTTGCTGCATCATGGTAACTTAAAATACAGGGCGAGCAATTATATTGTCACAATGCCTGATTGCAATTTTTAATCATATTTTTAGTTCATTTTATCTAAAATATATGCTCTCCACCTCAAATTAGTAGTATCTCGCCCTTATACATCATACTTTTCCTGCTAACAACAGAGTTATGCTGGTCATTCGTTTTGCTGAAAAATTTCGAATTGAAAACACGTGACTTCCGTTCTACGCCGGAAGTTTCTCTATAGTTAATCGGGTCTCCCGCTCCAATGCTTACCAAATCTGATTTCAGATTTCATCTATCTAACACTGTTTTCAAGATCAAGAAAGGACAGACAACAGCTACAGACGGGCGACAGTGGGAATTTATAGGTCTACAGTTTTTTCAAGTTGCTGCCCAATGTAGAATGATGCCTGTAACTTTGACGTGAAGTTATAAAGAGTTATAAAGCTTTAAATAACTACTTGTAACTTTGATAAATTTAGATGAAAAAGTTGAAGAAAGTAATAATCTTTTTTTCGAATAAAAAAAAAATAATAAATATTTCCACGATGGAATATTTTTCAACTACAGTTTTTTTAATGAAAAGTTTGCCATTAAATATGAATTTTACTGCTCTGAAAATAATTAACTACTACTTTAAACGGGAAAAGAATATGCAGAAAGAATAAAATTTTCATTCATTACCTTCCTTTTTTTGGAATTTTTTTGAATAAATCTTTGGATAAAGAAGTTTAAATGATATTTTACTATTGTCACGAGTTCATATTTATTATAATATATAATTTATGTTCGTCATATTATATTATAAAATTTTATAGAACTCTAGAGTCATATTTTATAAGGAAATTTGTAATTTGTATCAAATACACGTAACTCCTGATTTATATCATCATTATGTATACATACTAACGTATTTCTGTCATTCACAGTTGATAAATATACTTATTAGCAATAATAATGGGTAAATATTCTTATAAGTGATAAAATAGTAAAGAAAAACCCCGTTTTAACGTTATCATTCTTGAATTTTTTAAAGGACTGTTCAATCTTTAAACCCTTAAAAATTATTATCGACATTCAAAGGCAGTTTTAATGCCTAAAATGACTAATTTTGTTTGACATTTTTAGTCTTTATCATAAGATTACAACACTATATCAGATATATAATAATTTTTTTCTTGCCTATAACGATTTTTCTAATTATAACAAAGATTTAACTTTCATTTTTATACATAATAGATTTTTTCTACATTATATGGTATATTTCTCTTGTTTAACGTTTTCTTTATTGGGCTGCAGTTTTAAAAAATTGTAGACCTATAAATTTCAACTGTCTGTTTGTCCTTTTTAATCTCGAGAACGGTGTTAGATAGATGGAAATCGCGATCAGATTTGGAAATATTGGTGGAAGAAGGTCTCGATTAACTCTATATGCACCGGAAATTACGTTATTTTAATTCAAAAATGCCCCCAAGAATAGTTAGATAGATGACTGGCATGACTTTACTGCAAATAGGTAAAGTATGATGTACAGGGGCTTGTTAATAGCAAAAGTATGATGTACAGGAGCCAGACACTACTGATTTGAGGTGGAGAGCATATATTTTAAATTAAATGAATGATTAAAAATTGCAGCTTGGCATTGTATAGATGTCAATAATTTTTGCTCATATGAAATACATTTCCCGCATTTAACATTTTTTGTCGACTTTATAAAGATGTTAAATCGAATTTGTTACGATACACCATTTGATTCTGTAAAGATCATACAGCATTTTCCCGCATTTAATGTTTTTTTCCTTACAAATATTTCATTTAAATTCGTTATCGATTACTGCCCTCTTAATATAAAGTTTCCCCATTTAACGAATCTCGTCGATTCTTGCAAAGATGTTAAATAGAAATTTAAATCGATATATATCTCTTACTAATTAAATTACTGTCTAAATTTCTAAACTGAACTAATTTTAAAGCTGTTTCAAATTCTTATATAGGCAACCAGGAAATTACACGTCTTTCAATGGTGTCGTTATAAACGTTTGCACTTTTCGTTTATCTGAATTAATTATTTTATTTTTTCTATAAAATTTCCTGGAAAAACGCATAAATAATTTTATGGATAATGATAAAATTATTAAAGTGCATTAATAAACGAATTTTAGAATATTCTATTAAACATATCGACGGGTATTTACCTTCTCCATAATTTACTAGCACTTTTATGACATTATAATGATCTATACATTAATTATTTCGTCAATCAATTATTTATTTTTGCTGTTTTTTACATGTTCCAGTATAAATTACATGTTAACTGTCATGTGGCAATAAATTCTGTCGATTGTTTTATTTTATGTGCGATATAAAGTTTTATAAATTAACGTTATTCAGTTCGATTATTAATTATTAATTAATTAATTATTATTTGTAAAAATTAATAATATCATGTCACATAATCGTTGAAATGTCAGTAATTTTGTTGATTAATTGTACAGAACTCTTTGTCTTTTAACAATTTTTCATGTTCTCATTATTTAATCTGATGTACAGTTATATGTAATGAATTTTTGGATTTAATTAATGGCTTTATATACAATATTTTAATATCGTTCAAAACTCACAGTAAAAATTAAATTTTTGAGATATTCTTTAGCTTGAAATTGTATAGATACTGACAGGCTATGATTGCCTTATGTTTTTGTTTTTAATTGTTAAGAATAAGCATTTATTAAGAGTAGAATTAATTTATGGGCATCCCTTAAGATACTTCTTTCTAGAAGATAGGCATGTATGTCTTTTCCATAATAACAGCTTAATATTTACGTGTTAAAGATGATGCCTAAAATTACAGGTATCCTTTAATACACATGACTATATAAAACTTGTTTACGAGCATTTCTATTAAAGACATTCTGAAAAAGCATAGACTTCTCAATAAATAAGACTGATATATATATAATTGTTTATATAATATTATTTTTGCATTTAATTTCACATATATGAGAAATTTCACAGTTTTGTTCTGTTTGCAGTTCTTACTTTTCTGGTTTCAATTTAATTTTATTATATCTTATATAGTGTATTATCTTATATATATCTATTGTGTAAGAAAATGTAAAAAAATAAATCTAACAAAACTTTATGTTTTTAGAGAAATTTGACATTTTATATATTGCTAATCCAAGAAAAAGAAAAGTTTTTGTTTCATTCAGATGATGTTATTGTGAAATTCCTTAGCAATTCAGGTACACTTAGTAAGTTAGTATTGAATTGCTTGAGGCTGTAATGCCTTGGAAAGTGCTTGAAAAGTGAAAAAAGTGTTGAAATTCGATCGAAAGAAATGGGATCTTCAGCTGATAACATTTATTTTTTGATGGTTTTAGAACAATATGAAAAAAAAAACTTGCAAAGTTCACGTCAAACAGGAAACCAAAAACTAATACTTTTGTATTGTGTGGTTTATACAAAGAATAACGATTTATTATAATTTAATTTATTTATTTAAAAAAATAATCGTATAATTTCTATAGCAAAAAGAAATAAAATAACAAAAAAGAAACTAACTTTTTAGAAAAAATTTCTCCCCCCTCCAAACAGAATTTATATTTATGAGATGCTGAATTATATTATACTAGTGAAAAAGTTTTTTGAGAATTCATACCTTTATGCAGAGGTGACTCTTTTGTATTTTATGAAAAATGATGAAGAAATTCTTCAAATGTTTTACGAATTTTAAAACTTTAAAAAAACAATAAATTTGAAAATCTATTTCCTTTTTATATTTAAAGGAAAAAGATGCATGGAAGCCACACTCTTTACTTCTTTGCCTCTATTGTTAATGATAGAAACTAATGCATACGATACTTTTAAATATAAGAACAATTCGTAAAAATTTATATTATTATTGAAGCTGTTGTTTATGAATGTACAGTACGTAAAAGTATATAAAAAATATATTATTTTATAAATTCATATACATATATAATACTTTATGCACTTTATAAATTACTCAAGGTGTGGTTTATATAAAATTTTATAAGTACTTTATATGAATTTCATACTTTAAAAAGTATAAAGTTCGTATAAAGCATTATAAAATGTCACACAAACATATAAGGCATTCATTATATAACATTCCAAATGTACTTTATACCCTATGAGATATTTTATAAATGTTTTATATATACATATAATATTTTATGATATAAAATTGCCTATAAAGTATTAGTTTATATAAACTTTATACTTTATTAAATATTAAATGAGTATATTACATATTTATATATTTATACACTATTTTGTAAAATACAGTACATTATAAAATATTATATAAAACACCTTATATGTATTTCATAATTTATAGTGCCTTATGCATACTTATAAAGTGTTTAATGAGTGCTTTTATGTGTTTGATAAAGTCAAACTTCGATTTAGCGCCACCTCTAAAATTGTCACTATATCGAAGGTGGATGTCATTTACGGAGCTTATACAATGGTTTAGTATAATACATAATAATTTATAAGTCAATTTATGTCTACTTTATACGTAAATCATATTTTATAAACTACTTTATATACATGTATTTATATATAAAATTAATAATTCAATAACCACAACAAAATGTTACACTTATTATTATATTAATGATTACATTTGATTGAATAAAAAGACTTTTATGAATTTTAATAAATAAAGATTCTAATCTGATAAAGGAAGCTTTTTTTTATTTTTTCTTCTATTGAAATATGCTATTTACAATTCATTTTAAATTATAATTTTCTGTGATAAGTATCGTTTTCATGTAAATTTTTTTAAAAATTTTCTAGGCGATAAAACTTGAATATTTTATTTAAAATTCGATAAACTTGCATTTTTTTTATTTTTATGGAATTTAAATTAATTTTTTACTGATATTTTACCACGTGAAAAGTCACAGTTCAATTGGGCTGTAATTTTCAAATTGTTCACTGTTCACCCATCCTTCAGTTAATTGAGAACGGGATTAGATGCAAAATCCAGATTAGAGATGGAAAGCTTAGGGGTCAGAAGATCCGATTAACTGTATACTAACTTCTGGTCTGGATTGGGAGTCACGTGATTTCAATTCAAAATTTTATCGATTGGGAGTTAGATAGATGACATGTGGCCAATTGTCATAAGGAGAAGTATGATGTTCAGGGGCAAGATACCACTGAAATCGAGAGCAGATATGGAAAGCTTTGGAGCTGGTGATTTCTATTAACTATATACGAATTTTCCAGTTTGGACCGGAATTCACGTGACTTCAATTCAAAAATTTTCTCGAGAACTGAGTCAGGTAGATGAAAATCGAGACCACATATATGAAAACTTATTTTTAAATTAAAATACGATTTAAAATTGCAGCTCGGCATTGTGAAAATGTCACAATAAGTAATTGCTCGTTGTTAATACTTCTTACATAAATTCTATTAAAATTAGTTAATTATATGATCAAAATAAACTTTATCGATAATAGAAATTGTTATTTACTTATTTTTTTTATTATTTTGTGAATTTTATAAACCGGAGAATTTTTATATTAAGAAGAAATGACGGCTTTATCGGTAGATCGCGATCTACTTGTTGAGAAACGTTTTACTGTATCATTTGTCAGGTGTTATCAGTTTTGATCAAGTTTATTTTATTTTCTACAAAATTTATTTTATGACTTTAAACAATTACGTAACATTTATTATTTTCTAAAAGAAATTAGAAATAAGCTAAAGTATAACGAAAAACTAATATAAGAATAAAAACATTGAAATATGAAACTCATCAACCTTCGCTTCGTTGTTTTTTAAAGTTATTTAAATCTCCAAAATTTAATATTTTTGTTATCATCATTTAAAATTTATGCATAAATGTATTTAATTACTGATTTATATAAGAATTAGGAAAAAAATAAATCTGAATTATCAAAACTTTGTCTGAGAGATGACAGATCAATTCAATGTCTAGACTAAAATATTAGTCCAATTAAATTTTATATATTGATAAAATAAAACTTTTATATATAAAAAACACATTTTTATTACTTTTAAATAATTTACTTTGCATACTTTCTTACAAATTCACCAACAATTCCATCTCGAAATGTAAGAAATAAGAATTACATTTTAAGTATGCATAAGATGATTGTGCATATACAGGTAGATGTACAGTACACTTTAGCAATGATATAACAATCGTAAAAGGATGCTTTTTAAGTTATTTATAAGTCGAAAATCTTGTTTTTATAGTAATATAGACTGATATATGTATGGTAACAATATGTTTTCTATCATTTCTTCACTGGAGTGTGTTACTTACCTTTACTTTTCTCTTGGTGTTCTACAACTTTACCTTGTTCTGTTGCTAGATATGGATGATATGACCCAAGAGTATCATTTCTTCATCACATAGGGACTCTCTATTTCGTTCCTAATCCCTCTTCTCCTACAATTCTTTCATTAAATATCTAGGAACTCATTTTTTATATATATTAGCTAATTTTTTATATTTTTTTCCTCCTCCACTTCCTTGTTTTTTTTTTCAAACTGGAATTCTCATTTTAGTAGTAGACATATCGATTTTTTATAGATAAAAAATTATTTTTCAATATTCAATTTAATTTAATTTAATTTAGAATTTATTTATTTTGACATTTTTATTAGAAGATGAAAGGAAAATTTAAATTAATTGTTTATTCATTATACCGAGATTTCACTTTAAATTTTTATGATTATTTTTCGAAATTAATTTCTTTTCTTGTTTATCGAATTTAAAATTTTTCGGGTTAAAATGTAAATATTTAAGTCATTTTTATTTTTAGTTCAATTTAAAATTTAATAAATTTACTTGATTTTATTTTAAATTATAGATATGGTTTCAGATAGTGTTGATTTAAGTAGTGACTGTATACATTATAGGTTAGGTTATGTATGAAGTCTTAGCTGTATATTTATTATTTAATGTTATTTAATATTTAATATTTAACAAAGAAAATTCACTAGTTAGAGCGAAAATATTTACTTTTAAATGCGTTCAAGCTGATTATTTAAACATTTAAATAAAATTTTTAAACTGAAATTTATCCTATTAAAACAATGCTGGAAACTGAAATTAATCATACTAAAAAAATGTGTTTGTACTGAAATTTATTATACCGAAAGTGTTTAAATTGACATTTTACGTATTGAAATAATGTTCAATAAGTTAACTAATGACATAATGTTAAACCAAATGAGCTATATAAAATGTTCAAATTAATACAGTAAAGATTAAATAAAATATATTTGATTGAACAGATAAACAAGAGAAAGTATGCACACGAACAAACCTAAAATACTCTTTACTTATGTTAAATTAAGCAGAACATTGAACAAAATATTAAACAGATCTGTAAATAATTAATAATATCTTGATATTTTTCTGATAAAAATTGAAATTTGCCCTTCTAAACAGTATTCAAATTGGATTATATCCTATTCAAACACGTTCAACTTAAAACTTTTTTATTGAAAATTATTGAACAATTAACTAATTAAATTAGAAATTAAAAAAAGAATAATCCTGAAAAAATTCATTCGAATAGATGTGTAAACAATTACTGTTTTGATCAATTAAAACAATAAATAAACCATTTTATAAATTAATGTTCAACAGAAGAATATAATAAAAAGTTTTACATTATAGAAAATTTAACTAAATTGAAGGGATAAGCATTTGAAAGGCGATGAACAGCATCGAATTTTAGAATAGAAAAGCAATAGGAAATTCCACGAGACGTGTCAATAAAGTGTCAAAATAAATCCAGATAATAATAAAAAACACGTATATAATACTTAAAAATTTTATAAATGAATAATATAATAATAATAATAATAAGTATAAATAAGCATTGAAAGTTGATGGAATGATTGGCAATCGAGTGCATCTTAACATTGTCAGCAATCAGAAGATAAGAGGCTAGACAGGAGACGTTGTGCCATCTTGACAACCATCACTAAAACTGTCAAAAGCAGATCTCTCCTTAAGCGAATTGCAAGATGCTCTAGTCAATGGCAGAAACGCCTTTTCTTGTCTGCACTACAATGAAATGATGAAAAAGTGAGTTACAAATGGTTTTGCCTCCTCCCTTATTCATCGCCTCTAGCGGACATGGAGTATGTTTTTAATGCAGGATATTGGTTCATTGCCTTTATACGTGAATAAAAAGTAATAGTAACGATAAAAAACAAAATATTTTCTTTATTTTTTATCAACTAGTTAGTTTATTTGTTAGCTGTCAAGTATATAACGACGTATTCAACCGTTCTAGAACTTGTTAGTGTATTTTTCTTAATATTTATTCTTAATATCGTGTTTTAACATTGATTCATTCAATTTTTAACTTAATTTTAACTAAGTTTATCACTGATTTTAATCTTAACTACCGTAAAATTGATTGACAGGAGAAGCGTATAGGAATCTTCCCACAATAATAATTGAATTTTGACACTACTATTTATTAAATTTTAGTTAGAATAAGTAAAAATATTTAGCTTTTTTTTACTTCTTGACCATTATAGGGAACGAATCTTCGTTTATTCTACAGCATATTAATGTATTTTTCTTAATTGAACTCAATTTTCAAATTACACATCTTTACATTCCCTCTGTTCTTCATTAATCTCGAAAACGGAGTTACGTAGATGAAAATCGAGACCATATATGGAAAACATATAGGCCGAATGTACCGATTAATTATATACGAAATGCCTGTTTGAACCGGAAGTCAAGTTTTTCCAGAACGACTCTATTGTTAGAGGAAAAGTATGATGTACAGGGGCAAGACACTCCTAAAATCGAGAGCATATATTTTAAATTAAATTAATTTAAATTATGATTAAAAACTTTTGCTCTTTTTTAGTTTTTTAAATTTTTATTGATTAATTTTTGTGTATTTATCACACAAATCAACAGTCACGTTGAAATATTTTGATTTTCAACAGTTAATAACAGCTTTTTATTTAATTTTTCTACATTTTTTACTTACTTTATCATTAATTTTAAATATTGTACATTTAATTTTTAATTTTAATTAATTTAATAACTTTAAAAATTCATCCATAAGAGAAGATTATAACAATCTTCAAGTGCATCTTCGTATAATAATAATAATCGGATTCTGATGCTTGTGTTTAATAAATTCTACTATAATTAACTTTACTTTAATCTCATTCTAGATTTTATAAATATTATTATTACTTTGATTTTATTTATTTTTCTTAAAGTTTGATATATTATATATTTAGAATAATGTAAATAAATAATTTACTTAGCTATTGATACAGTATTTGCCTGACATTACCAGGCATTGTAAGGAATAATTAGATTCTGTTGTTTTCTTCTTAATTGAATAGGAGGGTGGAAAAGTTTGTTTCTGTTAAGAGAGCCAATTTCTGATGATGATGATAAAGAAAGAAGGCAAAAAAATACAAAGATAAGAAGTGTTTTCTGCTAATGATATAAGATCATTAAGTATCAAGCTACATTTTACAATCTTTTTATAGTGATTGAAGTGCTAATTTAATTATTAATGAGTATTGATGATGATCTACACACTTAAGTGATCATTTTTAAATGCTTTGACATAGTGTAAAACATGTGGTAAAGTTTAAAAACTGTTTTAGACGGTTAACAATGATGGGATACGTTATAATTTTTCAATATTTTTTGGATTTAAGGTGTTAGATTTGAGTTTTTAAAACTTTATTTGGGGATTTTTGCAGGATATTATACCTGGAATAATTTGGATTTTTATTTTTTGTGCTGAAATTTTCAAATTGCAGACCTATAAATTTTCACTTATGTCTGTCATTCCTTAATCTCGAGAAATGAAGTTAGATAAATAAAATTATAAACCAGATATGGAAAGGGTAGGGCAGGAGGCCCAGATTATCTATACAGGGTGGGCCAGCGAAAACGAAACGGCAGAGTGTTCGTGTTCGTCCAATCAAAGCGCTCGGACAGGTCGATTTTACTCTCGAGGGGACATCTTTTGCAATAAAGTTTTTGCGATTCTGAATACAACAGACAACAAAAAATTTTAAAAACTCATATATTTTGTATTAACTAAACAAGCTTTTATTTCGAAAAAAAATGTTTGTTTAGTTAATATTCAGAATGGCAAAAACTTTATTGCAAAAGATGTCCCCTCGAGAGTAAAATCGACCTGTCCGAGCGCTTTGCTTGGACGAACACGAACACTCTGCCGTTTCGTTTTCGCTGGCCCACCCTGTATAAAAACTTCCAGTCTTGACCATAAATCACGTGATTTTGATTCAGAAATTTTTCCCGTAGATGACTGGCTTGACTATTGTTAATAGGAAAAGTATGATGTACAGGGGCAAGACACTGCTAAAATCGAAAGCATATTTGTTTATTGTTGGATTTGAAAATTTTTAGATGATTAATTCGAGCTCAACATCTGAAGAGTTGGGTATTTTTCATATCCAACATTCTTCAGAAATTTTCATATCCAACATTAAATAAAATAAAAAAAGAGAGTACTTTTTTATTTTATTTAATGTTGGATGTGAAAATTACCAGACTTTTAGTTAGGGTTTAATATCTGAAGTGTTAAATAATCTTTGGATCTTTATTAGATGAAGTGTCGGAATTTTACTGCAGTACAATTTAGGAATTTGTTTAGTATTTAATTGGGGACTTAATACGTTTAGATTTGAATTTTTAATAGTTTTTAGACTCAAAACTTGATGTTTTTTTTAAAAGATTTTTAGCAGTTTTTAAGCTATTAAAACTCCGGAAAATCTCAAATATTGTAAACAATTATACGCGATTCTGAAATTATCAATCAATTCTAAAATAACTTCTCGTTGTTCTACATCGTGTTGTTATTATAATAAATTAGTTGCTTATCAGAAAAATTTAATCAATAAAAATACCTTTTTTTAATTATAACACACTTAGCTAATCAATTATAATTTTAATTAAATGTTATGATTAAAAAAAAGGAAACTAATTATGAACTATCAGCTTTCCATAATCATCGAAGGCAATCATTACTTCTCAGGAAAATATCCTTAAATAAGGATATTTAGCTTTTAATTTTATCATTTTAATATTTTTAAAAGTGTTTTAATGCGTTTTATGATGATAAATTTAATGGAAATTACATAGATTTGTGTATATCTTCATTTACTTTCTCGTTTTTCTTTGATATTGATTTACTATTAAGATAATTGGCAAGGTATAAACTTTCTATCTACTTATCCTTACTCCATTATTATCCTTATGCTATTTCTGGAGTTATATCTAAGCAATTATATCGTATTAGTTTAATCCATGATGATGGTTTCATCTTAATTACTAACTATTCCTAGTGGATGTGTAGGAATTGCTTCAATATTATCGAAAGAGAACATGTGTTTCTAATCATTTTTCTTTTTATTAAGCTTTATTGCTAAATTAAATAAATTTAATTAGTTTTTTTAAGTTAATAGATGATAATGACAATTAAGTTGGTTTACATAGCAGGTATGTTTTATAGACTCTGAATGTGTTTTAAAACTATTACTCAAAAAACTAGGTCAATAAAATACTTTGTATACGATGATGACGATGATGATAATGATGATATTGATCGGGTGGTAATAATGGTGTTGTTGTTGGTGGAGGTGGTGTTAGTGGTGACGATAGCATTTTTAAATTATGCATTAACAAAAAAATCCAGCAACGAGTTGCTTAACTTTTCCGGCAACATTTGGTGGCGCCGTCTGTTATCATATTTTAAAAACTTTTTATATTTTTATCTATTATAAAACGACAAGAAGCTTAACTTTGAGGGTGAAGATGGGTTTTATACAAAATTGTAAATGATAATACGAGTAAAATCGTCATTAAGTCTGATCCTACTCGAGATACACACGACCCCCATTATCTCCTCATCCCTTTAACCTTTAATTTTCAAAATTTAATAGCATCAATCCGCTTAATAAACAAACTACCTTGCAAAATTTCAGAAATTTTCGACAAAAGGCATAGGAATTATTAAGCTTCAAACAGGGTGAACAAAGTTGTGCACTCCCTCACACACATTAACATCTAATGTAGTAATGTGGAAGTGATATGTTTAGTTATATATTAATAAAAGAAATAAATTTATACTTTACGAATAGATGTCACATTAAAAAGGTTCAAAATAAGAAGCAGAAATGACGTTGATGATAGCGATGATGATACTTATTCAAGTGTATACTGTTCTGAAAGGAAAATTATTTTAAAATTATCCTCTGTAAGATACTAGCTTATAAAATACATAATGATGACATTATTTATTTCTTGAATAATCATCACCAGCATTCTCTTTCTTAAAAAAACTGCTTTATAAATACATTTTTAGCTTGATAACTATATTATAATGCATATTATAAATATTGAAGAATCTTTCAGAGAACTATTTGTGAGTTACTGCACGCATTGCAAACGATATTGTTATTATTAAATCACGTGACTTTCAACCACCCAAATTCGAAGATTCATTGCTATTAATAAAATTTCCGTCGTCTGAGGTACTTCAGTTTAGCACCAATTCAAAGGCGACACAAATAGTGGCGCTAAATCGAAGTTTGACTCTAGTTCCAATCCTTCTGTTAATTAAGCACAACACAGTTAGATATTTCGTAGTATTTTTCAGATCTCTAACACACGCTTTTATTTAATGCTAAAGAATTTATAAATAATTAAGTAAAGAAAAAATTTCGAGAGGAAAAAATCAATTATTCTAAGTAATTGTTTACAATTTTCAAAGAATTGAATAAACTGTAATTTGTGTTGTTTGCTGTAATTCATTATTTACTTCATACACATTCATTCTTCCCTGTTCGATTTCTCTGTTACAGCTGTTTGCTATTATTTGTCTTTGTAAATCTGTAAAAGTTTTCGACTTCACTGCTTGACTTAATGACTTTGGTGAAAGAGTGGAGAGACATTTCACACTAGCATTCATACAATACACATTTTATACAAAAATATAACTAATTTACACTTTCTAATTTTACTAAACTCTTATTTAAGTGTTCTTAAACCTTATTTTTAATTTATTTATCCCATTTTTGTATTTAAGAATATCGCAAAGTTAGTTAAAAAGCACGTTTTGTGAGTACTTGTTTGCTATATTTTTAACCGGTCGATCACGAACTACAAGCAGAGTCATTTATTTTAACTTGTTGAGAAATACTGGTTATTATGGAATAAGGCCACGCAACACGTGGGTGATCTGTCTCTCGGGAGGTACACTGGCTCCTATTTAGATGTTAGATACGTGAAGAAAATTCGGAAAACTTCACCTGACCTTTGATAAGCGGCGAATCTACGAGCAGTGTTCAGTGGTGTTATCCACTCGGTTACTGGTTAGAAAACACTATCGATTGAAGAATGCTGTTGATTAGAAAACACTACATGTTGGAAACTGTTGCCTTGTTATTTGGAAAACACTATTTGTATTGTCTTAGAGCTCGAAGTTATTCCACTGTTTGAGCACTAGGAGGGCCTTTTTGATACCCATGGTGGATTGACCAAGGCCCATTATGAAGGTGATCAAGTGATGAGAAACGGGGACAAACATATCCGAGACAGAGCATCCATGAAAAATTCCAGTGGTTTTCAACTCTGGTTCGATCCGAGGTCCCCCAGAGAGGTAGCTGACGTCTTAACTATCCGGCTTTATTAAACAATAGTGTTTTGCACTATTGTTTAAGAAGTGTTGTATTGATTAGAAAACACTATTGGTCGAAAATCTTGCATTTAGGAAACACTATTATCTAAAAGTTGTTGTATTAGATGGAAAATACTATTGTTTAAAAATGTAGTGTTACCCTTGTTAAGAAACACTGTATATTGAAAAAGCTTGGTTCTATTGATTAGAAAACACTACAGTTTGAAGAAATATTGTCATACAGGTGCAAGAAACACCGCACTACTTCACAGAAAAAATAATATAAACAATTGCATTCTCTTACACATGCATTATTGCATCGATTGTTTTTTTCCTCTTGATCGTTAATATTATCGATACGTGATAAGATAGTTAAATTTTCATTTCATTACATTTATATTCATTTGTAGCATTCGATTTACTAGAAAATTGAACAAATTTACTAAACATATTAATGACCAGAGGGATGATTATCATGCAGCAGTTTTCATATCCGTATCTTAATTAGTATTAACACGTTGACTGCTGATATATTTAATGCTTTTCCAATATTTTAGTTAAGCTAGTTGTAGGATATTAAACTTATTATAATGTATTATTGATGAAGTTTATTTTTATTTTTCTACTTTTCGCTTATTTCCTAGTTTAATTTGATAATTATATATACATACATACATACATATAATAGTAATGCGGTATAATTATTGTTTAAATTACATTTTAATGGCTGTTTATAAAATTAATCTTTCCTGATGCGAATAACGTTTATTGGTTATAAAGTTTTATTATTTATTAGTTTCATTTGTTGTAGCTAACCTATGAACCACGAAACTGAAAACAACATAAAAATAGCCGTTCTTTGATGTTATTTTGTATAGAGTTTTGTTCATAGTTCCTTAAAAATGACTGTTTAGACGTGGTCATTGTTGCACATTCGACTGTATTATTAACTTATTACTTCTCCAACTGTTATAGCAGAGGGAAAGTATGGCAATCGATCAAACCACAAATGACCGTTACAAGATTTTTTATTTTTGGATTCAGGGGTCTTTGAAACGTCGAGAAATACAAAAAAATTTGGGGGTAATTTCTGTACGTATGGATGTTAGTGTGTATGGGAGCCTTCTTTGAAGATTAATAACTCCTGTGTTTTTTATCGAAAATTCCTAAAATTATTCAGGAGATTCGTTTATTAAGGGGATTGATGCTATTAAATTTTGAAGATTAAAGGTTAAAGGGTGAGGGAATAATGGGGGTCGTGTATGTCTCGAGTAGGATCAGACTTAATGATGATCTTACTCATCATTAGCATTTACAATTTTTTTTTTTTTTTTTTTTTTTTATAAAACCCATTCCTACCCTGAAATTTAACCATTTTTCCATTTTATAAAAGTTATATTTTTAAGTTTTTAATAAAATATGATAACAGATGGCATCACCAAATGTCGCCGGGAAAGTTAAGCAACTCGTTGCTTGATTCTTTTTATTTTATAAAGTTTGTTTTAATAATATATATCTAATTTAAGAAAATTTTAAAAACTTTTGGTGCTGTAATGATGTATGTTTACTCAGTAATGTGTGTTAGATACCTGTCTTGTGTTACACAGAGAAGCCTAAAAATCAGTTAATTATTGTAAAGACTAAATTGTTTTATTGCCCGAATAGTTTAAATTAATTTTGTAAAAGGAAAAAGCTCTGATTTGACCTAAATTTATAATTGACAATCGCAAATACACCTCGAACACACAAAACGAAACACGATTAATTGACTTTTGGGCTATTCTGTATATGAGAGATAAATTGATAAATATTATGTAATGCAGTTGTATAATAATCGTATATAAATTACTAGGATAAATTTAATTACCTAGATATATTATTTTACTAGTAGAACAGATAAGCAAAATAATTGTTAGTAGAGTAAGTAAAAACTACTTTATATAATAACCGATTGATTGCATCTGTTCGTTTGTCTGTTTGTAAGACATATCTTAGTTTTTAAGCTAAGTTGAAATTTAATATATATATATATATATATATAAGGCCTATATACAAAATCCATTTATACAGTTTTTTCCCATATTGTTATTGTACAAGAGGAACTACTTGTTATATGAAGTAACATAACTTATCCACACTAATAATCGCTTCGAATTGTTATTATTATTACCCACAATGATAGCCAAGTTGCAATAGACATTAAAAACAAATATGTTAAAAGCATATCCTGTAAAACTCGTCATCTGAAGGATATCAGTAACCAAAAAGGGGCAAAAAAAGTCAATTTCATGGGGTCCCCACTAACAGGATGCTCCAAACCAATCTTTTATAAGAAAATATGTCCCGGAAGAAAAATGTCTGAAGTCAACCCCAAATTCAAAATTTTCTGGGCTCCATGAAGCTTTAATGTGCCACTGCCATCATATTAGACACGGGAATAATAAGCAACGAAAGGGCAGATATTGCAACAAGCGCCAAGTAATCAATGTAAAGTATATTAATACTACTTCAACATTCCTATAAAAGAAACTAAAAAAAAAACAATTGTACTCAATACACACTTATGAATTGATAAAAGTTAAGAACAGGGAAATAGTAATCGCATAACACACAAAGCTATATGTAGTGTCTTACAACGACATAGAATGAAATACTCTACTCCTGACTTTTTCATTAGCCAAATTCTCAGTTGCCATGGCAATTTATCTGTATAGATTCGGATTGACAGACAATAATATTTGCTCCTATAATAACAGACATCTAATCTATTGATCAGTTTACTTTTGAGTGTACCTTACTCATTAACCAAAGCAATGTCCTTGTTGGCCTACTGCTATTAAGATTTATTTTCAACAAAGAATACTTTTAATGCTTTACAAACATTCGTTAACACCACTCGAGCTCTTGTTTATGTATCGTAATTAGCTACCTCACAGTTTACACTTTCTACTGTCTTTATTCTGTAACGTAAATGGAGAAAGTAAAGCCATTATTTTTGCATTTACAACTGTTGTGCTTTTACTTTTCACGGATTCTTTCATGTACATATTTATCAAATACTGTACCCAATTTATCAGTATAAATTACTTTTCTTCCACAAAAATTAAGGAAACGAGTTATTTATGTAATTTCATTCATTATGTATTTACATTTACATACTTTGAGGCTATATTTTCATACCCTTTCATACCCCTACCAATGAGAATACGTTTCTGTTTCACGTGATTATTCGTCAGAATATGAATTTTTTATAAAAATAAAATTAAAAAAAATACAAAAAAATTCAGAAAAAGTGGTTTCAATCGGTTTTGCACACGCGCACGTATGACCAGAGACACATAAATTGGTCATTCAGGAATTCTCGAATGTGGAATTAAGAAAAATTATATTTTATATTTAATTTAATTTGAAAAATAAATAAAAACCTTATTTAATTTGTTGATACATTTATTTAGAAGGAAAATTAAATTATTATTAATTATTATCATTTTACTTGGAAAAATGTTAATAAAATATATAAAATGTATAGTGAAAATAATGTAATTTTTTTAATAATAATTAAATAAAGTAAAAAAAAAACTTTATTATATTTTCTTCAATGCGATATTTATATTCACGAATCATATATTTATTTCTTTATCGGAAAGAAATGTATTAAAATTATTCAGTCGAATAAAAAATAAACAAATACATAAAAAATTTAGTTTATATCAAAAGAATCGATTTTTAAGTTAATAAAATACAGTATTAATATAAGAAAATTTATTTAGTTTATATGAAAACATTTTTAACAAGATATTTTACATTCTTTTTTTCCTCCAATGTAAAAATCTTACCTCCAAAAACCTCTAAATATGATAAAAATGCCTCTAAATTGTTACGAGTTTTAAAAAATGTGTAAACAACATAAATAATAGTAGTAACTCAACTACTGTACCATTCGAAACATCAAACATTTCATTTAAATAATTAACAATTGAATGTTAAGAGTCATCAGTTTCGCATTCACCCGTTGCTGATTCTGCTGTTTTTTTTTTCTTTTGTTTCGAAGGAACGAAATTTTAACATGTTTTGTTTTTTTAATTTCAGTTCATTCTTAAGTTTTAAAATAGATTCTTTTCCTCTCTAACTTATATATAAATTCCCTAAATTTGGGAGAAAACCCTAAGCCAGGCATCCTGATTATAATCTGCGCAGTTTTTCCTTACAACAAATGACAATGAAGGAAAATTATACCAAAGAGAGTAAATTCCGCTTTCGGTTTTGAATTCTATTAATTTACAACGAAATATTCTTATAGCATACAAAAATAATTGCCTTTAGGAACAAACCTCTATCTCTAGAAACCTTTAAATTTACAAGGATTTTTGTTTTGTTTTTCCAAACAACATTACTCCCTCAATAGATAGAAAATCTCTCTGGTGACGGCATAAGCCAAGCCTACAATGAAAAGGGGCAGAATATAGTTAGGGAGAAGCCTGACGTATCCACGTCAGATTGACCCCAAAAATTCCTGGAGTTATAAAACCACCCCGATTCGATTCCGGTTCCCCAGAGCGGTAAGCTGACCCTTTACGGTTTCGACCATCCGGCCGCCATGTTGTGTTTTGCTAAGATTTACTGACTTAATTCTACAGTACATAATTGAAATGATCGCTGCATAAACATGAATACGTTATAGATTTTTTATTTGGTATTATTAAATAATAATTACAAAAGTTTTAACAAACAATAATAAGATCCATAATGATTTTTATGGTATAGTGCGCTTATAAGTATTGATAAATCCGTCTCCTCACTTAATAGCTCACGTAGGTCCAGATATGAAAGTGGACGTGTCTTCAGATTTAGACAATAAGATACAGAGCAATAAAACAATTTAATCAAACTCCAGAAATAAGATCAAATCGATTCAATCTAAGATTTACATGTTGTAAAATTTTCACGTAGTACAATTTATTATATTTTCATACAAATGGCTTTGATTAATTTGATTTTGCTGGTTTTTTAGTCTTTAAATTATATTACATGACGATTTTTTTACGTAAAAGTTACTTTTGATAAGACATGAAAAGTCTACTTTTGATTTATTATTATTATTCATACATCTTTTATAGCTTTCGAGGAGGAATAGAACCGCATTTATGACCAGTCTGAGCTTCATCTCGTGTCTCTTAGGTCCTATCTGCCTCTGTTAGTACATATCTGATGGTCCTAAAACAGGAATTCTTACTTTAATTGTATATATATTTTAATTGTTGACCTGGAAAAGTAAATAAATGTATTTTTAAAAGGACCTACTAGTGGCCGAGTAGATAAAACTACCGAACACCACTTGGTTTTCATGGGCTATAGCAAAGCAACACGTGGGCGATCTGCTGTGGGGAAATGCCTCCCGGGAGGTCTTTTAAAGAAAATGGCCCCTATTTAGGTGTTACTAACGTGAAGAAAACTCGGAAAAACGCCATGTGACCAGACTGTTGGTCAGGCGCGAACCCATGACCAGTGTTCAATGGTTTTACCACTTGATCACTGGTGGGTTTTATGACCCACCAGTGATCAAGTGGTAAAACCATTGAACACTGGTCATTGGAGTAAATTATTACTTGTAATTCAAATTTTAAAACTTTTTAACAAGGTTTCTTTTAAATAATATTAATAATACTTTTCAAACAAAAGTATATTATTAATGTTTTTAGAATTTATGAGTGCTTTCAAAATTATTAAATAAAAAATTTTGCTACTTTTGATTTTAAAATATATTTCAAAATTCTCACTTTCAATATTTCAAATTTGTAAAATTATTTTGTTCATAAAAATGGTTTTCTTTAAACTAATTTACTTACAAATATTTCTATTATTTTTTAAATGTATATAAACTATATTATTCGAAATATTTTATGTGACATATATTATTATATTTTTCCAAGATATAACTTGATTGAGATTTAAACTGGTACAAAGAATCGTTGTGTAAGCGTAAGAAATTGAAATAAATAATAATAAAATTTAAAAAAATAAATGTCAAACTGTTAAAATAAATAAATAAAAATCTTGTTGCTGAAAAATGACTAAAAACATTCGTTGCAACACTCCAATGGTTGTGATTGACAAGCGGAAAACAAATGAAAGAATGTTGTTACAAGATATGGCATTGGACGGTGAATCTCAATTTTAATATCGTTTATATATTTTTTTATTGGGGTTATATCGGGATGGGCCAGACTTTCAATGAGATATGAAAGCGAAAAAAAACTGATAAATCGAATATAAATTCAAATTTTTTAAAAATATTACTAGTATTCAAAATTAGGCTACTGAATATGGATTCCTCAAGAATGAATTACATGTATTTGCTTCAAAATGTATGGTGTATTTTTAACAATTTTTATGTTAAAATATACACGAAGATAAGAACTAGTTCGTTAAATACATTTAAACTAATTTCTTATACAGAAATCCAGTAATCCCAATTAATTTTTAATACAGGTTTGTTTGAAGAACCAGCAAAATCGAATTATCTTTGAAAATTTTTATTTTTAAATATTTTCATCAAAGTCAGTCGCGTGAAAATATAATAAATTTTACAATGGAAGAATTTTATATCATGTAAATCTTGTAGATTGAATCGATATATAAAAAAATATTAGTATTCTTTGACTGTAAAGTATGATTCTTCTTGAGTTACATCAATTGAAAAATCAGATTGAATAAATTTAAATTGAAAACAACAAGAGTTAATCCATTCTAAAATTGTAAAATATTGAAGTAAAAGAAAAATTTGTAAGTTTTGTATAAAAAGAATAAACTAAACATTGATTGTTAGTGAGTTGTATAAATTCACATTGTGAGAAAATTCTGTTGTATAAATAGTAAAACCCTCATCGCACAAGTTTGTGATTATTCAATCATCTAGATAATTTGTTTTGTTGAAAGTCTTCAATGCTATCATTACATCAGCAAATTGGAAAGATTTTGAAATTTGAAATTCTAATCAGGAATTCAAAACAATTCTCCAACATCTACATTGTCTCTCAAGGTGAATTTTCAAGTAAGCGCTTGAAATCTGCCCTGAAGCAAAAGTTGATAAATAGAATATCAACTTTTTTGTATTTGAAATGGCATTCTGATATTAAAATATATATAATATATATATCTGACACATGAAAATGCTTTTTGAAGAGAGGAAATAGCAATCACTTTCGACTTTAATGTGGATTTCTGATTCCACTCTTCGTACGAAAGTGTTTCTCAGCTTTCCAATTCGGCTTTAAACATTATTATAAAATGTTAATTGGAACACAAATAGAAAATTAAATTATTTTAACTTTTATTTATATAAAAATTTCCAATAAGTTATAAAAAAATAAACAAATTATTCATGAGTTGACGAAGTAATGTCTCGCAACAAACCTGTTATTTATGTATTTTCTCAATATAATATAGAAAAAAAAAATGTTCCTAAAGGATGTCCTAGATAAACAGGATATATAACAAAATTATTTTGTGAATTTCGTAATAAAGTTTTTTATATGAAAATAGGAATTTACATTAAATCTATGTAGTTTTTTCTATGTAGCTTGTTATAGAATTTCATTTAATGATGCACATTTGCAAATTTTACAAACAGCTAAGATGATGAATGATAACTAAATCATTTTTAGAATTTCATAGATGTGTTTCTGATATAAAAAAAATAAATGATCGCTAAATTTACATAAACTTTCAGCCTATTTTGATATAATTTTCTGTAGATTTCAATTTAAGGATAAATATTTGTATGCTGATTCTGCAAACACTATTACTGTATTTTGCTATACGATTTTAAAATGAAATTTAGAGAGAGAATCTCATCATATTCTCTATTTTGGACACTGAAATATTCAATTTTAATTAATTTTGTATAATTAATAACAAATGATAGATCATCAATGTTAATTAATTTGTGTCAGTAAAATATTCAATACCATTGAAAATGTTATAATAATATATTATTTAATTTATTTATGAGGTATTCAAAACTCACATTAATTTTATTTCATGAAATGTGTGATCATGAGTTTAAATTAATTTACAGAATTCACGTTGGATTAATTTAATTCTCTCCTCTCCTATCTTTGCTCCTCTTTCTTTCTTTTGTGTTTCCTCTTCTCGTTCTTTCATCCCTTTCACTTTCTCTGTTTCTTTTCTTTCTTTTTCCACATCCTCTTTTGTCTTCTCTTTCTCATTTTCTTTCTGTCTCACGTTCTCTTTTTCTTCGTTTCTTTACCTAATCACTCTGTTTATTTGTCTGTCTCCTTTCAATCTGTATTTATGTATCTCTATCTGTCTTTTTATCCTAGTCCTTCATAAAGATAGAAAAACAAAGAGAGAGGTATAGAAACGAAAAAAGCATATATATATATATATAGAGAGAGAGAGAGACGGAAACAGTAAGATGGAAACAAGAAACAGATAAAGACAAAGAAAGAAAGACACAAAAGAGAGATAGAAACAAAGAAAAAAAAAGACACGAGAGATAGAGACAAAGAAAGAAAGGCACAAAAAAGGGAACAGAGAAAAGAGAAAAAAAGACACAAGAGAGAATAGAGACTAACCTAAAGAGATTGGTAGATACAGATACAGAGAGAGAGAATGAAGATAGATCTTGTCTGTTGTCTGTCAGTCTGTTTTTCTTACTGTTTGCACCTAACTGTGCGTATCTTTATCTGTTTCCCTTGTTTCCCTGTCTGTATTCATCTCGATCTCTGTTTCTCTGTCCTTCTTTCCTTTGTTTTTCGGTCTACGTCAATATACAAACTATAAAATAAGGGAATAATTTTCTCATCACTCTTTTACAAAACGTAGTTCTAAACGATTACAATACTTCAAAAAATTTTTTAAATAACTTCAAACTAAAACGTAAGAAAATATTCTAAAAAATTCCAACATTTAACTAAGAGTTTTTTAATAAAATAAGAAATAAAATTCAAAATAAATCTAAATTTATTTATTTGTATTTTTTTTACATTTATTCAGAAAATTATATAATTTTTCTTAAAAGATATTATTAAAAATTGAAAATAGGAAGTACATAAAATTACATAGAAACAAAATTTTATAAATTAATTTTATTTCCATTTTTATTTTGATTTATAAACATATTTTTCAAATTAATTAATTTTATTTTTATATATCCAGCATCTTATATTTAATTAAATTTTATGATTTCTACAGAAGGAAAATTGTTAAAATAAATCTATAAAAAGTATTTATTATTCTTAAGAATTATTTTAATAATTAATTTTCTAGAAGGTTTTAAAAAATAATATTAAAATCAAATATTTTTCGAAGGATATATTTATATATCATATCAATTATTACGTAATTTTTTTGTTGCATTCTTAATTTAACAGAGAAAAATATATCGTACGATATTTCATTTATTTAATTAACATTTAAATATTAATTTAAAATAAATTTTAATATCTGAATTAAATAAATAAAAAAAAGTCGGGCATTTTAAGCTGTATCTAATTAATGCATTGAAAGTTATTATAAAAACACATAAAAACAGTAAAACCTGTGAAAACCGGAATTGCAAGGTACCGAACAGTTTTTCTGGTTTGGCAGGTTTCTGTTTTGAACAGGGTGTTTTCTTAACACAGAAAATCGTTCCGTTTCGAAGAATTCTTCCCGTTTAGGCAAGTTTCCGTTTTATACAAGTTTCGTCGTAGACAGGTTTTTACTGTATATATCTTTAATATATGCTATCTTATGCATCTATATATAGTAGACAATGGCCTGACAATAGTTTAAGTTTTAGAGGTGGTTAATTATCTCCTGCGCTCCTATTTTCAAACTTTTATAAACAGCCCATTGAAATATTCAAGCAATATAAATTTCTTCGGTCCTTGTTTTCTACAACAGATTTGACTTCACCTCCTACAAGTCAAAGTCACTTCCTGGAATATATATTCCTTTCTCCTTTAGCCCTCTAATTCAAAACTAAACTTGTGGATTTCAAAACCCATTTGAAGCTCTTCAAATCTCTCCTTAACACTTTTCTTTACACTTCATCCATCTGGTGTTTTCCCTCCATCGACTACCTTGAAATCCTTCGAGACATCTTCATCGGACTTCTCATTAAATTGGAAAGATCTATTCCTGTCTAGTTCTCGGCTTAGAATTTCATGTTCACCATTTATCTGCCATCCTTGTCCAGAACATGTATAAATTTGCCACCGTTTAATTCTTAATCCTTTTTCTTAAATCATACACGATGCATACCATCTTTTAGGTCCACTTATCTTCATAGCCATTCCTCTCACCAAAGCTAGTACAACTTATCCAATAATAAGGAGTTTGGCACTCTTCTTGTAAGGTTCCTTAATCATACTTAATGACGTCATTACATAAGATTAAAGAAACTTATTTTAAGCAAACAAAAAAAAATCAATTTACATAAATATAATGTGCACAATTCGTTAATTTTAATTAAAAATTGAAATAAAAGTGTAAAATTTTCGATCATACAAAGAAAAAATGGCGACTGACTTAAGTGTGACGAAAAGAACGTAGTATTTAGTACATGTCGTCACGTAATGCATTGCGATTTGTATAAAATACGGACTTTACACTATTTTTATATAAAGGATACTCTTTATAATTTTTGCTTTTAATGTAGTCCCTCTAACCTTGTGACGTCACAAGGTAAGACAAAGGGCAAACTCTATTCTCTCTTATTGTCGTGGGTATTCAACTAAAACATTCCTTGAAAACTCTTATTCATACACCACTCCTAACTGCCTGCTCCATCTTGACAACCTTCAGAAATCCTCTGATCTCAACAGGCTCTCCCACGCATCATACCACCCCTGGTATCAATCGATCATTTATCCTATTTCTCTCCAGATTTATCTTCTCCTCAACTATTTTCACTTCTCACTCATCATCCAAATCAGGTTCAACAAATAACTGGCAAAATAAATCCTACTTCCTCAACTGTTACGTCATGTATAAGCTCTGTAACAGCTCTACTCTGGAGACCAACCACATCTTCTACTAATGATCATGCTCTATTATGACTACATTAACGTTTACCCTTTTACTTTCTTTCATTATAGGCAACATGCTCACATCTCCCATCCCTCATTCCCCCCACACACGCGTTTTGTACCTTAATTGTTTTTTTTTAAATTATTTAAAGTATTTTTTATAATATATATATATATATATATTCTTTAAAAGTATATTCTCAAAACACATTTTTTTACAAATATTAATGTAATATTATATGTTGTCTGAATAAAAGAAAAATGCAAGATAAATAAACATACAATATACATTACTATAAAAATTGAAAATGCTTTTGAAAAATGTATTGTATAATCTTTCCATATGAAGTTGTATTGTTGGATATTATTGTTGGATATTTTAATATAAAAAATTTATCTTTCTAAAATATATACAGAAATTTGATGATATTCTAACAACTTCCCACGTCAAAGAAATATTTCATAACAATACGAATGTGAATATCGCTTTTATAATAATACAATTTTATAAATAAATTTTGCATAAGAATGTAAAATATACAGATTTTTGGAATAGAATTTGTAATTATCTTGTAATATATCTAAATAATTTTTTTATAGTTGAATATGATTTTGTTTTCTCTTATACTTTCCCTCTGTTATATAACAGAAGAAAAGTATGAATCGACTCACCACGATTTTTACATTTTTCGACATTAAAACATCAATAAATAGAATTAAATTTGGGGGTTTTCTGAATGTATATGTTTGTGTTCGTATGTGTAAGGGCACGAACACACCCAATTTATTTATTTAAATTATTTACCCAATTTAAAGCTTAATAACTCCCGTGCCTTTTGTCAAAAATTTCTGAAATTTTGCAAGGGGGTTTGTGTGTTAAGAAGATTGATACTGTTAAATTTTGGTGGGTGAAGATCAAGGAGATGGGGAGATAGAGGGAGTCATGTGTCATGGGGTCGGACTTAATGACGATTTTACTGGTTATTGATATTTACGACTTTTTACAAAACTCATCTCTACCCTCAAAATTAAGCTTTTTACCATTTAAATAATTAATAGTATTCAAAAATATTTAAAATAAAATCTCATAACAGATGGCGCTACACGTAATTTTAACTCTTGCGGGAAAGTTACGCAACTTGTTGCTCGATTTTTTATGAGGTAAATCGTTGTTTTCGGGGTCAAAATAAGTGTTAAATGTTTTAATTTTATTTAAAAAAAATTCTAAAATCTTTTTGGTCACAATTTACGTATGTACTACAGAAATTCTATAAAATATATTTTAGGAATTTTATTAAGTATAGTTCGAATTTAACTGTAAGCAATATGTTCTGGGAAAGTATGTCACTAGTTTAATATCTTCGCTATCAATTTTCAGAAAAATCTGTTTAATATACATTCTGGAAGCTCTAAAAATGTGAAATAAATCAATATGTACATTATAAAATATATATAAAGTATAGAATTTTTAATATATATTTTAAAATTTTTAAAATGTCTCTTGATGCACCCTCAGTTAATTAAATACTTGACTTAGTATAATTTGAATTTAATTGCATTTTGAAGATTTTGTATTCAAATTTATTAATCAAGAAAATTGATTAAAATTGCTTATACATTATTTTGAGCCACAGTAATTGCCGAGTTTATTGTTAATAACATCACTAAATCCGGTTTGCAATAACATCATCACGTTAATTGAACGAATAGAATTAGCCCATAGAGAATTTTAATAACGTATAAATCTTTGTACAAAGTTGCCACAAATTGCATGCGATGGTTGCTTACCATTTAATTTATATGACTTTTGTTTGCTTTTTTTTAAGTGTGCCTCCAGATGAGTAGAGGGATCTTCACTCTCGTCGCTCCAGCGGCTGGACCGTCCTATGATACTTTGGCATCCTACAGTAATACATTCCAAATGCCATTCCTGAGTCCAGCATTTCCTGAAACAAGCTCCGAACGACCGTCCACTTATGGTATCAGCCTCAAACCTCAATACCTCGAAGCCATCTTGGATGTTATTAAGCATTATCAGTGGAAGCATATTATATATCTGTATGATTCTGAAAACGGTATGTGTTTTTTTATACTTTCTCTGGGTCCAAAGTTTGAATTTTATTTAAATTTGAATCAAATAATTTCAAGTCAATAGGTTTTATTCGAATTTTATAACTGGAAATGAGAGGTCACAATGAACGGTAGATTCATAACTCTAAATCACAATGCAATAGATTAGACTCAAAATTCAAAGTCACAAGGGAGCAAATTTGATTCAGAAACAGTGCCAAAATTCAAAAATTCGTTTTCCTCTAACTTTCTCTAGCTGTATTTTAAAGTAAAACGTGAATAAAAGCAAATTTTGTCTGAATTTTAAGCTCCCCTCTTCTAAGTCACAAAGATTTACTTATACTTGACCTACGAAATAACGTTTATGTAAATGCAATCATGTATAAATCTAGAAGAAAAATTTTCTTGAATAATACTAATTTAAATAAATCGGTTGAAAAATTGAAATGGTATTTTGAAAGACTTCCAAGAAAAAAATTATAAGAAGTGGTTTCAAATTATAGCGTATTGAAGCGTTAAAGAAGCGTATGCAATAGAAGCAGAACATAATTCTAGATAAAATTTATGTAAATATATAAGATTCTTAACACATAATTAATGGCATCAGTCAGAGATTTGAAAGGAAGAGAAATCTTTGAATGTCATTTGACTTAACACACAGAAGATGCGTTATATCGATCCATCATATCAACAGTTTCATTAAATTTCATTAAACAATTAGCAAGTTCCATAATTTACTATTTCGATAAGTTTATATATATTTTAGAAGTATAATTTAATGAGTAATGTTTAAAAAATAAACAAGTGAAATCTCAGTTTAAATATCTCATATACATATTTAATTGTATTAATTTATATACAATATCAAAGTCGATCGAGTATTAATTAAAGTGGATGAGGGGCATCTGAGACTGTTTGATGATGAACAACACAGAATATCATAATTCATTCACTTTATGCACTAATGATAATATGCAGAAAATGACCAAAACTCTTATTATGTAATTAATCTAAAATGGTTTCATAGTAGTAGTTAATGATTTTTCTATATCTTAATGAGAAATGTATTTTAAAAAATGTTAATTCTTTATTTATTTATTAACAATTAATTTAGGAATAATTTTATAAATTAAATCATAAAGTATCATTCATCAATTGCATCATTTTGTAGTATTCAACAGGATGATGCTTAATTGTTATACAGCTTAGATTCGGAATTTTTAAAATTAATTTTAAAAATGTATTTATTTATTAATGATTATTTGATAATTTAATTCATAGAAAAACAAATAATACACGCGAAGTAATAAGTAGTTAAAACAGATTTTATAGAATAAATAACTGAAGATAATCTAACGTAAAATAGTGATTTTATAACAATTTTTCTTCCTCCTTTATTTTCTATTATTTCTAAAAAGTTTAGATATCTAAGAAGACATCTAAACTTAAATTACTTCCAAGAAAAGGTTAATTTTTAATAGGAAAAAAAAAGCTCTTATCTTACCTGTGTTGTTCGAAAATAGAATCGTAAAGTGCCCTGTGAGATCTTCTAACAGAAAATATCATTAGATTGTGGATCGTATAACCGAAAAATAGAATAAAATAAAATAAAAACAATTTTTGAAGTTCAAAACTGAACAAATCTATATATAAAGTTCAATTGTTTTTCTTTTATTCTCTGAGAAATAAATTTATATTTTCGTAAACAGAAAATAAACACAAAACCATATTGATTTTAACTTAACCAATATTATCCAATTAGGTATCGTGTTACGTATCTGCTGTTTTTTAAAATGTTTATATTGTTTTCATTCATTCTACTGTTTTTTGGAAAATTAAACCAAAATAACCAGAAATATATTTTATTATATTTATTTATTTTGAATTAAAAAATGATTTATTAATTAATTATAAATAAATATAGTGTCGTTTGTCCTCTGTCTGTCCTTCCTGAATCTCATGAATGGTGTTAGATAGAGAACGCCAAGACTAGATATGGAAATTTTAGGGGTAGGACGCCCGATCAACTATATAAGAACTTCCGACTTGGGTCGGAAGTCACGTTATTTCAATTCAAAAATTTTTCTTCAGTACGAAGTTTGAGAGACATTACTTCGTTGTTAACAGAAGAAGTATGATGTACAGGGGAAGACACTACTAAACTTGTGTGTATTGTGACGAAAAATCGCAACTCGGCATTGTGACGACGTCGCAATAAATAATTGCTAATTTATTTGTTTTATTTCTACTAATTATAAATGAAAGTATAAATTATTTTTCCTAAACGCACCATACATTACATTAATATTATCGCGATAAAGTAATAATGATATGTTGTACACTGATTTCTAGATTATCAATTTTATAATAAATTTAAATAAAGTTACAGTTTTACGTAAAACGAAAAAAATCTAGCAATGAGTTGCATAACTTTTCCGGCAAAAAAAGTTGAAATTGTGTGTGGCGCCATTTGTTACGAGATTTTTATTTTAAAAAGCTAGTAAATTATTGATTATTATAAAATGACAAAGCGTTTAATTCCGGTTAGAGATAAATTTTATTTTTTAAATATTATAAATGATGATAACGAGTAAAATCTTAAGTACGACCCCACACGAGATATGTCACGCGACTCCCCTCTATCTCTCTACCCACTCGACCTTTAACCACCAAAATTTAATATCATCAATTATCTTAATACACAAATCTACCTGCAAAATTTCAAAAATTTTCGAAGAAAGGTACAGGAGTTAGTAAGGTTTAAAGTGGGCAAACAAAATCGTGACCCCCCTCACACACACATATATATAACACCTGGAAAAGTAACAATAACAATAATATTTTAGAAAGGATACTAACAATATGAAATTAAAAAAAATGATAACTATAATAATAATAAAACGACTGTTTATTATACATTTAATCTATAAATTTTTATTAATTAAAAATCAATTTGAGTCATTTTCTTCATACAGAAAAATAAAGTTAATGGTTTTTTAGAATGGATAATGATGATATTTTTAGAATAGATAGTGATTATGATAATAAAATAACTGTTTATTACAAATTTATATATTTTTTACTAATTACAAATTATGCTGTACACACATTTTTATAGAAAACCTCCCTCGAGAACCCTTCTATATCCTCACTCCCTCGACTTTCAACTACCAAAATTTAATGGAATCAATACCCCTAATATCCAAACCTCCCTGCAAAATTTCAGAAATTTTAAGCAAGAGGCACAAGAGTTATCAAGCATTAAATCGGGTGAACAAAATTGTGCCATACAACCGCCCACTTACCCACACCTACACACAAACTAATATCCATACAAGCAGGAAAAAAAAATCCCTTGCATTTCTCGACGTTTCGAGGTCCCTGAAGCCAAAAAACAAAAAACAAATTTTAGTAAAAATATTATTTCTTTAGTTTACATTTATTTATTAATGTAAATTTGTCAATAGTAAATAATTGCATTTAATATTTTTCCCAAAGCTAAATAAACAGAATAATGCTTTTGGAAATGATAATAAATTACTTGCTTATTATATACTTTAAATTATTTTAATTTCATTTCCACGATTAAATATTTACATGTAATTATAAAAATATGTCAATATTTAATTCTGAATAATAAATCATTAAATTAATTTTACAGAAAATTTAAACAGAAAATTTTAAAAAAAATAATTATTTTAATTTTATTTATTAAATGTTTTTATTATTATTATTACTCTAATTTAAAAAAAATTAGTTCAATTAAATTGAATTAAATAATTAAAATATTTTCATAAATATATTTATTATTATTTATTTATTCAATTAGTCTAATACAGTCAAACCTGTAAACAACGGCCATTGATGGAGACATAAAAAATGGCCGTTGTTTCGAGGTTTTAATATACAGTATACATTTGCATAATTTAGTCGTCTAGATTATAAGTATTTTATATAATTTAAGAAATAAAATTAAAATACAGTAAAACCTGTCTAAAGCGGGACCTGAATAAAAAGAAAACCTGCCTAAATGGGATAAATTCTATGAAACGGAGCAATTTTCTGCGATAAAAATAAACCTGTTCAAACCAGAAAAAGTATTCGGTACCTTCAATTCCGGCTTATGCAGGTTTTACTTTTAAGGATTTTTTTAAATGAAATAAAGGATCTAACACATTAAATATTAATTTATTTAATAAAGATAATGATGAGGAAGATCGTGATTAGCGAGTAAATGACAATATTCATTTAATGTTAAGTAATTTCAAAGTGAATAATTTGATGAAAGCATCAGTTTGAAAATTATTGAAAATGTCTTTGTTCTTAAAATTAAGCTATAACTTACGAAATTACAATTAACAATAGTGATTTCAGTTGTAAAATTTTACAAATTTAAGCTTACAAGTACTCTCGTAATTACAACATTAATTTAGTTTACTCCATCATTTTATATTACTAAAAAAATATTTAATTTTTTACAAAATTTATTGTATAATTAATTAACTTTGAATATGTTTAACGACGCTAATTAAGTAAAGAGAACCGTCTTTTTGCCGTTAAATTATATTTAAGTATAAATTAATTGTAGTTAATACGAGTTCAAGGATGCTTAAAAATAATTTTTATGTTGTCGAAAAAACTTTTTAGAAGTTGGTTAATTAGCAATAAGAAATTAAAAAATAATTACAGAATTATAATTCGTATATGGCGATAAATTGAAACGATGCCATACCTTACTATAGTGATCACCTGAATAACGCCACCCTCGTAAAGCATCAGTCAATATTCGTGGATAGATTAAATAAAAATCTCTTTAATATTTGGAGGTTACTAATACGCAATTATCCGGTAGTGTCGTCACTTTCAAACTCATGTTTACATTCATTATTATACGGTATATGTAATCCATAGTGTTTGAGGTACTTTGGTTTAATACCACAATTGATGTAGAGTCAACTTTACAGACGAATAAATGGGGCGCTAAATCGAAGTTTGAATTGTATGCACATTCATGTCCAAAAATAAGCGTAATTTAGCCTTTACTCAGAATAGTGTGAAACTTGCATACAACCAAAATATATCCACTAAAAATAAGAAAATCAAAAATTTTATCTGAATTACGTCACACTAAGAACAAGAAAAAGTATTAAGCATTATCGTAATTTTTTTTTTCACAGAAAATGATTAATATGGCGGGTGGTTGCCTCCTGCATGCACATACACTGCACAGCAATTTCTCATGCTGATTATAACGTTGTTTATCAACTCTGTCGGGAGCAAAGACCGTTTTTAAAGAAGAGTTTGTTGAAGCTCCTGGAATATTCTTGATGAAAACTAATGGGATGTAACACGTCTTCTTAGAACATCTTACACGTTTTTTGGTTTTATCAGCGGTGCCCGCAGGCTATACAATAAGGGGCATCATACATCATGCAATCAGCTTCAAACTATGATTCAACATTGGATCAGCGCTTCCACAAGGTGGCTTTGGTTGCAATTGGTGATAATCTAGCCTTGAAAACAAGAAACATTCTGTTTTCAAGGCCAAATTTTGTCAGCACACGACGAAGTTGCATGGGACAATAGACAAATATCGTTCATTAGTTTCTTTTATATTTTGCAGAATAAACTAGAAGTCATGAATTTTCTGTTGTTTGTTGATAATGGAATTCAGATTCCTTTGGAAATTAGGAAAAGAACAAGACAGACGAAAAGAGGCACATGCCTCCAAGTGCTCCTGGGATCTTGCTGGCAGTTCCAAGACTATGTGCGCGGGTACTTACAACCATGTAAATGTAATCTGCACCAAAACACCCCGGAAAAGTTTCACATGGGATTTTAAAACCTTTTCTCTGTATCTTCTAGCTGTAAAGTTATCTCTTGCAAAACATGGAGTTCAGTGAGATCTTTAAACATAACGCCGCTCCAGACCATGATATCATATATAAACTGATCTCTATCCACAATGCTCATGAAGTGATATCGGTACCTCCAGATTCTCCAAATTTAAAGACTGTAGATTCTTTTAATTAAACGTTCCGTTACTGGTTTTGTTGTGGATTTTAAAGGATTAAAAGCTATTGGCTTCTTTTTCAGTAATGTATCATACAAGGAACAGTTATTGATATAGGCTTTATTGGTCCAGATATTGATATAGGTTCCAGGTTCTATTTTCGTCGAAGAATCATACTGTAGACTGTATCTGGACTCATCAGTGAACAGAATAAGGCCAATTTATTCACTGTCAATATTCTTGTCACTACACTAAACGAGGGGTTGCACACATCTTGCACAGAGTTCAATGGAACACAACGTATGGGCGTCTAGCAAAATGGCCATTCTCCTAAAGCCTCCTGTAAACAGTTTGTCGTGAAAATTTAACATCAGTGACACTAGACAGCTGCCCATCAGACATTCTTTTCTGTTATGACACGATGTTAACGTCAAACAGCGGCCTATTGAGGAGTGGTAACTCTTGAACGTCCACTTTCTAGTTGACGTCCAACATATATTTTTTAAAAATCTGTCCCAATGACACTCTGCGACACTAAGAGCCCTGGAAATGTCTGTCAGCGATTGACTTGATTCTAGCTTTCTAATAATTCTTCCTTTCATATGTAGCATCATCACTGTCAGTATTACACAGAAAAACAGTAACAAACTGTCTTGGGCGGTTAAACAGAGCAGAAACAGTCACGCTACTACTGTATTTGTGTAGCGTGCATATTCGGCATAAATTTATGCATTCTAATGGAATATTCGATCGCATTCTGGGTGTTTTTATTGTCCGGAAACGCGTACTCATAAATGCTTATTTTGTTTATTTTTTAGCTTCTATTTACGTATTGGCCAATCATTATTATTTTAAACACGAGAATGGTAATGAGATTGTTTACGCACAAGTTTGATTCTGGCAATTTAAGCGATTTGATTTGGATTTTTTTATTACGGCCACGCGACACAGGACGATCTACCGAAAGAAATGCCTCCCGGAATGTCTTTTAAGGAAAACTGGCCCTTATTTAGATATCACCAACGTGAATAAAACCCGGAATGGCTAGTGTGTTGGCCCTATTTAAGTGTTACTAGCGTTTAGGTGTTACCAATGTGGAGTTTTCCACGTGGCCAGTCCGTTGGCAAAGCGCGAACCCACGACCAGTGTTTAGTGGTTTTATTCACTCAGTCACTGGTGGGGCCCATTAATTGGGCTGAATTTGGAAAAATTGTAGACCTGTAAAATTTTCACTGTCGTCCGTCTGGCCGCCTGTCCTTATTTAATTTCGTAAACGGAGTTAGATAGACGAAAGCTGAGAGAAAATCTGGAAAGAGTAGGGACAGGAGGCCCACTTAACTGTATACGAACTTCTGGTGTAAACCGGAAGTTATGTGATTTCAATTCAAAATTTTCCCTCGAAAGGAGTTAAATAGATGACCAGCACAAGTCTACTGCTAGTGGAAAAGTATGATGTTCAGGGACAAGACACTATTAGTTTGAGGTGGAGAGCATATATTTTAAATCATTTGATTGTGACTGTAATTAACAAATATAAAGGATTCTCTTATACTTATTGGCGTTTTATAAGTTTTAAAATTCAAGTTTGACTGGGTAAAAAAATATAGTTTTTATTAGTACGTTAATTAGTCAGAAAACAATTAAAAAATAATGACAAAAGTAATAACTTTTAAAGAATTATTATAAATATTTTTAATGCATTATTCATCGATAATTTATTTTAAAATGCTTACGTTTTAGCTATTTATTTATAAAAAAATTATAGATTTTTTTTAAAGTTGTTATAATTATTTATTAATAAATAAATGTTTTAAAAAATCATTATTTTTGCATTTAAAATTGATTAAATAAGATGCATGTTTGCTTTAAAAAAAATCAAATTTTTAAGGTTATTAACTAAATTTTTAATAAATTAAACTACAAATTAATTATATTAGAATATATGAAGCGTGTTTCAATGTCTAAAAAATAAATATCATAAAAAATTATTTAAGAAGTTTTAAATTATTTTTAAAATTTTTATTTTATAGAAATATTCCTTAATTTTATTTTTTGTAAATAAAAAAAAATTAAGAAATTAAAATTTAGTATTTTTTTTAAATAAATAATAATAATTATATAATTTTTTTTAGAATATTTTAGAATAATTTATTTATTATTATTATATTTTTAATGAAGATAATATTGAAAAATACATTAAAAATCTCAGATATTTTATAAAATAAATTGAATAAAATTTATTTTAAATTCAATTTTTCTTCGAGATTTCTTTACGTCTGATTTGATTTCTTTTATTATTCTTTTTTTTATATATGAAAAAATACAATTTTAAATTCGATTTTTTTGTATTAAATTATTTTTAACATCTCAAAGCTTTTAAAAAACGAACAAACCTAATGCATTCTATTATATATATATATATATTTAAGCATATTTTTGATGTAAAAATTTCTAAAAATTGATTAAAATTAAAACTTGCAGAAAAGACCATAATAAATAACATTTATTTATTATTATTATTTATTTATTTTTAAATATTTTGAAGTAAATTTAGAATATTCTCTAAAAAATTTTGTCATTTTTTAAAATATTTCCTACAATTTTATTCTTTATTTGCTTTACCAGCTGTTATATATAATAGAGGTTAATTATGGTTATTAGTTAATAAACGATCCTACTCAAGATTTTTACATTTTTGCACTCAGGGGGACCTTCAAATGTCGAGAAATGTAAAAAAAAATGGATTTTTTTTAAAATATGTATAGATATATGTGTGGGAGGTGACGATTTTGTTCACCCACTTTAAAACTTAATAAATCCTGTACCTTTCGTCGAAAATTTCTGAAATTTTGCAGGGAGGTTAGTGCGTTAGTGGCATTAAAGCTGTTAAATTTTGGTGGTTAAAGGTCAAGGGGGTGGAGAGAGAAAGAGGGGATCGTGTGTCATATCTCCAATGGAGTGGGACTTAATGAAGATTTTATTCGTTATTAGCATTTATAATTATTTTTAAAACTCACTTCTACTCTAGAAGTTTTGCCATTTTATAATAATTAATAATATAAAAGTTTTTTGAATGAAAACTTATGGCGACATACACAATTTTAACGTTTTTGCCGGAAAAATTACACAGTTCGTTGTTGGATTTCTAATGTGTGTTTTTTTTTTAAATAATTAAATAATAGTTTGTGTAAAATTTAATTTAAAAATTCCACTGAATAGTTAAAAAAATATATATATAAACATTTAAATTCGAAAAATAAAATTACTAAATAGAATTAAAAAGTCATTTTTTGAAGTAAATAATTAATTATTATTTAATATAATAATCGATAAAGTTAACTGCATTAAAATGTGATTAAAGTAATTAATAATCTTTACGTTAATATATTTTTTCTCATATTCTAATAAAAAAAAGGTAACGAAATGTTTAACTCTGCTTCGACATTACAGTAATTAGCATTAATTTTATGCTTTATTAAATTTTTTTTAAAATGTAAATAAAATAATTTAATTTATATTTTAGTTTTTGAAATATTTTCGGAAATTTGTGAATATTTTGCAATTTTTTCTAATATAACCTAAAGGATTTTTTAAAAGAATTTTTAGATTTTTTGAAATTTAATATCAAATCAAATATATTTATTATTCGTATTCGGCATTTAGCCTGTTATGTAAGGGTGTTCTAGTAACATATCATTAAAAAATACAGTTTATCAACACAATAGGACTGATTTAACCCACCAATAAGGAATACATATCCACGCTATGTGTGACAAAATTAGATTAAAACAATTAATTACAAAAAATGTTTGCAAAATCATATAGATTATATATAGTAGTAGTATTAGCTGAATGGAAAAATTGGTACATCTTATTTTCAACTAATAAATTATTTAATTGAAGAAGACCTTAAGTCTTGACCCTCCTTACACTCACAAAACAAATGGAACTTGGTCAATATACCATTACATCTTGGACAGTGAGATTTAGAGAATTTAAAGATTTTATTATTCGGCATTTAGGGCCATTATTAGAAGAGCATTTGCCTATTGCTCCAACGTTTATGACAGAATACAAGAGTTGGATAGAATTAGAACCATTGCAACAACCCTAGGATTTAAAAAGTCAATAGTCGAAAACCTAATAAAACCTTACATAACACCTAATAAAAAGAAACCGAAAGGGAATTCAAACGGAGAAATAACTAAATTCACGTACAGAGAAGGATTGTCCACGATAATAAAGAAATAGCCAAATGTAAGAATGCAAAGCTGATTTACAAGCGGGCACCCACCATCTATAGTGCCCTCAGGAACGACAAAGATTTTATTAATGACCATAATCAGCTCCTTATTTAGTCTGAGTTGGATGAAAAATTTAATTACAAAAGGTATATTTGTTAACATATAACTATCGATAAGAGGGTATTTCAATAATAGACTGTACCATTCAGGTTTATTCCAGTTATACATTTCTTCGATATCTTGTGACAATGAAACTTCCAATGAATTTTGAATTAAATGAGATTTTAGTAATTCACTAATTTCAGATTTTTCTAGTGTACCTAAAGAGACTCCATATGTATTAACAATATTTTTCACTTGATCCACCCATGATCTTCCCTACGAAACCTGGCAGGATATTTTATATAACAAAAACAGCAGTTTAGAAGATATGCTTCCACTAATTATAAATAGAAAATTAATAAATTTTTCTATAAAGTAAGGACTTAATTTAAATCTATTTAGTTCTAATCTAAGAGCAGAACCAGGAGTGTCGTACTCCAGGGTAAAAATTTTACGAATAAATTTATTTTGTATGATATCAAATCTTTTATAACTCGTAAGACCCCAAATCGATGAGGCATACCCTATTGCGTTGATAATTATCGAATTAAACAATTTAAAATGAATAATTATATTCTTTAGTTTAGTAACCGTAAACAATTTCACCATATTGTTGATCAATACACTGGACTTGGCCCTAATTTTTTAACAATGTTTTTCAAAGGATGAAGTTGGCGTCAATATTATTCCCAATAACTTTATTTCCTGTACTATCTTAAATTGTTCGTCGTACAGGTAAAAGGATGTACTTTTCTTGGGGAGCCTCGACCCATTCCGAAATATCATTATGGAAGATTTACGTGGGTTCATTTTGAGTTTTAATTTATTAAAGTATTCATGCATTGATTTAATTTTCCCACGTAAAGCTGCAGCTGTTGGTGCAACAATATCATCATCATCAGCGTAAGAAATGGAGTGAACAATTTGACCATCGAAAGAAAAACCATCATCTTCTCGCTCAAAACATTCATTTATGTCAAACGTAAAAAAATTAAATAAATGGGAGGGACCAAGGGTCTCTTTGTAACAAACCTCTCTCTCTGTCTAACACTGGTCACTCGCTGTTTCCGTAACGGCCAAATAATTCTCTTATTATTCTCACTAAGTAAGCGTCCGTCTGATATTTAATCAGCTTCCTTTGCAATACTGCAATTACCATCGAATCAAATGCTTTTTCTATATCCAAGAATAATGCGAAAACTTTATGACTTTTCTTACATAATTGTAATTGTACTAGCGCAATTAGAGTAAAAAGGGCCATTTGGGTTCTTCCATTTTTTATAAAAGCAAACTGTGTTTCATTCTTATAATTATATTTATCAACCCAGTTGATAAATTTTTGCTTTAACACAGATGTAAAGAGTTTACGAAACCCTGACAGGAGAGCAATCGGCCTGTAATTTGATGGAAGATTCCTTTCGCCTTTCTTAAATAGTATATGGAATATTACAGTATTCCAATCTTCGGTGGTTACACCTAAGTTATAAAACCCAACAAATTGTCTAATCAAAAACTTAATGATGTCTATCTATAGATTTTTAATTATATAATTAGTAATTTTATCAAAGTCAGGAGCAGTTTTCTCTTTGAATTTTTTAATACAATTATATAAACCTTCCATACTAAATACTTCCTCTTGAGATTGATTCGAAGGTATATTCAGTTCAACAGTGTTCCTTTTATTATTATTTTTATACGTATTAGAGAAATCCTTAAAATATTGGTTCCAGCTATTGAAGAACACCGGAAACTAACATTTATATGTAATGGAGATTTTCGAAATTTATTTATAACGCACCAGACATTTTTTGTATCTTTTCTTTTCATCAACAGATTTCCGAAAAATATTTCATTTCTTTTTGCTTTCACTTGATTTAAGTAAATTTTCTTATTGTCCAAATACAACTTAGTCAGTATTTGTATACCTGAATTGTTGTAGCCTCCTCTGTTTTTTAATCTTAAGATAATAACAACTATTTATCAAACCAGCAATGTTTGTAGTCTATTTTATTCTTCTTTGTACATCTATTAAATCGATGCGAATAAATTAACCTCAGTAGATTATCATAGTTTCCAATGGGTATGTTATCATTCTCTAGATCTAAAATGTCACAAACCTTGTTATCGATTTCTTTCTTAAATATAATCGTGTTAAAACGTCGACCAATATCATATCTTAGCTTTTGACACTGTCTATATCTCTGTAATCCTTCATCAACCTCTAAAGTTCCACTAAGTTCTAACTGTACCGGAAAATGATCAGACTCATCAATCAGTACATTTAACTTTTTACACAGGTCTAAAACAAAATCCGAACAAATGATATAATCAATTATAGATTTACCAGAATGGGATAAAGAAGTGTATTCAGCGGGACAATCGCCATTTAATTTACTATTCAGAATATAAAGATCATTGTCTTGGACAAAATCAAGTAAAATTAGACCTATATTAGTTGTTTTATCCTTGGATTTTTTAACATTATTCATCATTACATTACTACTTTTATATTTCGTGTCCATTTCTTCGCCTATTCGGGCGTTTACATCACCACCTATAAACCAAAAATTAATAATGTTCAATTTCTGAGCCATAATGTTTTGAATTTCATATAATTTAGTTTTTTTTTTTTAATCTGTTATTGGCGAGAAGTATATGAGTATAACACCCAAACGTGATTTTCCCCAAACTGATCTAAAACACTGTCCAAGTTCTATTTCTACAAATGTATATTTATCTTCTATTTTACATGATTTCAACTCACCTAGATGTTTTCTTATTAAAAGCAATAATTCTTCAGCAGGGCGACTCAAGGTTAATGTTACCTTCGATGCCAAGATGGTGGCTCGTCTCTAATTCCAGCAAGGAAACAGTGGAACGCACGTTCTAACTTAACCTATTCTAATAAATTACCATAATTATTAGCAACCAAATTATTAGAATAGGTTAGGTTAGGTTAGAACGTGCGTCCCACTGTTTCCTTGATGAAATTAGAGACGAGCCGCCATCTTGGCACCTAAGGTAACATTAACGTTTTTTTTTTTTTTTTAAATAGCTGGTCTAAGATCGTTACAGGTTACTAAGAAATAATAAGTGTTAATTGGTTCAAAGTTGCAGAACAGATAGATTTTGGGCTGATTGGCAAGATAATCTTGGAGTTGAACCTCGACGAGTAGAGGTTTAGGCGGAGTTACATTAAAAGACATTTATGTGTATGATTGAGGGTTATACTCAGAAAGAATCTGAAGGTACCACAGTTGCATTTAGGAGGCATTTATGTACGCGACTGAGGTTGCTAAAGATGTATGATTAAGGACAATATTCAAACAGAATTTGAAGGTACCACGGATGATGTTTAGAGTGACGGAGTAATTGTATCTTCAGTGTTATGGTGTTGTCGACGATGATAGGAATGATAAAGGCTCCAGTTTAGTAGAGTATCAAGAGCAGCACCAAACTGTTTTTTGTTGACTGTAAAGTATCAATTGAGAACTTTAAAAATTGCTGGTTTTTAAGATAATTTATTTAAAGTGATCAGTCTCATATAACTAGTGGAGTTGGAATTATTTTTTAATCTTTTAATGAAGTTAAGAATGTGTTTCAGCAGGAGTGTGGGTATAAGTTGCTTTTACCAGGTTCCATCCTCATAGTATACCATGGAATAGAGTGGTCAAGTTTGAATAGTTTACGTTTAAAGACACTTTGAATTTTGTTATGTTTCTAAAAGGAGGTAATTTTTCGAAATATTTTACAATATAAATCATAAATAATTTATAAATTCTCAATTCAAAAAAAAAAAATTCAAATTTTACATAAAATGAGATAAAATTCAAGTTAAAAAAACATAAACAAATTTTTAAATTTTATGTAAAATAATATAAAAGTTACAACTGAAAGTAAATAAATTTTTTAAGGAGTATTCTACACTAAATTTTTAAATTTTACAGAAAACAGTACAAAAGTTTTTAAAGATTTCCAAAGTATTTTCTAAATTTTAAGAATTTAGAGAATACTTTAAAATTCAAATTTCAAATTTTATTTCAGAATATTCGAATTTAATACAATATTATACAAAAAAATCCACTCAAGAAGATCAAAATTAAATTTCTAAACACTTCTAAAAAACTCCTTTGCAATTTTTACGAATATTCAAATTTAATAAAATATTCTATTTAAAAAATTCAAATATATATCAAATTAAGTAAAAAAAAATTATCAGACACTAACGAAGCTACTTCATAAACAATAACTTAGTAGATATAATTTATGTATTGTACTCGCGAATGACGTAACACACAATGTAGTGTATTCTAATGCAATTATCTCAAACTTGTTACCTTAACATCTAACGTTTCTTACTTTCTATATTCATAATAAGTGCTTTAATAATGTATAAAGCAAGAATTCATTAATAAAAGTGCTCCTATTGATTGTAATTAATAAAATTAAGAGAAAAAATAAAATTAAATCCTACAAAATATTTGTTAATATTTCGTATATTTAAATCGATTTACGTAAATTTCAATTGAAATTGTCAATTTTTTAAAATAAAATATTTGAAGAATTCAGATTATCATCATTTATAGACTTGGACTGTGTTCATCATCAGCATCATACTTTGTTACGAAGTAACTTGAAAAATAATTATTTTATATTCTCATAAATTATTGTTAAATTAAATAATTTTTTTTTATTAAAATAGATTGAAATTTCGAGTGTTTTTATAAATTATAAGTAATTGGAACTTATTTCCTCAACTGGTAGCTCGCAATATACATAAGAATATAATATTGTATTAGGTTGGGAAGCTCGAGAAATATGTGTTTATCGTGATGTTTTGCTGCTTTGATTATTGATGCTGCTGTTAATAATGATGCATGTGTTGATAATGATAGTGGTAGTGATACTTGCGGTGCGATGATAATGATACTGATGATGGTGGCAATGATGGCGATTGTGGTAGTGGCATGATGATGGTGGTGGTAATGATGCGATAATGAAGAAATAGTACTTACAAAAAATAAATAATTTAAAATTATTTTTGAAATATTCAAAAATATTCATCATTTTTTACGTTATTTTGTTTTTTTCAACTGTTACAAAATTAATTTTAATTAATTATGTATAAATAATTAAAAAAAGTTAATATAAGACAAGACAACAACATTAACTTAAAACAAAACTGTTTAAAAATATAAACAGAAATTTTAAAACATTTTTCTTAAATTAAACAATTTTTTAAAAAATAAAGAAGAGGAAGAAGCTCACTTAAAACTTAATTTAATAAATTCCTTTTTTTAGATGTTACTTTAAACTTTTATAAATACCTTGAAATTAATTATTTGATATATTCATTAATTAATTTTTTTTCTTTAAAGCATGATTTTTAATTGAAAAGTTTTGTAATAAGAATGTACAGTACTTTTACATTATTTTTTCATTGTTTTTTTAAAAAGGAAATGTATTTATTTATTCATTTTAATATATAATATATACAAGAAAGTATTTTTATCTTTATGTTATTTATTTAAATAAATAAAATTTAATTTTGTATTTTTTAAAATGGCATTTACGTTATGGTATCATTACATCAATGGTACATCATCATTACAATATTGATGATTATAATGATGATCAGTATTAGCATCACCAATACTTTCATCAGCAGTCTCATCGTCAGGTCGACTTCAGTTGATGCTGATATCGATTTGACAAAGTTGCTGCTGCTGCGATATTGATGATAATTCCTGTATTTATTTCAATAAATCTTCATATAATTTATTAAAACAAAAACTCCAGACATAAAATATGAATATTAAAACAGACATATTATCATTATCATCATCTAAACAACAGAAGTGTCGTAAAACACGTAAAAATAAGCATCTGTTGATGCTGCTACTAATGATGATGATGAGGAGGAAAAGAAGGAGGAGGAAGAAGAAGAGGAGAAGGAGGGGGAGGGGAAAAAATTATATTACTTTTACTTGTAAACCTTCATATTTTAATCTTCATATTCTAACAGATCTTAATATTGTTTATTTTAAAAATGAATATAGAACGTACATTGATAAAATTCATTTCTTAAAAAACAAAAATAATGCTGTAAATCTAATAAAAAAAACTGTAAGTGGGATGTTTTATCATCACCAATAACAACCAGTGGGTATCAACTTTAATATATTTTATATACTGTATATACTGTACCTTCTACTCCTCTGTAATTCCCATTTGTTTGATAGAATATATTCAAAAAAGATTGTTTTCTTTTCAAAGAAAATGGAAAAAAGAAATGAAATAGAAACCCCGAAAACAATTTAATTTAATAGGAAATTTTCAATTTTCTTTTTTTTATTATCTTATTTTTTAAAAGAAGAATGAATTGATAATATATTTAACCCAACAACAATTTCCATTTATTTGCAAATTTTTATATGATCGAGAACAATTAAAAATAATTGTAAGTTTGCGGAAACTTAAGAGACCCTCGCACCATTAAAAAACATTTAAATTTATTAGTATTTTAGTATTTTAATTACATTTTAATTTATTACTTGCATCTTTGGCTTGGCTTAACGCATAGACCTTTCCCTTTCAGTGCCTCATTTCTCTTCTATTTAAAGTTGTTTATTAAAAATTTTTCTTGCAATTTTATCAAATTTAATTAATTTCTTATATACAATAATAATAAATAATCGAATTTATATATATATATATATATATATTTTTTTTCTTAAGCTATTATTTTTCAAGTAGTCGTGAGCCCTGAAGACTCGCGATCTACAGGTTGATTAATTCATAATTAATTACCAAATTAACAGACCTTTAAAATATTTTTTGATATAATTAAGCGCTAAATATAATTGTTTTTCGTATTAAACAGCAATTTTTAATTATATACACATATACAAGTATTTATATCGATTAATTATAGATCAGTCATTACAACATGTAACTGCATAAATACAATAGTTAATGACAATTTTAATTATAATTTTAATTATATTTAATATTTTTACGGCTTCATTTTTAATTATGTTGAAAATTATGTAAAAATTACCCATCGACTTTTGATTTTATGGACTTATAAAGCTGTTTTAGAGTTGCAGAAACGAAGATTTAAGCATTAATTATTTATTGCTAAATAACTTAAATGTGTGTGTGTACCTAAACCCATTTAAGATCAAATAGCTTATTTTTGAAGTAAAAAGCATCATCAAGTTACTACTCTAGTAACAATCTGCTATACTTTTCTCAATTAAATTAATCATTATAATTGCAATCTTAGCTGTAAATTCTTAATTTCAAGAAGTAATTAATTCAGTCAAACGTATAAATTAATCATGAAGTTTACTGATTAAGTGGAATTCTTAGGTTTTTATGGATGATAATTGAATTTCCAGTAGGCCTACTCATATTTTATTATGCAAATTCTTTTTATTGCCTTGAAAATACTTGAAACGTAAAATAATTTTTTAAATTTTCGAAACTTTATATATATATATATATATATTAAATAAATAAACATATATTTAAAAAAACATAACTCAACTGCATTTTTACTTTTTGAACTAATTAATAATAAAATGCAAAGATGTTAAAGAATTGACATGCATTAATGAAAGAAACAATGTTGTGATTGATTTATTTGGTCATGGCATACGACATATGGGCAATCTACCTCTTAGGAGGTCTTTTAATAGAAACAGGCCCCTATTTAGGTGTTACAAATGTGAGGAAACCCAGGAAAACTCCACGCGAAGAAGTGCAAACCCACGACTAACTACCATTATTCAGTGGTTTTATTCACTCGGCCACTCTGGAGTTATTAAGGGGATGGGGCAATAATCTTCCGAACTAATGGTCCAATTTTCCTGAAAATTATTAGAAACATCTTCCTATAATACAGAAATCTGAATGCAAAATCTCAGAAACTTTCGTTAAAAATATTAACTACCAATGTTCTGTGGTTTTATCCACTTTGCAACTTGTGGGCTACAATCACTGTTTTGAAGTTGCACATCAGAGATTCGTGTATTTTTATATTATGCAATTATTTTGCCAATTGGTGAGGTGAATAGTTTGATGAGAAGATTTTCATCAGCATATTTACGTCACCAATTGTTTATTGAATAAATAAAAGCAGAACGTAATACTACTGAACTTCTACTTACCTTCCAGTATCTTACGTCGTTGGCTTAAATAATAAATGGTAAAATAATGTATAATGAAATATATATTCTATATATTATTTTAAAAATTTTGCTTAAAAGATATCAGGTAAAACTTATATAAGTTACGATAAATGACAACATTACATAGCGATAAAAAACAGATCGCAAGCAGTTTTTCATATATTATTAATTAAATATATTAAAAAGAGTAATTATAAATAAAAATTATCAAATTTTCCTTTATAAATTTTGAAGAAGATTCAAATTAATTACAATTTATGTGAAAAATGTATTGATTTCATATACACGAAATGTGCAACATAAATTATAGTAGGCCTTCATTACGTAAATACAAGTTTTCATAATGCATTTTTATACTATAAATATAATTTATAATTAATTTTTTAGCAATTAACTTTTAAGCACATATATTTGTTAATACTTAACACCTTTCATTTTGTATTTATTTCTGCGTTTAAGCCATAAATTAATGAATCTTGTTGTTTAATCGTGTATATAAGTTATATAGGTATAGGTATGTTAGGTAAAGGTTCTATACCATTCGACGTATCTACATCCAATTTGACATGAATGTTCTTCAACACCCTACAAAAATACTGTGGGATCCCTACCATTTCCTATTAACTTAACCCCGGGCAATGTTATGTGTTTTGCAATTTTATTATTTTAAATAATACTTCAATAAATGAACATTTTAGTTACTAAGACAATGGCATGCATCATCCTCTCCCAACCAAACATCACCATTCCCCACATTCTCAAAAGCCAGACCAACGCTGGACACACGCATCTAGTGTACTATACAATTACAGTTTTAAGAATTTATAGTATTGTATATGAAACAAATCAATATACATGGAATAAAATAGCGTTTTATCTATGATACGGATAAAAAAATTCCCTAGAAAAGTGCCACTGTAGCAGCCAAAGATTATATTTAGTCTTTAATAAAGGATGCAAGAAATCTATTATGGAAAATTGTGTATGGAAATGCTTTTGTTATGTTTTAAATTAGTGCTTTTTGTATTCCTCAGTGATGTCATGTAATTTAATTTTAATGGATATTGTCCGTAAATGTTAGCTTTAAGCAGCAATTACTTTATTCCTGCTTTATTCGTTTACAAATGATAAATTATCAAAGTAGTTTATAATTCTACAATACCACTTAATGATCAAAAACATTCACAAAGATTAATTAAATCCTGTAAAATAAGCTAACAGAATTCTAAAACTCAGTAAATTATATTAATTTTGATATTATATATACTCCTGAATTCTAGAATACTAGGATACCAAGAGTGTTCTATAAATTTACTAACATAAAAAAATTTTATTCTAGAATATCATATTACTAGATACTGAATTATCGAATACTCTGATGTTAGCTATCACTTATGAGACCTTTCAATGTTGACTAGTTGGTTTCTGTAAGTTTCATTGTTTACAGACAATAGGAGTCACTTTTTACAGTTTTCCCTCATTTGTGTTTCTTTCTGCCCTGAGAACACTAAAAGCAGGAATATACCAGACATTTTCTATTCAGAAACATTTAAAACAAACACTTTTCAGTCAATTTTCTTCTTCCCTTTCTGAAAAGCGATACATTAGACTTATACGACAAAGCAAAATTCAGCGCCATCTAGAAACGTCGTGTTCACTTTTCCGCCATATTGTTTGTATAATATTACGTTTCCATGATTCCGCAAACGATCGCTCTAATTGGCTCGTTGAGCAACGTTTAATTTTGTTTTCAGACCTCATTTTTTTGCTCAGTACATGTTGAATGACCTTTTTCACATCTTTCGCCTTTTCATATTATACAGAGAGCTTTTATCATATTTATTGTGAAGGCCCACAATAGGGGTAGCCTAACGTGTTAAAAATTTTTGGAGATTTTTCCGCCCAGATTCGATAGGTTGACGCTTCCTGTACGTTCTCCCATTAAATTTTCAGTTAAAAATTATTCCATGTTTACGTTCTATATAGATCACTGAATTTATAAAAATTTCTCTGGAGTATTTTTATAGGATATTAATTAAATTATTGTTTGTATTTGGAAATACACAAAAATATATATAAACCGACGTTAGCTTTGTTTATTTTATACATTTAAAATACATCTTTTACCTCTTGTCTCTCCTGATGAAGGAAGATTAAGATACAATAATTCATTTATAAAAACGTTTCAAGCGCATTTTATCTAACATTGATAAGGAAAAATAATCATCAAATTAAAGTAAACATAAATTGATTTTTATACTGTAAAAATTAATTTAATTATGAGCGAATTTAATTTTTCTTCTTAAAAAGAATTCTAATAAAACTTATTTTAATAAATTACTTTTTCCACTTTACAAATGAGTTCAAACTTTTTATTAAAATTTACAAATCTCTTATTCTCTTATTTTTTAAAATAGATTAAATTTCTTAGATCAGGTATATATATTATTTTATATTACTTATTTTTAGAATAATATTTTCATATTCAATATTATTCTTTAACATCTAAAACTGTTCAGGAAAGAGAGCGGTTTCTTGATAAAATAATAAATTACTTTTGATTTTTTTAGACTGTAATACACTAACAAATCGAAATTGAATTACTACAATATACTAAAAACTGAAAGTTATTTTGTCTAAATGTTTAAATTTAATTAGTTTTTATTCCCAAATACTAACGTTAAATGGTGAATAAATCAAAAACATTTTTGGAATATTTAAAAAAAAAGTAAAGAAATTATTGTAAATATAGGCGGATCCTGCGATGTATATGAGATATAAAACATTAGATGTTTTAAACCGATATTTTCACTATTATTGGCTGAGAAGAATGACGTTTGCAAAATCTAACCAATCAACATTGAAACATATCAAATTATATCTAACACATATCAAGGAGATCCACCTATGCTCACATAAACTGCATCTTATTTTGTGTATTTTATTTAAAAATTTAAAAAGTTGTTTTATTTACTGTATTTATTAAAGATTCTTTATAAATATTACAAGAAAATAAAGCAGTTTTAAAAGTAAGATTATATTAGTTTTAGAAGAAAGATTTAAAATGATGTCTCTATATATGTTTACAGCATAACTAATAGTTCTTTAATATATATAAATGTTTATAATTAATTTCTGTGCGTGGAACAGATTTATGACGTTGATGATTCATAATTCAGCGATGATTCTTTATTACATCATTGTAATATTATATAAAAACTGAAAAACTTAGCACACGTATAAAATGTATATAAGCTGTTTAAAGGTAGAGCTTGCATTTCAACAGACCTACAAGTATAAACTTTTAAACACGTTATGGAAGATTAATTAATTTAGGTGTATAGATCAAATGATTTACAGTTGCGTAGCTCAAGTAATGTACTGTACGAATATAGATCGAGTAATTTACATGTATTAAATTATACAATTTTATGTAATCAAGTATTTCGCAAATATACAGCCAGCTTCAATAATTTATAATATATATAAAATAAACATAATCAACCAATCCATAAATAGAAGGCCAGGGCCAATCTACAGAATGAGTCTCGTTGGAATTAGAATCTCGAGAGAACGGATAACCAAATTCAGTCCATGAACATCGCATTCATTCACTCATTCATTACTATTTATTAGGTACAAATAAAAGTACATGCCTAGTGCCGCAGAGCATAACTAGGCTAGAACACAAAGGTAATAGTATGCAGTTCGAAAAGGAACATATGAGATATGAATGGTTTACAAATATACGCGATGATTATTAGAGTATTTACAATATCGGTACAGAGAATAAAAGTGTAAGTAAAAATACAAAAAACGTGTATTTACAACATTACAATGTATAATAAAACTCGCAAATATGTGCAGTGCAGTCCCGAGGAATACAAAAAGGTAAATGTAAACAAAAGAGACAAGAAAAGTTTCATACAAGGTGTAACAACAAAAACATCAACAACAACAACAAACACAAACATCGCAGAAAGAGATTGTACATGGTGGTTTTATGGTTGTGGAAGATATTGTGCATAGCGGCCACACTGAGCTCTACGTTTTTGCATGGGATGCAATTAATGCAAAAAGGCACAGAGACGATATCTTGGAATTTTACGAGAGATTATTCCAGGATGCTTGGCGCAGATTACATTTACATGGTCTTTAGTGCCCGAGCACATATGGTTGCATTCTTCGATGAGTTCCTTGATCGTGAAGATATTTATTGCAGGAGATGGTCGGAATGATCGCCGGACTTTAAATCCCTACAATATATGTGGGATGTTCTAAGAAGACGAGTTGCATCTCATCAGTGTTCACCGAAAATAATCCAAGAGTTTCGATATCGTATTTGTTCAAGAATGGACTTTGCTTCCAACAAAGCATATAAACAACGTTATAACTGTCACGAGCAATCGTTGTGCAACACGTTTTCGTGCAGTAGACAATACATAACATATTTAACATTGTCATATGTTTTACTGCATCAAGCATGCAATATTCTGGTAGTAAATTAATGTTCCAAACAGTAATTTCTGAGACATAATCATTAATTTTGACCTCTGCTCAATTTTTCGACAGAAGTGTGTATTAAATTATTTTACTTTACAATCTCTATGGCATATAATTAAAAATTATACCTGCCAAATATAACAACAAGAAAGAAAAGCATCTTTAAAATTTATTTGTAAAAAATTTAATAAAATTTAAACAAAATAAACAAAGTAAGAACAGTTTTCAAAGTTTTATTAAAGAAAGTATTTACAAATAACTAAATGTTAGTTACAGATAAATCTTTTCATTTCAGTGAAAGAAAGAAGAAAAAGTAAAAGTCATTTCTTATAAGTTGTTATCTAAAAAAAACAGGATTTATGGTTCCATCTGTTAGATTTATCTTATCCAGATTAACCATATATATATATATATATATATATATATATATATATTGTATTGTCCTTGGTAAGAGGATTGATAACTTTCCAATTTATTTATAGTTCAAAACATTAAAACATTTTCAGAGCAATGTCAGCAATATCCTAACTTTTATGAATAATTTATTTATAAATTTTATCTGGACTTTTCTATAAAAATTTCCTTTTTCCATCTAAAAATAAATTTTAAGAGTAATAAAATTTTCAAGAAATGATGTTAAATATTTGTTAGAATATTTACACATTTTGTATTTTTTAAAATATTTAAAGCTTTATATTTTTTTACATTTGTTTGAAATTGCAATACTTAGTGAATTTTTTGAATTCTTTCAAAAATTAAAAATTGAATTACTACAAATATACTAAAAACTGAAAGTTATTTCGTCTAAATGTTTAAATTTAATTAGTTTTTACTCCCAAATACTAACGTTAAATGTTGAATAAATCAAAAACATTTAAAATATTTTTTAAAAAATTAAAGAAATTGTTGTAAATGTAGGCTGATCCTGCGATGTATATGAGATATAAAACATTAAACGTTTTAAACTGATATTTTCACTATTATTGGCTGAGAAGAATGACGTAACTCAAAATCTAACCAATCAACATTGAAACATATCAAATTATATCTAACACATATCAAGGAGATCCACCTATGCTCATGTAAACTGCATCTTATTTTGTGTATTTTATTTTAAAATTTAAAATGTTGTTTAATTTACTGTATTTATTAAAGATTCTTTATAAATATTAAAAATTTTTGAAAGAACTCAAAATTGTACTTTTAGAAATCAATATGTGATTTTTTGAATATTTTTATAAACTGAAAAAATTCAAAAATTTTAGAATTTTTTACATACTAAAATTTGAGTATTATTAATTTATAAATCACTACAATTTTTAAATATTTAAATAGGCCTATGATAATTTTAAAACGTTTTTGAATTAAAGGAGGCATAATTCTTTTATTATTTTAAGATGTTAAAAATTAAAATTTTAAATACTATAAGATACAGAATTTCCTCATAAAAGTTTAAAATTAAGGATTTTTATGAAATTGTTATTTTTCCATTTTAAAACATTTTTTCGATTTTATATTCATTAAGTATTTTAGTATTTAATTTATATTAATTAATATAAATATATTGATATTAATTATATTAATATAATAATATAATACTAATATAATAATTAAAATACTTTATATTAATTAAGTATTTTAGTACTTTAGTATTAATATAATGTTGATTCGATTGGTAGCCATAATGCACATTTTTCTGTCAATTTGACGTCATTACTTCAATCTTACAATAAAAGATCCTAACGAATGACGTAAAATTTATGAAAAAAGATCTATTTTAACCAATCAAACAGATCTTATATAAAAACGGCCAGACGGACGAAGCAGTTTAGACGTCAGCTTGCCACTCTGGAGGATCCTGAATCGAATTCGGGTGAGCCGCTCCAGGAATTTCGTTTCTTAATTAATCCTATTGTGGGTCTGGAGGAACCTTAGTATGATTAAAAGATCCTTTTAATATCATATTTTTAATTTATGTAATCTAAAATATATGCTCTCGATTATAGTAGTTTTTGCCCCTGTACAGCATACTTTTTCTGATAGCAACAGAGTCATGCCGGTTATATATCTGTTAAAGTTTTCAAAAAAAAATTTTTTTTGATTTTTTTTAAAGTTACAATTGAAAAAAATTATTTAAAATATTTACTGATTAATTATAAATATTTTAAAAATAGAATCAAGCCTTTGTACAACATCCATAACAAGAACATAAAACGTAACCTTGTTTGTAGGTTTGAAGGTTATTTTTGTATGCATTTTCAAAAGGAAACGTGGCCGCCATTTACAGGTGGCCATTGTTGGAAGTACGGCTTTATATTATTTATTCTTTTAAAAATTCATATCCAACATTAAATAACTTGAAAATTCTTTAATGGATTTCGACTTAGTTATTTTTAGTTTTTATTATTCTCTCTTCGTCTAGAATTTATACCATCTTGAAATTGTTTTCCAATAATGTAAAATTATTGATTAAACTTTATAAATATAATTTCTCCGTATTTAATATTCTGTAATTTTATTTTTATTATTTTAAAAACTTTCCTCGAAATTTACATGTTTATGTAATAAGATCTGTGAAGAGAAGACGTCAAAACATCGTTGAAAATCCGATCAATTTAAATACTCCATATAATAAAATTGCAACTTTCGAAAGTAATTAAAATAAAAATATTGATTAAGTACAAATATTTTTTAAACAACATTAAATTTAATTTTACTGAGCAATTATTTATAGTGACATTGTCATTGTCACAATGTCAAGCTGCAATTTTTAATCATATTCTTAATTTATTCAATTTAAAATGTTCTTCATTTCAATATTGTAGTGTTTACCCCTGTATATCATACTTCTCCTGGTAACAACAGAGTCATGCTTGTCATCTACATAACTCCATTCATGGAAGATTTTGAATTGAAATCACGTAATGCATTGTCTAGACCGGAAATTCGTATACAGTTAATCGGAGCCTCCTGCCCCTATACTTTCCACAAGGAGCTTCTTGATTTTAATGTATTATATATAATACTGTTCTCGAGGTTAAGGTCCGACAGGCAGACAGAGGGCAGTGGGAATTTACAGCCAATTATATTTAATTGTTAAAATTTAAATTTTAGGAATGAAATAAATAATTTTTACATAATAATTTTTTATTTACTCTTTGTTTATTTTTGGAAAAATTTAAGTAAAAACAAATAATTTTAAATATGAAAATTGTGTGAAATGTGTTTAAAATATTGTATAAAATAAAATACATTTTTTAAAAATGCAAAATTTATAAATTACTCAAAAAATCTATACTTCAAAGAAACTTAAATATTCAGAAAAAAATTTAAAAATTATAGGATTTTAAGAGTTCAAAGAATGCAAGATTTACATCTTTTTAGGCATACAAAAATTCAAAAATTGCAGAATTTAAATATTTGAAGTCTTTAGAATATGCATTATTTTAAACATTTTAAAATGTTATGTATGTATACTCTAGAATTTAAATATTAAAGATATTTAAAAATTACATTTTAAATATCTAAAAAGGTGGAGGAACCACAATATTTAGAAAATTCAAAAAAAAATTGCAGAATTTAAAATATTCCACAAATTTGAAAACTGTGCTATTTAAATACCCAAAAATATCTAAAAAATTTTATTATTACAAACTTATAATTATTTAGAATTTGTTTATTTATTTATATATGGCAATGTGACACATGGTAATCTGCTGAGGAATGTTGCTTCTTTGGAGATCTTTCTACTAGAAACTGGCTTCTATTTAGTTGTTACTAACGAAAAAAAAAAAAAAAAAAACCCAGAAAACTCCACTTAACCAGACCTTTGGCGAAGTGCGAACCCACGACCAACTATCAGTGTTCAGTTGTTTTATCCACTGGATCTCTGGTGCGGCTCAAAATATTCAAAAATATTAAAGAATAAAATATAAATAGAATATATAAAATTTTTTAGAATGTCCCTTCATTCATTTACAATAAATGTATATAAATATATAGTTTCGAAAAATAATAGGTTATTATATTCTTCCAGAATAATACTTTCAACAAAGCATTTTGATAAATGACAATTTAAACATTTTTTAAAAAATCAGCGATTCTTTTCAAATGTAAAAAAATCATAAAAAATTTATTTATATCTTTAAAACTACGATTATAAATTAAAATAAACAATTTTAAGTACTTTTTTTAATCTAAAAAACGGATAGAAAATATAAATAAATGTTTACATAATCCATAACAAAACTTTAAACATGGTTCTGTTCTTTATCGTTGCATGAATCAGTCAGGAAAGCATGAAATAATATAAAACAGGGACAAAGCAATAGTAAAAGATATCAGGAAAGACTGTACACTTTCAATTTGTACAATCATTGAACTGAAAAAATAAAATAAAATGGAAAAAAACGTAAGAGGAAAAGTATACCTTTATATGGTTACCTTCCAGACATTGTGGATAACAAGACATTGAGTATCGATTCGGACTTTATCTCGCTTTTAAGTATAAAGCTATTAGCTTGCCAAACATCTGACAGTAGTAGTTAGAAATGCGAATACTAGGCTACATTTTATTGAAGTTTTTTGACATGTTGCTTTTTTTTATTGGTCGAATTCTCTCTTCAAAAAAAGGAAAAAAAAATCATTGCATCTTTTCGTCTTCTATCTCGTCTAACTTTGTTACTGACAGTCTCAAGTGGAATCTTTCTAAAAGTAAATTTTATTTAGTTTCTGTATTTTCGTCTTTTGCATTAATATTTACACCTTTTTCTTCATATATTCTTTCAAAAAAATTTACTAGAATATTACTTGATTTATGAGAATTCTCTAAAATAGTTGAAAATTTTCTGAAAGAATCCATGGACAAGTTCCTAGAGTAATCGAAGCTTGGTGTATTTAAATAAATATTTTATACTGAGAAATTGAGAAAAATATTTAAAAAAATAGCTTTTTTTATAGAAGAAAGTATGTATTTTTAGCTAACTTTATTTATTCGATCGCATTGGGATTTGTGGTAAATTATTGAAGAGAAACAATTACTTGAAGGATTTTTACACGAATTAATCCTTTAAATATTGAATTTATTTTATATAATTAATTTTTTATTTCTTTTTTTATAAATATATAAAAGATAAGATTTATATATATATATATATATATATATCCTTTTCAACGTAGTTTCGTTGAAAGTGTATGTACTTTTCTAGATTGAATTCTGCAGCCATCTATGAAGCGCAACTTTAACTATACTGTTAGAAAAATCGTGTAAAAAATTCATTAAATTCATAAACTTTTCATTTAATTCACTAAAGAATCTGTAAATTAATCAGAGGAGATATAAATGTTCAAATATTTAAACAATTCGTAATTCCAAAGCGAAATTTTAGCTTTATGACATTCGCATTATTCCTATTCAAATATTCAATAATATCCTTAAGCGCATAAATAGAATATCATTTCAAGTGGAAAATGTGGAATAGAATTAACAGAATTTTATTAAATAAAATCAAATTTTAATTTTACTTCGAAAAATGTATAATAAAAGGATTTAAAATATATTTAAGCAATACTTTTAAAAATCTCTTTAAAATACATGATTTATGCACCTTTTTAATGTACTTTCTGTAATAAATTAAATTTTAAACTAAATTTGAATTTGAAAATTAAGGATAAATAATAAAATTTTAAATTTATCATCAACTATTTATATTTAAATGTAAATTTTTAAATAAAACTGAAATATGTTAAATATAAGCAATTAGGTGATGTGTAACTATCAGGATTTTCATTTAAGGGGGGAAAAAACCTCTTAAAAATTATTTACTTTATACAAATTTTAAAACAACCCGTTGCTTTTTATTGTTTTAATGTTTTAAAATAACTTTATTTCACTTTTAACCTTTCTTTTCATTAAAATGAATCCAAGTTCTTATACTAGATCAATATATTTTCTAACATCAATTCCTTTAAACAGAAAATATTAATTTAAAATTTATATATACGAAAGCATTGCAAATGTTGTCGACTTATTTATATGATAATTACTTTAACTTAATATACAGAAGTGTATTTATTTGAAAAAATATAATAAACATTTTTAAATTTTTCGTAGTTAATATATGAATTATTCAACAGCTTTGTAAAGAATTTACAAGAAATATGAAGGATAATAAACATCATTAATGCAATATTATTTATCTAATTGTGTTCTTGTTACTGCAACAGCACAGAATACTTCATTTATAATATTAACTAATTTAATTGATTTATTCTTTGATGCTGCGACACTCGCAATTGCAGAAATTTAATGAAAGACGTCATTCAATACTTTTAACGTTTTGTCGATATTGCTGCAGTTTTATTAGATGGATTTCTAAAAAAAATGTCCTAACAACAACTTTATTTTATTGAATCTAATCAAAATTAAGAATATAATATATCTTTTTTTTTAACACAAAATTTATCTTGTGATAGATCAAGTGGAAGATAAGGAGAAAGAAGAATCAATACTTAATTTTAACAATGAAAATTCTTTAATGGATCAAAAGGGATAAAATATATCATAAATTTTTATTTTTCTTGTTATAAATTTTCTTTATAACCGCCTTTTGTTATAATAAACTGCATACAAATATGCTAATGACTTGTGATTCTTCATTCTATTAAGTAATATTTCTTCTCGTTTTAATGGCTTAAACTTTAATAATAATGACAATTTCACTCTAAAAATACTGTAAATATATTATTGTAATTAATAGATTATTTAAATTGTTCAAAATTGTTATATTTAACTTAAAATATTGTCTCAAAATCCGCATACATTTTCATCTTCACTAGGATCCATAATGTAGTCTTCAATATACTATTTTATATAAAAATTAAAAAAATTTAGTAGAAAAACGTACTTCTCAGTACAAATATAAGCCATAAGGAATAAAACAAGATTATTAAACCAAAAAAAAAACTATAAAATTTTACGTTATTTCTACGATTGAATAGTAGTATATATTTCAGCAATAAAAGAAAACCAAGAAGAAATTCAATATATTTTGAGCATGCCCGCATGTATAAAAGTTTAATACACATCTAGATTGGATTTTTTTAGAATTTTAACTCGAAATAAACAAATATATAAGCAAAGTTGCGGTTATATTTACTGTGGGATTTATTAGATTCCAAGCAGCATCGTCAGCATCATCATCTAAAAATCTCATTATAAATGTATAATATAAAAAAAAAGTAATTTATTTCGGAAGAAAATATGTATAATAAAGTATTTTAAAATCAAAAATGAATGTTTTAGATAAATTTTAAACGGTTTATTATGAAATTCCTTAATTGCAAGCAGTATTATTAGCATCATCATGTAAAAAACTCATTAGAAATATACGATGTGTGGTAAAATAAAAATATAATTTAAGTTAATTTAAAAGAAAGTGTATATAATAACTCATTTAAATATCAAACCATTGGGTATTTAGATAAATTCCAAACGATTACAGTGGAATTTCTATAATTCCGAGCAGTATCCTTAGCATACGTATTCAAAAAACCCATTAAGAACAGAAAAGACAACTTATTCTAGAATAAAGTACACATAAAAATTTATTTAAAAATAAAATTTATTTTAAAAAAAAGTAAGTCTTTTTGATAAATTCTGAACTATTTAATGTAGAATTTGTTTAATTCTTAGCAACAGCATCTCTTTCATTAAAAATGTGTTTTGTAATGAAAGAAAGAGTGTAATTTATTCTAGAAGGAAATGTTTACTGAAACTTATTTAAAAATCAATGAAAATCTTTTAAAAAATTCCTCAAAAATTTTTAGTTTTTTTTAAGATAAATTTTGGAGAATTTACTGTAGGAAATCTGGCTTAATTCTTGGTAACAATAGCATTATCTAAAAATCTCTTTAGAAATAAATTTTATAATGTAAAAGAATGGGTATAATTTATTTAAAAAGACAATTTGTATAATAATTCATTTAAAAATCAAATGTAAATCGAAAAAAACTTTAAAAAATATGAGGTTTTGAAAGATAAGTTTCGAATGAGTAAGGATATCCTTAGGGTTTTATAAGGTCTAGTAACTTAATGAATAGCAAACATGCTTGAAATAATCTCTTATTTTGGGATTTCTTGTCATTAAACTGGTGAATTTTTTTATTTAAAAAAAAAATAGTTAAGATTTTAAGCATTAAAACCAAAGAAAACCCCTCCAGTAAAGTAAAACTCATTAGAAATCACATTAAAAAATCGACTTAATGTTACTAGAAAATCCGAAAAAAAAAAAAACGTAAAAATAAAATAGAATTAAAAGTTAATTCAGTTTGTTTTCTAATCTTAACTGATTAATTAATTGATTAATGATATTCAAACGTTATTTAATATGACTTTTTTTTCTTTTTACAAGTTTTAAAAAGTTCTTAATCTGTATGTAAATTAATATAAGATTTAATAAAATAAATCTTTCAATAATAAATTATATACAAATGTTATTAAAATTTAATCATGTAATTCCATTCTACTAACAAACTTCATCATTTATTAATTGGGTAATTAATTTCGTTGCTTTAATTATAAAATTGATAACAATATAAATTAAAATGTAATTTTCTATTCCTCTAATTTGTTTTAAGGTTTTAAACACTCGGAAATTAAATTATTTAATAATTTTAAAAATATATCGACTTTTAATAAGTTATTTTAAATTACTCTGTAATAATTTGTTTTAATTTAATGGTTTAATTGTTTAAAAGTTCAATAAAAAACAATTAAAATTTAATAGAAATTTCTACAAATTAGTTGAGACTTTTATAATAATCTGTAGAAAATAATTAAAATAACATAAAAGTTTAATTATTTAAATTAATAAATATTTTCTAATAATTTATGACTCAATTAAAAATTAATAAATAATCTTAATTTTTTTTAAATAAAAAAAAAGATTTAACATAAAATAATTAAAATTTATTAAAAACGATTGTTTAATTATTAACTAAATAAATAAATAATTAAAACGTGTATTAACTTATTTAAACTAGTTAAAAATTAAATTTAAAAAAAATTATTGTTTTCATTTGAAAATAATTAAATCAATTAATTAAAATATGAAACTCTTTAAAATTTTAAATCGTTGCCGAATAATTAACTCAATATTTTTTCCAAAAAAACTTATGAAAAATTACTTTTTCATTAAAGAAAAACTAATGTCTTCTTCATTATCTATGAAGATAGATACAATTATTAAGGAATAATACTATTTATAGTAAAACCTATTGAAAACAGAACCTTAATAAAACGGAAACCTGCCTAAACTGGAAGAATTCTTCGAAACACAGCGATTTTCTGTTAAAAAACCTGTTAAAACGAAGACCTGTTTAAACGGGAAGAATTCTTCAAAAGGCAACAATTTACTATTAAAGAAAATCTGTTAACAACGGAAACCAGAAAGAAATTCGGTATCGTGAGAATCGGTTTTATGCAGGTTTTGCTGTAAATCAAGAACATTTGAGTTTTTGATATAAATAATAATAATATATTATTTAATATCTTAAATATATATTATTTTTTATATGTATTTTCCCCCCTTATTCATCTATACTCAATTGTTGGACAAAACAGGAAAAGCACAACGATAGACCACAATATAAAAGAATGAGGACGATAGAAGAAAATACAATTGCTCTTTTTTCTTTGATAAAAGAATTCCAAAAAGATCTACAATTTCCTCTTTTTTTATTTCTTTCTTTATTATTATTTTTTCTTTAAATTACCAATTTTACATCTAAAATAAAATTTGAAGAAAATTAGCTATTTTTTCGTTAAATATTACATAAATTTCCCAAAAATTGAATTTTTTTTTTTACGTTAAAACATTTAAAATGTGTGTTTTTAATTTAAATTGATATAAATTTAAGGGGAAAATATAAGAAATAAATGTAATTATTCCGAATTAAACAGCGAAAAATATCTTTAAAAATGTTTTTAATTATTTTAAAATAAATTTTAATTAATAAACCGTCGGCAAAATTAATTTTTCAAGAGCTTATACATTAAAAATAAAATCCATACTTTAAGCTGTAAATTATTAACAAATTCTTAATCATATTTATGAAAAATTTTCATTTAAACAAGGAAATTGTCATCAAAAAATGTTTACGATTTAGTAATTAAGTTTAAATTTTAATTATAACTAACGTTAATTTCGATTTTATTCTTTATTTATTTTAAATTATTTGCTTCTGACTTAATAATCGAATCAGTTCAGGATAAACAAGAAAAATACAAATTATTTGATAAATTATAACAGAATTTTCACTTTATTCATTATTTATCAACTGTATCTTAATTATTTTTAATAAAATTATATTCATTAGTTAAGTAATTTTATCCAATATATATTTTGTATAAAAAGTGTTTTCAATTATAATAAAATTAAATTCAATAATTGCTTTAAAAATTAATATAAATTTAATTGTTTAATTACCTTTAATTATTTAATACTAAAACATTTGGAATTTTTCTAGTTTGATGGATGTTATCCATGTAGGGGGCGCGATTTTGTTCATCCAATAGTATCTTAGTAACTCAGTAACTCCTGTATCTTTCGTCGAAAATTTACGAAATTTTGCAGTGAGGTTTCTTTATTATAGAGAGATATTTATGGAAATTTGCAGGAAAATCGGACCATCGGTTCAGGAGATATTGCCCCCTCTTTAATATCTTCCGAACCAATCTGAAGACTTAAAATGCCCATTAGTAGACGTGTGGGATAAAAAACCACTAAAAAGTGGTAGTTAGTGGTGGGTTTGCGCCTGGCCACGTGGCTTTTTGGGTTTTCTTTATGTTAGTAGCACCTAAATAGAGACCAGTTTCTCGTAGAAAGTCTTTCCGGGAGGCATTCCCTCCCATGACAAATCACCCAAGTGTCGCGTTACCGTGAACAAATCATTTCTGAAATTTTGCAGGGAGATTTATGTATTAGGGCATTAATACTATTAAATGTTGGTGAGTAAAAGGTCAAAAGGGTGGGGAGGTAGAGGGTGGTCTTGTGTTACATCTCGAGAGGGGTCGGCTTTAATAAAGATTTTACTTGTTATTAGCTTTTGCAGTTTTTTTTTTTTTTATAAAACTCGTCTCTACCCTCAAAATTAAACTTTTCGCCATTTTATAATAATTAATAATATAAAAAGTTTTATTGTTGAATTGTTACTCCTTCTCTCGATAGATCCTTTAGCTGAATTTCGCTGAACACAATGCACGAAATGCATTTCTTTGTACAATAAATTTGGGATAGAAAATTGAAGGTGTGTTCCTTGTATAATTAGTTCCTTTCGTCAAAATTTATGCTTATCGTTAGATAAAAAGTTTTGTTTAATAAAATCGGATAACAGATGGCGCCACACACAATTTTAACTTTTTTTTATCGGAAAACTTATTCAAAATTTATTGAAAAAGTCATAAAAATCTGTATAATTTTTTAATTACTTTAATTGATTTTAATAGATTTATTAATTTAATGACAATTAATGTAAAAAAAACAATTGCATTTTATTCAAAAACTTTTTTACATGCGAATTTCATGGTTAAATTCTATTAATTTAAAGCTTACAAAGTTACCTTCTGTGATTTTTTTAGAATAAAAAATTCCTATAAAAAATTCTGTGAAAATATTTTTATTTATTAAATATTAATTAATGTAATTAAAATAATAATTTAATTAACTAACTAATTAATGAAAATTGTGTTTTATTCAAAGAAATGTAGTGTTTTTGAAGCTAATTTTATAATTTTATCGTATAAATTGATACTTTAAAAGGTACATTTTTGTGTTTTTGGAAATATTTTATATATATAATTTATATATTTATGTATTTATTTTAATTTATAAATAAATTTTTCAAATATTTTGTAAGATTTTCAGTTTTTTCTTTTGACAATATTGAGATTAATGATATTTAAAGTAAAGGAGATTAAGCCAATTTCAAAATTTAGAATATTAAAATTTAAGCTTGAAAGATCTTTATAAAAGTTTACTTTTAAGTTGTAAAAGTATATAAATTATAATTTATAGTTTGTTAAATATATTAAAACTTAAAAATATTTTCTATGAAAATGTTATTTTTCATAAGATCAATAAATTTTTTTTGGAACAAATTAGCCACTAATTATTTATTGCCTTTAATTATAAATTATTTTTATAGAATTTTTTTTTATAAGAATTGTTGTAATTACTCGTATATTTTCCTCAATTTTAATGCATAATATTCGAAATATTTAGGAAATATATAGAATATATCTTCAAAATATTTATTCTATTAATTATAATGCAAAGTAATCACAATTAAAGAGTAAGAGCTGAAACTCTCTGTAGAAAACTATTGAGCAAATCTCAAGTAAATTTGTTACTGTCCTGAGTATGATATTTTGATTTACTTTAATATTCAGGCACTAGAGTAAAATTTAGCGCTGCTGCTTCCTTAATATTATTATTAAGTACGTTTTATAACAAATTTCAGTTATAAAAGGAGACACAAAACGCTTATTTACAACCTGTAATAAGTGAATAGTATGATTTTCTCTTTACTTGATTTTATGTTACTTGTTAAACTCTTACTATGCCTAGTACTTAAATAATTATATAGAATGTTCTAAGGCTTGTTTGAATATTCTAAACAGTGTTTTGTTTACTTTTCTATTATATTAAACTTTCAAATATTCATACATATATAAAGAATCTTTTAACACCTAAAAGATATTATATTATTAGTTTAAAGTGCAGAAAACATTTCAATGAATATTCATGAATATATTTGATGGTATTATTTAAAGATTCCTAAATAATTTATAATGAAAACGAGCAAAAATTATTGTGACAGGGCTAAAATATTTAATTTGTTTAATTTAAAATATATGTTCTTGATTTTAGTAATATGTTGCCCCTGTACATCATTCTTTTCCTGATAACAAAAGAGTTATGCCGGTCATCTATCTAATTTCTTTCTGGAGACACTTTTTAAATTAAAATCACAGAACTTCCGGTCTATACCGGAAGTTCATATATATTTAATTCTATTCTTTTTAAAATATCAAAAATTTGTTTTGAATTCTGAAAATTACGTATTTATTTTCCAGGTTTATTAAAATTACAACACATATTCCACTTAACTACTGATAAATATAAATTAGAAGTTCGAGTGGTTAAGAGGATATCAAGTGCCAAAGATGCAAATGAATTTCTCAGTTATCTAGAAAACAGCGATCGTCAGGGTCTAAAATATGTTATTTTGGACTGTAATGCCACCACAGCTCAAGATATTATCGTCAACCATGTGAAACATATCCACATGGGAAGAAGAAACTACCATTACCTCTTAACAAGTTTGGTATGTTTACGCTTGTTTCTTTCTATTTTTTAAAACAATTTTAAGTAGATTATGTTCATTTGTGTTGTTTATTTTATTAAGTTCGTTGTCTTACATAAAATATTCTATTTATTTATTTTTATGCAAATTAAAAAGTGAAAAGGTTTCGAACGCAGAGATGCCATCAAAATCGATGAGTTCTTTACGAATATAATGCATACTGAGTATATAAATTAAAGATTATTCTTGTTTCAAAATGATTATGTGTGTTATAATTAAAGAAAATTAATTATTTATTATGTTTTTTTTTCTTCTGTTTCTTTATTTTAACGGTTATGCGGTTTAGTGTTGCTGTGTTCCTATCAATACAGCTCGTATTGATTATTATCGTATATTGAACTTTATGTGTTTATTTAATGTATGTGTATTTGTATATAGGGATATGTTTAATTTTGTGTTTAGGTATGTACAGGTTTATGTTTTTTTCTCTTTTTCTCTCTGCGTGTACTGTACAGTACGTATAGATACAGGTGTACTTGTGAATGATGTAAGTGTGCATGTGTATATAGGTGTTCTTGCATTTTTGCTTTCTCTTTGTGCTTATGTCTATCTATTTAACCAATCTACCTGTGAAAAAAGCTAATTTTTCCTCAGAGGTTAAAGTTCAGATTTTCGTCTCCTCTTTCTTTAGTCATTTTTGTTAATGGCTTATAGTCTAGGAGGAGATACTAAGTTGAGTGTAGAGTATTAGAAATCTATGTTGTGTGTAGGAAAGGTACAGTTGTTGAATTGAAGCGACATTCAGTGTTAATATACATTACCTTTATAAACGAGAATATTAGAATCATTCTGTTTGTGTTTTGATGCAATTTGTATATTTGTATGAAAGAATATACGTGTATACTTCCAGTTTAATAATCTATACTTAAAAAGATCTGAAGTATACGGTTAACAAACTTTTATGTAAATATTCAAGTTATATGCTAGTGAATGTGTTAACGTATTGTTAAAAGGTCTACAGAGATAATTCATATCAGAGAAATGTTTTAAAACTTTTAAAAAGTTTACAATTATACACGAAGAAAATTTAAAAATCGTTTTGAATATTTATTTTTCTAAGTAGTTAAGCGCAATTTGTTCCAAAATTGTGTTTCTTTCTAATCGAATCACCGCACAATACATACAAATTCCAGGAATTCATTATCAGTCACTGATTAAACATGTAACTTTCTATCTATATTTTACCATGTAATATCATCAGATAAGAACAATTGTTTATTCTGTGAATAATTCACTAACCTAATAAAGATTTATACAAGCGTATCTTAATCTACACAGCTATATCCTTTCACTAACAAAGCTATTCGTGTGTTTGTAATGCTACCCACTACAATTATTAACGTTGTTGTTTATGTTTATTCTATAAATTTTATTCAATTAAATTATTTTGTATTCTAAATATTTTGATATTTTCTAGTGTTAAACTTTCCGATATTGATTTTGTATCGCTTCCTGGAAAGTGATCATCGAGTCGAGTGCTATCGTTATCATTCATAATCAAGTAGAGATGAATAATGCATTATATTGACTTAATGATACTAATTTCAATAATTACTTCATTGGTAATCGATTCTGATAACAATATTAGTATCACGTAATCAATATATGATCAATATCACTAGTAATAAAGTAATATTGCGTGTACCTTGTTCTTGTGGTAGAAGATATAGTTCAAATTGTTTCCTTAGGCAAACCTCTTACATTAATGAAATTAACCATTTATAATTAAAAAGAATTCATCTATAAACTGAAATAAGGTGCTTAACCACATCATGTTCATCATCATCAGCTTGTTATCATCTTTATCTTTATGCAACGTTATTAAAGATTGCTTATAATCGGTGTATGATCACCACTATCATCTTTTTCTTATTTTACTTCGACTTGCATGCGACTTTAGTAAAGATTGCACACAATTAATATAATACATTTGACAGTAAGTTACATCATCATCATCTGCTCCTTCCTCTTTTTCTAACTATATGCGGTTTTCTGTATATAATTAACTCCTGTAATAGCATAATTCATTGTGATTATTTCCTAACTATCTCTCCTACAATAACAAAGCTAAGACTTTATAACTGAAAACAATATCTCAAAATCATTTTTTTTATCATCATCATCTTGTTCGATAATGTAAATAGATTTTATGCTTAATCTATTCTTAGCAGCGTGTTTTTGAATGGATTTTCCTGTATATAATAGCAAACTTTAATCTTATCACCCCAACTAATTATCTAAGATTGCAAATAATATTTTATCTCATCATCGTCATTCTCTTCCTTTTCCTCATCCTACTCTATTTCTTCCTTTTCCTCATCCTACTCCACCTCTTTCTCCTCCTCCTCTTCGTCATCCTACTTCATCCCTTTCTTCTCCTATTTCTTTTTTACCTCTTTCTTCTACTGCTCCTACGTCTCGTGTGTCTTCTTATCATCATTATCATCTTTTTACTAAAAGCAGATTTTGTTAGTTAACGTATATATAATTGATTCAAACTAGCAAATCTCTAATCGTTATACTTTTCTATGGGTCTATTTCAGACAACATTATATGATGATGATGATGATTTCTGCTTCCATTTACTTTCTCTGATAATCTTTGCTCCTCTTTATCCTTCTCCCTCAACATCAATAAAGCTATAAACTTATAACTTTTAACTGGCAACGAAGAGAATAATTTAATATTCATTTATGCTTTCAACATCTACATCGAATTTAACGAAATTTTCGGCAATTTTAAACATTATTTTTTTCTTTCTTATCGCAAATTAAATCCATCGAAAACTTTTCCAAAAACGATTTTGCATTTTAAACACATTACAGACAAACACAATTACCACCAACGATATTAAAACTACTTAATTTACTTTACAAACTAAGCATTTAAATTGATTTATCTCCAGATATTACGTTATTAAGAACCAATTTTAAATTTATAATTTTTCTAACGTACAGAAAGAATTTTTAAAGTATTTTAGGCCAATAAATAATAATAAAATGGCGTAAAGTTAACTTGATCAAAAGCAAGGCAAAAGAATGCTCTACACTTGAAAATTTATGCTTTAAATTAGTGCTTATATGTATAAATTATTTCTAAAAATACATAAAAAGAATGTACTAAGCTGTTCGAAAATATAGGAAAAAAAATATGTAAATTATCCAAAAAAATCAATTTAACAAGTTAGACAAGATTTCAAATTTTCCAATTTAAGCACTAATTCAAAGTGTTAAAGCACTAATTTAAAATTTGTTTATTTTCTTAAAAACAAAAAAAATCTACTAAATTTTTAGAAAGATAAACAACAACAAAATATATATAAAACCTCAAAATTTAAACGTCATACTCACGTATGATGTTTAAATTTTCATTAAAAACTTCATCAGATACACACCCAGTGTCCAAGTGGATAAAAACAGTGTACACTTCTAGTTGGTCGTGGGTTCGCGCCTCGTCGTAAGGGCCAACTTCCCATAGGCATCCCCGTGTGTCGCATACGCAAACAGTCTCTCGTATTTTTAAATTTAAGGAGTGACACGTTATACTATGGGCAAAGAGGAGGCCTCATACCAATCTTGAAAAATGTACGAAATCAACACTATACATGACTCCCCCTAATTCAAATTTGTCCGGGCTCCATAAAGCCCGGACGCTACTGAATTTAAGCTTTGTTTGTTAAATTACGGCAACGCATCACTTGGACCATCTGCCTAGGGGTTGCCTTCCGGGAAATCTTTTTAAAGGTAAAGGTAACTGACCCCTATTCAGGCATTAAAGACGTGGAGAAAACCCGGTAAGCTCCACGTGGCCAACCCGTCCTGGCGAGGCGAGGAGGCAAACTCACGACCGAATTTCCAGTGTTCAGAGGATGGAACCGATTAGCCACTAATGGGCCTTGAATTTAAGCCTTAATTTTATGCCTATACATTTCCTTTAAAAATCCCTAGATAGAGCTTATTATGTATTTTAGAAAGATAAATAATAATATTATTTATTCAAATTTTAAAATAAAATAAATTTAACAAGAGCCAAAACGTCGTGTAAAATCTCCTGGCTCTAAACTTGTATAAAGAAGTCACGTCCATTCGTGAATTTATCTTGAAAATTGTTATTTGTCATCCATCATAATTTTGTAAAATATACTTTTTTTCTCTATTATTACTTTTTCAAAAATTCTTTTGCTAGAATATAATGAATGTCAGTTCAAAAGTCATGTTATATTGTGTATTGTGACAAATATGCTAGAAGCATTTTCGAATAACAATTTCGAAAGGATGAATTTATAGCACAGCATCTTTGAGTAGGTTAGGAATTTCTTACATAGCTTTTATTCTAAAAATAATAAAAATATTGACTCAATTTGCTTAAAAACATGCTCAAAAGTTATTAGTAACGATGGCCTGAAGTGTAAATTAAAACTATACATCCTTGCGGGGTCCGAACTCATGCCCTTCTGTTTAAAATTTATTTTGTATACTAGTACTTTCTATATATTAACAGGACTTATTATACTGGAAATTGTGGATGCAGATATTTAGTCTTACAGATCAAAAATAATGTTCTTTATTTAGTTCACCTGAACACATACACTTTAAACATGTGTTTCGGACTTGTTCGTCCCTCCTCTGGAGGGCCTTTAAACGACACTTTCTACAATTAACAATAACTAATGTGTTTTTAACTAATTTTAGTTATAATTGTACTAAAAAATGTTTTTATTGTTAATTGTAGAAAGTGTCGTTTAAAGGCCTGCTGAGGAGGGACGAACAAGTCCGAAACACATGTTTAAAGTGTATGTGTTCAGGTGAACTAAATAAAGAACATTATTTTTGATCTGTAAGACTAAATATCTGCATCCACAATTTCCAGTATAATAAGTCCTGTTAATATATAGAAAGTACTAGTATACAAAATAAATTTTAAATAGAGTTAAAAAGGACACAAAGGCATAATAATTAATCATGCCCTTCTGGTTCGGTTTGATGGGAGACGACAGCGCAACACGAGGGGGGGCAACTTTCTATAGGAAAATAGCTACTAAATAGGTGTTAGAAAATCTGGAAACTTCACATGGCTTGCCCGTTGGCGAGGAGCGAACCCACGACCAGGGTTCTAGTCTCCAACGAACCAACTACCAGGTGTCCAGTAAGCCCTCTCGGGTGGACTTTCTATGGGAGACTTACCCTTATTTAGATGTCAGGAAAGCCGTAAAATCCACGCGATCAATCTGTTGGTCAGGTGCAAACGCACGACTAGTGTTTTGCGCTGTTAGCCACTAAGCCAGTGGTCGACCCCAAACCATTCTTTAATGGGTTTAATGCTAAACAGTTAAGCTATATGAATATGTCTATTCTGTATTTCTGTATTTTAACGAAACTCCCAAATGCTAAATATAATAATATATATATATATGCGTATATGTATGTAAAGAACGTGGGTTCGACCCCATCTTTGGATTCGAACCCACGACTTTTCTAATGCCGTGGTTTCAACCCCATCTTGGAATTTTTTAAGATTGTTTTTCTTCTGATAAATATATAGTTTTAACATTAAAATATATACTTTATTATTCATGTTATATATATAACATATTTACCATAATGCATATTAATACTGATTATGTGCAGCTGCATTATTAAGGTGCTAAAAAGTTACTTAAAGAATATATCATTCCAGAATTTACATACAATTATTGAAATAATTATGAGTTATATCAAGTACTATAATATTATATTATATTTATAATATATTAACAAACATATAAATGGTTAAAATTAAATTTAAATTAATTAATTTTTTTACATCATTAACACAAAGAGTGTAGGTTATTCACCTCCACCCTCATAAATACGTGGTGTAATGATTTGTTAATGTAATACATTAATAAAGCACGTGTAGGACATGAATCACAAATTGGATTCATGAAAATTTTATTAACGTCTCTTTCAAGGAATAAAAAGAGCTTTAAAATTCTTTAAAATGTAGAATTAATAATTGAGTTTATGTGGAATAATAAAATTTTAATAATATTAAAACTTGAAGCATTTATTTGTCAGAAACTGAATATTTTGGAATATATTAGGTTAATTTAAAATAGCGAGTTGTTTAGAATATTTTAGAACATAGGTACGAACCCATGTTCAAAAATATTCTAAACAATTCTTAAATTCAAATACGAATATATTTGAATTTAAGAAGTTTAAAAGTAATTCGGTATCCGAACCAAGGGTTCGGATACCGAATTACTTTTAAACTGAATTTTTTGAAGTACTAAATATATTTAAAGCATTGAGTTTTTTTAAACATTTTCGAACGTGGGTTCGGATTGCATATTTTGATCCGAACCCACGACCAGATAAAATTTGTTTTAAACTGTAAATTTATTGAAATATTAAATTTATTTGGAACTGAAATTATAATTGGAACGTAATATTGAACTAGTTTGAAAGTTAATTTTTGGAATATATTGAATTTAAAACAGTAAATATACGGTGTACAACGGTAAATTTTTGGAATTAATTTGTTTACAAGAGTTAAAGTCAGGAAACATGGTATTTGTTTAAAGAAATTATTGAAAGCTTCAAATTTATTTGAATCAACAGGTCTATTTAAAGAATTAACTTATTGAATAGAGATTTTTAAGCTTGGGATTTATTTAAATCAATATATTCATTTGACACAGAGATTTAAATAAAGCGATAGAGAAAGCATTGAATTTATTTGAAAGTTTATAATAATTGTAAACTTCAATCCAATGCCAGATTCTATGGCATATCATAAATTGCAACACAATTATAATTCGTCACATTACACGCATCAACGAATTGTTAATGGATCAGAGAATGAATTGAGTTATCTACAATAATCATGGATCGTTTTCCAAAAACACTATTTTAAAAATATTAAATTTATTGTCATTTTATAAAGTTTACGATTGTTGTAAATTTAAAGATTTTACAAAAAAAAAAAAAAAAAATCGTACGTTTATAGAATGCGTTACTATAAATAAATGTATCGTAACGTAATAACGTTTTGATGCTTTGTAAAGCAATGACGTATTGAGGCACCGTAAAGTAATGATGTATTGAGGCACCGTAAAGTAATGACGTATTGAGGCACCGTAAAGTAACGACGTACTAATGCATCGTAACGGATAATGCAGAGAAGGTAACATGACATTTTAGATGCGTTATAATACTTTCTCTTGACATTGATAAACATATAATTTGAAGTCAATAACCGTAGCAAATAACAAACTGGAGATATTCAGAATTAATCAATGAAGCGAAGACATTCACAGTAATTACAAGAGACATTTAATTCCTTTCATGCAACTTTATTAAGCAACTATCAATCGAAACGACTCTTAATAAACTCTCTTCATAACGAATTATAAATATTTAAATAACGAATAAAATTTCTGTATACTGTTTGATTTACACTAAACTCCATTACTTTCTGTATAACTACGTCACGTGTACAATTCTCATTCATATTATAATTAATTAATTTCGAATTATTCATCGTGTAATATATTACTCGGGGATTATTGGTCAGACACACATTCAAATTTGCATAAAACTTAATAACTCTTCGAGTTTTAAATGATTATTCTTACAGCAATTCAATTTATTTCTATAGTATTGGATTTTTCGATCCGCAATTTTTTGAATCATTAAATTTATTTTAAAAAATTAATTTTTTTCGAATACTAGTTTGTTTAGATCGGCGAATTTTTAGAATGTTGGTTTTATTTAGAAGAATAAATGCAAAATAATCAATTGTTAATATTTAAACACAATTCTCACAGTGAAGAAAAGTGAAGAAAGCATCAAATTTTTGTTACTTTTCTAAACATTTTATGCAATAATATAATGCAATACATTATTATTAAACTTATTTAATTTATTGCACTAGCAATTCTTGAACATTATAGTAATTTATTTGCCAAACAAATTAGTTGTAATGGAAAATTGCATAGAAATCCCAGAACGTGATAATCTGTACTCATTTCATGACACGTATTATATAACTTAATCCTCGAAGACCTATCAGGATATAGGATACAACAATTTGGGATTTTCGTGCAATTTGTGTAACAAGTAATACGTCCTGTAAATGATTTCAGTTAATGATGTGAAGCCAGAGAAAAAAAAATTGATGCGACGTTTTTCAATGATATTTATATTATGCGAAATTTCATTTGTTTAATGGAATTTATTTTCAGGTTATATATATATTATTTTATTGAAAATTTATTTTAGGTAATGCTTAAAATAGCTTCGATAATGATTATTCACTAATTATAATAATTATTATTTTTAAATTGTGATTAACTTACGTGATACTGAAAGATGTATATCGATTTTTGTCGTGTTAGGGGGTTAAAAATTTTTTTAGAATAATTATTATTCCAGGGTAAATGATCGTTATAATCAAAATTTACTATAAATAAGCATCTCATTATGTCTTAATATTCGTTACAACCAAGACTGAATTATTTCTAGAATATAAAAGTAAATAATTTATAGAATAATTGTCAGAATACAAAGCTGAATAGTCGCAGATTAATTGTCAGAATACAAAGCTGAATAGTCGCAGAATAATTGCCAGAATAAAAAACTGGATAGTGAATAGAATAAGTGTGAGTAGTCAGAATTACGACTGAATATTTATCAGGATCAATGTTCGAATATTTAATGGCATCAAAGACTGAATATTTATTAAAATCAAAGACCGAACAGTTACCAGAACCAAAGACTGAATAAATCATCAGTAGCAAAACTGAATAGAAAAAAAAAAAATTAGGAATAAGTAACCATTAGAATCAATGATAAATAATTATATGTATTAAAAATTATATTCATTCTTTTTAAACAAAAAATCAAATATTCTTTAAGATTTCCAACATACGATAAACAGAAAGAAATACGCAAGATTCGAACAGAAATAGTTTTAATTAATTAAAATAAGTAAATTCGAAATAGTATTATTATTTCTCGAACTTCATTAATTTTGCATTATTTTTCATTGTATAGATTATGGACGAATATTGGAATAGCCAAGTATTAGAATTCGGTGCAATCAACGTTACAGGATTTAGAATTTTACAACCCAATAGTGTGGAATTTCGTAATTATCTAAGTGCTTGGAAACAGTTAGATTCTAAAAGATGGCCAGGGGCAGGAACTAGATATATATCGGTATGTAATGTTAAATATATTCATTTATATAAGTGAATAAATTAAATTATATACACTAACTAAGATTTAATGTAGTATATTCGTATGTAAAATTAATGAATTTCGTAGTAAAGTTAACGTAGATTTGTATATTTGCGCTCTATTTAATCATAATTTCGAAAAAATGTGTATAATTATCTAAAAATTAAGATAAAATATTTAAAACTTTAAAAAAAAAACTTAACGATATTTAACTTTATCCAAGAGATCAACACGATTATCTAAGAGATTTGCATAATTTGCGACCGTATAATTAGAATATATTCCCTAGATTAAAAATTACTAAAATAGTTTTAGTTTTAGAAATTTATAATGTTTAAAATTACTAAAAATATTTTTTAATGTTTATTTTTAATACAGTTTAAACTTTTTGTTAAAAAATTGTCGCTAAATTTAAATCTCGAAAGGAAAAAAAAAATAAAATAAAATAAAGTAATTGTAATTGAAATTAAATTGAGATTAAATTGAAATTGACAATTTATTATTGTTGTCATTTTAATGTCAATTAGACAATCAACTTTAAATTCCAATTAAATAAGTTAATTTAAAGATAATAAAAGATAATACTCCATAACATGTCAATTTTAATTTAATTGTAATTAAAATTATATATTTTATTTAATATTATTTTCTTTACATTAATTTAAACGCATATATTAAGTATATTACATTTTAGTTTCAATTAAATATAATTGTCAATTAATCTTTTAATTGAATATTCAATAAACATAACATATAAAAAATGTGTTTAAAATTTACAGTATATTTTTAAATGATTTTATTACAATTAAGTTCATACGCTTCCTTTTAATGTAATACATGTTCAGAATTAAATCAAAATTCATTAAATAACAATTACATTTAATTGAGATTAAAATTATTCTCCATATCACTTAAATTGGAATGAAATAAAAAGAACAAAAGCAAAAGAACTTTAATCACAATTAAATTGAAATTGATAATTTATTATTATTTTTAAATTGATTTATTTAATTACGTTTTAAATTTGATTGTGTAATTGACATTAATAATAACAAAAATTTAATACGTTTCTCAATGTAATTGTAATTAAAATTATTCTTTTTTATTTAATGTTATTTTCATTACGCAATTTTGAATGTAAGTGTTATTAAGTATATATTTTTCTAATCTCAATTAAATACAATTGTCATTTATTCAATTTAAACTGAATATTGAATAAGTACGACACCAAAGAAAAGCGTATAAGCTTTAATTTAATTTTTATAATGCACTTTTTTTGGCATATGAGAGACTCAATTAAGGGTAATTGAGTAAAAGTGTAAGAATATGAGTATAAGAATAGCATGTAAACTTTAATTTTTAAAGTAATTTTACAAGAATATTGGCTATATATGTATATATTTTTTTATTTATGAGGACGAAGGGATATCTTATTTTTCTAAGAAAACAATATTTAATAATGTAGGCCGATTCAGCATTAATGTACGATACTACTAAAGTGATACTAGATGCATATAGTAGATTATTAAAGAGGAAACCAGATATTTTCCGTAATAATTTCCGTCGAGGTGAAGTTTACAATAATGGTACAAAAGGTTTAGATTGCAGAAAAATGCCAGTTATTACATGGGAACACGGGGAGAAGATAATTAAATATTTAAGAAAAGTAAGTAAGTTTTAAACTTATTCCTTTACTATCCATAATAATTCACATTAGTTCAAATTAAATTCTAATAAAATAAATTTATATCAGGAAAAAATATATTCTTATCTATAAATCTCATATAATAAAAGTTAAACTCAATTATAATTAAATAAGTGAAAGTGCTACGAAGGTAAAGAAAGGGGGAAAAAGTCATTTTTATAGGTTTCTGAACGAAAAAATAATAATATAAAAAACAGGAATTAATTATTTACGGTTAGTTCGTTAAAGTAGAAAAATATATTAAAGAGTTTGTATTAAACAAAACATAAAAGTTAAGTCACTTTTAATGGCTTACATTTATTAACTTGTATGGGTTTTAATTAAAATTTGCTTTTGATGTCTCTTTCCATCGTGTGAATTTGTTAGTTCAACCAAAATAAAATCTTGTTGTTAATACATAAAGTAATTACAATGTTTAAGATATTTCCTTTAAAACAGTTGTAATCTATAAATAAATAATGAGTTGTAAATTAAAGTTTAAAAAAATGAAAATTATTTTGTTTAACTTTGATTTGGTAAAAAACTATATAAAAATAAATAAATCAAAATGATTTTTAAACGTTTGAATAAATTTAGTTTAAATTTTCGAAATGGATTTGTTAAAACATTTAAAATTTGTCTTTTTCACATTCAACGTGATTTTAATTGTTATTAAATGTGAAATCGACGATTTATTTAATTACAATTAGGTTTTCGAAATTGAAACTTATTTTAAGACAATTTAGTTAATTACAATTAACATTTTTAACTTCATTTTTTAATCGTATTTAATGATTTAAAAAACGGGGGGAAATCATAACAGTTTATTTAATTGTAATTAGCAAATTTAAATTAAAATAGCTTTTAATTTTATTATCTAAAAAATTGAGTTTATAAATAAAAGACAGACCTAATTTTTATAAAATGAAATTAATTTATGAATGAAATAGTAAAAAGTATTTTGTGTTTATAACATTTTATGGTATTTTTAATGCAGTTTTTTAAAAATATTATTTTAAATTATAGACTGATATAACTGGATTAACAGGAAACATTACTTTTGACGATTTTGGGTACAGAAGGAATTTCTCAATCGATGTGGTGGAAATGACTATCAACAATGAAATGGTGAAGGTGAGTGGCACCAGATGGCGCTCTAAGTCAAACACCCTTTTCAGAATAATTGAAACAAGTATATTAATTTTTAAAATGATTCATAATTACTTTCTTAATTTTAATATATAATTAATTTGTATTTAAAATTTTAAAAATAAAATAAAATAATAATTGCAATAATATTTAAATGATTCTTTAGGTTGCTCATTGGTCTGATAAATCTGGCTTGCTGATGAACCCTCCAAAATATCGTCGAGTTCCTCAAAATACTGGATTCGAAAATAAAACTTATACAGTTACAAGTATTCTTGTGCGTTTTTTCTTTATTATTTCTTATTATTTTTTTTTGTAAAAAAGTATGTAAAAAGTAATTACTTTTGTGTAGGAGGAACCATACCTGATGCAAAAAAGATCAGAAAACGGCGATGGGAATGAAGAGTTCGAAGGTTATTGCAAAGATTTAGCTGATCTGATAGCTGAAAACATGAAAATTAATTATACCATGAGGCTTGTAAATGACTCAAAATATGGAGGACAAGATCCTAGATCTACAGCTGGATGGAATGGAATGGTTGGAGAATTAATAAGAGAAGTAAGTAACCTGAGAAATTTATGATGATGCTTCCTTGTTTATTTCTACCTTTATCTTAGGAAATTAATAAATTTTAAATACAATAAACTGCGAGTAGTTGAAAATTAATTCTAGTTATTAGAATATTGATTAGTTAATAATTAATTTAATTTTATAACGAAAGTTTTTAAAATAAAAATTTAAAAGATAGAATTTGTTGAATTTCTATGTTAATTGTTTATTTTTTAAATATACTTTGAATTAATTTGTATTATTTTTTAACTTCTTTGATTTAAGACTACTTTTATTTATATCGCCCATTAAAAGGGAGGGAATATTTAAAATTTCTTAATAAAATGTCAAAATATATCTAAGTATAAATAATTTATTTTTTAATTTTATTTTCTTCACTTTAAATTAATACTCGTTTCATAAATTTTATAAGTATGGAGAAAGACGTCCAAAAGTCAATTAGCCATTAACTAACCTGCTGTCTTATTTAGTTTATTACTTACAAACATTACAAAAATTGTTTAAAATAAAATTATTCTTGTTCAATACACAAATTACAATATTTTAACAAACTCACAAGTATAGCTTAACACAAAAACAAAACAAAATTAACTCACTTTTGTGCCATACTTTACATCCTATATGAAGAAAATAAAGTAAGATATATTAAGTAATTTATAATTACTTACTAATATATATATTTATATACAATTTTTAAAATAAATTATAAATAAATCTGATATCCCAAATTATTAATTAATTAATAACATTATATAAGCTAATTAAAAATTGTTTCCATAATTTTAAAATTTATAATAATTTAATTTTTAAAATATTTATTTCAATGTATTTTAAATTTAAAAAAAACCCTTATATTGAAATAAAATTATATATGAAAAAATGCAATTTACAACTTTAAATATAATTAAAAATAAAATACAATTGTATTTTTTAAATATTAAAACACAATTTACAAAAAGAAAATTATGTCTATTTTTTTTTTAATTTTTGTTTCTGTTTAATTATAAGAAACAAACATTAATAAAATATTTTTTCTTACTTTTGTACATAACAATTTAACTTAGAATTTCCATTAATTGCAAACGATTCTGCAAAAAAAAACAAAGAAATAAATCTAAAAAAATATGTAATATATAAAATACTTTTTCAGATAAAAAACTTTTTAATAGCATTTTTCCAAAAAAAAATCTTATCGTAAGAAAGAAAAAATTAAAGAGAAATAAAGATAAAAATCATCTACATGGAGTAATTATATTCTGTACCGATTAAAGTAATTTGATCTTGCAGAACTAACATTGTACGTTGAACTAACATGTTGTACTAATGATGACAAGCATCGCATTACATACGAAAAGGCTCGAAAACATAAAAAAAAAACAAGTCAAGATATTAAATTTCAGGTCCACTTTTCTAAAATGCCTTTAAACAGAATGAAAAATGATCCTATCTTCATCATCTAAAGTCACTTTAAATGTCAACAAAATAATAATAAAAAAGTTATATTTTTAAATTTAGAATTATTTTATATAACATTACAATTTGTTTATTTTATATATATATATATATATATATATATATATATATAATCATAATATATATATATATTATAATTATATTGTAATATATATATATTATTTGTATATATATATATTGTAATATATATATATATACAAATAATCATAATATATATATATATATATATATATTATGATTATTTAAACTTCATTTTACTTCCTATAAAAATGTAATTATATAAATAAGAAAGAAAATAGAATTATTTATCTATTTATTTATTATTTTAATATTAAAAGAAATAAATTACTTCTGAAAGGTTTTATTTTATCACAAATATTATTATTACTTTTTTAAAGAAAAATTTGTCAAAGGTTATTACTTTCATAAATTCAACATTTTCTTTTATGTAATTTAATTTCTGGTGGTGTATCACATGTAGAAGGGGTGTAGTCAATACTTAAGTGGTGACGGCACAAATGATCAAATGATTAATCCAATCAAATGAATATAATTCTAGATTTTCTAGAATTAGGAATTCAAATATTTTACATCAATTTTTTTGGATTTATATATATATATATATCCTAAGAAATATTTTTATTGATTCGAAAAGACGTACAAAACCCATAAGCTGATTTACAACAATGTGTCAAGAATGATCACTCGACTCGAACACGATACAAACTCAACAATATAGGTTTTGTAATAAATCATTCAGTACTTTTTATATAAAAAGTCAGCAGAATGCAAGCTTTTTATTACTTTACAAATAACGGTGTATATATAAAGCAATATTTTATATTTAGAAAGTGCAAAATTATATTGTAAATTCTGTCACGTCTAATGTATAAATAATTTATACGTTGTTAGGTGTTGTTGCTGTTTTCTGTTTTTTAATATGAATAATAATTAATTTTATTCAAGTAATTTTTTTTACCTTCACTGTTATAATTGAACGGTTGCATCTTGAAGCACCACCAGAAGACATCTGGAAGAAGAATCATCTGTTGATTTATTGCTTAAGTTTTATCATCTTTATTGTGTTTTTATGTATGCGACTATAAACAGTGTATTTTTAATATATTAATGAAGTTATGGAGCGAACGTAAAGGCTTTTTTTTAATTATAGAAGAATCCTGCTTGCCAATAATTAAGAAAAGCTGGCATTTCTTTATAATTCAGAGCATTTACAATAATTTTCTGATAAACGTGTATATTTAATATAACAAAAATTTATTATGTTTATGTGACAGAAAAAATATTCGATATCGAAATAATTTAATTTGATTTTTTTAAAGGAAGTTGATATGGCAATCGCTCCATTAACTATAACATCTGCAAGAGAAAGAGTTATCGATTTTACAAAGCCATTCATGTCATTGGGTATCAGTATCATGATTAAAAAACCGATGAAGAAAAAACCGGGAGTATTTTCCTTTATGAATCCACTATCTAAAGAAATTTGGATGTGCATCATATTTGCTTACGTTGGTGTTTCTGTTGTACTTTTTCTTGTCAGCCGATTTTCACCACACGAGCTTCGATATGAAGATACATACGTTGGTCCGACTGTCATCAACGATTTTTCTTTATATAATAGTCTATGGTTTTCTTTGGGTGCCTTTATGCAACAAGGATGTGATGTTTGTCCGAGGTATAATGTATTTAAATTTCTAAAAATTAACATTAAATTTCATTTCTCTTGTATCAATATACGTAAAATTTTGTCTTTTTAGATCAATATCGGGTCGGATTGTTGGAAGTGTCTGGTGGTTTTTCACATTAATCATTATATCATCATACACAGCCAACTTAGCAGCCTTTCTAACAGTAGAAAGAATGGTAACGCCAATTAATTCAGCTGACGATCTTGCGAAACAGACTGAAGTTGAATACGGTACTTTAGTAGATTCGTCTACTCAAGAATTTTTCAAGGTAAATTTTACATTGAAGACACTTTAAAAATATTTTATACCATATATTATAATCCTATATACTATTTATAATGTAATCTTAAAGATTAGCTAGTTTATATACGTTTCTTTGGATGATAAATGGCATTTTATTAATGGAATTGACATATTTTAAAACTTTAATCTGATGTAACTGTCAAAATGTGACAGTTGGAATTATTAAACGAATATTCAATTCAGAATTTATGATTTCTTCCTTCTTTTCTAATTTTCTTTCCCTGATTCGAATGATTAGAGTCAATCCTTCGAGACCAAACATGTCCCTTGATACTTTTCCAACTTCCACATACGAAAGACTATCAAGGGACTGGTTTCCAGTTTAACAGAACACGTGACTAGATTACTCTTCTGGATAGGAAAAGATAAATTATCTACATCTTTTCCTATCCGGCTTTCGTTTTTTCTTATTTTATTCATTATAATATATATATAATAACATATATAATTATATATGCGATGGCATACCTATTCGAAAATATATGTAAACTAAATATAAACTTATTATTGCAAATGTTGACGTGTAAAATACATCCAAACATATCTCTTAAATTTATTTATTTTGATATTGATATTTTAGAAAGATAAACTTTTCTATTAAACTAAAATGTGCAATGTGATATCATCTTGTTACTTAACTTTATCAGATGAATATAAAATGTAATTTGTAAATCAATATCCTAAAAATTTATGAAATAAATAAATTTTTTAGAATATATTTCAAAAGTTTATACCAGATTTTATTGTAATACAAAAAAATAATTTTGTTTTACCAAGAAAGAATTTACATTTGAATTTTATTACTTGGCAATATGATTATGTTCCATTTCATACATTATTTTTGCAACATAGTTGTAAGTAAACAATATCAAAATTACGTTTTTCTTGTTTACTAGAATTGCCTTTACAATAATTTGCATAGGAATAAAATATTTGAATATATATTTATATAAAAACTTAAAATTACAAACTAGATATCGATTTGTCAAGTTGACAGTTTAAAGAAGAAATTCTTTAACTCTCCTCCCGCAAAATTTTTATATTGTGTTGTTGCAGCATCTAAAAAGTCTATAAAGTTTTCTAACGGTATCTTCTTTTATGTCTCTATTGTTGTATTCACCAATATTTTTTACTTTAAGAGGATTACACCGATCTGCTACGTGTTCCTCTTCGAAATGAACACAACAAACCAAACTTGTATATACTTGTATTGAAGACATGTTTTCATTAGTATGCTGTTCTGGTCTTTACTAGTCCATTTTCATAAAGTTTCTCAATCCATTCTAGTCTAAAACACCCTATTTTATGTTATTTTATATTCTTTACAGCGAAATTGTATTAGGATAACATTTTTATAATCCTTCTTCAACTGTATCATAGGGAAGCTCATACATGATTAATTATAGAAAAATATATTTTTCTGTAACTACGTCAATTTCTCTTATTTATTTTAATGGCTACTTTTTTAAATCTATAAAATAACTGAATTATAGAAAGTATAAGAGATGAAACTTTTTATTATTTTTAATAAATTTCTTTAGATATTATTTTGGTTTTTGTTGTTATTTTTTTTTTTTTGGATATTTTTAAAAGAAATTTGAATATTTTTGTAGAAATCAAAAATAGCAGTTTATGCAAGAATGTGGGAATTTATGAATTCGCGCAAACATGTTTTCGTATCTTCGTACGAAGAAGGAATTAAACGAGTCAGGGAATCAAAAGGAAAATATGCTTTTTTAATTGAATCAACGAAAAATGATTATACCAACGAAAGGCAACCATGTGATACAATGAAAGTTGGGAGGAATTTAGATGCCAAAGGTTATGGTGTTGCTACACCATTAGGTTCGACGTTAAGGTAAATAATTTTTTTAAATATTAATCAATTAACTTTTATATTATAACAAATGTTTAGTATTTACAAACATTTTGTAATCTCATTTTACGTATTTTATATGCATGTAAATTAAAGATTTATACTTATTAAAATGCTAGAAACTAACTTAATATAAACTCTTCTTTTACTTTTATTGATGGTAATTAATACTTATAACTTTATTAAAATATCCGAAAACTTTTTGCATTATTGTAATTAATCTATTAAATTTACTATTGTACGTGGAGATAACGCAAACAAACGAGTAAACCGTTATTACCAGTTTCGAATTCCATCCATTTCATTGGATAATTTTGAATTTAAATAGGCCAATCTGCAACGACCAGATGGTCGAAGTGATTAAGGTGTTATCTATCTCCCTGGGAACCGGAATCGAATCCAAAAGAAAAATTCAATAATTTTAATGGGCGGTCTGTTGAATCCTGCTCCTAAACTGATCCTGCCCCTAACCACAAAGGTAGCGAGAGATACGATCCTTCTTGTAAAAAAGGTGGTACCCGTATTGCGGAGTTGAGTAAAACGAAGAAGAAGCTGTTGTTTCGTACTGTTTTTGAAAAAATTTTAATTTAGGAAAAAGTTTTATAAAATGTAAATATAATAAAAAATACTGGTAATATTCGGTATAGGTTTATGATCAGAGATAAAAATACTGTATAAAACATTAATTCACGAAATTCACTTATCGAAGTGCTATAGTTATGATCCATAAAGATGGTCGATACAGTTACTTTTCTTCTAACAAAACTTTTCCATTGGTTGAATGATATGATATATTTGATAAAGTATAGAAGCGTACAATAAAGAAATGAAAATGGCTTCAGTATATCTTTTTATTTTCTCTTACTACTCCCAAAAGAAATTTGATAAATATTTCTTTTCAACCACGTTTCTTTGCTTTCACGAAGGCTAATTTTTTAATCTTTACGTAAAATAAATTATCATTTTATTTATATATTTCGTTAATGTCTGTACTTTTTTTCTTTGAATTTTTTTAGAGATCAAATTAATTTGGTGGTGTTGTTACTGAAAGAAAAAGGAGATTTAGCTCGTTTAGAAAATAAATGGTGGTATGATAGAAGTGAATGCAGAAATGGCGACAGTAAGGTAAACTTTTTTCTTGTTTAATAACAAAATAAATAATAGAAATATATGTTTCTAGTTATCAAGTCAAGTACATTAAACAGTGCTTATGTCCTCCATATTGAAAAGACTTGCATAACAAAAACATACGAATATTTTTCTTATATTTAAAAGTATTAGGTGTTTAATTATATGTGGAAATTATATTTAGTTCTTTTATATAGAAAATACTACTCTTGACATTAAATATAACAGACACAGAGAGAAGCTGGTCCGATAATGTCGATTGTCCATTATATCCGAAGATGTTGTTATCAACGACAAAACGAATTCTTATATGCGATATAACAGGAGACACAAACATCCTATGTCGTGGTATACATGAAAGAAATAAACACCACACTTCCTAGCAGTGACGTAAACAATAGACAACTGCCAACGCGCTACCTAGTGGACATTCTGATCTCTACTGCAATCAGATATTCTGAAATACTATGTATTTATTCCAACAGATGCCCTAGAATAAATTGATTTGATTCGTTGTTTTCGAAATCTATTATATCGGAGTCAATAAACTTGATGGTCAACAATGTACAGTATACTCTCCATACAGTATTAGAAAATTCTTGCATACAGCAAGTACTGTACTGTACGTGCTATTTCATTTATGGTGAAACATTAAAAAAGTACTGCATATAAAAATGAATGATCTTCTATAAAACAATTTTAGCAAATATTGTGTATAGAAATATATTTTATTTTTCCTTTACAGAACAGTATTACAAATATGCTTTGTGAAGAGAATATACTGTATAATTATTCATATAAAAATTATTATATATTTTATATGCTTAAACACTATAATAAAATATAAATATATATAACAACATTGACATACAGGTTGGTCCAAAAAGCCAGTTTATATATCGAGGTTTTTTATACCTCGATATATAAACTCGATATAACTATTCGTTAATTCAATTGACTAACTTTTTGGCCAGTCTGTATTAAGAGTCTACAATAAAATCTAATTTAAATAATAAAAGTATTCTTTATTATAGAATAATCCTTTATATTATTTTGTGATATTTTAATAAACTTTGAATATATTTTATAAATTATTTAATAAAATAAATAAATCAAAATATGAATAATTTTTGTATAATTTCTAATTTTTTAATTTACATAAGATAAAAAATTTAAATTTATATATATATTTCTTTACAATTTTAAAATAACTTTTACTATAAATAATAATTATTATTATCATTTAATTTATTAATTATTTATTTAATTATTATTATTTATTAAATTTAAAATATTTTATAGCAAAAATGTATACAAAGAAAATTTTCTAATGATGATAATATTCGGTAAATATAGAAAATTGTCATTAAATAAATAACGAATGGTACATCATTTATTAGATTTACAAAGCATACGGCTGCAGGAACCACGTATAAATGTGAAACGTGTGAAAATGTAATCTGTTAAAATCCTAACTAATTCAGTCATTTTATGCATGAAAGAATAATTATTATAATATTACAAGATCTCGAAGTAATTATAAAATATTTTATTATGGATATTTTTTTAAATATTGTAAAATCTTAAACATATACCTTATATATAAGTATGTATACAGTATATAAATATGTCTATACACAAAATAACTATATATTATTGTATACGTATACATGCAAAGATCCATAAAATACAGAGCAATGACAATATGTATGTGTATAGTGTATGAAATATATTGCTTACCTGTATAATATATTCACATACATATATCAAAATATACATATCTATACCATGTCTGTTGTATATTACTTTGTATTGTTATTATATGTATGTATAAGCAAATATTAAGCACACAATAGCTTACAAAATAGAAATTAATAAAAGTGCATATAAGTATAGATGCACACTATATATATATATATCGTGCATATAGTATTACGCAATGTCCGTTATATAGTATGTATACATGTATGACTAGCATACATTGTTACTGTCTACTTACGTATGCAATAATCCATACAACACAAAATAATTTATACAAAGTACTGTACATCACACTGAATATGTACATTTATACATTACATACTGTACATATATTGTATAAATATACATATACAGTATAAACATATATTATACAGTTTATTTTTAAGAATATGTATCTATATATACATACACATGTAATAATATATAAAATTTCTATGGTTTCATGAAATTATACAGGGAAATTATCCTATTTCTTCACATATTTATTTTGATAACTTTCTGAAGTTTTCATTATTGCATCAAATATTTTTGATGTTCAAAAAATAATATTTTTGACATACCTAAAAAAATTCAAAATACATAAAGAAATAAATTTCTTTATCGTTAATAAGAAATATAAATAAAAAACAATAATTTAATTAAAAGATTTTAATATATTTCACTCAACTTCTAAAGAAAAACCACATTACAAAATTAAAAAAAAATTAATTAACAAATATTATAATGTTTAACATAACAAATTTTTTTTTAATTTTAAATTTTTAAAATTTGTTACGTTAAATATTACTTTAAAAAATAAATAAATAAATAAATAAAAACATAAAATTATTGCATGCTTGTTAAATTTTAATTTTAATTATCTTTTTAAGTGTGTTTCATATCACTTGGATATGTGTATAAAGTACTTTATGTTTTAATTCATCATTATATGTTCTTTATTTTTTATGTTATTTTTACTATCTTTCCTTATTCATATTTACTTATTTCCTAATAAAAGAAGTTCAAAAAAAAGTATAGGGGTGAATAGGATCAAAAAGGAAAAATACAAGAGCAAAAATTAAAAGATATTTTTATTAAAAAAACAGCATAAAAATACAGTTTTTCTCAGTTGAATTTCAATTTATGTTGACAAATTTTTTGAATTCGTTTATAACATATTTTTCCATAAGATTTTGTTTTTATATTAATTTTTTCATATGGAAAAATATACAGAACTATAGAAGAAAGTACAACAGCATGTTCTCTTTTTTAGATACGAACATGCCAATAAAAACTCCAAAAAACTTTTCTTTTAACAATTTTACATTTTGTTTTTTTGACGGGAGAAGAAAAGTTCTTCTCCTACTAATTACAATTTTTTATTGTATTTTTTTGAAATTTTATGTGTTTATATATATTTTGAAAGAAAAAAAACACAAATTTTAGAAACTAGTTTACAATAGAAAAAAATCTAAAAATGAATTTTGACATCCTGAGGGAGTACTGAACATTTTTTTTTCTCCAGTTGACGGTTATTAGGACGTACAAGCGTACACGAAAAGGAACCATTTGGGATGAATCCAAGATGGCTGAATCAGGAGGGAATAAAGAAAGAAAAGATGGTCCTAAAAGATACATCAGAGAACTTTGGAAATATCGTGTAAAGAAATTTATTAGAATCAATAAGAAATAAGTAGATGTGTGTTTAATTTTTAGTTTGGTGGGGTGAATAGGAACTGTACAATGTATATAAATGGTCCCTTATGATAAACAGAATCAGGTATTTTCTATGTTTATAAACACCTCTTGATCCTATCCACCCCACTCTTGCTTAATCCCATTTTTTAAGTTTTGCTTTTTTCTGTCTTCCTTTCTTCGTATTCTATATATAAATATATATATAATAATTATTATATATAAAGTTTATATATTTAAAAAAAATTATACTAAATTACAAAGATTTAAATTTATTCTTTATATAATTTTATTCTATAAATTTTAAAAGAAAATCAAGAGCTTGAGCGCTCTTTATTAATATTAAAACTAATTTTTTTTAAATTTATCATAATTTATAAAAAATAATTTATGTTAATTAATAATATAAAAATTTTAATCCTATTTTTTAAAATAATAATTTAAATATTTAAATTGTTTGATGTACTTCTGTAAAGAAAACTTTCCTAGATAATAAAATGTCACGATAACGTATATAAATTATCCTAGAGACTTCTAAGCGCTAAGGTAGAACAATGTAAAAGTTTATGTGAAAATGATGAAACGATTAATAATCTTGTTCCTAAAATTATTCAACCAAGTTAAAGAAACTTTTGTTCTTTCATAATTTATAGATTGAGTAATATTTTAATATATAAAAAGTTAAAGATAAAATTGCCTTTAAAAATATATAAATTAAGCAAATTTAATGTTTTAAAAATAAAGCAAAAATATAAATTAAACTGCAGAAAAAAATTTTAAAAATATGCTCTCCACCTCAAATTACTGCCTTGCCCCTGTACATGATACTTTTCCTGATAACAACAATCGTGCCAATCATCTATGTACTTCCGTTCAGAAGAAAATCTTTGAATTGAAATCACGTGACTTCCGCTCTATTCCGGAAGTTCATATGTAGTTAATCGAGGGCCTTCTTCCCCTAATCTTTCCATATCTGGTCTCGAATTTCATCTATCTAACACCGTTCTCGAGATTAAGAAAGGGCAAATAACAGGCAGACAGTGGAAATTTATAAGTTTATAATTTTTTTAAATTGCAGCCCAATAATCTGCATGACCCCTAAAAATTCTCAGTTAAAAGTACATGCATCTGAGGAGGAGCAAACGGAGCACTTCTCCTTCTCTTGGATGAAGATAAAAATTCACAAATTTATAATCATAACACTGATTTAAGATATGTAACCTTATACTCTCGACCATTGAACCCTAAAATATTAAATAATTAGGTAAATATATATTTGTTTCCAAGCTTTGCTCCTCTGGAAAATTTTCTGCCGGTGCCCACGGTTATAAAGGAGTCATTTGTTATTTCCTTCATCTTTAAAATTCTGAAAAGAAAATTATATTCAGAATAAAAGAAGAAACAACAAATTAAAAAATAAAAAATGGCATAAAATTCAGAAAAAAAATATTTTAAAAAAAAGTTAAAAATAAAGGAAAAAGTAAAAAGCTTCAAAAAATGATGTAAACAACTATTTAAATAATTGAAAATTTTATAAAAGATTTTTTTACATTACTCCTTGTGGGAATATAAAAATAAAAAATCAAAATAAAATACAAAATATAAAACTCAACCAAACAAAATTGAATTGTAAAAATAAAGAAAACGAAAACAATTTAAAATAAATAAATAGATACATCCATTATACTTTTTGCTTCTGAAATTAAAAAAATTAAAATTAAAAGAAGAAAAGAAAAAATAAAAGTAGGCAAAATAAAATATAAGAAATCAAACGAAACAGCGAAATGAAACTGTAAATATAAAATAAGAAAAAGAAATTAAATATTGAAGAATTAAAGTGAACAGTAAAAATAAAGAAAGAACAAAATTAAATTTAGGAATAAAACGTAAATAGTAAAATAAAATTTAATTTAAAAACAAAAAATAAATAAGTCTGTTTACTTAATTTTTGCTTTATTTTCTTTCTTCTTTTCCTTACGTTCTTAATAAAATGATTGAAAATTTATCAAGTCCTTAATTGAATTTCGTGTAACTTAACATAAAATTTGAAAAAATTAATTAATTCTTATTATATTAAACAAATAATTATAAAATTCTTTAACAAAATCCCACACATACACAAAAAAAATTCGCTAAAAATCACAAAAATTTCTTATGATTAAACTGATTTTGATAGAAATTTATTTACTGCCAAATATTTTCGTAAATAAATTAAATCATTATAAAATAAATAATTCAACGTAATAAATATTTATTTTATAAAGTAAATTTTTAATAGAATAAAATGGAAATGGTTATTGCTATTGAATTAATAAATTATGTTCTAAAGTCAAACGATCTTGCTTGCTTGTAAACAAAATTAGTTTGAAAATTTCTATTCAATTAAAGTAAATATAACCGTTCAAATAAATTTAGAATTAGTACAAATTAAGAAAGTTAGAAGCGTAATAAGATCTATACAATCGACTAAATTCCCTTAGAGATTCTAATTAGTCATCACGAAACTAAGAATATTTCAAAACTGTTGCTATGTAAAGCACTAATGAATAAAGATATTTTTTAAAAACATTCTAAAAATATAGAATTTCTAATAATTTTAAGCATTTGCAATAATTTAGATCAATTCTATTCTAATTTATAACGTTTTATTTATATTAAAATTCATTCGGATAACGAAGATAAATTTAGAAATTGAATACTGCTATTGTTATTATTTATGGGTAGTTTTATTTGTTTTAAACGCTAAAATAATCATTAATATAAAAATTATAAACTTAATTATATAAACTAAATGATCGTTTTAAAAAATACATGTTTAATAAAGAGGTCCGAACCCACGTCTGCATTTTTTTTTTAAAGAACGGGTTCGGACCCAAGTTACTGATCTGAACTCACGTCTTGGATTTTTGAGGTGGGTTCGGTCCTGTGTTTACAATCTAAACATTATATTAACATGCTTGTAAATACTGTTGAATTTTTCTTTTTTAGAGGAGTCTATTTGGATTAAAGTTAATGATCCAAACCCACGTCCTGATTTCTGAGGATGTAGACTCTATCCATGTCTATGACCAGAACCCACGCCATATTATTTCACAAACATGTTTACAAATACTGGAAAAATTTTTTTATTTCTTTATTTATTTTTAATTACTTCTCATGAGATTGAATGTTTGCTAGTTTTATTTGAGAAGAATGAACTCTAATAAGTTTGTAAGCAGGATTATAAACGACAAGAAAGTTCGTGTAGGTGTCTGTTCACTACGTTTTACCTTTCTTCGAGATTATTTTTCTTAAATAATTCCACACATAAATTACTTTATAGTTCAGTATATTTGTAAAAGAAGGATTATGCGAAACAAGATGTCAAAAAGTTGGAACGTTACAGAAATTACAACTAATAGAAAAGTATGAAAGAAAGACACTTGTGCACGTTTCTGTCGTTATTTTATTTATCTTTTTCTTCATTTAATTGGATCTATAATATGTTATTTCTTTCTCAAAATATGACCAGAATTATTAGCTGCCAAATAAACTAGTTACGTAAGAATTTTTGGACGCATAATTCTCACATTTATACACTCGTTATGGGATTTCTAAGAAGTGAAACGAGGAATATTTTTGAGTACGATATCTTGTGATTATAAGCCTCCATTTTCCATCTTTTAGTTACTATTCTTCAGGAAACAAAGAGGTTGACAGGTTAGCAATAAGAGAGCAAAATGGTACCATGAGGTAAACAAAAGTTTACTTTGATTTTAAAATAATTATAGGCCCTATAGTATAACTGAAAAACGTAGGTTAGAATCACAATCACGAGATCGAACCCATATTTTTCAGTAATTCTGTGTGTTTAAAACTTGTGTCGAGATTCATAGACTTCAGTATCTCTGCCATAAATTTTATTATTGTAATTATTAACTGAACTTACAAATAATATATATATATATATATTCATATGAAATGAAACTATATCATACTATGGTTCAGTTAAGCCAGCTAAGAACTTTTGAACTTTAACACGTGAATATCTCATAGAGTTATAGATGCCCTATAGCTGGATCATCTCTATAGATATGGTTTATGAGTTTTCCTGTTACAGGCCAAAAACTCTGATGAAACTGATATTTCACTTATCGGTAAACCTCTGTTCAGAGGAATTTCGAATTCTGGTGGGTTCAGTTCTCACCTCCATTTGGATTCCCTGTGGAGACCAAACTTTGAGGACTCGAGTTTTCAGACTTCATGGCTATGACAGCAAGTTATTAACTGAATAATTTCATATATATTGAAATAATGATCATTTATAATCAACGTCATATCTACCGTATATATAGCCTAAATCAAAATGATCTACTTAACTTATTTCATGTTTCTGTAAGCACTCTAAACTAATCCACAAAGAAAAAAACTTTTTTAGAATTTTAAACAAATAAAATATAAGATTTTTCTTAAAAGTTGGCAAAAATAATTTATATAAAATTTATTTATAAAATGAATTTTATAAATCTTGTATCAATAATAACATATGATTTTTAAAACTTTAAGTCTAATTAGTAATAATAAAATTGCTTTGTTAGTGATGATGCTTATAAATTATGATAAAAAGATTAGTGAATATTTTAAAATATACAATTTTACAAATTTTTTTTATAATTTAGATTTTTAAACGTTTAATTTCATTTTCTTAATATTTAATTACATAAAATACAGTTTTTAAACATATATAAAACTCCTTTTTCTTAGTTTGTAAATTAAAGATTTTAACACGAAAATATATATAAAAAATTGTAAATTAATTAAACAAATAATTTAAAATAAATCAAAAAGTTTTAAATCCAAAAATAAATGTGTTAAATCGAGTTATTCACTACTTAAATTTTGACTAATAATTGCAATTTTTAGAATTCATTTCCAAAAAACTCAAGTTGAATATTTTTTAATATTTAAAAATAATTTGCATAGAGAATTTCTCATTTGCAAACATGTAATTTCCAGACATTTGAAGCAATTATCTGTAAGCAATTGTTTGAATCGATTGACATAAAAAATATGATGAACACATCTTGCCTCATGTAAATTCGCATATTGATTGAATGAGAATTAATGTATTGTATGATCTTTTTGAAGTTTAAATCGAGTTACAACTTTCATAAATGCGTGAAAAATGGCAGAATTTTCTTAAATTTAATAAAGACTATGGAAAGTGGATAATATATTTAATTAATATATATAAAGTTTTCTTAATTAAATTATTTGTCTAAATGAATAAGAGAGAAGATTTCTAAAAGAATTTTCTTTTACTAGAATAGAAATAAATTAAAACGTGAGATAAAAATCATAAATTTATTTTATTTTATCAAATTATTGTAAGATTTACGCCATTTTTTAAGTTATAAACTTTGATTTTTAAATAATTAAAATCAAACCATATAGAATTAGTGAAATTGGAACGTGGGTTCGATTCCTTGATCGGGATCTGAACCCACGTCCTTCAGTTATACTCTATGCCTATAATTATTTAAAAATTCGAAAAAATCATAGGAAAACTTAAATATAAACTAAAATTTATGCTTGTCTCATTGAAAACAATAGGAGCAATACGGGTTTTCAAGTATCAATATAAAATTGAGAGCAGCACAAAAATTATTTTGAAAATCAATATTTATGTGAAAGTTCAAGTGAATAATTTGTTTATTTCACAATTCTTTGTGTTCTTTTTAAAGTTATGCAACATTTTAATGGCTTAATGTTTCTGAAAACAAACTTCTCGTAGGGTAGTTCTGGCTTTCATGACATTCCAGCAGTTTCAATAAGCTTCTAAGATTTCCTGATGATCAATATTTTATGTAAAAGTAAAATAAATTATTGGTGATCAGGTGTGTTATATACATTAATGTAAACCAATTAGTGTGCCAGCTTCAAAAGACATTGCAAACTATTGTTCTAATTGATTTATTTCTTGTTGAATGGAATCATTTCACATGCCATCTCCTATTATTTCTAATCATTCTTCTTAATATCTGATCTGCTCTTTCAAGAACCAAGAGCATAGAGCTTTTGAGCTTCTATGCTCCATGCTTAGAGCGTTTGAGCCAAAATTAGAGCCTTTGTGGTAAGCTCAAAGGCTGAAATTTTGGATGGTCGTGAAGTTCTTTTCAAGATTCTGTGTTGTAAATTTTCTAAAAATAATAATTGATTTTAAATTAGTTACATTGTAGTAATTCATAACTTAAGTATCTAGTAACACAATTTTCAGCAAAGCATAAACTTTATAAATTTCTCAAAGCCCAAGTTCATGTTAAGAGCCTATAACATCATAAAAAAGGAAGAATTCACATTTCTAAATGATGCAATTTTTGATGATTTATTTTATTTTAGGAATCATCACAAAATGAATTAACATTAAGCAATGTCGCAGGCTGTTTCTACATTCTGATAGGTGGATTGATTTTAGCTATGGTCGTTGCATTGATAGAATTTTGTTACAAATCAAGATCAGAAGCATCAAGATCGAAGGTAAATTCAAAAATATATTGAAATTATTCAATATATTTTAAGTGAAAAATTTAATTTATTATATAGAATTGTAAAATCTGTTAACAGATGAGCCTATATGATGCCATGAAATCCAAAGTTAGAGTATCCATCACAGGAGGTCCAAATGGAGATACAGGAAGGGTACGAGCAGGCTCTATTTAATTGGGTAAAAGTGTTTGATTTCAGAAAATAAACCACGCTTTAATATTTTTATAGGATAATTTTATAATTTTGGGGTTAATCATTAATTAACGATATCAAAGTGTTTTTAAGCAACCCTCTTAGTATCCTCTCTTAGTGCCAGATTTGAACTTAAACCAACAACATAATCTTTAAGTTTAATGTATTTTAATAATAATATAAGTTGTTTTTAATTTAACTCTCGATTTTCTGTGTACTAATGTTTGTGTACAAGCCATTTTAGTGTATAGCTTGTTAAGGTAAGGTACTCAGAGGGTTAGACAACCAACCTGTATAATCTGTATACTAAAAAAAAACAGGTTATAAAGGTTATAAATCTTTAAAATTAATAAATTATTACATTATAAAACAATTTAAAATCTTCCTATAATCAAGCATTACGTTTTTTTAGTTCTATTCACCAGCATCCCACCTCATTACAGTGGATGGACTAACAGATACTATGAATCCAAATACTCATACACAAGTATAAAGAAGACTCAAGAAAAAAATTAATAATAAAAGTTGAAGAGGAACAAAAATTAATGTTTGCTACACTACAAAATGAAGATATTTCTGACGAAAGAATTTTTAAAATAACTTAATTTTAAATCATTATATTAAAAATTTATAATTTTTTGAAAATTTCAAAAAAAATCTAAAAAAAGCAATTTTTATTACTAGAAAGCACAGTAAAATTTTAGAACAATTTCATATAGAAATTTAATTATGAAAATTATAATAAAAATATGTTTTAGGTGATGCACATGAATGCTGAACCGCACAAAGCACGTACACAAATAAAATAAAATAAGATAAAGTAAATAAAATTTAGTTAGTTGCAAACTAAAAGAAAGCACAGAAAATTGTACGAATTTTTATTATCTTGCATTATTATATATATATAACTTACGTTAGATAACGACGAAATAAAAGTTATTAGATTCTTGTGCCTTCTATTGTATGGCTGTGTTGCGCCCAAAATAGAACAAGGTGCTATGTTTTACAAAAAAAAATTACAAAAGAAAAATAACAAAAAAATAATATATAATATATTGCGTGTGAATATTTACAAACAAACACACGCGTGACACATTTACAGTGTATCAATCAACACACATATCACACATAACACGTGTCTGCACAGCTATTATGGTAGGTCACATGGACCTGGTGTATTCGTGTCCACACAGGGAGATAATTGTCACGTTTATAATTGTATTTATAAAATTTCGAATGAAAATTCAATTCAGAAATAACGAAAAAAAAAAACAATGTAAAAATGTAAAAATAACCTCGAAATGATAAATAATTGTTTTCTTTATTAACTTATATATAATAATACAAATCGTTAACTGTTTACGCTACAGAATTAAATTGTTGTAATTTTTTTAATGCAAAATTTCTATGTAAAAATGACAATACATTTTGTAAATTATTTATAATATATTAATTAATTTATTTTATAAATTGTCATAAATTTGAACTTTACAAATGATGCTGTTAATTATAATCAACAAAAATTGTTTTCATTAATTGAATTTATTAATTATAACTAATTATGTAAATGATTGTTATTTATTAAACAATTTTGATGATGATAATAATAATAATTATGATAATAACAATTACAAAAATTTTAAAAAGTATGACAAATGAGTGATATTAAAATGAAAATAATATTTAAAAAATGGTGTTTTTTGTATTTTTTTAAAATCATAAAACATTTAAAATCGTATAAAAACATAATTAAATTAAGAGAATAAATTTTTTTAATAAAAAATACATAAATAAATTAATTAAATATTAGTTATAAAGGCTTCTTCAATCTGAAAACATAATTTTTTTACAGTTTAATGTGTGATATATACTTTGTAATATTTATGAAAATTCCACAGAAAAAAGTTCTTTTAAATATACAAAATATCTTATAATTAATTAAATAAAATTTAAAAATAAATTAATGTTTTGAGAAAAAATATTTAATTTTTTAAAAATGAAATATTTAAGTAAATAATTATAACTTAACTTGTTAAAAGTGTCAAGGTGACCGTTTATATATAATATAAATATACTGAGTTAATCGTAAAATATATTTGTATTTTTAAAAAGTTAAAATAAAGCTTTATTCTATTTTTTATGTCGATAAAAATTAAACAAAGTAAAAATGTTATTTTAAAAATTGAAAATAAGTTTTTTACCTTTTTATAAAGTGGAAAGTATTATTTTTTCTTTTGCCTACTTATAAAATTGGAAATAATTTTTTTGTCTTTTTACAAAACTGAAAATAATTTTTTGTCTTTTTACATGTTAGGAAATTGTGAATGTGACCTTTGCCCTTGAAATCGTCGCGCCCTCTCCTCTGCTACGCGAGGGGTGAGTGGAATTATGTGAACTCTGTTAAGGGGAAGTGGTACTCCGGTCCTCATTACAGTTTGAACGTGTGTTGTGCTCTGACATACAGTACATTCTTTTTTAATCCTCTCATTCTTTGTCTTACCTCGACACCACCCTTCATCATATCTACATTCTGACATGGTAGCAGAGCGTGCTTGTTTAAGGGTTTAATGATCGAGGTTTACTATATGAAAAGGATCTAATTGGAGATTCAAGTAAGTGATATATACTTGTTTGCTTACGAAAAGCATAACCTGTTTGAACAACGCCATGAATAGTGTGGGGAGACAGCATGTAGATAAACTCGATGATGGCACCTACGAATCGTTGAAGTTACAAATGCGTAGCGTACTTGTTTGCAATGAACTTTGGTCGTATATAAATGGATCCATAGAAAAACCAGACACCGATCCTGGACGAATAGATTGGGAAACAAAAGATGAAAAAGCTTTAGCATTAATCTTACTAGGCATTAAGCAGAACCAGTTGAGCCACATAAAGAGGGCAGAAACTTCCAAAGAAGCACGGGATGAATTGGAAAGTATACATAAATCGAAATTTCCAATTGTAAAGGCAGTACTATACAGACAGCTTTATCAGATGAAAAAGGAATCAATGTCGAGACATGTAAGTGAATTTATGGAAAAGGCTGAACAATTAGAAGAAGCGGGTATCCCGATTCCAACTGAGTTACTGTCTATAATGTTACTAAATTCATTGCCCGATAAATACGAGACATTTCGAATTGCCATTGAGTCCAGAGACGACATACCGAAGCCCGAATTGTTAAAAATGAAATTAATTGAAGAAGAAATAAGACGGCAAGAGAAGAAAGAGTATTTAGTCGAACAAAGTGCATTGTACATAGGATCGAAACAAAAGAAAAGTTCTTTCCGATAAAACTACTCGAAAGGAAATAATCGTTCTTCTTCACAATTCACAGGAATATGCTACATATGTGGTAAACCAGGACACCGTACAGCTGAATGTAGAAGTAATAACAGATATTCGCAAAGGAACAATACACGCAAAAAGAATGACTCTATGGCGGTCACAGTACAAATGGCCCAACCTCTAAACTCAACAGACTGGTGTCTTGATAGTGGAGCCACCGCACATATGTGTAGCGACTGTACGAAATTTATAGAGATAAATCAAGATCTCCACAAGGAAATACAAACTGCAGGAAAAGATGCATCGAGATCCGTTGGAACTAGATCAATAAATATAAGCGTGCGTGTCAACAACACCAAAAATACAATTAAGCTACAAGACGTGATAGCCGTTCCAGATTAAAGAAACAACTTGATATCTGTACCTAAAATAACAGAACATGGATATTCTGTCACACTCAAAAGAGAATCTGCAACTGTTACTCGCCAAGATGGTTCCATTGCCTTGATAGCAAAGAAAAAAGATCAGCTGTACGTAGTAGAAACTAGATCTGACGCAGTATTGAATGCGAAAGAAAGTGACAATCTTTTGAGATGGCGTCAACGATGGTCATCTAAACATCAACGATTTAAAGAAACTAGCAAGCAAAAAAATGGTAGACGGAATAATATTGAAACAAACCCAAGATAAAATTGATTGTAAAACATGCTACAAAGGAAAGATTCATCAATTACCCTTTAAGTCGTCCAACAGGAGAGAAAAAAGTATACTGGCATTAGTCTATTCTGACATATGTGGTCCAATGAGTGTGGTATCCCTAGACGGCTCTAAGTATTTTGTGACATTCATCGACGACAAAACACGCTACGTCGAAGTAGCAATGCTCAGACACCGATCTGAAGTACTCAATGCATTTAAACAATACAAGGAAAGAGTTGAAAACGAAACTGGTCAGAGAATCAAAAGGCTCCGTACCAACAACGCAAAAGAATACTTATCAAAAGAATTTACTAATTATCTTGGAGAAAAAAGAATAAGGAGGCAGTTGAAAGCCGAGCATACTCCTCAACAAAACGAAATAGCCGAACGAACAAACAGAACTCTCGTTGAGATGGTGAGATGCGTGATGATTCAATACAAGGTACCCCAGAGTATATGGGCAGAGGCTATCAGCGCAGCAGCCTATATAGAAAATTGTTGTCCCACCAAAGCCTTAGAAAAAGTAACTCCATCCGAACTGTGGACTGGAAATAAACCCTTACGTTGGATTTTTAAGAATTTTCGGTAGCAAAGCAATTGCTCTGCAATAGGGACAGAAGAGAAACAAATTTAAACCAAAGGGAAAGGAATACATTCTAGTTGGCTACTCACAAGAGTCAAAGGCATACCGACTGTGGGAGCAAGGCACTAAAACTGTCATAAAGGCTCGAGATGTGCGTTTCGTCAAAAAATTAGAAACCGAAAAACAAGCAGGACTTGTTTAGTGCACTTTTAGATTTAACACCAACCATAAAAAAACATTGAAGTTGATGAGAGTAATGTTCCTTCCACTGATACGCAAAACGAAAATATTTTTTCACATGATGATGAAACATTAGATCCGTGACCAAAACACAAAACGGGAAGCCCACGATTAATTAAAAGTAGAAAACCTGGAAGATCAAAGGTGTATAATAAAGTCGCAGATATCGCAAAATGTGACGAATTGCCAGATCCTACAAGTGTAAAAGAAGCATTAAGCCGAGAAGATGAAGAGGAATGGTTAAATGCCATGGATTCAGAGTATAAGTCCATAATGGAAAATAATACATGAGAATTAGTCTCACGCCCAAAGGACAGAAAAATAATTTCAAATAAATGGGTGTTTAAAATAAAGAGAAAACAGGATGTCACAGCTGATCGCTATAAAGCCAGGTTAGTTGCATGTGGATATGAACAGAGAGAAGGAATTGACTTTGAAGAAGTATTCGCTCCAGTAGCAAGATATGGAATGATCCGAGTATTTTTCGCTGTGTGCATAGAGAACGAAATGCATGTACTGTACACCAAATGGATGTACGGCTTTCATACAAGGTGACTTAACGGAGGAAATGTATATGGAGCAACCGGAGCATTTCAAAACAAAAGGAGGAGAAGATAAGATGTGCCGATTAACTACACCCCTATATGGATTAAAACAAGCAGGACGTGAATAGCACAAACGATTAGACAACTACCACCTAAGCCTAGGCATGAAGAGAACAAGTTCCGATCTTTGTGCTTACACCCAAAATGAAGGCAGAGACAACATTGTCATCATAGTTTATGTTGAAGACATGCTAATTGCCTCACGCAACTCAGAGATGATAAGAAAAATCAAACACATTCTTCAGAAAGAATTCAAAATGAAAGATTTGGGTGTAGCAAGTGAAGTTCTCGGAATACGGATAAAAAGAGAGGGGACTACCGGAAAAATGAAACTTACTCAAGTAAAGTACGCTAAAGATGTAAAAAAATTTAATATGCAAGCATGTAGACCAGTTGCGACACCGATCGAATCAAATCAAAAATTAGCAAAAGAGATGGCTCTACAGTCAGAGAGCGAAATGAATGAAATGAATGGAAAACCTTACACAGAACTTATCGGGGGGACTTCTTTATCTGGCGAACTCGACACGCCCAGATCTGGCACTTGCAGCTAGCGTGTTAAGCCGTTTCTGCTCTAATCCAGGTATCGTTCAATGGAAAATGATCATGAGAGTACTCCGATACATTCAAGAAACTGTAAATTACGGTCTAAACTACGAGAAGTGCGATCAGGAGCTGTGCGCACAGGTGAACTCAGATTGGGCTGGAGATATTGATAACCGGAAGTCTTCATCAGGTAACATGATAATTCTAGCGAACGGACCCATTAGTTGGGAATCAAAAAAACAAAAGTCTGTTGCACTTTCGACTATGGAAGCGGAGTACATAGCCCTATCCGACGTGACCAAGGAAGTCATCCATATGAGAAGGATACTAAGAGAAATGGGATTTGAAAGTTATGTGAATATACTGACGATAGTTCACTGCGACAGTCAGAGCGCTATTCAGCTGAGCAAAAATACCGTTCATTATGGGAGAAGTAAACACATTGATATCAGGTATTACTTCTTTCGTGAAGCTGAAGAAAAGGGCGAAATTAAAACAGAATACATCCCTACCACAGAAATGAAAGCGGATATGCTAACGAAGGCTCTCCTGAGAAGCCAACATGAAGCGAACGCCAAGCTGCTTGGACTAAACAAAGCCTAGATAGAACCACTGGTAACTATTTACAATAGTGAAGACAGATAACAGCATATATATATATATCACAATGGATAAGAGAGTACTTGTGGGGAAAATTATCATATGATTAGTTTCAGTGTATACGCAGACTCCGGGCACACCGATAGAGAGGGTGTTAGAAAGTTGTGAATGTGACCTTTACCCTTGAAATCGTCGCGCGCTCTCTCTGCGATGCGAGAAGTGAGTGGAGTTATGTTAATTCTGTTAAGGGGAAGTCCGGTCCTCACTACAGTTTAAACGTGTGTTGTGCTGTGATGTACTGTACGTTCCTTTTTAGTCCTCTCATTCTTTGTCTTACCTGGACATCACCCTTCATCATATCTACATTCTGACATTACAAAACTAAAACTAATTTTTTGTCTTTTTACAAAATGAAAATAATTTTGTCTTTTTACAAAACTGAAAATAAAACATTTTTGCGTTTTTCGAAACTAGAAACAATTTGTATTTTTTAGAAAAGAAAATTTAAAAATGAAATTTTAGCATACTTTTTGATTTTTATAAAATGTAAAAGTAAAATGAATTTAGCAGATTTTTGCATGTTTAGAAATTTTGTTAATATTTAAATGGACTTGGAGGCACTTATATGTGTTTTCTATTTCAAAAAATCGAAGTCATTTTAACAGATTTTTATGTTTTTAGAAATTTTAAAACAAGAAAATAATTATTCTTTTAGAAAAAGAAAAGATAAAAATGATTATAAATACATTTACAATTTGAAAAAAATACAATTTCGTTCAAAAATAAAACATATTTATGTTTTTATAATATTAAAACAATTGATAATAATGCAAAACTAACAATTTTAAAAACAAAAGAAAATTAAAACAATTCATAAAAATAATAACTTAAAACAAATTTTAGTATATATTGTGTTTTTAATAAATTCAAAATTCAAATGTATGCTAAAATGTTGCTTTCATTTTTTATTTTTTTATCTAAAAATGCAAAAGTAAAAATTAAAATAATTTTAGGACGTATTTGTATTTTTAGAGAGACAACAAAAATAAAAGTAATTTCAAATATATTTTTATGCTTATAGAAGTTTAAAATGTAAAAGTAATTTGTGTGTTTTTACAATTAAGAATTGAAAAAAAAAATTAGTACACTTCTGCATTTTTAGAATAATATATAGTATTTATTATTACACAGCCAGTGACGGGATATTGTTGTCACAGAATAAACACAAGTGAAAAGGAACAGCTTTACAATGCACATATTATTTTATAACGTGTATACAGGTACTGTACAGTACATGTACATAAGCTTAAATAAGCAATTTATGCTTAGTGGACGACGGGTGAAATATCTGCTCCGTTAATTCCGATTTATAATCCTGGTAATGCTTTAACCCAATTGTAGATAACAGGTATGGTGATGATCGAAAGGATAGGGTGGTGATCGAAAGGATAGGGAAATGATAAAGGGTAGAGTGATCGTGATGTGTAAGATGTGATCCTGGGAAGAGGAACCGTAGGAAAGGGGTGTAGTTGATGCCGGGCACCTACCTGTAGAAGTGGGATCTGCAACGAACTTCTATATTAATAATTCTGTGTAAACTAGTGACAGAACACTTGTTTATGACTGACACTTCTAAAAAAAAACATTTTTTAAAAATGAAAATTGATTTAACTCATATATGTTTTCAGTATAATTAATATAGGTAAAAAGTACACCATATTGTGTTTTTTGAAATATATAAAAAACAAAATGAATAATGAAAATAAATTTATATTTTTATAAAACTAAAATAAAATTGTTTTTAAAAAATTAAAAACAGCAGAACATATCTGTGTTTTTTTTTAAAATAAAATTAAAATTTTTAACTATCGCCATCTGTTGTTAGTTGTTAACAACATCATATGTCATTCTCTCAAAAATAAAATAAAATAAATTATATATCAAAGAACCTTAATACTTTTCGACGTTTATAAACCTATGATTAAGATAAATATCTACAAAAATTTATTTTTTTTAATGTTTAAATCACGGAGGAGAGGAAAAAAATCTGTAGAAATGTTTCCCTTCAATATAACAATTGGCATTATGCTTGTAAAATCTAATAAAGAATATTTCTTTACATTAAAATTAATGATAAATAAATCTCACGCAAGGCTACAGTTAAACATTACAAATCATTTATCTTCTTTCATTTCAGTTGCCATTTTTATAAAAATTCAATTTAAAAAAAAACCACAATAAATTAAAAGACAGCTGAAAGTATTAGAGGAAAAAAATTGTAATTGTATCGAATGATAATAGAATATTTGATTAAATTATACAAATTTAATATCATTTAAGTTCTTATTTTTAATATTGAGATAATTTAAAAATTCTTTTAAAAATGTGCTTCGTTACTAAAAATAAATAGAATTTTCTAAAAACTTTTTAAAAGTGTCTAAGAAGTAATTTATTACTCAAAAAGGGGGTTAAATTCTTAAAAAAATTTAAATTGTGTACTATTATAAGTACTATTTTTATATAAAAAAATTTTAGAAACTTTTAAAAATTTTATCACAGTTAAACCTGTTCAAAACGGAACAAATTCTCCTAAACACGGTGATTTTCTGTGTTTAAAATGAACCTGTTCAAGACAGAACGTTAATAAAATGGAAACCCTTCTAAATTCTTCCAAACTCTGCAATTTTCTATGTTAAAAAAAAAACCTGTTCAAAACGGAAACCTGCCTAAATAGGAAAGATTATTAGGAACAGGGCAATTTTCTGCTGTTAAAATAAACCTACGTAATTCATATTTTTAAATGGCAAAAATGGCTCACTAAGGGGATAAAGGGGACCCGCTCTTACCCAGGATCCGTACACGCTCTCAGCAGCCATAATTACAGAAGTTTAATAAAAGAGTTATTAGAAGTCGAACGTAGGCACGGTAATTGGGTTTAACAATGCAATATGAAACAGGTCGATTACGTTTATGGAAGGTAAGGAAAATAAAGTAGCAACTAAGCTGATTATAATTTTTTGGCGACGTTGTTACGATAGTTGGCACTCCTTATTACCAATTGTTGAGATCTTGTGGAAGTAAAAGGACAGTTCAATATGAAAGAACTGATAGATCTTGTGCTGTTCAAGGAAGATAATCTTGGAATATCTTAATGAGTAGATGTTAAGTCGGAGTTGCATTAGGAGATCTTTATGTGGGTGGCTGTGGTTACTAAAGATTTACGGTCCAGGATAAAATTCTGAAAGGATTTGATGGTATCGCAAATTATGTTTAGAGTAACGAAGTCATTGTATGTCTTCGATGATCGACTTGATTCAGGTACAGTCGATAATGATTAGGAATAAATAAAGGTTCCAGTTTAATAGAGTATCAACAGCAACACCAAACTGTTTGTCGATTGTAGAGTATCAATTGAAAGTGTGAGAATTGCTGTTTTTTCGAAAATAAAGTGATTAGCATGTTGTACCAGAGGAGCTGAAATTATTTTTTAATGTTTTAATACAGTGATTAGTTCTTTTCTAAGATGAAGCAGAGTACACTGCAGAGTATACGCAGAGCATATAAGTATTTAAGATAAGGGATAATATCTTAAGAAACTTGAGAAAAATTTATCAGTTTTCTTTAGTTTATCATTTCTCCTGAAGATCATGATTTGATTATTACTTTCCTGGCTGTTAAATATAACAGTGGTAAAGTATGGCGATCGGTCAAGTTTGGACTGGGGGTACCTTGAAATGTCGAGGAATGAAAAAATTTCGGGTTTTTTCTCTGTATGTATGACTTAGTGCTTGTGGAGGCACGATTTTGTTCATCCAATTTGCAACTTAATAACTCCTGTGCCTTTGGACGAAAATTTCTACAATTTTGCAAGTAGGTTTGTATAATAGGGCGATTGATGCTGTTAAATTTTGGTGGTTAAAGGTCAAGTAGGTGGGGAGATAAACAGGTTCGTGTGTCACATCTCGAGTGGGGTCGGATTTACTAATTTCACTCGATTTTACACGTTTTTTTTTAATAAAGAAAATGTATCTTTACATTCAAAATTAAGCTTTTTGCCATTTTATAATAATTAATAATATAAAAATTTTTAAATAAAATCTCATACCAGATGACGCTATACACAATTTCAACATTTTGCCGGAAAAGTTACCCAACTCGTTGCTTGATTTTTATATCCAGCATAACAATAATACAGTTCATTATTAAAATAAAACTAAGTTAAATTATTAAAAAATTGGCATAAAATATATTCATTTACAATATAAATAAAACAGAATAAATTACATTATTATATATAAGTTACATAGCACCTTACACCTTTATATATATTAGTATACAGTTAGTATATTCCTATTTTAACATAATGCATAAATAATTTGCCCACGAAACGGAAGGAATTTTTTTAAAAAAAAGCTCATAAAGTCATCTTAATTCAGCTCAAAGTCACATTCTATATTTATCAGAAGAAAAGGAGGAAGAGGAAATATATACCTAACTTAATATAGATACGGAAGAGGAGGAAACATTCGAGTAATATCATATAGCATATTAACGGTAATATATTTTATTATTAAAATGAGAGCTAAGTGTATTCTAAAACACAAGAAAAAAGTGACGTAATAATGTGTACTTAGTTACTACAGAAATAAAACAGAGTAAAAGATGCTGTCATGACATTTCAAGTCAATTGAAAATTTTTGATATTTCACAATGGGGGAAAGGGGAAATAAAAATATAAAAAAAAAGGTAGGAAATATCTGTCGATGTTATCAACAAAATTCTTTCTACTGTAACCTTCAATCAGTACTTATTGCTTCAGTTAAACAGCTATTTACGGTTCATATCTTTATTGTTGCACGGTCGATGAACGTATTGAACAAAATTCCAACCTATTAAAAACGTGATGCTCACCATCAAAAAATACAAGAAAGATATTACGTATATGACACTTTCTCTGTTAAGTAAAATAAATGAAAAATAAATAAAATAAAAAATATCTTGTTTGATAAAATATATTTTCTAAAAAAATAAATCGATATTTTCAAAAAATAAAATATAAAATGTTGCGATTTTTTTTATATTAAAAAAAACACTTATTAAATTTAACTCTTTACATTCTCTTTTCATACGTATTTTAAAGTAATTAAAAATGTGATAAAATACTAACAGATGGCGCCACTTTAAAATTTTTAAAAAAATGCATTTTTATTTTTATATTTTATTTTCTTAAAAAAATAAAAATAAAAATAATAATTTTAAACTTGATTTGTAATTTATAAGTGTTTTATTACGAAATGGAATTTTATTTTAAAATTATTTAGCACTTTATTGACATTATTTGTACATAAATTAATGTATAATATAAAAAAAAATTCATTCTTATTTATTTATAAAACTTTTCCTATTAGTTTAAATGTAATTATTATATATATTTATCTTCCAATCCTCCAAATAGTCTTACTAATTAGTAGAATATCCAACATCTACTCCACTGTTGCTTAGCAACCATAGTTAATATAAGATCTATTGGATTTCAACGATATTTCTGATCCTTAAATGATCATAAATGAAATTCTTTTGATATTTACTTTTTTTCCTTAATTTATTTACTTTAAAATTATTATATTTTAATAATATTTACTAATTTCATTCATAATGGATCATATTAATCATCAGCTGTATGACTCAACCTGCAACTAATCCCCCCTAACAGATAATTGAAATGATGCTCAAATGGATGAGAATGAGGATAAATTGCATAATTTATTGAAGATGAAGATGAACATCTTCCAATACTTTTTAAAGTTCTTTTATACTTTATTAAATACATAAATAATAAATATAAATTTTAATAATTAATTAATTTTCTGTATTTTTGATACTTACTTTAATGTAACTTTTACATTTTTTTTTTTTTACATTTTTGCTGTTTTTATTTTGACATTTTTATAAAACTTTATCTACCAACCTGCATGTTTGTTTTGACTTTTTCTTATTTCTTCTTTGTCTTGCAAGTAAAAATTTGCAGTTTTTCATATTTATCTTGGTTAAATTTGACTATACTTTACATCCTGCAAGTAAATATTTTATATTTATTTCTTTTAATTATTTTATTTTTATTTTTTTACATTTCTGCATTTTTTATTTTGACTTTTTCCTTGCATATTTTTTTTGCTTGTTTTTATGTTCACTTTCCTGTTATTACAGAAAGTATGGCGATCAGTCAAAAAGTGATCACCAAGAATTTTACATTTTTGGACTTAGAGGACCTTGAAACGTCCAGAAATGCAAAGAAATTGGGTTTTCCTTCCTATATATGGATGTATGCTTGGGAGGAAACGATTTTGTTTACCCACTTTGAAACTTTATAACTTCTGTGACCTTGGTGAAAATTTTCTGAAATTTTGCAGAGAAGTTTTTGAGTTGGTGAGAAACGTTGGTAGAAATTTTCAGGACAATTGGAACAATGGTTCAGGAGAAATGGCCCCACCCACTTAATATCTCTCGAACCAATCTGAAGCAATCTGGTAGCAATTGTTAGGGATGAAAACAATCATAGAATGCCAGGAAAGTCCAGCAACAATGTTGCCAATTTTTTGTTTTCTGTGCATTTTTGTAGCTTATTTTGACTTTTTCCTCTACCTTTTTTTTTTTTTTTTTTTTTTTGGCTGTGCTTATTTTAACGTTTTAAGTCATGTAAATAAATATTTACTTTTTTCATTTTTATTTATTTTTAAATTCTTTTACATTCTGCACATAAATATTTTCGTTTTTCTTAATATTTATTATTTTTTTATTTTTAAAAAACTGCAAAATTATATTTTTACAATTATTGACGTTTTTCAGTATTTTTTTCTACCTTGCGAAAAGTGAAAAATCTATAAACGTGCATTATTTTTACGTCACACAATACAAAATATTACGTCACTGCAAATTTGTATACATTAATATTTTCTACATCGAAACTCATATTGTATAAACTCGATTTAACGCTTTACAAGAAACTGATAAGAAAATACGTTAAATAGAGTTTATATTCTTTATTATTTAAATTTTTATAATTATTTTAATATCGTTTTAAATTCTGTATTTACAGTTTAATTTTTTAAGCAATAAATATAAAAATTCCAGAGAATTTTATGTTTTTTTTTACATTTCTTTACATTTACATTTACATTACATTTCTTTTACATTTCTTTTACATCTTGAAATGTCAAAAAATTTACATTTTTGCGACTTTTTAACATCCCTCGAAGTAGCGTATTTACAATATTTTTTAAAATATCTTTTTAAATATTTATTTTTTAAATTTTATATTGTAAAATTACAAAAAAAACACAACAAAGTATGTGGCATATGGAAGAAAAACTGGAAAAAACTTAGCATTTGCATGAATATAAGAAATTTTTTCAGGAAAAAAATTTAATTACAATAAAAAATTTTAAAGATGTAAAAATAATTAAAATTAAATGTGTAAAAAAATTAAAAATTGTAAATATTTCACGTTTCAGAATACCAAAAAAATGCTAAAATAATTTTTAAAAAATGTAAATATCCGACTTGAAAAAACGTTATGTAAAAATAATTAAAAATTTTATTTGTTATATTTACTTTTAATTATTTTTTTGTTAATTTTATTATTAAAATACTTCTTTAAAACAAATTTAAAAAAAAAACATTAATTTCAATAATTGTCAATTAATTAATTAGTAAAATTCTCTTTTTAATGAATTTAAAATAAAAGAAAATACATTGAAATTAAACAAACAAACAAAAATTACTAAATTTTCGAAAGTATTTTACGCTGTGATTTACTTGAATTCACATTAATGTGACTCATATTGATCATTAAAATCAATACCTAACGAGGCATGTAACAAATAATCAACATATGACACATTATATTCCAAGTGTTTTTTACAGTTTGTACATGATTATAATAAAATTAAATGGTTATAAATTTAAAAAAAATAAAGGAAAGAAAATTTACTTGATCGATGGGTATTTTTGTTAAGTAATTTTTACTTTATTCTCTCGAAAACTAGTGTTGGGTGTGGCTGATATACCTTGGCACAATGGATAAATGCTTGCTAGACAGGTTCTACGATCGTGTATTATATATCATTAACATCATGGCAGCTACCGGGCGAGAGAAATTGTTCAGCAGCCTATTTTTGTGATTCTAAACACAAGAAATATAACCAAAGAGTTCCTGGAATGGAGAGAATTCCATATAAAATGCGATAACAATCAACTAAAAAAAAAAAGAAGAAAAATATGAACAAAAGTCGTATACCTAATGCAACTGATAGAATATGAAAGACACATGAATTATAAATCAACAGACAGACAGACATGCCATGTTAATTTATAATTGAATACAGAAAAGTGTACTTGTCTTTTTAGATTTTTTGCTTTATATTTCTATTTTTAATTATTTTTTAAATATATTTATAAGTGTTTAACAACACGCTAATTTAATATATGTATGTGCTATATTTTTAATTCGTTATGTAATGTGATTAATTATGCATGGTTACATTTATGTAAATTTTTTTAGATGGAATTTATTATATTTTATGATTCTATAACCATTATTTTCGATTGAAACGATAAGTTTAAATGCGTGACACTCCATTATATTGTTTAAATGTAAGCATTGTGTGAAATAAATTTACGTTTTATTATTTTTTTTGGAAAAAAATGGGTTTTTTGGATGCGAATTTGATAAAATATTCTTATTCTGATTTGAATTCTTTATAAAGAACTGATACAAAAATCATACTTTACCAAATTCCTGATCGCTTGCATTATAAATTACTTGATGGTGTCACCTGCATTTTTGTATTTTTTCTTTTTCTTTTTTTTTTGGAATTTCTTTAAAGTAATTCTCTATTATTTGGATTTTCTCATCACCTGCTTTTTCTATTATTGTTTCTACGTAAATGTACAAGTTTCATTCTATATCTTTATTTTTATTGCACAGTCAAACCTACAGTAACGTCCACCTACCAGCAAAGTTCACCTCTAAATACCGGCCATTTTTCTATGTTTTCGCCAATGGCCGTTGTTCACAGGTTAGAGTTTTTAACTGTGATTATTTAAACTACTCACCAACCATGTTTTTCTTAGTGTTAAATCTTTCTGAACACGCTTCAATTTATTAAACTTCATAAACACTATTTAAGTGCTTGAATTTATTTAAATGTTTTGCTTGAACATTGTCTTGAACATTCAAACTTTCTAAGTACTTTCTACCAGAAGTCTTCCATTAATTACGTATACAATTTAAAGAGAGAGAGAGAGGGGGGGTCACGAAATTTACCTTACATTAACGTAGGGACGGAGAAGATCGAGGTATTGTCTACATGGACAATTTTAGTGGCATTAGTGGTATACGAACTTCATATAAGTCTACTTACTAGTCATGTAAGTATTAGTTAATTCATTTCTTCAACGTTAGGAGGAAGTTCATAAACTGTTGTACACGTAATTAATGAGGAGGAATGATAAAAGTACATTATTGTACATAACAAGAAAAGAGGGAAGGGGTCAAGATTTGGTTAAAAACTGTGCACGGACGGGTCATAGCTTTATAAACTCTTTCGGAATCCAATTTAATTGAAAATTCGTAATTCCACTTTGAATATTCTAATTGCTTTCAATACTTTTGAACTTCTTTCTATTGAACTTTAAAGAACACGATGTTCTTTCTTGAACATTATGCATTTAAGCTTCTTTCTTAAGTGTTCTAACCAGTTTTAATAGATATTTCTAGCCAATTTTTAAAGAAAATTATAAGAATTTGAGCATCTTTCTATCAAATCGTTTAAACACTCTGCAGATTTGAATGTTTTTTGAACATTCAAATTAATTTTAATATATTTGAGCTTATATCTTTCAACTTTTCTAAGCATTTTCTGAAAGCTGAAACACATGTTTACTTTCCTGGATGTTATTATATAACATATTTTTACATTTTTGGACTCAGGGGACTTTGAAATGTCGAGGAATGAAAACAAAATCGGTCCCCCCTGTATTTATGGATGTTATTGCATGGAAGGCACGATTTTGTTCACCCAATTTGAAGCTTGATAACTACTGTACCGTTTGTCGAAAATTTCTGTAATTTTGCAGGAAAGTTTGTACATTAGAGGCATTGATGCCATCAAATTTTGGTGATTAAAGGTAAAGGAGGTGGAGAGATAAAAGGAAGTTGTGTGCCATATCTCGAATGGGTTCGGTTTAACGAAGATATTACTCTTAATTAACACTTAAATTTTTTTTATAAAACTCATCGATACCTTCAAAATTAAGCTTCTTGCTATTTTATAATAATTAATAAAATAAAATCTCATAACAGATGGCGCCACATAAAATTTTAAATTCTTTTGCTGGGAAAGTTACGCAACTGCTAAAATTCGTTTTTAGGCACTTGAAACATTTTTTAAATCAAATTTTACTGAAATTTAATCACTTTTACTTTATTTACGTATTGTTTTTATGTTCATTTTAAGTTATTTTTCATCTTTTCCAACGTTTCAAATTCTGTGTTCATCATTTATGAAAATTTGTAATTTATTAAATTTTAAAATATATTTTTTAGAAAATTTATTTAATAAATAATAAATTTTATAATAATATTTCTAACTTCGAAATTTTAATTACTTGTGCATAAAATATTTTATTTACCAGATTAACGAACTTTTGAGAGATTTTAAAAGATTTTATTGGGAATTTTAAGGTATTTTAAAGAATTTTTAAAGATTCGTTTAAAAATTATAACGAATTTTAAAGGCTTTCTTAATAAGTTACATAAAAAATGTTTGAAGTGTTTTTTAATTAATTTTTTTACATAAATATTTATTAACTTAATTATAACTTCTCATTAAAATTCTCAAAGAAAATCCCTTTAAAGTTCATTAAAATCTTTAAATAAATTTTTTTTAAACTCTAAAAATCCCAAAAGAAATCTTTAACAATCCCTTAAAAATTTGTGAATCTTTAAAAAAATTTTTTAAAAGCCCTAAAAATCTGCAAAGAAATCTATAAAGATTTTTTAGAAGGAATCTTGAAAGATCCTTTAACATTCGTTAAAATCCCTAAACAAATCTTCAAAAATTTAAACATAATAAATCTTTAATAAATCTTTTAAATAAATCTTTTAAAGTCTTTTAAAAAATCTTTAAATTCCCTAAAAAATCTTAAAAATTTTTTTAAAAATCTTTAAAAAAATGTTTAAAAATACCAAAAAAATCTGCAAAACAATTAGCTTATAAATATTGCTATTTATATGTATTAAAGTATGTAATTTTCTTTTAATAATTTTATTTTTATATACTCTTTTTTCAATTTATTCAACTTGAATATTTACTTCGATTGAAATACTTTATATATATATATATATGTATATATGTATATATGTATATATTTTCTTTTTTTCTTTATTTTTACAGGATTTTTATTTTATTTTATTTTCTCTTACTTGATCACACTCTTCGACATCAATAAATGGAATGGAAGTGACATATTCCACATTCCCACGTCTAATTCAGCTGTGTTTTTCTCACTTTCAAAGTTGGTATTTCAAAATTAGTTTTACATATGCAAACTTTTTTAATGTTCGAAATTATTTTTAAAATATTATCGATTATATTTATAAAGTAATCGAAATGCCAAAAGATGGATAAAGATTTTTAAAAAATAATAATAATTAATTGATGGAGAAAAGTATTGTACTGTACGTCAAACAAGGAAAAAAATCATTAAACAAATAAATTTTTAATTGTGTTTTTTTTGGATTTTTACGAGTATTTTTGAATCTTTATCAATGCAAGTTTGATATTTATGCAAAATTATTGGTAAAATGTTGGAATTAATGAAGCTTAATCGATGCTTTAATGGATTATGACACTACATCTTCGGTTATGATTCGTTATAAATTCGCTTATTTTTTTAGAAAAAAAATGTATTTATATAATTTTTTTTATCTTTATACAAATAAAAAGTTGCTTTTTTAATATAGTAACTAATTTACACCTGGAAAAATTTTGTTTGATTCGTATGTGAACTGGAATGATGTCCATAATATCATAGAAAGGGAGGGAGGAAAAGATGATTTTTTTTTTCCTTCTGAAGTTGTAGATCAGACGTGATTTACAGTACTTGCAGCTGTTTGGCAAATGTTCAAACTATAAAATAAACCATTCATGTTAATACCTATAATATAACATTAAAAAAAAGTCAAATCTATTTTTCCTTGTAATCTTACAGAAGATATGGACTACTAAAGAAGTCGTAGACACGCGAATTTTCATACACTTCTAATGCATTTAATTACCTCATTTCTACATAAAGTTTGAAGAAAATAAATTTCCTTTAATGTTATGATAATGTTTTAATATATTTTTATATATAATTAGCATAATTATGAAGTTTCTTGTATATTATACACGCTCTCCTTCTTCACGTTACTGCTTCAAGTTCTATATAAAAGTTATACACAAAATACCAATTATATAAAGTTTTATTTTAAAAAAATGAATGTCTGTGGCGTAAGAAAAGAAAATTTTAAGAAATTTATTCTTTTAAATTTATGGTAAAAAGCATGGAAAGAGTTGGTACTCGTATACAAACATTCAGTAGTAACCAATTAAGAGTCTTTGTACGAATGTTATTCAAATAATATTGTGTTCAACATTTAATAATATTAATAATTTAATAATATTAATTTAGAATCATCTATTAGTGAATTTTCGCATGGAAAATTTAATATTGTTATTGTAACTTAGTTACATTTACGTTATAAAGTTAAACATTATTGATATTATTCATATAATTCTATTATAATTTGAAAAATATAAAAATAAAATCTTTTGAATATAGAATTTATATTATATATATTACATAATTATTCTATTATAAGTACTCAAAATATTACAAATATTTTAACTTTAACTTTATGAAGTCATTTAGGATGCAATGTAGTCGATGCTTATAATAATATTCTTTAAAATCTTGTAAGATTTATGCTAAATTTTGCATGATATTTTATGTAAAAAGAAATTATGTTAATAAAGCACAAATACCAAATATTCTGTGCATGATTTTGAGGTTTTTTAAAAATTAAATACACAATTTAATACTTACAAATCAATTTTTTCCTGTTGTTTACAACCGTATCTTCCTTGCTTTTTAATTGCCTCTTCCCTGTTTTTCCATTGCCCCTTTCTTGTTTTTAATTGCCTCTCTCTACTTTACAACTGCTTCTTCTTTGCTTTTTTCAATTGCTTCTTCCTTGTTTTCAATTGCCTCTCTCTAGTTTACAAATGCTTCTTCCTTGCTTTTTAATTGCCTCTTTCTTGTTTTTCAATTGCTCCTTTCTTGCATTCAATTGCCTCTCTCTAGTTTACAACTGCTTCTTTCTTGTTTTTCAATTGCTCCTTTCTTGCATTCAATTGCCTCTCTCTAGTTTACAACTACTTCATCCTTGCTTTCAATTGCCTCTCTCTAGTTTACAAATGCTTCTTCCTTGCTTTTTAATTGCCTCTTTCTTGTTTTTCAATTGCTCCTTTCTTGCATTCAATTGTCTCTCTCTAGTTTACAACTGCTTCTTTCTTGTTTTTCAATTGCTCCTTTCTTGCATTCAATTGCCTCTCTCTAGTTTACAACTACTTCATCCTTGCTTTCAATTGCCTCTCTCTAGTTTACAAATGCTTCTTCCTTGCTTTTTAATTGCCTCTTTCTTGTTTTTCAATTGCTCCTTTCTTGCATTCAATTGCCTCTCTCTAGTTTACAACTGCTTCTTTCTTGTTTTTCAATTGCTCCTTTCTTGCATTCAATTGCCTCTCTCTAGTTTACAACTACTTCATCCTTGCTTTCAATTGCCTCTCTCTAGTTTACAACTACTTCATCCTTGCTTTCAATTGCCTCTCTCTAGTTTACAACTGCTTCTTGCTTGCTTTCAATATCTTCTTCCTTAACTTGAAATTTCTGATATCAAGAAAATTACGTTTTGGTGAAGAAAATATAATATTTTAACTTAAAAAAAATTGTTTCGTGTGTAAAAAACTTCATGAATAAAGTTTTTATCAACAGATAAAGAAAAAGATATTTTTAAAAGAAAAAAAGCCGTATTAAATTGACAATAGTTTTCGGTTTCTATATAGATAAACAGAAAGTACAGTACATCCAAAAGATAATATTATCTCATCGATATTAGAAAACGAAGAAAGAAACTAGACAATTGAAGAGGTCAAAACTTGATTTAATTTTGTATAAGATACCATTCACGATATCTTCTTCTACGAATTCTTTTCACTTTATTTGTAAGAAGATCTTGACAACTGTTATAAAACAAATGGAGAAAACCTCTTTAAAAATTTAATATAAAGTTTACTAGACGATCTACAAATTGAAGACGTATATTCTTGATGCACATCTATGGAGAATTTTCTGTTCAAGATTTCGTGTAATAACAACAATATCCGAAGCTAGAATCTAGTTTATCCTGGTTGTTCGTAACGGTTGGAGTAACTTTCCAGAGTTTCTGTCAATCATAATAATGTTATTTATACACGTATAAACAGACTAAATATTTTGCCTTAAGTAAAGATTCTTTCTTAAATATTTTAGTATTAAATTGTTTGTTTTTTTTAAATATAATAAATAAATACAACTCGTTTGAAGTGATAAAATTACCGTTAAAATTTATTTATTTATTTTTTCCTATTAAGATGAAAGATGAAGTTTATTGATTTTCATCAGAAAACATTAATAAAATTTGCTTTCATGTTCAATAATGAGGATTAGTTTCTCATATATTATATTTTTCTCCAGAGATAAGTTCCTCCATACTGTATTTTCAATCTGTGTTTAATCAGAAAATCTCTTTTGATAAGTTGAAATGCGTTTTGTAGCATCTTAAAGCATGAGATCCACAGAATGAGAAACACTGTTTTAGATTAAATACAACATTTTTTGACAAAAAAAAGCTATAATGTCTGTCTTCCTTTTTTAGTTTTAATAAACACTTCAGTGACATTTTATATAAAATTCATATATTTTTCATACTTTTTCAATTATTCCATCTGCTCCGCCTACTTACTCATCCTCTTCCTCATCCTCTTTTTCTTTCTTTAGCCAATTCATGTTTTTTAATGTAAAAATCTTTTAATTTACTACTGAATTATAAAATATTTTCAGTATTATTTTATTACTTACAATAACATCTTTTATGGTAATATTGAAATTCTTCAGCTTAATAACTCCATATAACAAGATCCTGAATATAACTCTTAAAGATTCTCTTACGATCATTGTAAAAGCGTAAAAAATACAAAACAAATAGCATTTTTATGTGTTTTTCTATGAAATTCAATAGTTTTTACTTTGTTTTTATTTAAAATGTTTTATAGAATCTAGTATGATTTTAACCATCCTTTCGAGATGCCACGCTTCAAAAGCTATTCATACCACTGACTAAGATCTTCTTGAAAAGTAGTTTATTCTAATTTCAACAGGTTATATCACCAGGAAATACTTATTTTATATTATAATTTTTCTATATATTTTCATCGTTTTTCAATTTTTTCCAACCTGCAAACAACGACCACTTCCAAGAACGGATACGTTGCCTTCAGTGGCCGTTATTCATAGGTTTGACTGAATTTCAACAGTTAACAATTATTAGTTAAATTAAATTAATGCTTCATTAGTTCTTTCTAAGCTAATTATAATTAATTAATTATCATTTATAGAATAGCCCAATAATTTACCAATAGTTCACGGTTGTAAAGGGCTAAATTAATTGCAGGATGTACAGAAAACTTGTTCAAAATTACATCCTTCTTTTTCAATATACACATAATGCGAATATTTAAAACCATTGTAAAAACTGGTTCTTTGATTAGTAAACTTAAAAAAAATTAAATAAAATGAAAACTACTTTAATTATTTTCGAGAATATATTGAAATCCTCCGATTATTCCTATTGAAAATAATTTTAAAATTCATATTTTATGGTGAAATTCGCATTTTAATATGATAACGAACCAAATTCTTCATTAAAAAACGGATCATAATCAATAAAATAGTTAATATATTATCAAAAAACCCTCATTAAAACTTATAAAATGGGCAAATTCTGGATATTTCTTTCAGACATTTTTGATATGCAAAGATTTGAAAAGAAAACACCAGAAAGAGCAGTAATGGTAGTCCAGTCAAACCTATGTAAGCCGGAACAGCACAGTACTATTTTTTTCCGTTTGGGCGGGTTGCCTTTCCGTTTCAAACAGGTTTCATTGTAGTGGTAGAGAGTAGGGGCCGCATTCAACATAGATCATAGAAGAGAAAATGGAAATGAATGTAAAAAGAGGAAGGAAGAGCGAAAGATTCACGAGGCATCTTGCATGGCACACCACCAACGCTTGATTTTATGTATAGAAAATTCTTTATATATTGTTACACACACTACATTACACGGAAATCCAAATACATGAAAATCCTCGAAATGCTACAAGTAAAATTACAGCATCCCAAAGCTTAACCAAGATCATCAAACTGATATTTACCACACTTGCCATTCTTTCAGAACTTGTAAAATTTATATATAATTCTCGTCACTAGCAACTTCTGTCTTATACATTTTACCATGCACTACAAGAGTATTTACATGGAATACTCACATAATGTATGCTGCAATAGACCTTTAAGAAGCAATAGTTGAAAATTTTTTTAAAAAATATATTGTTGGATACCACAGTACGCTTTTTTGATAGTTTCTCTGAATATAGTGTAAATTCTTTACAGTTGCTCATCTATCTACTCTACAACATCTTAGAGGTGAAAGCTAAGATCATCTATCATGACTTCTAACTCCACAGACTTGTCATAAATTTTAAATAAATGAATAAATAAAATTTACACTTTTAGTTTCACAGAAAGGTCAGTCTATACTCTCAAAATGACTGATGGTTTATGTTCTCTTGTAGCTTATTACACATCCCTGCTATCATCTTTCCATCTCTTTAAGTATCTCTTATTGTTCGTCCATCCTTCTTGTTAATGGCATCAAACAGATCAGTCAGAAGATAGATAAATCTTATTTTTGACACTACTTGTAGCACTTATACGAAAGTAAATTACTTTTTGCACGGTTTTATAAGTAAAATAACAGTTTAATCATAGTAAATCTTAATATAAAAAAAGTACATAGTGGAATTCATTACAAACATAGCAAACTATTCAGTGTAGCCCTATATATTTTGCATAATATCCACTTGGTTTATTTGCATATGTAAACATTATGTGTTAACTACTAATTTACCTCGCATATCATTAATGTTTGATGTATTAGTTTATTTATTATACAGTATTTTTGTTTGTTGGCATTCCTTGTTTAAACATCGAAGAGGATTCGCAGTTGTAATTTTGGCTTCCTAAATAAAATGATTGATTTTTTATTATTTTCTTCTTTTAATGTTAGTGTACGACAAGAATTCTCTCATTTACATTTGAAAATCATTTTCTGCATTTATATTATAGTTTATAAGAGAATTTTGAATAAAAGAAAATGGTTACTTCAGTTGGAGTTGTATCAATCGATTCCGAACGAGTTTTTCCTTCAGCGTAGAAGTTTCTTGCTATTTTTTTTATGAAAGTTTTTACTGTTTTTTACAGTTTTTTCGTCATAATATTATCATTATAAAAGTTTTTACCATAATTTATCACATTATAAATTATTAAAATATTTACCATATATTATACGTTTCTTATCGCTATGGTAAATGACTTTTACCATTTATTGAAGAAAAACTTTCTCTCTTATATATATCAATACAAACATTTACCATATTCTAATAAGTTTATCATTATTTATGCTAGATTTTTACTAATATACACAAGCATTTCCTCTCTTCTAAATCAATTTTTTCCATTTATCACGAACTTTTCCATCATCTATAGCAATTTTTTATCATCCATTGGAAGTTTTTCCATCGTCTGTTGCAATTTTTTGCCATACATTGCAGTTTTTTCATTATCTATACCAGCTTTTTACTACCAACAGAAAACTTTTTATCACATTTATAAAAACTTTATACCATTTATAAAAGCTTTTTTTATTATTTTTACTAATTTTTACTATTCTTACAAAGTTTATTTCAACTTACTATACACAGTATACATAAAAATACAACAATACACATACGAACGATACACACACAACAACAATACACGTAACACCTTCTCTACGCTTACACAATTTTTCACACACACCACAACACTTTTCTACGTAAATAACAATTTCTTCATTCCTCCATCTTCTACATTTTATTTTAAAAATCCACTTTAAAGCAATCTCCCACATTAAAAAATAAAAAAAAGTTTATATATATTTGTTTAATATATACATATTAATTATAATTTTACATTAAACTTCATTCATTAATGGATATGTCAAATACATCACGACTAAAAACTTAAATTAATTGTCGACTTATTAACATTTATCACGGTAACATCTTTGTCTAAAGTAAAGTTTTAACTTATGGATATAATCAAAGAGGAGCCAGATGCTGTACTTGGTTAAAGTATATGGCTATTTACATATCTCCTGAAATATGGAGTGGGCTACTTTAATAACCAAGCATAAATCAACAAGTAACTTGACTGGCAACATTATTTTCACAAGATGTGATAGAATACCTCACGCTATTTTATGATGGATGTGTATATATGTGTGTGTGTTTGTATGTGCTCTTTACTTACTTATATATGTGCTTACTAATCACAAAATTTTAGTAAAAATGATGGGGAAGGAAGTAGTAGTAAAGATATTTTCTATACTAAATTGAAAAAGCTTAAAGTTTATAAAAGATAATGTTCGACATAAACCACGACAAAAGATTAAAATGGATTTTTTTTATAAAGACTACAACATATAGGAAAAATTTTAATAAATTTCTTAGAAATATTATCAAAAAACTGAATTCTTTAACGTATAAAAATTCGTCAAATTTTCAAAGAATTTTTTTCTGCTCTATGAAAGAATAAAATGCCCCTTTTCTAGTTCTAGGAGCAATTAGAGGACGTTTTTCGTGGTAATCAGTAGTTTATCCGATTCCAGTGACGAAAACTACTAGTGGATAAAACCACTGACCACTGGTAGTATTGGAGGTGGGTTCGTGCCCTGCCAACGAGCTTTCACGTGGTGTTTTCCGGGATTTTTTCACGTTTATAGCACTTAAATATGGGGCCAGTTTTCCGTAGAATGTCCTCCCAGGAGGGATCCCTCGTGTCGCTTGCTGTATACAAATAAACCAAACCCACGAATAGAGAATTTCTTATCTATTGTGAATCTGGGCGCTAAACGAGCCTTCTCTTCGTTCTCAGTAGGAATCTAAGTTTTTGGGTCCTGGGGCTTGAGGTTTCTTCGGGACTCCTTTTAAATATTTTAAATAAAAAATTCAAACAAAACATATATTTTTTCTTATATATGAAGCAACAGTTTATTAACCGCAGTATTAATTGTCGCAGGCGTTAAGTAAAGCATCAATCTCTATTAGCCCTTATATAAATCAATCACTGTTCGCCTTACAGTAATATCAGGAATCTTTTCTTGCTTATTATAAATTCAGCATCATCCACAATAAAGAAAATGCCTCTTCATGAGTTGAACCATTTACACGTTACCTGCCCTTATTTATTTTACAAAGGTAAAGAAAACCCGAGAAACTTCACTTAACCAGACCTTTGTCGAGGCGTCAATTGCCAGTCCACATGGTCATTGATGGGCGTTTTTCCATTGCGATCCTGGTTAAGCTCATGTTGAACATTGACACCTAACATAGCCTTTGTTTAACCCTATGAATAGTAGTAAGGCTTTTATCATGAACATCATGAATTCAGCCTGATCTACATTGAAAAAGAAATTCCCTATTGTGGACCTGGTTGAACTTAAGATTGCCCATAATGAAGGATCTCCATTATAGGCCAGACTAAACCCATAATATGAGGCCAAGTCTTTTATAAAAAGTTCTAAAGATCCGAGCCGAACTCGAACTCAGAACCTTCAGAATTATAGGCAAATACCTATACTCCCTTTAACATCTCATTGTTCTATAAATTAGTTTTTAAAAATGTATATAAAATGTTAATTTAATTATTTTAATTAATCAAAATATTATAAAATAGCTTTATGAAAAATATGTTTTATGTAGTAAATGTCTTTTATGTATAAAAACACGCTTAAATAGTGTAATAAATGCATTATAGAACTTTTACATCACTTTTCAATAACATTAAATAATAATAATATATATATATATGTATATTTATTTTATTTTCAGAGCCAAAAATCTAAAAAAAAACACATTAAAGTTACTTATAGAATATATTTATATATATAAAAATAATAAAATTCTATATTTAAGTTACATATATTATAACTATTAATCATACACAATTGAAACACTTGATAACTTAATAAAACTTGAAATTATTATAATTTTTTTTCTGTTTTAGTTTCATTAATTATATATTTTACTCTAGTTAATATAGAATTTATTTATTTTTTTATTCATATTTAAATTTTTTTTAATGTTATAAATCATTAAAATGGTAGCTTTTAACATTATCTATAGATGTATAATGAGTATCAAGGGAAACAGTTATATGTAATTTAGTAAAAAAAAATTAATAAATAAAAATATTAAAACAAAAAAAATATATCATAAAAAATTATAAAAATGTCCTAAACAACTTTTAGTATAATTTATTTTTTTGTGTTGAACATACTTAAATATAGATATCAACATCATTATATTTCATTAAATAACTTAATTTCTTATAGAAAATAATAATTTTTAGAAAAATAATGCAGTGATTTTATCAAAAAATAGTTTTAAAATTATCAAAAAAATACTTTTTTTTAAATTTAATTTATCTGTTAAACGTTTTAATACATTTAAAATAATTATAAACACAATTTAAAATACAGTAATACAGTACATAGTGTTATACAATAATACAGTGTTATACAGTAAAACCTGTTTAAAAACCGAACCTAAATAAAATGGACACCTTCATAAACTGAAAAACTTCTTCGAAACGAAGTGATTTTCTATGTTAAAAAAGAGCCTGTCTAAAACGGAACCTGGATATAAAGGAAATCTGCCTAAATGGAAAACCTTCGGAACGGAGAGATTTTCTGTTTTAAAAATAACCTGTTTAAAGCGATAACCTGCCAAACCGGAAAAATTCTTACGTACTGTACCTAGCGATTCCGGTTTATACAGGTTTTGTTGTATTTTAAAATAATAATGAATGTTTAGATAAAATACATTTTAAAAAAATTATCACACAATTTTTAAGCCAGTATAGTTTTGGGCTACAGTTTTAAAATTGCCCATTTATAAATTCCCAGCTGGTCCGACTGTCTGCCCTTCCTTAATTAATCTCGAGAACGGAGTTAGATGACCGGCACGACTCTTTTGTTAACAGGAAAAGTAAGATTTACAGGCGCAAAACACTAGTAAAATTAAAAGCATTGTTAAAGGTTTCCGCTTTATACAGGTTCGGGTTTAGACAGGTTATGTGTACAGCTAAAAAAATATTTCTTTTTTGCTCTCTTTTAAAAAGTTTTTTTATTAGTTACTATAATAAAGTATTGGCATTTATATCGATAATAACAATATAATAGATTGAATTTCGTATAATTTTAGATAAATTGAAATTTTTCGAGTTATAAATTCAATACTTTTTTCGTGTATATCTTGTAGGAGAATTTATTATTATTATTATTATTATTCTTTGTAAAGAAAATGTCTTGAATGTTGACTCAGAAATGCAGGTATAGCTTCTAGCTATTGGCAAACATTGAGGCTGTTACGTGGTTATTCATCTTTCTTCTACAATATATTTTGCTTGATATTTTTCCATCAATACATACTTAGTTAAATATAAAGATTATTTAGTTCTCGTATGTTTATAGTAACAAATATATATATACCGATCTTACTATAAATAACACTTTAAAATGTTATTTATTCATTTTTAATTTTTTGCTGCTGCCTAAGAGGATTTTTTCCCTTCTCATTATGTGCCTTCAGGCCCTTAAAGGAGAGGATACCATAATGGAAAAAGGGCCCACATATCCGGATCAACTTATCTGTTTAAAATTTCTGAGCTGATCTGGATTCGGGTTCGAGTTCATTTTAAATTCAAATTCTTGTTATTTACAGTATATGAAATACGTAATAAATAGTAAAAACTTCATTATCTGGTATAAGAAAAGGAAGAGTGATAATCGTAAATATTTTAATTTTCATTTACAGTGTGCTTTATTCCATAATCATCATGGTCTTGGTGAAATAAATGAATGTGAGGAATGGGGTACACCATAACTAAGACTTATCATCCATAAAACATTCCTGAATTTGATCGTCCGGATTCGATTCCCGATACCCCAGAACGATAGGTTGACACCTTAATCGCCTTCACAGTATTGTATTTTTATTTATATAACGAGACGTATTCAACAAACAATTTTTAAACATTATATCATTAGTCACTGCACGATTAATTATCATAAATTGACAATTTTGCTTCAAAATAATATCTTTTATTTAGTAGCTATCTTTTCTGCACAAAGACAGAATTGAAACTGAAACACGAGAGGTACTAGAGTACATATTTATCTTCTGTTTAATTAATCCTCAATGACTAAGTTTTCTTATCCTATTTTACTAATATTCATTTCAACAAAATCTCCAAAATTTTTAATGATTTTGATTGGGAATGTATACTGTAATTATTTCAAATTATTGTTACAAGTTTAGGCGTTTTTAGAGGACACACAGAGCATCTGGCAGCTCTGTGATAGAGTTAAAAATTTCACAAATTATAATCGTAAAAGTGATTGAAATACCAGTGGCACGTTATACCTTACACCTTACACGTTACAGCTTTATGTAGTCCAGGCGAAATTAGGGGGTCCCATATACAGTGTTCATTTCAAACATTATTCTTTAGGAAAATATTTTCTTATAAAAGATAAGTTTGGGGCACCCCGCCAGTGAGGGTCCAAGCAATTGCCTTTTTTTCCCATAGGATAACGAGCCACTGCCTTACACTCACGATATTCGTACACTTTGTCTGTCTGTTTGTATTGATACAATACTGTGTTATATAATCTACTTGTAAAAAAACACCTGTCCCACTGGAAAATTTTCTGAGAACGTCCATTGTTACAAGCGAATATCATGTACTGCACAGTACTTCTCATATCATATACTTTGTCGTAATATATAGTAAACAACTGCCAAGTATAAACAAACACAGTTATTTATAATAAATCTAATAAATTATTGATTACTTATAGTTAATATACCGTATATAGTTTTTAACTGTACATAGCTTGTACTGTACATTTATAATTGCTGATTTAACTTTAAACAGTCTCGTGTATTGCTCTTCACTATACTGTAAATTGGTTTTAAGAGTTCCCCCCTCAGTTATCAATGTCATTATATATATATATAGATTATAATTATCTTTTCAAAGGATAAATCCTAATATTAGTAAGGTATATGTCAAGAGGTAAACATACGGTTTCTATAGATGAAACTTTCCCGTTTCAAATGTCAAAATACCAAATTATCTTGTATTCATGTCGTACCCGTTGGCCTTTCAAACAAATCTGAACATGTTCAAACACATCGAAAATTAATTAAACATGTTTGAACAAGTTAAACTGCATTTCATTATGTTTCAACACGTACAAATGGATAAAAAATTTATATTTTAACACTTCTGAGCACTTTTATCAAATCTTACGCGCCATTTTTTTCTGAGTGTTAACGTGTTCAAACATGTTCGGACATGTTCAATTTCGTTCTAACATATTTTAGAATGTCTCAAACAAATAAAAAGTTGGTAAATAGCAACTTTTGATGTATTTTAACATGTTAAAAGACGTTAAAACGTGCTATACGCACTGCACAGCTGCTGCCAAATGTATTGCAACGTTCGAAACACATTAAAACACATTCTGTATCATTTGAAATTGAATTGAAAGAGATATCATCGTGTTAACGAAACAAAACATAAAAAGTAAAAGTAATGTATTGTAAATGTATTTAATTTCTCTCAATCTAATAATTCTTTTTTTACCTATTGAATAATTTTTATTTTATTTTTTTTATTAACTATTACACGCAATTCAGACACGACTTCAATTAATTCTCATCATTATTTTTATCCATCATTTTTTTTTCGATTCGTGAAACTTTTGGATGTGCTGTATAAATTATGTATCAGCTTAATATCTTAATTGCCCTACATTTTTTTTAACAGAAAAATCACTCTAAAAATTTCCACATTTGACATTATCAGGAGTACGTTCCTAGTAATACGTGTACTACACATTATGTGTTAATTTTAACATAAGTTTATGGTAAACAATGCTAACATGTGTTACGTTCCTACGGTAACATGTGGCATTGGATACAACCTGAAAGATACTTCCTTGTAAATGAGAAAAGTAAGAAAATTTGTGTCTCCATCTGGTGGCGAAAAAGTGCCCTAATGAAATTTAAAATTACATTTTACAGTTATATACAAATGTGCGCGTAAAAATAAAATTGTAAGTTCACCTCACGATACAACACGGAACATTCGTTTGTTTTTAAGGTGAATTAATATATAAATAGATCCTTAAATATATATCACAGCGGTAGCCGTCTGTTCTGTGACGTACACAGCAAACCACTTAATAAGCACTTATTTGATACACTATCGAAAAAGCGCCTAGTATTTAATTTAATGCGATGTATGTTAACATGGATTTGAAGCATGAAAATTCTTAAAAAAATCGATGTAAATTTCCGAAGAATTTCTTTTTTTTTAGGAAAAAAAATTCAAGGAAATTATGTTTATTGTATATTACTTAATTTTTCCGTGTTGTTATATACAATACTAAAAATAAAATAATAAAATAACTTTCGTAATTTAAAAAAAACTTTTACTTGGCACTCTTATGCCAAGTGTAAAGTTATTTGAATATAAAGTGCGCATAAATTACAGATAATTTTTTAAAAAAATTTCTAATTTTATTTACTTTTCGCAAAGAAAATAAATTTAAAAAAATTCGAAATAAAACAAATACATGTACAAATTTTTAAAAAATAAAATTAAATAATAAAAACATTAAAAAAAAATGTTATTAAATAATAAAATACAAGAAATGTCAATAAAAGTGTAAACACAATACAAATTATTTTTGTATAATTTTTATACAGTTTTTACTTGGCGCTTTGTGCAATGTAAAAAATTAATATTTTAATAGAAATAAGTTGCGAAAATAATATCGATAAATTAAAATTAATATGTAAATATGAAATAAATTTTTATTTGGCACATAGTGCCGTATAAATATGGTAAGAATAAGTTTGGAAAATATTATATATGAGGTAATAAAATAAGATAAATTAATTGAAAAGGGTAATATGTAGATATGAAATGAATTTTTACTTGGCGGAGAAAGCGCCAAGTAGAAAAATCATAAGATATTTACATTTTATTCTTTAAAGAACAGAATTATATTGTGTATATATATATATATATATATATATTTTTTTTTTACCTTGTGTTACATTTGTAATTACTTAGTACTTGGCGCTGAAGAGTGCCAAGTAGAGAATATTTAGAAATTAAAAGAGAGAGAGGGAATTTATTTTTTATTTTTTTAATTTTTTGGTTTTGAATTCTTCTCCGACCGAGAAGGATTCCATTACGAATCAGAAACGATGAAAGGTGAAGAAGGGAACGTATGCGCAGATGGCATGCGCATTATTACTTTTGCGATCGATATTCGCACGGCCTGTGAACACCACCGTCCATCGCGGCCATACGAGGCATTGTAGACAGTGCGTTTTGACAGTGCCCCACTTGTCTAATTCAACACGTCGTAGGAATTTACAAAGCTGTTGCAAGCCATCGAATGTAATAAGTACAAGTGTATCGGCGACAATCATACAACAAGAATAGAAAATTTTTTGTGTACAAATAAGAAGAGATATGATAGACAACACGGGCGGCAAAACGCAGTTTTATAACCCTGGATACTACTATTTCGTAGGATATACGTCAGTGTGAAGTTGGATTATCTATAAGAAGGGCATAAGTTAATTTGTGTAACGAGGTGTATACCACCATTCGAGTTCAAGAAAAATAAATGGCTAAGAAGATATGACCAATGTTCGAAACTTGCTGATGTTCAGTGGGTTTTTGGTCATTTTACCACTTCTATGGAACCAATGCTTTGCTTTTTCTCAGTAAGTATGACGTGTGACGTGTTTACTTACGTTTTTTTTATCGGTATATTATGAATATTTGCTGAAGTGTGCGGGGTAAGATGACGAGAAGGAGAGAGAGTGTGTGTGCGTTAAACAGGTGGCTGCCATGGTCACCGCTGTAACATCAGTATCTTCCTTACTGCCAACATAGCAGACAATTGTTGATAATCTTTTTCTCTCTTCACATGATTTATCTTTCTTTGTATCGAATACCCTGGCAATATTCCATGCAGTATTTTATTTTTTATTCCTTTTCATTTTTATCAAATCTCGTAATATTACTTACTCTAACAATACAGCATATGGTCGAGTTGATGCTATTAAAAGCGTTACCATACCAAGTTCATTATCTCCATACTTACTCTATTTGTTTATTTATTTATTTCTTTTTATTTTATCAATTTCATACCCCATTTTAATTATAAATTTAATATATATATATATTTTTTAAAATCTTTATCGTCTTAATTTTTATATACATATATATAAATATATAAAATAATATTTTAAAAAATTTATATATTCCTGTTTACTACAATTTTATATTACAAGATAAAATGTCAAGGTCAGTTACTGACTAAGAATAAAGTAATGTACTATTCCCTATTAAAAATATTATATTGAAATTATATTATTTTAATATATTTTTTTTATTTAATTAATTTAAAAATTAAAGCTATGTGTATGCAAGAGTTGCAAGGTGTTAATGATGAGCTGGGTAGTAAATTTTATTTATTTACTTATTAGAAACAAAAGGAGAAACATTTAAAAATCAATTTTAATTAATATATTTACACAATTTTTTATATTATCATCATCAATACCATCATCAATTAATTGGCAAAATTGATGATACTATTTTGATATATGCCTCAACTAATTCGTATATTTCTACACATTAAGCGTTAAAAATAATTATAATATACATTTATTTATATTATAAATATTTATAATTTATATATTTTATATATTTATAGAGAAAAAGGAAAAGAAATATCACATATATTAAACAGCTTCTTTTCAAACAACAGTTACGACAAAAGAGTAAGGCCCAATTATGGAGGTGAGTAAACTCTTTATTTTTATTTATATATATATATATATATAATATATGTTTTCAGACATGTACATTAAATTTTTCCTGATAATTTTTGGTCAGACAAACACTTTAACCCTTTAAATTTAATTAGTATAATTAAAATATATAATTAACTATATTATATTAAACATACATTCTACTTAATTCTTGCTTGTGTATAGCATAATTTGTAATATAACAAGGGCATTTTTTTCTTTTAGATTTTTTTTTTGTATTTGTTTTATATTTATAATATGAAGGAATTTATAATATAAATTGCAATTTACAATTGAATTTTCTAAAAAATTGAGCGTAACAACGTTACTTTTTACAATTAAAACGATTAATTCTGTGTTTTTGAATTTTGTTTTTCGTTGTTTACGTGTGTTACGGTTGTATATTTTAATAAATTTTACGTGTTTTAATGTTACGTTTGACGTTTGGTTAAGGGAGAGAGATTTTTAAGTGTTTTAGCACCTGAATTTTTGGAAATTATATAATATAAATATGTATTTTTTTAGAAAGGGGGTGCGTATAATTTTTACAAAAGTTAAAAATATCATAAAAATATACACGTAATGTTCAAAATCGTAACAGTAGTGAATTTGGAAATACTTAATTATGCAAAAATGCGTAACAGTCATCGAGAATGCATCATTACGTTGCACCCAGAGACGTAACAATAGTGTGGGTGACGTACACTTTGCATAGATACAGTGATATAGATAGAGACGTTAAGAATATAACTATATGTTATGATCTGAACGTAACAATAGCATAAGCGATATAGATGTAGTAACACTTGATAGTTTTAAATGTATACAAGCAATCTACATGAAAAAATGCGTGACGGTAATTAATAATGTAACTATACGTTACGTAAAACGTAACAATAGTATGAATGATATACATCTGAATATATTTAATAGTTTAAGTGTTTACAAAACAATTTAAATGCGTAACAATTCTCAAAAATACAACAATATATTACAATCAAAAACGTAACGATAACAATTGCTAGTTTAAGATATATATTAAACAATCTACATGAAAAAATGCGTAACAGTAATCAAGAGTACATCAATGTATTAACAATAGTGTAACTAATATGAATTTCATAACACTTGATGGGTTTGAATGCATGCAAAAGAACTTATATACAAAAACATAACGTAACAATCATAACAGCTATCTTCGTAACAATCGTATAAAGCTAACTTATAGTGAATTTAAAGATATATAAAAGTAAAAATGAACACGGAAAAAAGTACACGTGAAATGCCTTAACAATAGTGAAGAATGTAACAACATAACAATCGTAACCGTATCAATAATGAAACTGACGTAGATCTGGAAACACTTGACAGTTTAAATAAGTAAAATACAACTTTATGCAAAATATGACGTAACAATCATGCAAAAGACAACATTAATTTCAATAATGTTAATGGTAACGCGTAACTGTTAGAATGCGAACATGGGAAAGTACGTACATTTAAAAATAGCGTAACGATCATCGAGACTACATCGAAATAACGAACGAAATCGTAACAATAAGCGTAACTGTATAAATTTAGAAGCATTTAATAGACAAAAAACATGCTAATCAAACTCATAACGTAACACTAAATAGAAAAACATTAATATAACGAGAAAAATCGTCATAATATTAAAATTCCTGTAAATTTAGTAACATTTTACAGCATGAAATGTATATAAATAAAAATTGTTATGCGCAAAATATGACGTAACAATCATAGATAAGAAGACGAAATACGACTCTTAAAATCGTAACAATAGAGAAACTGACATAAATTTAAAAACTACAACAATTAAAATATTACGTAAATAATACTCGTGACGTAATAATCAAAACACAACAGTAAAAAATGACGTAATAATCTTCAAAATTGTTACGATTTCTTCCATTTCACTAATAAAACAAGTAAATTACATGACAATTGCGCAAAAAATTACAGAATTAAACACGGAATAAAGGAATTAACTATATTATTTATTATTATTTTAATTTTTTGTATGAAAATTATTTAAAACTGAGAAAAAATTGTATATTTTTTAAATATTTATATATATTGATAGGGCCACCAGTGGAGGTGGGAGTTACGATGTACATTCTTAGTATTAGTTCAGTTTCCGAAGTACAAATGGTAAGTGTCTAGTATTTTTTTAAATTAAATTTAAACAATTTAGTTGTATGTATACATTACCTGAATGTGATTGGGATGTTGCCAAATTTCTTTGTTTAAATAGGCCAAAAAATTACTAAAATATTTGAGTTTTGTTAAATTATTTTAATTTTACAAGTAGTAAAATAAAGGTTTGTTCTCTCATCTTCTTTCCAGGGATGTGAGGGAGAGTTTCTCACCTCGTTTTTTGGGGGGTGAGAAGGGATGCTCCTCATCATTTTAGGGATGAGAAAGAACGTTTCTCGCATCCAGGAGGGAATGATTTCAAATTTTATTAGCAGAAGAATGGAGGGAGGTTCGTTTATCACCCTCTTTCTAGGGATTAGAGGATGTTTCTCATCCCGGATTTTGGGGGTGAGAAGGAATGGTTCTTTTCCAAAAATATTTTAAAAATTTTATAATTAGTTGAATGTAAAAAAATTAATTTCTCACCCCATTTCTGAAGGTAAGGGGATTGTTTTCCTTTCTTTTTGAAGGGTGAGAACGAGCTTTTCTAACATCCACATAGGGTTGATTTCAAATTTATTTAGTAGAAAGTTCGAAAAATTCAATTTTTAAGTACGAAAAAGTATATTTTTACTCGATTTTTGGACCATAAAAATATTTACAACCTCCAGAAAGGGGGGGATTTTTAAATTTTATAATTAGTAAAACAGAAGGTTCGTTTCTCACTCCCTTTCCACGTATGAGAGGAATGTTTCCCACCTCGTTTTTTAGGAGTGAAAAGGGATGCTACTCATTATTTTGAGGATGAGAAAGAATATTTCTCTCATCTAGAAGGGTGTGATTTTCAAATTTTATAATTAGTAGAACAGAAGGTTCGTTTTTCACCCCCTTTCCACGTATAAGAAGGAATGTTTCTCACCTCGTTTTTTAAGAGTGAAAAGGTTACATTTCTCATCTCTTAAAAAGGACGTTATCCTCACTCCCAACGAAGGATAATTTAAATTTTATAAGGTTTCTTTCTCACCCCAGAAAGGAATAAGAAACGTTTATTAAACTAAGGAGAAAAAAACAAAAATAAAAATTAAACATAAAATTCTCACTTTCTAATAATTTAACAAAGTGAAATCAGAAAATATTTTGATGTGTAATTAAGAAATTAATTAGTTATACAATATTATGTTGATTATCTTGGAAACTAATGATGTGTTTAAACAAGGTTGACTCACTAACTTCGTCCAATCTAGTTGTGTATTGTTATTAATACAAGATGAAGCATTAGTGCAGCTTCGTGTAAACTTTGTTATTGTTATTATTAAATAGTATATAAATAACTTTGATATTGTTATTTTAAAATCTTTATAATTATTATTATTTTTAGTATTAAGTTTATAAAAAATTAGATAATAATAAAGTATATGGCGCGAGGATTTTTAATGATTCATACATGATCCTTATATCGTTATCGTAATTTATATATTCGCTTATGATTCATACATGTGTCGCCCTTGTGTACGTTCGTTTATGTTTTATACGCTTATCTTATTGATTTCTACATTTTTCTTTGATTCATATATGTACCTGGTAATTTATATTTATACATTTAAGCCTTGATTTATACTCTACCATGTATAAAATTCTGAGCTATGTTATGTAATCTAAAATTCTATGAGCTATGTACTCACCTACCACATAAAATTCCACGAGTTACGCACTCATCTTCCATCAAAATATTTGCATATTCAGCTATGATTCATACATTTATAACATGATTTAGGCCTATATATTCGTCTGTTATTTATATCATAAACGGATGATCCATTTAAATATAGGGATCTTAGATAAGTATATTTTAAAATCGATACATTCATTTATGATTCATACATTCACCCCACGATTTATATTCACTTATATTTACCCTGTAATCCACACACTCGTCTAAGAGCATTGATAATTCTCACATTTACACATTCATCTTATGATTTGTCTATTCATCTGTGATTTATATACACATCCCTTAATATAAATATATAGATCTTATATGAGTATATCTTATTCAACCATAACAGATATCCCATTTATAATTCATCTATGATTCATCCATATTTTCACGTTTATATACTGCATTTATTTATGATTCATGCATTCAACATACAGCTTGTATTCAACTACAACAATTCACATACTGTATGCATTCATTTTACAGCATACATTTTGACTATTTATCTACGATAAGCATCAACATACAAAAAATGTATGTTATTTCTTTTATGTGTAAAAATATATAACAGCCACCTAAAGACGTAAGTGACGTAGACTTGGCATAGATACAGTGACATAGATAGAGCCATTAAGAATATAACTGTACGTTACGATTAGAATAGTCTGCACACTTGCATAAATGTCACGTCATTTTTCACTTCCGCCGTTGGGACTGACGTAGTAATGACGTAAAAGTGTACACTACTCTCAATTTTACGTCACCGTTTACACAATCTATCCCAGAAACCACTAACAAGTTCCAATTTTCTATTGTAACTCCATGAAAATGTTCATAACGTTACTATAAAAAGTGACGATAAGAAAATATCAATAACACATCCACGACCTCAATTTTATCACGTTTCCTACACTCATAAATACAGTTTTTTTCCCTTTTTTTCTACACGCGAACGTTCATACACACAAGCGAATTTCACTTCATTACAGGGATTTTCGACACTAACCTACGACCAGACATTCATATTACTTTCGAAAACGGTAAATTTACGTCATAAACGTGTAATTTTAATAAAATTTATTTATTTGTTTGTTTACGACTTCACTCAGTAATCGCTTTAATCCCCTTTCCCCTGATAGATCGCTATACACTTCTACACTGACCTCATCACACAGTCGAGAGGGAGGAGGAAAAAAAGGGGGTTAACAGAGTTTTAAATCCCTCTCTAATCTACGGATTAATTTTATAAATTTAAATATACTCGCCGCAGTTTATCGTGTAAAAAAATACTAGATCTTTTACTACTAAAATATCGATATAGATAAATATATAATAGTATACATATGTAATGTATCGAACACATGCTCCGAATACAAGTTAACTTCCTATAGCTAAGATCAATAAAGCGCACCTGCTCTATTTGGTATTCATCCAAAACTATTAAGAAAACTAATTTGTTATTTAACTAACTTTAATATATAACTTTTCAACTGTATACTAAACTTGATGACAAAACTTTACTGTCAAATTGACGACTTAAACGTTAAAAAATCACGTGTTAACTTCTTTTCTTATTGTTGTTGTATGCATTGTATCTTATGAAACGACTTTATACTTCTTTGTACACGTGTGTTGACTAATTAGAGTGAATTAGACATGCATTTAGAGTAATTTGGTACTGTTTTTAACACTTGGAAATAGCATTTAGCACACGTTTCGTAGAATTAGAAGTGTGTAGCACACTTTTGATAGAATTAGATGTGTGTAGCACATGTTTTTTTCTAGAGTTAGAGATGTGTAACACGTAGACGTGTCTAGCAGATGTTAACTAGTCTATAAGTTAATTACGAATAGTGTATAATATGTTAAAAGTTGAAGTAAAAAGAATGTTTAGTACATATTTACTTGTTAAATAGTAGAATATTTAGAATATGTTTAGTAGTAAAATTAGAATATATTGTTTAACTCCTGCTGATTTATTTAATTAGAAAATTAAAGTTAGTGCTTAGGGGACGTTGACTTATTTAATAGTGAAAGTAGAAATAGTGTATAACAAATGCATAATACAAAATCATGAATAGTTTGTGGCGCATTTTAATTTGTTCAAGAGTGATATTAACAATAGCGCAGTGTTTTCTTTAACAGAATATTAAAAATATTGTTCAGTAATGTTTCACCCAATTGCTAAGCAACATTGTTAACTTAATTTAAAGCTTAATAACTCTTGTACCTTTTGTTGAATATTTCCGAAATTTTGCAGGGAGGTTCGTATATTAGAAGGAAATGTTTCCTGATATTTTCAGAAAAATCGGTCTATTACTTCGAGAGACAAGGCCCCACTCCCTTAATATTCCCCTACCAAATTTAAAGACTTAAAGGTAATAATAGCAATTATTAAGGATGAAAATAAATAAAGAATACCAGGATAATCTAACAACAACGTTAGCATCTTTTCAATAGTGTAAATATGTCAGTGTTTACAGCATATTTAACAGTATATATTTAGTAAATTTACTTCTTTAGTAAAGTAGAATTTTAAATATGAAAAACCTAAAAACGCTTATTTTTAATATTAAAAATGAGTAGTAAATTTTTCTATATGGGAACTTTCCGAAAGTTTTTTAAATTCAACTGGAAGAGCAAACAGTTGGAAAAGATGAAGAAATAAATGGAGTAGAACAAATAGTGAAACTTTTCTGAGAAGAACACCACATAGGAAGCTGCATCCTTAAAAGAATTTCCTATGTTCTCTTACTGTTTCCTCTTGTTTTTTCTGTCCTGTTTATTTTCTTCTGTGTATTTTTTCCCCTATTTTTTATTCCTTTATTCTTTAACACAATAACTGAATTAAACAATATTTAAACTAGATATTATTCGTTTTTTATTCAGCTAATTTCGTTCCTATCTTCAGATTGTTTCTTAATTTAGTATCGTTAGCTAATGCATTAACATCATCATTATCCTGTATTTCGAGTTAATCTAGGTAGAATTCTTATTATCTTATTCCATTCACAGCACTTCATATACCAAGAATATTCTAGTTAATCTTATAAGCTGGGGGGATGTGTTTCAGATTAGTGTTTTAACTTGGCTAGAAGTGGACATACAATCGATTGGTTGATAGCAATATCTGGGAAGTTTCCCACAACTGACTAGAATTAGTCCCAAGTGTGGACAAGTGCTCTACACTCATAATGCCCTCCAATACGTATATACTATAATAGACCTAACTAGAAGAAAACCAATTAGAAATACACTATAATCAACACAACATACGCTACTAAAGTAATGAATGTTTATTAATAATAAATATTTATAGTATGATCTATTAATAAACTAGTATTAACAGTATTAATTTCGAAAATGAAGCCGTGTTAGTACTGGTAACACGTACTACTGTAGTGCTGTTTGTGTTAATAAACAAGCTGTAGTACTGCAGTACTGCGACAAACAAGTATTTACGGTATTAATTTTGAAAATTTAGTACGTGAATTAGTGTTAATGTTGCAGTATTACTGTTTACAGTTAATAAAAAAAAATCATTTTTATTACAGTATTACTCGCAACACATAATACTGTAGTAGTATTTAACAAACATACAGTCAAACCTCTAAACAACGGACACCGAGGGAAATATTTTAAAGAAATGGTCGTTGTTTGTAGTTTATTGGGTTGCAATTTGAAAGAATTGTAGACGTATTGTCATCCGTCTGTTACCTGTCTGTCTGTTTCTCTTTAATTTCGAGAATGGTGTTAGATATATAAAATTCGAGACTAGATATAGAAAATTAGGGATAAAGGCTCCGATTAACTATATACGAACTTCCGGTATAGACCGGAAGTCGCGTGATTTCAATTAACAAATATTCTTCATGACAAAGTTAAATAGATGACCGGCATGACTCTGTTGTTATCAGGAAAAGTAGGATATACAGGGGCAAGCCACTAATAATTTGAGATCGAAAGCATATATTTTAAATTATACATGCATACAAAACATGAATAATAATTTTTCACGTTTTGTATGCATTTTTGTTTTTAAAAAGTGCACTAAAATATGGCCGCTGTTTACAGGTGTGTGGTCATTATATGAGGTTCGACTGTAATAATATAAGCATAAAAACAAAGAAAATTATACTGTTTAAAGTTAATAAAGATTGCAATTTTAGAAGACTTGTTAACACAGTAAACTCCTACACAACGTATAGTACAGAGTAAGTAACTGTACAGTACATTATATAGGAGTATACTGTATACACTTAATGCTGTAATATAGAGAGATAAGTTAATATTAGTATTTAAAATTAATAAAAATTAATTCTTTTTTAAAAAATTATTAATATAGCAGTATGGTATTAGGGTATAGTTATTTTTATACCATACACGAATAATTTCTGTTACAGGATTTTACTTTAGACTTTTATTTTCGTCAAGAATGGGATGATGATCGACTTAGATTTCAAGCGAAAGCTGGACTGGAAAGCCTATCTGTAGGAGCAGAAGTAGCTGATAGGATATGGGTACCGGATACATTTATAGCCAATGAAAAGAGCGCTTATTTTCACCTGGCCACCACACCCAATACTTTCCTACGAATTGGTCCAAAAGGGAGTGTATTTCGTAGCATCAGGTAAAGTGCATTTCTTCAATACTATAAAATTCCTGCTTAAAAAAAAAGAAAAGAAAAGAAAAATAGTACAGACTCGCTTCACTACTTTATTAAATGTAACCTAATCTTTTCTTTTTTTTATTTATTTATTTTTATTCCTATTTTTTGACCCTTGAGGGTCTCTTCTATAAATTGAAACGCTTAGTGTACCTCGAAGATTTATTTGTTTTGAATTAAAGTTGAGGGGGAGTTTGAAGATTTTTTTTCAGCTGTTAAATAGAGTGGTATGGGAATTACTTAAATGATTAATGAGAGATTTGAAGTAATAGAATGACAGGAAATAACTTTTGGGTGTAACTTCAATTCATTTCTATTGAAATGCATAAGGGTCTTACTTATATATATATATATATATATACTTAGTCACAGACACGGAGCTTAGTCAAGCATACCTTGAAAAATCTTAGGGTGTGTTCGTCAATCTGTTTTTAACCTAATTTTTCGTTTAAGTATGTAAAATATGTTTTTATTATGACGTTTCTCTTCTGTAATTATTTATGTAATAACTAATTTTTTAAAAAGTATGCAATTTTATGACTAATTTCATGACGAAGTTAAATAGATGACCGGCATGACTCTGTTGTTATCAGGAAAAGTATGATGTACAGGGGAAGACACTAATAATTTGAGATCGATAGCATATATTTTAAATTATACATGCATACAAAACATGAAAAATAATTTTTAAGCATAATAATTAATTTAATAATAGTAAAATAATAATTAAGCAAAACTATTTTCCAACACAATTTTAAAATTAAATTATTATTAATTGTAATTCTGATCAAAATTACTCTTCTAAGTGCAATTTAAGCAAAAATTATGCTGGAAAAAAAATATATATAAGAACAGAAATTGAAATTTATTCTGTTCCAAAACTGCTCTTCTTTTTATCACATCCAATACATTGCCAACACCTTGTACATTGGATTTTATAGTGTAGTGTTTATTTCGTGTTTCTTATTTTGGAACAAGAAATATAGCTGTTGATCTGGTACAAAAATTGTATTTCTGACTCGAGGCTTGCATAGAAAATATAGATTTTTACAATACTTCAGCATATATTGAACGTTAAATTATACCAAAATATACCTTATTAAATCCATAAGAACTCAATAATGACATTGAAATTATTAAAATGATTGATTTTAATTTCGTTTAACTTTAATTGTGTAAATTAAAAACGGATTTAAACGTCATTTAAAATTTCGATTGTGTACTTAAATACAATTAAATTTTAACGGTGTAAATTTAAATAAATGGCATGATTTTTTTTAACATGGATATAAACAGGATGAATTTAACACATTTTAAAATACGAAAAAATAAAAATAAAGACGTATTTTTACCGCATTCTAACTCATTATAATATTTTATTGGATAAAAGATGGAAAATATAATTTTTCAGCATAATTTAAAAGTTAAAAATATGTCAAAATGCATCTCGTTAAAAGCTATAAAAACTCACTAACGACCTTGAAATCATTACAATAACTCACTTAATTTCATTTAATTTTAATTGTGTAAATTACATACTGATTTAAATGTCATTAAATGTTAAGTGTACGAGTTAAAAATAACTGACTTAAAATATTTTGAAAGTGTTTTTAAGATATGTAATCTCGTTGTGTTTATTTTATATTTTAACATATTTAAAAAAAAAACAGAAAAATAAAAGTATAAGTGTGTTTATTTATATTTTAATCCTCTATAGTGATACTCGGATTTAAAAATCGAGGAATTTTATAAAAAAATAGTATTTTTTAACATACATTTAACGTTAAAATACATCAAAATATATCACATTAACGTACAAAACTTTCTAATAACCTTAAAATTATTATAATAATTGATTTAATTCAGTTTAATTTTAATTGTGTAAGTTACAAATTGACTTAAACGACATTAAATGTTAATTGTATTTATTACGAATAATTGAAATAAATTTTTTAATGTGTAAATGGAATTTTGACGTAATTTAAAAAACACGAAGAAAAAATTTATTCTTTTGTTCTTCTATTTTAACCCATTATAATGTCCTATTATTGGCTGTAATATAGAATTCAAACACAGGACTTGCATAGAAAATAGGAAAAAAAAAAAAAATTAGCAATTGCTGAACGTTAAAATATATCACAACATTAAAGCTAATAAAAATCACTGATGACCTTGAAATCACCCGAATACTTAATTCTGTTTAACTTTAGTTGGATAAATTATAAATTGACTTAAACGTCATTAAACCCTAATTGTGTCTATTACAAAATAACAGGCATAACATGCATAACGCGCACAAACAGGAAGAAAACTTTCTTTTAATACATCTTAAAATATATTTTAAAAAATAAAATAAAAAGTATAATGTACATAATTTTATATTTTAAAACATTATAATATTATATTATTGGATGTAATATAGATTTATACTTGAGACTTCGAGTAGGAAATGATTTTTCAACGAATGACCTTGAAATCTCTACAATAAACGACTTAATTCTGTTTAATTTAAATTGTGTAAATTACAAACTGACTTAAATGTTATTAAACTTTAATTATGTCAATTACAAGCTGATTTAAACGTCATTAATTCTTAATTGTGTATATTACAAAACAGCGAACATAACGTGATTTCAGGCGAATAAGTAAGATAAATTTTACATTTTAAGCTCGTTTTAACGTAGGGAAAAAAATAAAATAAAATGTTTAATGCACACGTTTTTATATTCTACAGCATTATAATGCTGTATTATTGGATATGATAATCCATAGATTTTTGAGAACAAAGAAAAGCATTTTCAGTCTAAGATTTTCTTTGATATTTTTTTGAAAATCATCACGTAGTAATAGTGATTTAAAATTGATTTTTGCTTCCTCACTGACCGTATGGTCAATGATTTCTAGACTTTTTTATTCTTTTTTTTTTTTCTTATTTTTCTTGCAATTCTTTTCTCACATAAATCTGGAAATAGGATTATCCAACTGCATTCTTCTATTGTACTGTAAATTCAATAGATTTTTAGCATTTCAAAAATTTCCTTTCCTCTTTTATAATTTGTTATGGAACAATAGATCTAAACAAGTATAGGATTTCGCAATTAAATCCTGATTAAAATTTATTAAAATTAAATTTTTTAAACAAAAAAAATATAGAAAGAGAGAGTGAGAGAAAGTAAAAATAAATTCCATAATTAGAAAATTGATTTTTCTATATTCATATTCCAAAAATTAATATCATAATCAATATTTTTAAATTAATTAAAATTTTTGGAATCAATTATACTAATTTTTTCATTTATATTTTTAAATTTTATATTTAATTTTTTGTGTTTTAGAAACACTTTTGAGTTTTTTTAAAATACTTTTACATTAAAATAAAAATTATTTAATTTATATAAACGTATTTTGATACTTTAAAATTTCAAATTTTTTAGTTTTAATGATTAAATTTTGCACTTTTTAATTTTTTTTTTTAACTTTAGAGTAAATTTATTTTTATTGTGGTACATTTTAATTCTGTGTACATTTTGGTACATTTGTGTACATTTTAATGGTGTATACATTTTAATTTTCTGGGTTTTTTTTTACATAAAAATTGATAATGTGACTTAATTTTATTATTATTAATATTTTTTTTTGAGTTAAAAAAATATTTCGACTGAAATTTATTATGTAATTATTATAAGTCCATTTATATTTTAATTTTGTGTGCATTTTTAGAAAATTCTTATTTAAATTTATTACTTTTTTTTTTTTACATTTTACTAGATTTATTTTGAATTTTTCTGTTTAGATTTAAATTTTGATATTTTTGGCAAATTTTTTTTTGAACATTTTAATCTGAAAATAAATGATTTAATTACAGTTAATGTTTATTTATATTTTAATTTTATATTTTTAAAATTGATTGATGATTTCAAATAATTTGTTTTAATTTTTTAAAATTTATTCTTGGATGCTTTAATTTTAAAATGAATTATTTTATTTCAAAATCAAAATATTTACTAATTTAATTTAATAAATTTGATTTTTTTTAAAACTAAATTTTCTAATTATTATAATATGCATTTATATTTTTATCCTGCTGTTTTAGAAAATTTTATATACTTGAATTTAGAATTTTTTTTTATTTTATTTTATTTTACTTTAAAATAAATTATTTAATTACTATTATAAATGTGTCTATTACATAATAATTAAATTAATAAAAATCTAATTAATGATTATTTTGAGATTTAAAAACTATTTATTACTTTTTTTAAAAGTGGAAATATGTTTACTGAACAATATTAAGAAGTTTTTAAAGTGAAAAATTTTCTTATAATTTATGTATATAAAAGTTTAATACCGCTTTAAAGGAGTAAACAATTTTATTAATTATTTTAAATGTTGCTTATTTTATTCAGTTATAGCTACCTTTTTTTTAGAAAATTACATTGTGTTTGAAGATTATTTTTCTGTAAATTTGTATTCTTAGAAGTTAAAATTTTAAAATAGTTTAAATTAATAACAATATTTTAATAATTTTTTTAAAATTAGTGAGGTTTTCCATAGGAATTAATACATTTCTTCTTTGTGGGAATTAATACATTTCTTCTAAAAAAAAGTTAATAAATATGTAAATTTTTGGATTATTTTCTTAAACTTATGTTTTTTAAACTTAGAATTCAAAATATTTATGAATTAATTGTCATAATTTATTTGAAATAAGTGAGTATTCCATAGTCTTCTGTATGAAATTCGTAACTAATGCAATTTTTGCATTAATTTCTGTAAATTTATTTATTTTTGAATCAACATTTTAAAAATTTATTAATTAATAATTTTTTGATAATAATGAATTAATCCCTAGAATTATATTTTTGGTATAGTGAATTATTCTAAAGAAATGTATAATTTGTTTAGTTCTATAAACTCATAACCATAAAGTTTTTCCACCCTCTGTTTCTGGTTCCCCAGACAATTGCTCTTTTTGCTGTGTATAACATTGTTTGCTTTAAGTTAAAATTATTATAATATTTTTGCAAATTTATACAATTTTTAAGTTAAAAATTTAAAGGATATTATAATTAATATTACATATATTAATAATTTTTTAAGAATACTTTTGAAATTAGCCAGTTATAACACACTTTCCTGAAGAGTTTATGTGTTACAATTCTTGTAAAAAATTCATAATTATAATTAAAATAATAAATAATTTCAATATATTTGTATTATTTTGGTAATATTTTTTATTATTTAATGTTTTTCGGGGTAATTTTATACCGTTTTAAACTGAATTTTGCTCTTTAGACTTTCAAGTCATTAGAACATTAACGTTATGATAAAGTAAGGAAACTAAAAAAATATATGGGTCATTTATGAATCGTGAATACCTATAAGACATATGCCTAAGTGTATTCGATCCTTAGGCATATATTTTTTTTTGTTGGTGGTTTTTTTGATTGTCAGGAACAGAAACTTTATCCAAAAATGTTACGTTAGTGAACAGACAATCAATCATTTCTTGACATCCCATTCTTAAAGTCCGATAAGGAAAAATCTAAAAATTAAAACATGTTACGACAATGAAATTTTATGAAATTTTCAAATTTGTAACATTTTCATCATATTCGGGAGTATTTTTTTAAATTCAAAAAAAAAAGAGAGGAATTTTTCGAATCTAAAACACCGTAACTTTAGCGCACATTTACTTTAACAGATAAGTAGTTTAAGCACTATTGAAGTTTAAAAATATCCAAAAAAAAAATATATTTTTAGATAATCTATCGATGAAATTTTAACAAGAGTAAATACATTTTTATGTTACAATTGAATAAATAAATATTAAAATCTAAAAAAGTAAAAAATAATCGGGAAGGGAGGAGGAAGAAGAGAGGTAGAAGAGAGAGGAAGGAAGAGATGGAGAGAGAGGACGGAAAATAACAATTTTTTAAGTGTGTTTTTGATTTTTTTTGTTTTTTAGATTAAATATATATAAAAATGTTGCATTTTTCATCAAATGCAAAAATATTATATATAGGCCTATATATATAACAGATGTTGATTCTTTGAATATTTCCCACTTAAAGTATAAGTTTAAAATGAATAAAATTGAAATAAAATCAAAAAAAAAAAAAAACACCACGTGATCTTTCTTGACTAATCATAAATTCATTTAATGTATATAAGAACAATAAAAATATTACAAAAAAAAGTAATTCTAACAACAGCAAGACACTCGTCCTTGTAAAAATATCTTTTTAATAATATAAAGTCTTATATATTTGTTGATGTTTTTTGAAAGTTAGTTGATAAGATTCTAACAAAAGCGTCACTCATTAAAGAAACGAATAAAGAATAGCCTCAAGTTAAAGAATTTCTAAATCATTAATAGAATGTTTGATGTTCCGACCGAGTAATAATGATGGGTTGAGGTTAGAAGAAGGGGAATTTTTTTTTGTTTCTGTATTTTTTTGAATTTTTTATTGTAATTCTATGTGGTGAAAACATTACATTAGATATTTTCCTTTTTTTAAAAAAATGCAGAGTTTATAAATTGTAATTTTTTGAGTGGTTTTATGCGCTTGAACTCAACGTTGCTACAAACGTAAAATTCTATTCGAAAAAATGAAACATTTTTTAAAAAAAAATCTCTATGGATTCAGAAATTTTTGAATTTTTTTTATTTTTTTTGCCTGGAACTTCTTACCACATATAAAATATATATAAAATATTATTTGTATACAGTAATAGTGGAGTAGGTCACATAGTAATGGGGAAAACACATAATGGAGCCATATAGCGAATTAGATTATTAAAGTAAGTAAAGGAAAAACACATTGTGTAGTACCCCTAATTCCTATGGGGACCAGGAATTAGGGCCCGACATAATGCCTACCTGTGGGTATCCTCGAATAATGATAAAAGATTGAAATGTTAAATGAAATTTAAAAAATCCTGTAAATTATACATTTTTTGAATGATTCTACGCTTAAAATTTGCTTACTAAGGATATAAAATCGATTAAAAATAACTAATAATGATGTTTAACGTGTTAAAAAAAGATTTTTCGGACCTCTATATAGTGAAAACGTTATATAAATTGAAGATTTCTTTAATGTTTCTGTACTCGAAATTTCCTTCTTTGATTAAAAGAAAATTAGAATTATCCTGTAGTTTTAGAAGATATATTGATTTATTTAATGTTATATTGTCTGTAGTATCTATATCGGTTAATAATATTGAGCGCAACTACGATATTGATTATGGTATATATATGCATTGATGCGCGTATAACCAAGAAGAATGATATTACTTGAGATAATGTTACTGTTTAAATCCCTATCGATGTGGCCAACCGTGCTAAATTGCTCAATATAATATTTATTATATGAAATTATGCGAGGTTTTTTGATTTAAAATAAATGTTTTTTGATGTTTAAACCTTTTTATACATACAGTAACTTGTCTGAAATTATTTTTATTTAAACGAATTTTATCTGTGTTATACAGCAGTGTTTTTATGCGTATACCTGTGTTATACAGCTATGTATTTAGCTGTGGTTATACAGCAGTGTTTTTTGTGTGTATACCTGGTTATACAGCTGTTTAATGTTTCATTCATGTTTACAAATGTGTGTGTGGCTCTGTAGAATATTTTGATAGAACATAAATACAGCTCTTTTTGTATGTTTCTATAAACTTGTGATGAAACGAAAAGTCGAGTTTGTTTGCTGTTTATGGCTCTATAGACTGTAATTAAACAGAAACACAAATCTCTTTGTATCTTATTAACTCTATTGTAATGAAATAGAAATCTTCAATCTGTATGTAATGTTAGACATCACTAATGATGAAATCTATACGTATCAGTGTGCCTGCATCTCTCCTGTATCGAAACAAATAAAACATACCCATTAAACACCCATAGACCTATATTTTTACATTTATACGTGTCAGGAACAAGTACTTAAATCAAAATATATAAAACCAATACGTTGCTATGCACTGGCTATCGTGATGAAACAGGTACATAAATCTGCCACGTATAGTTTATCGATAAGTATTTAGGTGTTAATGATTTTATAATTATTTTCTAGAATTAAATAAGTATAGATTTTTACATAAATTAAAACAGATATAAAAACAATAAATTTACATAAATTCAATAATCGTGACGAATTAACTGTATAAATCCGTGACATAAAGACTTATTTGATTACGTTCACGAAAAGGTAGACCTGTATAAAGGTAGGACTAGATATAGGCTACTTGATAATAGCAATACCTATCCATCAATATCAAAATTTAAATAATATAAATCATGATAAAATGTGAGAAATATCACATAAATTCTTGGAAAAGTATCAAAAATATTCGTTAAACTAATCAATTTAACATTATGAAATAATTATTTTCGATTAATATTTATCATAAAGTGATGTACTTTTTATCTATAACAGTTGTACTGTTTTATTATACATGTCGTTAAGTAGAAAAAGTCATAATTATTAAGTGTTTCAATTGTTAATGTCGGAAAGAAAACAGTCGTCTGAAACAATACTAAATTGTCTATTATATACCGAATTGTGTATGTGACGCATTGTTTGCTGTATATGGTGTGCTATTAATAGTCTGTGGAGCACTGTTATTGGTGTGTGATGTGGTATCAATCATTTGTAGCACACTATTAGTTGTAGTGTTCTTTAATTGTTTACGACGTATAGTTCACTTTTAAAGTGCATTATTAATTGTTTTTGACGCACTGTTTATTGTTGTATCAGTGTAAAACACTGTTAGTAGTTTATTATTATTTGTGGCTTGCTGTCAGTACTTTTAATTATAAACAGCACTATTATCTGTGACACACTAGTAATTATATATGGTGCACGGTTGTTTGTGAAGTAGTGTTAATTTTGAATAGTGCACTACGTGTAGTAAACTCTTATCAGTGACGACTGTTATTAGTACGTCGTCACTAATAAATAATAGTACACTAATAAGTATTGTTGCACTATTGATAGTAATTATTATGGAGCACCATTATTACACTTTGTAGTGCTCATTAGTAAGTTGTACAGTAGTGTATTAATTACGTGTATAGCACTTAGTTGTAAACAATGTAGCATTGTTTCAGAACACTGCTACTTGTCAATAATGCATTGTCGACTGTTTATAACGCATTATTAATTGTGTATAAAGCAGTATTCATTGTTTGTAGCGCACCGGTTGTGCACCATTAGTTACGTGTGACGCAGCAATAGTTGTGTATGACGTATTATTAATTGATATCATTTAGAAACGAGGTAGAGTTTAAGAAATTACATCTATCATTGATATTGTTCAGAAATGAAGTAAAATTTAAGAAATTATTCTTAAAAAATACACACATACACACATATATATATAAAAAAGGTCTTTTATTCTTTATTGCTCCATCTTTAAATTCTTTCCTTAATATCCTCAACCACTTTTCTTAATGAGGATTGAGAAAATGAGGAAGGGAGGGAAAAAATATTCCACTTTTCTAAATTAAACTAAATAGTCTAATATAGATTCAACAAATCACTTTGGAAGATGGATTTTATAAGTAGAACTATATTTTGATCAGTATTTTCTTTTCTGTATTCAACTTCCAGATGTTGTATATGTCTCTCACTTTCCACCATTTGTTGTCATCTGGATTTAACACGTCTCCAAACGAGAATGGAAGACAAAGAAAAATTGCACTCCTATAACTTATATATAGATTTTCTACGAATAAATATTTAATGTTGATTTATAGAAAGAAAATAAAATCGTTGTTGTATGACAAACCACTGCTGTATACACCACTTCAGGTGTATTATACACACTTACTTGTGTACTATTTCTGTGTTTGGCACGGTATTAATTATTTGTGACGCAAATTTACTTGTGTCTATGCATATTAATTACGTGTAATGTATTTCGGTGTAGTGTTAATTGTGTATGAAGTATACATAACTTAATGTACGATTTATTCGCTAGTTTTAACGTGTTTAAAAATTATTTTTAAAATTTATTTTGCTTAAAGTAATTATTTATCAAGTTTTATGTAGAATTACTGCTTTATTATCGGAATTTGTATGCTTGAGAGAGATTTTTATACGAATATTGTCTAAACTTTTTATGTATGCATAATTATTACTAGTTCATGTTAATTATATATGAAATACGTGAATTATAGTATTAAGTGTGAACTATTTTTATAAAATATTAGTCGCGTACTATTGTTTTTATAAAACAGTATTATTCAGTATTACATACGTATATATACTGTTAGTTGTGTATGATGCAGTATTATTTATGTATGACACACCATTATATATGATACATTATCACATTCTATATGAAGCACGTCAGGAGTATATAGTACAGTACATTAACTGTATATGGTACAATTTCAGTTGTATCTAATGCAACGTTACTAGTGTTTGGCATAAATTGTGTATAATGTATTATTATTTATATTACATAATGGCGTTTTTACTTCTCATTTCACTACTCTTTAAAATATGACGTACTTTTATAACGCATATACTATATTTCTATATACGTCACACTGTTAGCTAAGTATGATGCTCTATAATATACGACACTATTATTTGTATACAATACCTTATTACTATTCTTTATAGTTACTTACAAGTAGTTTTATTATTATTAATTCTATATATTATATTAGTTTATTATACTAGTTCTATAATTTTTACACTTGTACACACTAGTATTATTTATGATACACTGTTATTTGTGTATAAAACACTAATAACGTTTATAATGTTACATGTGACGTATCTATCACATTATACACAAAATACCGTTAGTACAGAGCATTAATAATTATAACAACTTGTATATAATGCAATGTTAGTTGTATATGAAGAGCTATTATATATTTTTCTATAACGAAATCTTTAGTTAATAATACCGTTTATATATAAAACACACCATTAACTATACTATTATAGTACTTAACACATCATTCTTTTTATATTCTACGATAAATTTTTATTTATGTAAAGTACTGTAGTGTATAACACACTGTAAACTACTGTACAATACTGTAATGTATAACACACTACTAGTAGTGTTTTATACACTACAGTATTGTTTATAGCTCTAAAAACGTAGTGTTCTAAATAAAATAGTCATATATTTAGTATTTTTTAAAGTAATAAGATAAAATTCAGCTTAAGATGGACAAAAATCTGATAACGTTACGTTAGTCCTTCTAAGATTGTTTCGTATTAGATATTCTGTTTACATTAGAAATGGTAACGGTCTGCTGGTTCGTTTTTCCAGATCGTCCACGCTGTAATGGATGTTTTAGTTCTTCCTACCACGTCTGTATACGTCCCTCTTTTTTACATTGACAGATTATACTCCGTCGATTTTTACAACCTGATGGATTTTGCATATTTTTCATTATTTGACATTTTACGTAATGCGAATGTGCGTGTGGGGCATAAAAAAATTCCTTTTGTAAAATAAATAAATAAATAAATAAATTTAAAAACTGTATTTTAAATATATTTATATACAAAAATTTAAAACATTAACAAAATAATTATAAACATTAGAAAATTTTCAAATAAATGCGTTTAAATTTAGTAACGTATTCAAATTTTTACAAGTAAGTGACAGATTTCTCGTCAAGAAAATAAATTCGTTGTTAAATTCTCGAGAAGGAATTTGTAAATTTCTCAGCAAGGAAATAAATTTGTTGTAATTCCAATTACTTTCCTACTTCTTCTATTACAAGATTAGATATGATTAAAATTGCACAGCTATCGTTTCCGATGAGAAAATCCACATTCTACTCCACTACGCTCGCTACACACTCATATATACGTCACACATATATACGTCACACTTAAGAAAGTTCTATATATATCTTCTACAAGAATGTAACAAATAAAGAAAAAAAACCCATAATAAAAATTAAATACATAATTTAAATTCCATTAATTTAAAAATTAAATAGTCAAACATATAAATACGTCACACGTGTATATGCCATGTCACACGAAAGTCCTGTATATCCTACAGGAATTTAATTACAAACATACAAATTAAATAGAATTAAATCGATACTTTTAATCGCATTAATTTAAAAATCAAATTTATAATATTTAATCCGCTTTATATAATCCTTTCAGTAAAATTGTAAATCTGTATAATCTTTTAAGAAAATGTTTATTTAATTCTTTTAATTTATTACAATTATTATTATTATTTAATATCCCAAGTGGAATTTTAACTGATTTATGATGATTTTGTAACATAATCAAATACAACTTTCACGATTACTAATGAGTAACATGAATTCATACTTTTCAATAACTTTTAAATCATTCTCGATCTCATTAATATATCATCTAAAACTTTATTAATTTATAATTAATATAATAATAATAAACTCGCGAATTATTATTATTATTATTATTATTATTATTTTAAATTTATATTGCCATTAATTTTTTTAAATTTTATTTTAACAGTTTTACTTTAATTATCTTTTAACAGTTTTATTTTTAATTTTTCTCTTCTTATTTTAAATTTTGGGCTGCAATTTTAATTCGCACACTCCGCTCTTCGTTAATCTCTATATTTGTGTTAGATGATAATCGAGACCTTATATTGTAAGCGTAAGTTAAAATCGAGACCATATATTCAAAGCGTAAGTTAAAATCGAGACCACATATTCAAAGCGTAAGTTAAAATCGAGACCACATATTGAAAGCTCGAGTGGAAATCGAGACCACATATTGAAAGCTCTAGTGGAAATCGAGACCATATATTGAAAGCTTGAGTGAAAATCGAGACAAGATATTGCAAGCTTGAGTTAAAATCGAGACCATATATTCAAAGCGTAAGTTAAAATTGAGACCACATATTGAAAGCTCAAGTGGAAATCAAGACCACATATTGAAAGCTCGAGTGGAAATCGAGACCATATATTGAAAGCTTGAGTGAAAATCGAGACAAGATATTGAAAGTTTAAGTGAAAATTGAGACCATATATTGAAAGCTTAAATGAAAATTGAGACCAGATATTTAAGGCTTAAGTAGAAATCGAGACTGGATTTGGAAAGCTTAAGTGAAAATCGAGACCGGATATGGCCCGATTAACTAAATACGAACTTCTGGTTTAGATCGGAAGTCATCTGATTTTAATGCAAAATTTTCTTGAGTACCGGTTAGATAGATAAACGGCATGACTCGATTGTTATCAGGAGAAGTATGATGTACAGGGAAAAGATATTACTAAAATCCAGACCAGATATGGAAAGCTTAGGGGCTTAAAACTCCGATTAAATGTATACGAACTGTTTTTGTTTAAACCGGAAGTCACTTGATTTTTTAAAATTAAAATATTGTTAAAAACCGTAGCCTGGCATTATGACGATGTCACAATAAATAATTGCTCGTTTAAGTTTTTTTTTAATTGTTTCTTTCATATTCTTCATTTATTACTGTTTTTAAATTTCTCCTAAAAAAATTAAATGCAAAAATATTAAATAGTTCTTTAATATTTTAAATACTTTTTATTTTAATTTTCACTTAGAATATTTATTGCTTTTAATTGTTTTTTCTAACTTTTTTTTCTTTTTTTACTTTTTCTCTTAAAATTGTGCTTTTAATTATCCTTTTTACATTTTTATTTTAACATTTTGCGTTTATTCTCTTTTAATACTTTCCTTTTTAAGCACTTAATTGTTCATTCAACATATTTTTAAAAAAATATTTTCCACTTTTAAATTGCTCTTAAAAGAAAATGAAATGCAAAGTATTAAACATTTTGCTTTAATTTTTAAACATTCTTTATTTTAATTTTTGCTTTTAATATTATTTTATACATTTGTAAAACATTTTTTCCTTTAATTTTCTTTTAAAATCTTATCGTTTAATTACCCTTCTAACACTTTTATTTTAATTTTTAATCTTGTACAGTAGTACTGTACATGTACAACATTCAGAAATAAATGTTGATATTTTTGATGATGTATATATGTATATATATTTAAAAAATGTTGTTTTAGTTGTTATAACTTGAATCCTTCGGAGAGTCGAGTATCAGGTTCTACATGATTGTAAAAACTCATATTACGATGAGGACCGGATCTGATATACTGAAACTTTGAAGAGGGCAACGTCAAAAAATCAAGTTACTAAAAATTGATGTATTTAACGTGAAGGAAATTATTTTTATACGTAATTTTATTGTATAATCTTAAATTGTTTTAAATTTTTTATATCATTTTCTCTGCTAGATTTGTATTTTTTTACACTCTTCCATTTCTCATGTATTTGTTAAAAGTACCGTAATTAAATTATATTTAGTAACCACATAAATTGTTTTCTTAATAATTTAAACAACTTTATAGAGTAGATTTTTGCTTCACGATTGCAGGAGTCAAAAAATTTAACCCTTAACCCTTGGAATTGCGATCCACCGGCTGAGTAAGACCTTTCCTTGCGACTTACATGTTGAAAGTAATTTTTCAACGTCATATCAGAGGTCACGACCTACTGCTAACATACTGTAACAGTAATTTATAATTTGAAAAATTTATCCGAAAGAAATTGTTAACATTTCTTTTTACTGAACATTTGGTTAACTGTAGCTCGCGAATTACTAATAGAGGGACAGTAATACTTAAAAGTATCATTCGCTTTTTCATGTTTCAATTTAATAGCATTCTATTATATATATTATTTAGTTTATTTCTCTTAAATTTATATAAAAAATTAATATATATAATACTCGGTGTGATTCGAATAATAGTGTGATACAATTTCTATAAGGAGTGACGTACTATGCATTGACAATAAAGAACAGGAAACTTGGTGGCTACAATAGAAAAGTGACTGGAAGTAAAGTATACGATACTGGTTCCCAAATGACTATCACAGTGGTCAACATGATCTATATACCAACTGCAGTTTGTAATACACACAGCACAGCCTCTGGCCATGCTATTACTTGCACTGTGAACATTTTCTGACAGGTATAACTATAATATGACCCATAACAAGACAGCTACTCTCTATTATTTTACACGAACTTTTTTAATTTTTCAGCTAAACCACGAAGGATTGTGTTTAAAATTAAACAACTGAAAATTTTGGTGGGTCATATTATTAATTAATTTTAATATTTGTATGATCTAACTTGCCTGCAATTTCAAAAAAAAATCGTAGACCTATAAAATTGATCCTTTATCTCGAGATAGAACGGCATTGGATAGATGAAATTCGAGCTTATACGATACGAACTTCCGGTATAGACCGGAATTCACGTGATTTAAATTCAAAAATTTTCTTCAGAACGGAGTTACACAGATGACCGGCATGACTTTGTTGTTGCCAGGAAAAGTATAATGTACAGGGGCAAGGCAGTAATTTGAGGTGGAAAGCATATGTTTTAAATTAAATAAATTAAAAATATGATTAAAAATCGTACCCCGGCTGCAAATTTTGCTCGTTATTTTGGGCTCATTATTACAGTGTCCTTACTAGTAGAAGCATAACTGCTGTGCATTCTAGTATAGATAATCCTATTCTTAATGGCTTTACTAAAATTGAGTATGTAATAATGTGGATCCAATTATTAATTGTTCTCTTTGTATGACACTAAATATTAACTGTTGCAGTGCCCAATTATTTATTATGATTTTTATACTTATATGGAAAGATAAGGATCGTGTATTGAATTATATAATGATCCTTATTTAATTCAAGAAAAAGTCCTGTTACTTATGATTCTATTTATATACTCCTGTTTGTATGGATCATATTAACAGGACAATTATTGTTACTAGTCTTGTTAATAACTGTAATCCACTTATTGTACTAATTAGTATTATAATTAATATGATTATTGAAACTCCTACATATGTATTCTTAGTAATGTGAGTTTTGCAGCTCTTCTTTCTATTTTGAGTCACAACAAGACAATTAAAAATTGTTACAATAATCCTTATTTTTATAGAATCTTATATAAAGAATCCCATTATAATGGTCCTAATTATAATTATTACTTAAAACGAACTTAATATTGTCCTGTTTGTACGATATAATTAACAATAATGTCATTATTGATATAAGGATTATAATGATTATTAAAAGTCCTATTTATGATGGCATTATTATTATCATGGGTCGTATTATAATGGTCCTTATATAATTCTTGTTGCTTATGATTCTATTTATGTATTGTTGGTATGAGTCATATTACCATATAGACTTGTCAATAACTAAATTACTAATAATTCTGTTAAGTTTATAATTTGTAGTAACATAATAATTATTATAATTTTTGTAATATCACTGCAGTAAGATGCAATTATTATTCATTCTATTATTATAATTAAGTTAATGATGTCATTATTATAGAAGCTGTTCTTACTATACACGATAACCGTGTCCTGTTAACACAGAAATGATTTCTTGTTACAGATTTTTTTAAAGGAAAAAACCTTCACAATTTTCTTATTTATTCCATACTTGACAAGATAATTCAACCATTTATTGGATTCTTCCAAAATAAAGCCTTTATCCATCATAGAGCCAGGTCAGAACTGAATCTGTCAGTGTGGTAGTTGGTCCTATCATTCGCTTCGTGTCAAATAAATTATATTGCGTGCACAACTTCCATACAAGTTTTGTTATTGCCAAGTACTGTATGTACTCTACTAGATTAGTCACCTTGGAACACAATATCTAGCTTGAAGATTAAGTCTTCCTTTGTATAAAAATTGCTCAACGTTTAATAAACGTCTAGAAATGTTTGCAAAAGTTGTAATTTTAAATGATCTCCATGCCATTATAGTAATAAACAATTTCCTTTTTTCGGCTGCAATTTAAAAAAATTCTAGAACTAGAATTCTATAAATTCCTACTATCTGTTCTTCTTTTATCTCGAATAAGTATGCACTAACTTCCATAGACCGGAAGTCACATTATTTTAATTCAAAATTTTTTCCTGAATGGAGTTACACGGGCACGACTCTATTGTTATCAGGTAGAGTATGATTTACAGGGGCAAGACACTAATAATTTGAGATCGAGAGCATATATTCTAACTTAAATAAATAAAAAATATGATTAAAATTTGTAGCCCAGCATCGTGACGATGTCACGATAAATAATTGCTCGTTCTCTACTCGCTCCCTATACTGATCGATACACTTTAGTGACTTATAAAAATATACTTACTTATTATTTTTTTTTTTACTTTTCTAATTTTTAACTAAACTTTTTTTAAAGTTTAGAAATTAGTGAGAATGTAATTTCACTTTCTAAAGCTGGATCTAAGATTAATTTTGCTGTTGTAACTTCCAAAATTGCTAAAGGCAATTTTAATATAATGTTGCTGCAGAGCATTTAAAGCACATTTAGTGCATCGTTTCTCTTCAAGATTGATGAGTAAATTTATAGGCAAACCGTATAATACTGTATAGAATTCTTATGTTTTACTCTTAATTTATTTTAAAAGTTCAATTTTTATACCTGTAAACACGATATATTTATGTATATTATTGTTATACTTTATAAGGTATCTTTATTATCTTTATGTTTTATAATTTCTGAATATACCTTATACTTTATGTACAGTACTTTATATAAGCAGTTGTGGATCCAGAAATCTTTAGAGGAGTGCAGAGAGAAAAATATATATCTCACAAAATTTTTACTAGCTTTACTCAGAAAAAATCTCCAGAAGGGGGTGCAGCTGAGTCCTGCTCACCCCCTAAATCTGTCTGTATATAAATCTTTAAAGTTACACTTTAAATAACGTATTTTTTTAAAAAAAAATATTATTTTTTACCTATAAAACTTACTTCATAAATTGATGTACGGATGCTTCAAAAATATTAGCAGTTATATGGAGGCGTACACTCACTGCGGAAAGGGTAGTAGGGCCTTACGTTTTTCAAAACTTTATACTCGGGTCGTGACTTCTTGCACATGATAGAGAACTACACAGAGAACAATCTGCTAAGTGTTAACATTTTTTAAGCATCCTATATATATGCACTTCTTAAAAGGAGCTAGTACATAACGTAATTTACATACTGTATATAGTTACACCACTTTGAAAAAAAAATCAAATTTTACTTATTGTTTAAAAACTGATATAAATATGTACACAAAACTCAAGTTTTTAACATGATGTAATTTATTATACACAAGTTCCTCCTTTATTATATATTCTTCTATATTTGCACACGAGATCAAGCTTCGGACATGTTGAAAAATGTGGTCACTGGTATGTAAATAAGTGTTGAAAAAATCCAAAAAACCGCCTTTATAAGAGCACTCTACAAAATTCATTTAATTAAATAATTAAATTCAATTTGTAAAGAGGGAAGGAAGAGAGAAAGAGATATCTCTCTATATGTATGAAATTTGATAATAGTGTTTTTTTTTAGATGATGCTGATGAATCAAGATGGAATTTTTAAGAGTTTTCTTTGATTATCTTAATCAAGCGTGAAATAAGGTCACTCTTTTAAGCTATCCTAATACAGAATTACGCACTTCAGATTGTTTACAGTTGCTTCAACATCAAACTTTTATCCTGTACTTAATATTATAAGAAAACAGTTCACGTACAAGCTATGTGCTGTGATTAACGATGTAAGTGAAGATAGAGAAGAAGTTGTATCGATATTTTTGACTAGAAGAAGAGGGAAATTTCCAAAAAAAAAAAAAAAAATTAAATATATAATAAAGAATTTTTTAAAATAATTAATATATTCATATCATAAATCTCTGTTAAAACTTTCTTCTCTATTATACACATATATACATGCATAACTTTATTTTAAAAATTGAAACTTACTTAGTTTATTTTTAAAATAAAATAAATTTATTTTTGATTATTTTCTTTTTATTTTTTTGGAAAAATATTCAATTTTTTGAAGTTTTATAATAGATTTTGCCACTTACACCTGCACATTTTAATTATTACAATTTCTAAAATAAATTATTCGAATGTCAAATTTATATATTTAATTTTTTAATTACGTCAATAAAATATTTATTTCTTTAATAAAATTATATATATAGGTATGTATATAAATATCAGTGGCACGTTATCCTTTGGGCAAAAAGGGCAATTGCCTAGGGGCCCCATCAACAGGGGGCCTCAAACCAATCTTTTATAAGAAAATACTTTCTTCAAATAAAAATGTCTGATGTCAACACAGCACATGGAGCCCCTAATTCAAATTTACATGGGTTCCACGAAGCTATAACGCACTACTGATTTTACTTGTATTTTAATTTTAAACATATATTTTGGTGTGTTTCTTCTAAAACAATCCTAGTTTTCTTAATTTCAAACCTATTTTCCCTCTCTAATAAATATCTAAATGTACACAAATATATTTTATATATTATAACTTAAATTTATTAGATATATATTTAAAAAGTTCTTCTAAAAAGTCTTACTTTTATCATCATCTTTCATACTTCATACGTGTGCATGTATAGGCTACATACACACACACACATGTTTTTTTAATGTTAACAGTATATACATTAAATTTAAATATTTTTCGACTCTAAAAAATGTTTTTATATATATTTTTTGAATACTTTTCCACCCTTTGCGACTTTGGGATTCTCTAGAGAGACACGACTTGTAAGTGAAGCTGATGTAGTGTATAAAATTGAAACAACCTACAGAAAACTGAATACAACAAAGATATATCAGCTTCTAAAAAAACATTTTTAAGCTTGATCAAACTAAAAATAAAATATATTTTAGATATTTATTATATATTATTTATAATTATATTTATTTTTTTTAATTTACTTACTTTCAGTAAGTTGTGAGAGGCCTTAACTAAGCCTGGAGCCGCAAACCATTTTTCAAATAATATAAGGCTTATATCACATAATTTTTGAAATTTAGAAGGCCCCTAAAGGTGTGAGACCTTTACGGGGCCTTCTAAATTATTACGCCTGAGCTATTTATTATTGCTATTTCCATATACTTGTAAGTACTTACTTGTTTAAGAAGATCGGGTATTCATAGATATATATTTCTGTGTTTGAGGCCCTAGGCAAAAATAAAGATTGTCTGCGTTTAAGACCGTCACTAGATATCACCCTATCTTCTTATTTTTAAATACTTGCTTACTTACTTTTTGTAATATTTTCTGTGTAAGATCAAGATCTATATCGACAAGTAGCCTATACATTTCTGTGTCTGAGGCCTGTAAATCTTAGAGGCCCTAGACAAAATATATCTCAAATTGCCACTTCTTACTTTCCTTATTTTCTTATATTCATGGCAATGTACTTATAGGAAAAGGTTGTCTAGAGCCTGGAAAAAAATGATGATACCATAATTTACATATTTGTTCACTACTTACACCGATAAACATGTGATTAAGGCCTGTAAAATCAAGAGGCCCTAGACAAAAACCTAGATTTTCTAGTCTAAAATTTCCATTTTTTGCTTATATTTTATTCTCTTACTTTAGTAATGTTGCAATGATTAATAAAAAGAAAAGAAAAATGGAGATTAAATTTGTAATAAATAACTTTAAAAATAGAATATTACAAAAGAAATTTAAATCGAAAATTATTACAAAATTCTACTATCAGATATGACTACATATATATTTACTTAGAAGAAGCATTAACTTGATATATGATTGCTAACAGACTGATCAATTGCTTAAGGGTGGATCCATTTTTTATACTTTTCTAAAAACAAAAAAAAAATCAAAAAATATTCTTACAACATGTCATTTTTTTGAACTTAATAAATAATGATTTTTCTTATCTGTAGACAATATCATTTTCTTCCTAAAGAAATAATTAAACATGTTCTTAAATTGTCCATCTTCTCTTCTTCATAACTCAATCTCTTGAATTTAGAATATGTTTCTTGGTATAATTTTTTAGAATTTTTTAAATCTGTAAAGAGTTTTTTATGGAATTAAATTGTTTTAACAGGTTTAGAGTATTGTTATTTTTTAGAAAATGTACTTATTTTTCTTGAGATATAAATTCAAATCCTAAGCAATTGTTAACATACTTAGAGATAAATTGTAAATATTACTCAGTATTTGTTAATTATATCCAAAAATAAATGACTTTTTAGAAAAATAAACTTTAATAATATTTTATATTTTAAATGTAAACAATAATTAGAGAACTTTTTTAAATATATTCAGGACCATTTAAAAAATATTTTAGAAAATTTTTAAATTTATTTTTTTATATTATTATAAAGAAATAAATTGTATTTTTGAGAAATTTATGTCAATTATTTTAAGTAAAAATAGCAAACAGATTTCTTCTTTTTATATTTTTAGAATTTTTTGAAAAATTTTGAATTTTTTATAAAGAAATTTTTTATAAAAATGCAAAAAGATTATTTGATACTTTACTAAATCAAGAACTTTACTTTTAGACACAGAAGTTATTTAATTTCTACAACCAAAAAACAAAATTGTTTAATAATAATATGAAATTCACAGATAATCTTTTGTATTTTTAGAAATTTTTAGAATATTCTTGAATTATTTTATAGATAAACCATTTCATAAACTTACAAAATTATACTTTTGCTTCAATAAATTACATTAAAGTATATAAACAAGCAGAGATCCCCTTATATTTTAAGAATTATTAGAACATTTTTAAAGAAAATTTTAAATTTAAAAAAAACTCTATTTTTTCCCTTTTCTAAGCAAAGAAATTACACATATATGTCTCTAAATTCCATATTATACTATATTATATTCAGTCATCTACATTCAATTCTTATATTTTAAATAAGTAATTTAAGAATAATTAAAATTATTATAATTATATTCTAAAATAAATAATAATTTTATATATTTGCTACTTAAAATCCTAGAAATTTAAGTGCTTATGTCTCATATTTACTATTTATAACCCATGTTAAATAACATTTACTTGAAACCATAATTATATGACATTATACTACAATTATGATTACATAAAATTACTTTAGTTTTTAATTAATTATATAAATGTAAAAGATATAAGATAATATAACATTTCATTCATTTACACAATGATAATTAAACTTTCATAATTAAATTTTTAGAATTAAATTATACATAATTTTATATTTATATCATATAAATGTATACAAGATGATAATGAAATTTTTGCAATTAAATTAAATTTATAAAATGTTTAATGGCATTTACGTGTTAAATTTTATAATTATATTATAATAAAGTGTTTAGCTGTTGTTATAACATAGATTTTTATATTTTAATCTAAAAGAAACTTCTAAAAATAGCAAGTTTTTGAAGATTTTTCTGTGCTAGAAGCGCTTTTTTGGATTGTATTAATAAACACAATTAACTTGTGTAATATAATATTATACAAGAGGGAAAGCAAGGCCATCGGGCGAAAAATGGCCTCCAAGATTTTTACATTTCTGGAGCTTTCAAACGTCGAAAAATGCAAAAAACTCGGGGGTAATTTCTGTATGTATGGATGTTACTGTGTGTATTATGTGTGTGAGGGGCACGATTTTTTCGCCCTGTTTGAAGCTTAATAACTCATGTGCTTTTTGTCGAAAATTTCTAAAACTTTGCAAGCAGACTTGTGTATTAGTGGGATTGAAGCTGTTAAATTTTGGTGGGTAAAGGTCGAATGGGTGGGGAGATAAAGGGGGTCGTGTGTCACATCTCCAGCAATATCGGACTTAATGACGATTTTACTCGTTATTAGCATTTACAATTGTTTATAAAACTCATCCCTACCCTGAAAATTGAGTTTTTTTTTTGCCATTTTAGAATAATTAAAAATATAAAAAGAATTTTTTAAATAATATATGATAACAGATGGCGCTACCAAATGTTGCCTGGAAAGTTAAGCAACTCGTTGCTGGATTTTTTTTTTTTTAGTATAAATATTTACAACTGCATTAAAAAACTAGTTTATCTCCGTAAATAACTAAAGTTTTTAGATTTTTACGTATATCCGAAACTATAATTAGAATTATAAATCTAATATCCTAGTCAAATAATTTTTTGTTTGTAAATTTAACATATTTTAATGAATTTTTTTCTTTCCTTTCTCTCCCTCGTATGTTTATTGCTCAGCTTTTATTGTGGCCTTTTTATTGTTGCACTGAGGATGGCAATTTTTTGTCGCTATTGTATATGCGAATTAAAATAAATAAATTTAACAATATAAACCTGTGAATTATAAGCGCAAAAATCCAATCAAAACAAACGTTTCGTGTAATAAATAAAACACAACGACTAACACAAGTTTTGATTAATAAATACAACAACTTATAATCATTTTCTACACTGAAAACACAATACGTGTGTGTAACAAACACAATTTTCGGGGATGGTAAACACGAGAAATGACAATGAAAATAATTTTTTTTTTCTTTTGGATACAATAAATTGGTTTAAAAGCGAATGTGTAAAACGTCCGAGGGTATCATCCAAGGTAAGTGTGTGCCTTCCATGCATGTTCTGTGGATTGTAGATAGCCCAGTGACAGAAAATCAATGAACTTTTCCCTCGCTATCACTAGCAAACTAAACAGCATTTGACGCTACAAGATACAACACCATATGTTACTACTGATCAGGTGGCTGGCTGACAAATCATTTTTGTTAATAATCACTACATAACCTATTTATTGTACCTCGTTTCGATTTTATAACCTTATTTAAGTGTTCTAACCTATTTATTATTTACATACATACACATTATGTACACACATTTTTCTACTTAAGTATTTACACATAAGGAGTAGAGTAGTAAAGTGTATCATAATTATTACATCACATATATTATTAATATTGTTTTTTTAGAAAGAGAGAATGGGGGATTTTTTAGATATTGTTTATTAAAATTTAGTCTTGTTTCTAGTCTCTAATTCTGTTTTGTTTCTTAACAGATTGACTGTAACAGCCAGTTGTCCAATGGACTTAAGGTATTTCCCTATGGATAGACAATTTTGTACAGTGGAAATTGAAAGTTGTAAGTTGATTTAATTAGTCTCTTTTTTCATTGATATTTTACTTTTTAAAAAATCTAAAAACTAGAAAATTTTTTAGAATTTGAAGGTGATTATATACAAAGAGATTCCTATAGTTTAATTTACAGAAACATATGTTATGCATTATATTGAATTAATTATTCTTTCTGTCGGTATTTTATTCCTAAAAAAATCAAGAAATTTTTATTATTTGTAGGGAAATATATATACAATGTTTCTCTATAATTTCCTACAAACAAAAATATATTAAAGACTAATACAATTGAAAGTTTTAAGTTGATTTAGTTAGTCTCTTTTATGGTATTTTACTTCTAAATTTGATCTGAAAACATCTAAAAATCTACCAATATTTTTAGGATTTGATAAGAATTTACAGTAAACAACATTCTTATATAGTTTACTATACAGAAAAATATATACAGCAAGTAATAATTAATAAAGATAAAATTGTTATGAATATGTGAACATTAAAGTGTCATAAATGTATTGTAGTTAGTATATAAATTATTTATGTGATGCTATTAGTATATTAATCAATTAATAATTTAGTGAATTGTGTATATATGTATATATATATATATATATATTACTAAATATAAACTAATTTCTATATTATTTTTCTCTTAGTAATTACTTAAATTATATATTTATAAATGATTTGTCTGCTTGCCTGTTGTCCTTCTTTCATTTTTCATTTTTTTATTTTTATTTTTTTATAAAATCAAATAAATTAAATTTGACTTTTTCACAAATTGGAAATTGGTTTAGACCACTTTTCTGTACTGACAATAGCTCCGAAGTGCTGCTTTCAATTAAATGTTATTGCTTCCTGGTTCTCGGTTGAAATTCCTATTGCTTCGATTATTTGCTTAAAATGTATTTTAACTCTTCTACTATTTAGTACTTTAAAGAATTAAACATCTAAAAAAATAAACCATTAAAAAAGTATTGGATGTTGAACATCATCATCATTAATTGATAACTTGGTTTCTATAATTTTATATTTTCATATAAAATTATAAAATATCTGTGTAATTTTCCTGTGTAATTTCCTATATAATCTATTTATAATTATAAGAAAAACAATACAATTTTTTTATTTAAAAAATTATGAAATTTCTGTATAATTTTCTTTTTCTTATGAGAATTCTTACATAACTTTTTTTAATTAATTTAATATTTTATTTAAACTTTTATTAATTTTACTATAAAAACATTCATCATCTCTATATATTATACTTTTGTGCTTAAAAAAATATATATAAAATTTTAATCTAAAAAAATCTTCTTTAATTATTTAAAATATAAAATATTTTAAATATTAAAATTTTTATAAATTTAATATATGAAATCTCTCTCTCTCTCTCTCTCTCTCTCTCTCTCTCTCTCTCTCCTCTCTCTCTCTCTTTCTCTAAGGGATTTAAGTATATTTATAATTCATTATATGTCTTGTAAACTTAATCTACTTGTATGAATTTTATAAATATTTTGAGTCAATTTACTTATATTATTGTTATAGTATGGTTATGACTATTTATAACGTTGCTATCTAACAAAATTTTAATATTTTATAACCTTTACTGCACTGGTTGCAGTATAACACGAAGTGATGCTGAAGAGCTCTGAAGCATCTCAACATTAAGAGGTAGGAAGAATGCTATGGTACAGTCATAGAATACTAACATTTCTATACTAAAAAAATGTATTAATTTAATCAATAAATAGTACTTTAATCTTCTAGTATAACATAGACTTGTAGTAGACTCATATCTAAAGCATTGATTTGTAGTTATATTAGCTAGCTCTACTTTCAGAAATTACTTAATTAAACCTATTTATTTACAAATTATTTGAATTAAAATATGGAAATTGATTAAATTCTCATCTTAGTTATCATTTTTCTTATATTTACTACCAATGATTGAGTAGTTTTATTTTTTCCAGCTATATGTGAGCAGTGTTGTGATGGGATGCTCAATCATATTTTCTATAGATGAGAAGTAGAGCTTGAAAGATGATGTTTCCTGTTGCTCATAGTTTTAACCTTTTTACAATATCCTGAAAAATGTTTATATAACATTCAATTTATTATAATCTCTAGTTTTTTTTTTTTTAAATTAAGTAAAGCAAAGGTTTGTTTGATGTGAAATTGTCGATGGAAAAATTGAATTTGAGAGATTCCTAATTGTTTAAATTATCTATTTTTTTTGTTAAAATATTAGTAGAAAATTTTTTAAAATTCAATTTTTAGTTAGCATAAAAGTATTTTTAAGGCCTTTTATTAAAAGTTAATACATATTATAACTGTTTTCACAGTAAAAAATTGTAAAAATGTACATAGAGTGATGAGTTTCTTGATTAAATTCTTACATTAAATTTTATAACTTTTTTTAAAAAAAAAATTCATAAATCTATAAACTATATAAATTAATTAATAAATGAAATTTTTAAATTTTTATAAATTTTAAATACATTTTATTGATTTAAAACAATGGTTCACAAAGCTATGTTAAAAAAGTAATGACTTTAAACATTTATAATGAAGTTTATAAAGTATCAAAGCTTAAAATATTTTTTTAAAAATTAATTTTTTTTAGAAAATATTCTATTAATTTATGTATTAAAATAAATTTAGATATAAAAATTAAAATTAAAAATTAGAAAATATATACTAAAATGTAGTTTGTTCTGGCATCAATAGCTGAAGTAATGATTACTTTATGGCATTAAAGACTTTTAGTAAGCTTCATATGTATTATAAACATTTGATTATTCTAAAAATATAAACCTATATTTATTCTAAAATTTTCTGCTTTTAATTAATCTATGATTTTCCATAGGCCAACATTTATACTACAATTTTCTTAGACATGTTTTTAACTTAAAGACTTCACAAGCTGTCCTATGAATTTATGTATACTTCTGTTTATCTTAAGATTAAAAAAAAATGCATTAAATTTTTACAGAATCCTGTAGGAAATTCGCTAGACTTATATAAAAGTTTTCGATATCTGGAAATAATCTCTATGGATCTCTATGTAATTGATCTCTGTGTGTATGGATCCCCTACGTTTCCATAGAGATTCGTAGAGTTTATTTCAGATAATCTCTATGTAAGTTGCAAAATCAAATTTTTCAAGCATGATAATTTCATTAATTTTTATGGTCTTTAGGTGGTTAACTTTGGGCCACCCTGTATTTATATACAATTTAATATAGGATCCTAGGTCCTGCATCAATCCTGCTTTATTGAAAATTTGTATTTTCTGTGAAAAAAATAGATGATTTAATGATTAAAATCTGTTTATTTTGTAATCTTCTTATGCAAAATAAATGTATTTTCGATAATTACTGCTAAAATTTGTATTAAATGCTTTACAAATTTTTCATTTATTTAATAAAATTTGTTTTTTTTTTTAATTTTAATATTTGCAAAATTATTCTTTCTTTAAGTACACTTTAATTCTCTTTAAGTACATTAACCTCTTTCCATTTAAATTTTAATCTTAATTTTTCTACTTCATCTTCTTCTAAATCAAAATAAGAAAAGAATTTTTATAGAAAAAAAAATTGGTTTATTTAAGGATATTAAATTAGACATTGAAAGATCCTAAGAGAGTCAGGGGATTCCGTCGATCCTCTTACAAAAAAGATCCAAAGTTTCTCAACTCTTAATAAATTCATAGCTTTGAATACCGTTTGATCATATCAAAGCAGGTTTTAAAACATTAAAGTGATCAAAATTTCAATAAAATTGGCTTAATTCATGATTTTATAAGCAGAAAAATTTCTTCTAAAGAAGGATTTGTCTTGTAAGCAATCAGCTTCAAAGACAACAAAAGTTTCGTGATTCAACTATGATTCAAACACTATCACTTGAAACTGGTAGAAAATTATGGATTTTAAAGCATTAAAATTTTCCTAATTTAAGATTTTATTTGTTTAAAACTTTATCTTGTAAACGAATTCATCTTGAGCAATCTTAGTTGCAATGGAAAGAGTTTCAAGATCCATTTATGCTTCAAGTATTAAATTACTTAAAATTAATAACAAAATATATATATTTTGGTAGAAAAAGTAAGTTAATTCTACAATTTTTTAAAATATTATATATATTTGTATTATCTACACTGTAAAAGATATGTACTGTACAGTACGTGTATTGAAGATATGGAACTTATTCCCAATGGATAGAAATTACATTAATTTTGATGTTTTTAAATAAATATATAAAAAAGTATTTATAAAAATTATGAAACTAATAATCTTGAATTCTTATAATTTAAATTTTGCATTATTTACTGAACTAAATTAAAATTTATTTACTCTATTTATTTATCATTAAAAATCTTCGTATCACCGTTGAGTTCATTGAAATTCTTGTATTATTTTGCTTTAATTTTTATTCATTTGTTTATAAAATGATATTTAATATAATGTAAGTAAATAATTTAGTTATTATTTTTTAATATTTTTATAATATAAATCAAAATAATTGTAAATTTAGAACACAAATAGTATGTACTAAATACGTAATGTAAGCATGAGTTAGTATAAAATAAACCAACATAAATAATTAATTAAAGAAAAAAATATGAATATATATAAGAATAGATTAAATATTAAATTATGAATAATGAGCTGTACTGTACGTTAAATACTAAATCACGAATATAGTCTAAGTTATATATAAAAGGCATGAATGTAAACCGTAGAGTGAATACAAAACAATAAATATAAACTAAGAATTAAATAATAAACTGCATAGAAATCTCCAAGTAGACATACATATATATAATTTGTTGAAGAAAAATATGAATACAATGAATAAATTAAGTATAAAAATCACGAGTATATGCTATGAGTTTAATAGAATGCCTTGAATGAAAACAACAAAGTAAATAAGAAACCACGAATATAAGCCATAAAGTGAATAGGAGAACATGAACATAAGCTATCAGTGAATAGAAACTCTTGAACATAAGCCATAAAGTGGGCAGGAAACCATGAATATAAACCATAAAGTGAACAGGAAACCATGAACATAAGCCATAAAATGAATAGAAAATCACGAATATAAATAATTTTAGGAGAAGAACACGATACAAAGAATAAATTGAATCATCAAATAATGAATATAAACCGTGTTTAAAAAGTTTTTTATTTTATTTTATCAAAAACACACACTTTTAATTTAAAAAAAATAAGCATGAGCTTTACAACATTTTAGCTGTAGATACAATTTATAAATGTCAATCAATAATTTATTTTAAAAAAATCTACACATAAACTTTAAAAGTATTATTTAAAAAATTTTATTAAGATACAATTTTAATAATAAAAAACTTTTTGAAACTAAAAAAAATATATTATATAAAAAATATCTTACTTTAAAATCTAAAAAAAAGTTTTAAAATTCATGTATAAACCTTTATTTTTCTCTCAACTTTAAAACGTGATTTTATAAATTTTTTATATAAATCTAAAAATAAACGATTATTTCTTATAATAAAATTTTAAAAATAAATATAAAAAATAGATCTATTTTTATTTTATACATTTTTCTTCCAAAAACTACACTTTAAAATAATAGTAATAAAAAAAATTTAAGTTTAAATTTAGAAAGCATTTTTAGATAATAAAATAATAATTTAAATGATTATTTTAAAATTTTTTAGATAAAAAAAGATGCTTAATTTGTTAATTTTTAAAGAAATTTTTAGAAAAATGCCATAGATACTGAGTTAATGGTGATTGAAAATCATTAAAGTGAGGTCAAAGTGCTATAGATGCGTAGAATAAATATAAAAACTGCTAGAGGAAGATGTAGAGTAAGTGCTTCAAAGAAAGCAAAGTTGAAAAAAAAACTAAAAAATACAGCAGAATCATCTAAAACTAAACGAATTAACTAGAATTTTATGTGGTGTTTTGTATGTGAAGCTCACATAGAGTATATATAAATTAGGATCTCCTCCTCATCTAAAAAAAATCTAATTAATCTTATAAATAATTGTCTCAACTTTTATCAAAAACTAATAAATATATTTTTAATAAAATAAATTTCATAAAAGTATTATACTGTACATTACGAATCATGCTTTTAAATAAAGAAAAATAATACTTTAACAAAAACGTAATACTTTAATAACATATTTTCGAAGATTGCTGAAACATTGATGGTGTTTTTTGAAGGATCATTCTTAGAAGATGGATTGAAACAATTTGTTCTAATGCAAGTTGTAAAACATTAATTCTTTCTAAAATTTTAACTTAAAATTATTTAGATGAGTGATAAAAGATGGTGGAAATGAAGAAGTTATTGGGTAAATCTCATCTATTTTCATGATTGATCACTATAAAACGAGGATAAAAGATGAGGAAAGCTTTAAATCTGATGATGACGATTTCTTATTTGTTTTCTTTTTTATCCTTACGTTCCATTCTCTTGTCATCGTCATCTTATATACTATTTTCATTCTCATCTTTATTTCCAATCTTACCTGCAATCACACGATGTTAAAAAGTTTATCATCCATCATCTTTACATCCTCATCTTCTATCTTTCTTTCTTTTTTATTTCCTTTCTTCTTTTCAGCTTCATCTCTACCTCTTCTCAACCTCATCTTATATCATTTTTACATCTTCATCTTCTATTTTTTTCATCTTGTTTCGTCTTTTTAACCTCATCATTCACGTTCTTTCTAACATCTTCCATCTCTATCTTCAATCCTTTTTTCGACGTTACCTTCAGCCATTTACTAACTTCATCACTACACACTTCTCTTTCACATCCTCCACCGTCTTTACATTTTCAACCTTCCTTATTTTTTAATTCTCTTTAAATCTTATTCCGCGATCAAACAACAGGAAATCTAATCTTTAATTCTCTTAAAAAAATCACCTTTCAAGAAGAATTCCTTTAATTTATAAAGATATTTATACAACATTAAAGAACTTAAATACATCAATTATTTCACTTACATAATATTACGTTATCTAAAAATTACATAAGTCACGAAATAATCGAATCACTTGTCGTGTTTTAACATCGTTTTACTGTCAGCAAATAATGATTCTTGTAAAATAAAAAATATATATATTTTTTTTAAAAAAAAAAAACCTTACAAACTATTCTAAAAAAACCGAAATGACAAATCGACACATCCTCTGCTGACTTACAATTTATTATCTTTGTGATCTTTTTCAGAATAATAATAATAATAATAATATAAAAAATAACTGTTTTTGGATTTGTAAATTTATTTCTTCTTCTAGTTTTATTTGAATTTTTCAATTTAAAATTTAAAAAAATTTCGAAATAATTTTATAAATCTTATCAAAAGTTGATATAATTTGTGGATTTTCTTTGAATTTTTTTCTAGTGTTTAACTTTTAGAATGCATTAGTGTGTTTGCTTTCTTAAAAAAAAAGAAAGTTAACTTTACTTTTTCCATTTACATCATGACTGTTTTTTTTATTAAAATTTATATATTTTTAATAAATTTTATGTATATTTATATAGATCAAATTTTCTCTATCTTAAATGACATTTTCTGAGTATTTTCAGTAGCTAGAAATTGTTTATTATCTAAACTCTTTTCTAAATTGAATTGTAAATAATATTTTAGGGTAATATATTTATTATAATATATTAAATAAATTTTAAAGTAATACCTATTAAACATTTTTTTACCACGAACATAAATCGTCCTGTGCGATATATACTTGATATAAAGTTTAAATAATGATTTAACGATAATTGGTTGACGTTATACGTATCTAAACGATGATTGGTTAGAAAGTAATTCAATTAATTCTTCCTTGATGTAGAAGGGAAAGAGCATATGTAATAAAGAAAATGAAATTTAATCAATTACGAAAAAAAAATTTACAAAAATCTTAAGCAATAATTAAAATTTTTCAAATGAATTGTGAAGGTAATTTATCTTGTTACTTGAGTAGATTTAAATTTCATAATTAGCCCATTAGTTTACAGATAATTTTGTTAATTTAAATCGTTGATCAAGCTGATTTTTACAGGTATATTTTGAAAAATTTACGTATTCATATAAAGTACTGTACATTGTAACAATCAGTCTGATAATTTCAGTCCAAAATGTTTAAAAGTAAATGTTTAATAAAATTCAATGTTAAAAAATAATTCAAATATGATTGATTTTAAATGTTGATTGGCTAGAAAATTCCGTTAATCACATTTCATTCGTCTCTAACCAATTATCGTACAGATAATATTTAACAATGATTGGTTGATGTTATGCTCATCGCAACGTTGCTATGCTTATGCAATATGCTATATGCAATGTGCTTATCGCAATGTTATGCTTATCTAAACGTTGATTGGTTAGAGACTAATTCAAATTTGATTGATTAGTGTATTCTCTAACTAATCGTCTTTTAGAATTAATTATATTTGAATTATCCTCTAACCAATTTCAAGTTAGGTAAACACAAAACTAACCAATCACTGTGAAGTCAGTAAAAAAGTTTCTAACCAATCGTCGTCTTCAGAGTTAATCATTTCTAAATTATTCTCTAACTAGTCATTATGTAGATAATACTTCAAAGTGATTGGTTGATATTACTTTTATCTAATCTGTGATTGGTAGGTGCTCATTCAAGTATAATTGATCTTAAGAATGATTGGTTAGCAAATTTATTCAACCAACGTTGAGAATCAATCATATTTAAATTATTTTGATTAATTTTAAACATTATTCCGCAATGATTGGTTAGCGTTATGTTTATCCGAATGGTGATTAGTTTAAAAAATAATTTAAATTCGATTAATTCTAAACGATAATTGGTTCTAAAACTCATTGAATTAACTTCGAAAATTAATTATGTTCAAAATTTTCTCTAACCAATCGTCGTTTAGATAACCTCAACCTTATTTAAATTTGACATCTTACGTAAATTAAGAGAGACGACGTACAGTACAGTACGTTTTAAGCGCATTAGCTATCTAATAATTTCACCAATAAAAATATAATTATTTTAAACTATTGTGCAAAAATCTTTGAATAAAATGATGAATAAATTCATAATTGTATGCATTTTATCCTCAATTTAGATATGACAAATCCTTTTGTAAAAGATTATCTCTTACAATTAACCATTGCTCAAATAGATTTTTAATTAGGAAATTAGGCAAACTCATTTGTAGAATTGTTAGAAATTTTCTAAATTTAGTAGAAACTTTTGATGTATTTTTAACATCGTTTGTTATTCTGACCTTAAAAGGTCAAACCTTAGGTCAAAGTTTCAACGTTCCATATATATATATAACATAGCATTTTACGAATGGTTAATTATTAATAAAAGTAGTTTTATAGTGAATAACTCTGTATAATATACTGTAATTAGTTTAGTTACTTCTAAAAGGAATGATATTGTTTGTCGTGTACATGTATTGAATTTTATTGCAAAAGTTTTTATGTTTAATGTCAAAGTTCCATAGCAGATAATGGTTAATGCTTACTTTTATATATATATAAATTTATTTTAGAAATTATTTTTACAATTTCTATTAAAATCGTACTGAATAAATTATGTTTTTCGGCTAAATTTATATGCAGTAGTTTATTTTAACTTGCGCATTAAAAAATTATAAGCAAAATTTACGAATTATTATGCAAATAAGCGCTCGTGTTGAAACCTTTGTTTCTAGTCATAGTTAATTATTACTCTATAAAAAATGTTAGAAACGTGTAATTTTAAAATAAATTTTTAGATATTTTTAAAAATTTCTTCGACTTTTTTCATGTTTAGCATTATAAGAAGTGAAGAAAATGGTCAAATAGCGCAAGAAAAGTCTATTTTCTGGAAAAAATATAGAATAAATTTTAGAAATGTACAGTACATTCTAGAATAAAAACACGTTCTAAAATAAATGTAAATTGTCTTAAATTTTTCACATATTAAACAATAATATTAAAAAAATTCAAGTGTATATTAGAATTATAGAATTTAAAAAAATGATCCTAAAAAGTATAATCTAGAACGGAAAAAAGTATGTTTTAGGACAAAAAACACGAGAAATTCTAGAAGAAAGCTGAAAGTTTTAGGAAAAAAAATTGTTTTGGAATTAAAATTACAATACATTTCCGGAAAATTTGAATTAAAGAGCATATTCTAGGAAAACATGATAAATTCTAGATAAGTACGTTCTAGAATATAGATTAAGAAAATGTAAAAAACTGATCCTAGAAAAATACATTTTCTCGAACAAATGAAGTTTACGTGATTTGATATGCTAATTATATATTTTATCACATTAAAAACAATCTAGAATTATTTCCAACATAAAATTTCATACTTAGCACACTAGCAAAAACACTTAAACCTTTTACACACATAAATACACAAGAAATATATATATATTTCCATACACACACAACTTGTTTTTTATCTCTATTTTTCTAGTAGTGTTTTTTTTTTATTTATTCCTTTATAGAGTTAAGTTCAAAATTAAATTTTTTAGCGTATCCGTGTGTGTGCCTGTATGTGCGTGTGCGTGTATGCATGTGGATAAAGTTCATCGCTTGTTTGATTTCCATATTTAGCCAATGCTAACCTCCTCACGTCTATTGGAAAACAGCTTGGGAGTTGAAAGGTAGCGATGCGAGTCCGATTATGCAAACATGTCTCAGATTAAATGACAAAAGAAGCTTAGAAAGATGTGAAGCAACAGAAATCGTATAAAACAGCTTCAACCTTATAAGCAAATACACTCAACCAAGCTTGAAAATAAAATAATTGATTCGTATATTGGATCCTCATTCTCAAAATTCGTTTAATTAATTTTTTATATTAATAAATAAACCAATTTTAAGGGGAATTCTGGTGTTAAATATACATGAAATCTGCCTAAAATATATATATATATATATATATATAATTAATTGCTGGGAAATGTTACTATAATATGTCATATTGTTAATTATTACTGTAGCATGAATGGGATATTATATATTATTCTAATACTCTATTCATCAATGTAGAAAGAATTATCTAATGCACTTAATCAAACTTTTCTAGAATTTTTATTTTCTTTTTCTAGTATCAAAGAAAATTGTTCTTGGTCACGTAGTGGTAATATATTATATAAAAAAATTTATTTTTTTCATATTTTATGTTTTGATTTTTTTTTAATTTATTAACTTGAAGTCGATAGTCATAGCTGTTACTGATTTAATTGTATCACTGATTAAATTAAGTGAAGAGAATTTTATTTTATTATAGATTAGTAAAATTCTTTAGTTCTGTGCAATCTTGAATATCTCTTGTTATAGAATTTATGGATGTTCAATATTCTGGAAAATATTCTAGAAATACATTTAATTTGTGTTCGGTTTTTCTATCTTTATAAGCTTGAACATCTAGATATAATTTTTATAAATCTTAAACTGTATCATAAAAACGTTCTAGAATTAATCTTGAATAGTTTTTTTTGTTTTGAAGAATGTTATAAGATTATTCATTATTTAAAACTTTGAATTAAAAATGTTCAAGATTTTAAGAAATTCTTAGAAAAAATGCTAGATAAAACCTATAAATCCTTTACAATGCTCTTACGTGTGTATTTATAAAATTTATATATGTTCAAGATAAACATCCAGAAAAATCATTAGACTCTGCAATTAATCATGAACGCTTGTACATTGCAAAGAGTATAAACTCTGGAAATGTTTACGATTATAAAACCTATCTTTAGCATTAGTATATTTAATTATACACAGCAGAAATGGTCAGTCTTGGAAAAAAAGTCTTTAAATTCTACAATATTCTTGAATTAATCTTGAAAATATTTATATTATAAAGAACATAAGCTGTAGAGATACTGGAGATTATATTGTTTTATTTAATCTTTTGTAAACTGAACTTATTTGTGATTTTATTTCTTTTATGGAAGGGAAAAGATGAGTCTAAAAAAACGAAAATAATAATGAGCATGCATTGAAAACCCCAAAAAAAAACGTATCTAAAAAGCTTGTAGTATTTTTTATTTATTTGAATTTAGTAGAAGATAGTAGAAAGTACATAAATACCATTTGATAAAAGATTAATAAGTCAAAGATCGTTAGAGGAAAGCCAAAAACATCCTGTTAAGATCCACCTTTTCTTTTTCTATTTTCTACACGAAGAATTACTTTTCCAAATCGATTTAACTGCCTTTTTTCCTTCTTTCCTTCTTATTTTTCTTAAGTAGACAGAAAGAAACACATATTATTATTATTATTATTATCTTCCCTTCAAAAAATATAATATATAAGCTTATACTAATAAAAATTCGTTAAAAAAATTCATTAAATAATACATTTATTTGATCACATTTAATGAATCTAAATTGGTGCAAAGGCAGAAAATTAAAGTGATTTTGCTAATTACTAACAATGAATAAGATTATGACACGCAGTATACTAATTTAGTTTGTATTGTTAAATGTTCACGCTTAACTTGTCTCTTCTAATCTTTTACAAAATAAAAGATCATTTATATTTTTATCTTCAATACCTTTTATATTATATTTATCTTACTTAAGTCACTAGTTACTGTGTTATTTATTAAAGTAAAAGTAAGTTTAACTGACTAAGGACATTATATATTGAGTAATTTAATAATGTCGTTCATTGTCCTTTGAGTGGACATTTGATAATCGTAATGATGTTCAAATCTTGCCACTTGCCTATCTTCATTACTAAATTTTATCGATTATTTTATACCCTTGAGTATAAGGTAAAATTATACCATTTTAATGATCATAAATATTTATTCTTGTATATTATAATTTGGATATTTAAAATTTAATTTATTCGTTTAATATATATATATATATATATATCATACTACTGTTTGTAAATTGATAAAAAAGTAAATTATGTCTCCCGTTATAAGTCATTATACTTGTATATAACTTGGTATAAGTACCAAATTATTTTATATTTTTAGGTGAAATTATTCATAAAATAGAATTAAAATGTTACTTCTTTGCTATTTTTTTAGATGTTTGCTCCTCTCTTTAAGAGTTTCTATACTTCTAAGTGGTTACTATGTGATTTCTATATATTTTTTATTAATATAAAATTAACTTTATCGTATTTTTAGAATATTATTTTTGCTTAAATTCGAATAAATTGGCTCTAAAGTAAAATATTGCTTGCTGTATTTGTATACATTATCATAAGATGTTATTGATGCCAAGTGTATGTTCTATTTTTATGCTGAGAATGCTTGAAGAACTTTTGAATTTTTATTTAAATTATTCAAATATTAGAATTAAATTTTTGTAAATATATTATCTAAATATCACTTCTTGGCCTTTCTTTTTGAGAAATTCTGTTTTTAACTTGCTTTCTCGAAAGAATTTCTAAGCAAAGTGATGCTTGGATACTCTGTGATTCCTACCTTCTTATTGTTATTATACAAATATTTGAAACTTAATTTATTCGTTTTTAGCATAATTATTTCGTTAAATTTAATTAAATTGGTTCCAGGATAAAAATATAATTTACTATAGGCTACTTGTCCATATTATCAAGAGATGGTATTAATGCCAAGTATCCGTTCTATATTTATATTATGAATAGTTAAAGAATATAAATTTTCAATATTTAAGTACATTATTCAGATGTTAGAATAACAATTTCGTAATGAAATATTATCTAAATGTCATTTATTTTTTCAGAAATTTTGTTTCTATGAAAGACTTTCATACTTCAAGATGATTTTTATAGTAATCAATGCATTCGCCTAATACTCTATGTATTTCAAACTTTATAAAAACTTTAATTTATTTTTTTCCAGCAAATTAGTATTATTTTTAGAGTAAATATAAGTCTATACTTCTCTATATTATAATAAGATATAGAAATCAAGTATGTTTCTACCACTTCAAACATGCTTTGAAAATGCGAATATTTGAAAAATATTCTACGAATATTTGACGAATGTTCGCATTTTTACATACTATTGAGTGTTTTTAGATCGAATACATATAGGTAAGAATAAAATTTACCTAAAGAAATAGTATCTGAAACTTCTTGGCCATTTTTTAGAGAAGTTCGTGCTAAATTTATTCTTCTGGAAGCCTTTCTATACTTTTAATTAATACAATTACTATTGTTTCTACGTTAATTTTCTCCAAGATTTAAAAGTTACTAGCAAACACAGTGACTTATAATCATAAAATTCCATAGATACAAAGTATATATTCTATATTCAAACAACGAATATTTGAAGAATATACGAATTTTTATATATTTTTGAGTGTTTTTAGATAGAATGCATAGGGATCAAAATAAAATTTACTTAAATCTAAGAAATATTATCTGAACAATCTTTTTTTGGCCATATTGTCGAAAAGTTTGATGGAGAATTTATTTTCTTCTGGAGAAAAGTTTCTATACCTCCTTCAAGTAATATGATATTTGGTTACCCTTTGTGGTACCCATGGCCATTTTTTTTTACTTGGCAATATGATAACTTTAACCTTCTTTCGATACATAATCTACTCGTAATTCACTTGTTTATGTGCACCCAATAGTAAATCTATTGTTTTATCAAGTAGGCATTTATCAGTTTTGATAGTTTTATATCCAATATTTTTATCAATAGAATTTATTTATTTCTATTATTTTCTTGGATAATATGATGATGTAAAAATATATATAAATTTATTTAAAAATAAGCTTACTTTTAATAAATATTAATTATTGGAATATATATATTTATAATATAAACTAAAAGTATATAAATTAAGAACCTTTAGATATAATATGAAGGTATAATTATATATTTTTACAAAAATTTTTACATTATATTTTATTTAATTAATTTGATTTTTATTATTTTATTTTATTTATTATTCTATAAATGTTTATGAATAATATAGACCCCGATATTTATTAATTTTCTTAAATTTTATCATGAAAATTAATGAATATCTACTAAAAATACAATAAATACAAATAAAAATAAATATATATAAGAATAGTCGGTAATATTTTTAATAGATACACACACATATATTTAGTGAATATAGATGAATATATAGTGAATAGCCTTATGAATAAATAACAAAAATTTGATTGAATTTTTGCTTTACATATAAATTATTCATCGAGATGAGAAATAAAAATTTTCTAAATATATTTACTTACATTAATTACAATTGAAAGTAAAATGGATATTCAGTAAATAATCACCTAAATATTCATTTTTATATAAATAAAATTTATGTAAACGTGAATTATATAAGTAAATAAAAAATTACAATTACAATTAAATAAAATTTATATGAAATAAATAATTGGAGAATATTTACTGAATATTTATTTTTATTTTTAATTATAATTAGTATAAGTAAATATTAGAGAGAATTTTTCTTCTGCATCTCGATTAACAATTTATAGGTAAGGCGGGATTAAATCAAATTTTTATTGTCTATACATAAGACTATTCACTCTATATTCACTAAATATAGTGAATATGAATATATTTTTCGTATATATATATAGTCTAGTACAGTACATATTAAATTTTAATATAGATAGACTATATAAGACAATATTTAACGAATATTCTTTTATAGTTTAATTAATATACTGAATATTTTAACGTATAAACGAATAAATAAAAATTAAACATTTTTAATTATTAATTTTACAAATTATCTTTCCATCTGATCGATAAGAATACATAAATTATATTTTAGTTTACACAATTAAGAGTTGAAAGCTCGAAAAATACAGTTTAATAAATTCGAATTTTAAGTTATTTGTGTTCAAATATTTAGAAAGAATTTTTAAAAAATAGAAAAGACATTAAAATTTTCCTTCGTTACTAATTAGATTTTTATTTTTATTTCGAAATTTTTAACCTAAATTTAAGGCGGAATTTAGTATTTAGTATGCATATTATACGGAACTTCCCCTTTTCTAGAAACAATCATTGTTATCATTATTTTTACGGAAATTTTCTGATTTCATATTTCCTGTTTTCGTGATGTACTATTTTTAGAAATTTTCAACTTTAAAATTTTTTTTTATTTTTTATTTTATCAAAAATTTTACATTAAATTCCTTTTCCTCTAACATTTAACATATTGAAGTTTATTGTTAATGTATGGCAATTTAACACGCTAATTCTATAGAATTTTCGCGTTCAACGAGGATATATTGAACATGTAAACCTGTATAGCATTATTTTCAATGCATTAACATTAAATTAGTGTGACTATTGTGAATAAAACTCTAAAAATCTCTATTTAAAAACACAATCAACTTTACTAAATTATCTCATAATATAACTTAAATTTTCGCGAATAATTCATAAATTATTTAATTTTTATTGATTTTTTTAATACAATAAAACTTATAACAGTTTAATTGAACTAGATTTTAAATAATAATTACTATTTTTGTCAAAAATTTAGCTTTAAATTCTGTTTTCTTTAACATTTAACATGTTATTATATAGCGTTTTAATGTGTTAATTCTACTAAATTTTCGCATTCAATATGTTTATATTGAACATGAAAATATAATTGACATTGTGTTCAACGTAGTGACATTAAATTTGTGTTACTACTATGAATAAAACTCTAAAAATTCACCACTTGAAAAACATAATCGATTTTATTAAATTATGTGATAATGTTACTTAAATATTTCTGAATAATTGATAAAAATTGATTAAATTCTGGAAATTTCTTTTTATTAAAATAAAAGTCTTAGTAATTTAATTATGTTTAATTATTAAATTTTGATATTATTTCGTTTTCTGTTAAATTCTATTTTTCTCTTATTTCAATATCAAATTTGAACACGACTATGGGATTTTAACACGCTGATTTTAAGAAAATTGATGTTCAATGTAAATATATTAAACACGAAAATATTTTTGCTGTTATGTTCAATAAATTAATGTTAAATCAATGTAAACACAATGAATAAAACTGTAAAAAATCACCACTTAAAAAATAATCGATTGTTAAGATAATGTTACACGAATATTCGTAAATAATTAATAAAAATTGATTTAATTCTGCAGACTTTTTTATTATAAAATACAGTCCTAGCAATTTATCGAGTTCAAGTTTAAAATTATATTATTTTTTAATCGAAATTTCTGTTTGAACTTCGATTTTTCTAATATTTAACATTAATATGGAGAACTTAAACATGCAAATTTCACGAGATTTGTGTGTTAAACGTGAAAATATTGAAGTCGAAGATAGATTTAACGTTATGTTCATCATAAACAGTAAATCGGTGAGAATATTATAAATAAAATTTTAAAAAATCACCACTTAAAAAATATATATAATCGATTTTATTAAATTGTATAATAATGTTATTCGAATATTCGTGAACAATTGATAAAATTGATTAAATTTCATGGAAATTTTTAATAAAATAAAAATCTTAACAGTTTAATTTAGCTAAATTTTAAAATTTTATTAATATTATTATTATTTTTGTCAAATATTTTGCTTTAAATTTATTTTTTCTTTAGTATTTAGCATAATTATACAGCATTTTAATGCATTAATTCTACGGAAGTTCGTGTTCAATGTGTTCATATTAAACATGAAAATATACTTAACATTATGTTCAACGTAGTGACATTAAATTTGTGTGACTTTTATGGATAAAACTGTAAAAAATTTCCACTTAAAAAATATATAATCGATTTTATTAAATTATATGATAACGTTACTCGAATATTCGTGAATAATTGATAAAATTGATTAAATTCTAAGAATTTTTTTATATTATTATTAAAAATAAAAATCCTGGCAATTTAATCGAGTTCGATTTAAAAATTTTATTATACAACAACACGCATTTCAAAATAACAGTTTCCTAAATCGAACTTTATTTTATTTTCAATGTTAAAACTACGTAATCAATCCTCCATATTTCTATTTAATAAAACATTTTATAAATATGAAAAAAATCTATAAATTTTCTATTTTAAAAATTCACTTTTATGTTAATAACATGCACAAAAAATATTTTTGTTTATATATATATTTTTTTTATTATTATTTTCAGTGTTTGTTTGTATATGTATATACATATGTTTGGTTGTCTCAGCAACCGCATGTTTCTACTTTGCAAATTTTAATAGTTTTTAGAAGTTTCTATCGATAAGTTCTATTATAATAATTGTTATTTTTAAAAAAGGAATTTAATAAATTTTCTAAAAAATTTATTAATCAATTCTTATAAAAGTAATATTAAAAATATTCATTGTACGATTCTACAATTGCAACATGCAAAGTAGTTTCTAAGCGAAAGATTTCCACTCGATTCTGTATGCTTTTCTACTAAACAAATTTTCTGTAATTTATTTAAATATATTGAATTTTGTAAATTTATTTCCTACTTTTTTCAATTGTAAAGTATATAAATTATTTAACTGGATAAACTTTTATATTTTTAACGCATTTACGGAACAACTCATAATTAATGTAATGCTTATATAAAGGCTTTATGAAAAGACCCATACGAAGTCCCTAATTATTTTAAGATAAATCATTAACAATATTTTAAATTTAATTAGTTATAAGTTAGCTTTGTTAGCACAACTTAATTAAAATTTGTTTCAATTAATTTATATTTAGAATGAAGCTAACTCTACCATAAACTAGATTTTTCTCTTATATCAAACTCGTTTAATAAACTGGTATCTTATAAAATTATTCTTATTTAAAAGTTATATAATTTGATATGTTATTTTTAAAAAATGTAAAAGTTTTTTCAACTGTTTAAAATTTTATATATTTTTTACTTTATAATCAAAATAATTGTATTAACAACCTCATTTTAAAAAAATATTTTTGTATGGTAAAGATAGGTTTAAACCAAATATTACAGCTAAATAAGTATATTTTTGTTATAAAATATTAAATTTTATTATTTTTCACTCATAAAATTATTTTTAATTAACAAAACTGCTTAAAATTTCTAACTAAATTACACGTATAAATGTTTTTTCATTCATTTTTCTTCCCACTTACATTCTTGTTTACTCACTTCTAAACGCTTCTAAAATTAAAATAACATTTTATAAACACTTAAAATATAATTTTATTAAATATATTACACTCTTTATAATCATTTATTCGTATATATTAAATATATCTCATATGCAAATATACCAAAGACATAGCACTTATTAAACATGTACAGTACAATTATTGATCCACTTATCAAGAGAAGTTTTAAAATTTATAATTTAACTCTAAAATTAAAATTTAAAAAAAAATTAATATAATAAACTGTATAATAATTATAGAATTTATCACGTAAGTAGCTATATAAAGAAAGCAGTTATTGTGGATTATCTAAAGTTCATAAATTATTTAACAGATTTAAATCAGATTTGTTAGAAATTCTGTTCGATTTTTTTTCACTTTATATATATATATATATATATACATATATAATATTAAATCGCTAGTCTGTTCATCATTATCACTTATTTGAGTATAACTCCTTCTATATATATATATAATATAATATTATTGCTGTCTTTCTTCGCTAAGCTGTCACAAACACCTACCTTACATTATATATCATTCATGCCAAGAATATTGACAGAAATGTTTTCATTTATGTCATAACGTCAAATATATCAAGATATTCAGCCATTATATACAATACAAAACTTTCTTTTTAAGTGTATATATATATATATATACTTTATATTCCTTCAAACAATTTAAAAATTTAATTTAAGCAATTTACTCTTTAACAATTTTATTAGTTTTATAAAAATAATTAAAATGCATCATTAAATTCAAATTTAAAATAATCTCATTTTCTTATTCGTTAAATTTAAAATACAAAATTTCCATTCAATTTATTGGATATAATCTAATTGGGTGTGTCTTTTTAAAAGACAACTAATCAAGAAATACAATGGGCGTCGTATCTTTAATTAAAATTTTCATTAATTCACGCTGATTGGTCTAATTGAAATCAACATCTCGTATAACGACCAATCAATTGATTTTGATAACAATAAGCATTTTTAAATGTTTAAATGATTTAATTATGATGAAATTTAAAGCTATTATCGTTTTTTATGCGTTTATATTTTAAATATTTATTAAATTTAATAAAAATAATATTATATATACAAAAGGAATAAAAACAAAGAAACTAAAAGTTGCGTGACTATTATTGAATTTAAACTATTCTAAACTTTATTTTTTTGAATATATTTAAGTAAAACGATAAATAATTATCATGTTTTTTTATATATATATATCTGGTATAAAATATTATATATTTGCTGCCAAATAAAATTTTTATAAACTGTTTCCTTTTAACGCGTTTAAATATAAATCAATAAACAAATTCGATTCGTAAAAAAAGAAAACTTTAAAAAGTTTAAAGATGTAAACTTTATTTATTTATAGAAATTAATTAGAATATATTTTTATTATTTAATATTCTTATATTTTCGTTTGAAGATGGAAGTATTGTTCGCAAGTTAAAGATAAGCTCCTCTTACACTCTTTCATTTTCTAACTAAGGATACTTGTTAGAATATTCAAATTAAACGTTCTCCTTTGAAACTTAATCATTATTTCACAAATGAGCTACAGAAATTCTTAGTTTCGTCTAACCTGAAATGAAAATCTTCAATGTTTAGTTTCCGAGTATATATCTTATAAAGACTTTAGAGAGAGAGAGAGAATTCTCTTTGTTTAATGTTTGTGAATCAACATTCATCTTTCTTATTCATTTTCTACTTAATTTACTGCCAAGATGCATTTAGAATGAATGATTTAACACTGTAAATAGTAAAAACATATTTACATATTTCTTTAAAATAATGTTAAATATAAAGTCTACAATAAAATCAAACAATTCTAATGAATTATTTGATTTTATTGTTATAAATAACAATTTCTAAGTATATTTCATTTGGAAAAGAGAATTTTATTAATACATAATTTTTAATGATATTTACATAATTAATGTAAAAACTTATATTTTAAAAATAGAATATTATATTCTGTAAATGTTCTAAAAAAATTTTTGTATATTTATAAAAATTTATAATTAATTTATGATTTGATTTATTCATTAATTTTGTTTTAAAAATTCTTAAAAAAAAGATTTTTGTTGATTTTTTTATGAATTTTTCTGAAGGAATCTTCTAAATGGGGCTATAAAAAGTGCAAATAAATTATTTTAATTATAATATTTTACAATTATTATGCATAAAAAGTGATCAATTAACTGTCTAAATTTGTTGGTTTTTGATAGGCTTTCGTGCAGACAGTTCTAAGAATAGTTTCAAAAGTTGTTGAATTTTTTGAACTTAATACCTCTATACGTGATTCTACAGTATAATTTCTCAAAAGAGCTCAAACTTTTCCAATAAAGATAATTTTAAAGCTTAAATTTTTTAAATTTTTTATATTTTCATTTGAATAATTTTAATTCTAATTCTTCAAAATGCTTATAAAATATCGTTTTTCTATACACGAATCTTCAAGAAACACAAATATTATTTCAGTTATTATATATTTTTAAAATAAAGTAGCATATTTTATATTTGATGATTTAAAATTTTTAATATTTTTTGATACGTTTTATTCGAACAATTCTAAGAAAATCTCTTATAAATATACATTTTTCCCTATACGAACTTTCAAAAAACACATTAAAAACATAAATATTAATTGGGTTGAAATATTCAAATTACAGACATACATTTCCACTATTGTCCGTCTGTCTGTCTATCCTTCGTTAATCTCGAGAATTGAGTTAGATAGATGGAAATCGAGACTTGATATGAAAAGAGTAGGTTAACTATATACGAAATTTTACTTTGGACCGGAAGTCACGTGAATTCAATTCAAAATTTTCTCCAGAAAGGAATTAGATTGATGACCGGCATGACTCGATAGTTATCAGGAGAAGTATGATGTACAGGAGCAAGACACCACTAAAATCCTGACCAGATATGGAAAGCTTAGGGGCCGGAGACTATGATTAATTATATAAGAACTTCCGGTCTGGAACCGTTTACGTGATTTTTACAATTAAAATATGATTAAAAATTTCATCCCGGCATTGTGACGGCGTCACAATTATTTATTGTGACGACGTCACAATAAATAATTGTTTAAATTAAATTATCATATTTTCAGTGTTCAAAATTTTTATTATATTTTACTGAAAAAAAAATTTCAATAAAACAATATTAAATATATATTTATTTACTTTATTTTTCTTATAATAAATTTTCGAAAAACATTTCAATATAAATTAAAACATTTTCAGTCTAAATAAATATTAAAATTTTTAATTATAGACCCGTTTAATTTAGTATAAAAAGAAATTTTTAAAATCATTTTTTCCAACCTTAACAGCGTGTTAACTGAGTTAAATCGTTATTTAAACAAAATATAATTTTTTAAAATAAAAATTTAAATAATTTAATACTTATAACCAATAATATTTTAAAGAATTTAATAAATATATATATATATTTTTATTTATGTATATTTTTATTGTCGTATCGTTAACTTAAATAATCCTACCTGAATATATTTTTTCACTGAATAATGGTAAATCTCTAGAGCATTCAGGTGCACCAGTTTAATTTAATAAAGTTGAAATTTCATTTCTTATTATTTTATTTTTCGTTAGTCACTGATAAAGCATACGTATAATAAAAATATACTTTAAAAAATTTTATTTTTTAAAGTATATTTAACAAAAAATTTAAAAAAAATACAAATAAAAAATACAATTAAATACTCGCTATTCTAATACATTTTAAACAGAATAAATTCTGTTTAAAATGTATAATATTTTTGTAAATATATTATAGAAGAAATTTAATAATTTTTTTTGAAATTTTATATCGAAAAAATTCATTTTTTTAATATTTTTTTTTGGATTTTTTAAAGTTGTTTTATCTTTGATGCATCCCATTAGTATCTTCTCACAAAAATTACTATTGATGTCTATCTGTTTAGTTCGAGTTTTTTTGGAAAAATATATTTTTAAAAGTATAATTTAATATTAAAATAATTTTATTTTTTAATGTCAAGAATTCTAAACTGATTATGTACTGTACATATTTTTTTTTACATTTAGTATTTTGTATTATTATTATTATTATTATTATTATTATTATTATTATTATTAATCAGTTTATTGGGCTTCTTGAAGTGATTTTTTAATAGAATTTATTTAATGAAGTTTAATTACTCTTTAATAAAATATTAATTTGTGAAGAAAAAACAATAAGGTTCGAAAAATCACAATCTAAAAGTAACAAAAAAAATTATTACGAAAGAATATAAATTTAATTTTTAATATTTTTACACTATTTTTGTTCTTAATTTTTTGATTTTTTTGCTCTTTTAAGCATTTTTATTCTACTTTTAATAAAAATACAATATTTAGTATTGTTTCTGATTTTCGTGTGTAACGTGTTTAGATCGTTTTGTTACCTAACAATACAAAAACGTAACAAAATACAAATGGGAAAAAGCATAAAAAATTAAGAAACAATTTAAATGTATTGTTCTATTCTTAATTGTTTTGTATTGTTTCTTATTTTTTTATTTTTGAAATTTTTGTATTGTTTACTAACTTTTTGTAGATTATGTTTGATAAATTTAAGAAACAAAGTACTTTGTTTATTTATTTCTATTTTCTGGTATTCTTAGTCATTTTCGTACTGTTTATATTATATACTATATTTAGAGTCTAGTGTTAACTAACAATGTAAAATCTACGAAAAAAACAATACAAAATTTTTGTTTTGTTTCTCAATTTACTATATTGTTTCTTATTTTATTATTTTTAATTTTTACTACATTTTAGTGTTTTGTTTAGATTTATTTTCTAAGTTTTTTTTAAAGTCTGGTACATTGTACTTAGATTATATTGTTTCTTAACAATATAAAAATCTAAAACCTTAAAAACGAAGTAAGAAACAATAAAAGTTTTTTAGTTTACGGTATCATTTCATATTTTCTTATTTACTTACTTAAATTTTACATTATTTCTTAGTCTCGTATACTACTACAGATTATATTAAACCTAAGAAAACTAAATGCGAATCAATATAGATTTTCTTTTGTTTGTTCTTAACTTATTCGTTTATTCTATGATTTGTTTCCTATATTTCTACATTGTTTCTTACTCTTTCGCACGATTATTTTATTGTTTATGATTATTGCTGTATATTGTTTACTGTACATTGTGATAATTGTTTCTGTTTCGATACATTATATCGTTGTTATTACAAATTTATATTGTTTCTGCACAATATAAAAATATCAGGACTTTGTTAAAGAAGTAAACAAACAAATTTCGTGTTTTGTTTCTTAATTTTCTGCACTTTTTTCTATTTTATCATCTAATTATTTATATTTTTTCGTTAGTTTTATAAACTTTTCAACTTACTTTCATTATATTTTTGCATACTTTACACCTTTTGTTATGTAATTTTTACTTTTTACATACAGATTAGGTTATATTCCTGTATAATAGTATAAAAGATGCAAGAAAAATTTCAATTTTTTCACGTGTTACAAAAATTCACTTGGTAAATGGAAAAGTATTTAAATATTTTTATATTTTTTAAATATATATTTTAAAATTACATTTTTATATATTAAAATGTCAAAATTTTCTAGAGAAGCCATCTTGATTGAAATTATTACAAAACGTTATTAATAGATACTCTCTTAGAGAAATTAATTTAGTATGTCCCCGTTAGAAATGCTAAAGGCCAAATTTCAACACCGTTTCCTATTAAGAATACCTATTTTGATGTTAAAAATCAGAAAACTTGGGATTTATTATTGATATAGATATTGAATAATCATGCCCGGAGCTCAAATCTTTGAATTTTTTATTCAAAGTTTAAAATAAAAAGAATACAAGAAATTAAATTTTTTTTAAACATTATTATTATTATTATTTTTTTAATATATTTTTTCCCTTATAAAATTTTTTCTGGTTAATTTAATGGATAAGTATTATCGATTTCTTTCCTTCCCTCATCTCTTTCTCTCTCTCTCTCTCTCCTCCCCATCTTCCACTCTGTTTTAGTTTTTCTAAATTGCAGAGAAGGGAAAAAAATTGGAAAAAAATCTTTATTGATGATTAAAGAATATCTATTTGTAAGGTGATTAACGAATATCTATTTATGTTTTGAGTAAAAAAGTCAAGTGATTTTTTTTCCTCCTGTGTAAAATGGCGATTTCTTTTTCGGTGATTAATTCGTAAGCTTGTATCATAATCTAGTGGTTAATTTGGTTAATAAATAGATAATATCTAAAAGTTAAAGTGTGTAATATATCGTAAATGTTTGGCATTTTATCGTAATCGAACCCACGCTTTTAGGAATGGGTTCAATTTCAACAAATGTGAACTGAATTTAAAGGGGTTTAGTAACCAAGCATTCAAACATATCTTAAATTTTTGAATTGCATTATATTTTTATGTATTTTGAGCTGCAATTTTCAAATTGCAAACCTCTATATTTCCACCGCCGTCCGTCTGTCCGTCCGTTCTTCCTTAATCTGAAGAAAGGAGTTAGATAAAAATCGAGACCTGATATTGAAAGCTTAAGGACCTGAAGCTCGATTAAATACATACGAAATTCTGGTACAGACCGGAAGTCACGTGATTTTTAAAATTAAAATGTAACGAAATTTGCAGCCCGGTATTATGATGATGTCAGAATAACTCAGTTTTAATTTAGATTATAATTAATGAAGAAAGAAATGGGTTTATTTCGTCTTTAAATACTGCTATTAGATTGGAATTTATATATAAAGGCATGGGTTCAGTTCATCTTTGAGTGTTGATCTTGTATTGGAATTCATGTAAAAAAAAAGGCATGGGTTCGTTTTCATGATTTAAATTTCGATTTTCCTTTCATCTTGATGTAATTTGTACATATTAAAGTTCAATCTATGTCTGAGTGTAATATTCTTAAACTAAAAACAGCGGTTTATACAAGAGCCGAATCCATGTCATTTACATTTAAATGGGATTCTAACTTTAATAAGATTCGGTTCTCATTTAAAAATAAGCTAACTAAGGTTTTAATTGATGTTAAATTTATATATAAACTGATAACAGTTCGGTCTCTACTTAGAATGACAAATCTCAGAGTGGTTCGAACCCACGGCTGAACTTAAAGTTATTATATGATAGGCTTTCGTCTCTATAAAATAAAAATTCATGTAAAAATGTAAAGTCGTAAGCTATAGACTCACATTGAAGAGTCTAAGATGCAGCTTGTTTATCTTATGTGCAAATTTTGGTGCACTCAAACCCACATCTTAGGACGTGGGTTCGATTTCCATATTTGATTGAACACTTTTTTTTTTCATCTGCAACAAAATATCTTCTGTTGATTTTAATGTAATTTATATACTAAAGTCTAGCATTCGTTTAAGCAGTTTACTTAATTACATAATAAATAAAATTGATTTTAATAATTTATAAACGTTTTTAAGGTATTTATGTATTTAAAACACGTTTAAAACTTTACATATTTATCATTTTAAAATATTCAAAAGGAGTGTTTATCACGTAAAATTGGATAGAAAAATAGGTTTATAAGTATTGAACAGTGTGCAGGTTGCTATTTTGATACATTGTTGTATGGTAACAATGCAAATATCATATTTTTCTTTATTTATAAACAAATATTTTCTTCCTCAAGGTTAAAATGTTATATTTTTAAAAAGAAAATTGATCGTTTATTTGTATAACATTAAATTTATTTGAAATTGTCTAACGAAAATTTAATAATTTAAATAAATTAAAATTGCTATTTAAGACGTTGAAAACATTAAATATTTTTTTAGAAACACGGTAAAATTGTTTACTGTGTTACTTAAATGTAATTCTGTTCGCTGCTTTTTTGTGTTTCTTACAAATAATGAACACTGTTCACTGTTCAATGTATAAATCCTTTTTCATGCGTTACGTTACACTTAATAGTGATCTTAGAAGTAGTAAACCATATTCAGTTTTTAATAACAATAGGAATTGTTTAGATTAAACAGCAGTGCTCTTTATTTCTATCTCAATAATTCCTTCTGTTATATGTTCAAAATTAATGAACACTGTTTATTGCTCAATTTAAATGCTTGTTATTCATTAAATTACTTAAAAGTAACGAATATTGTTTAAATTCAATCTCAAAAAATCTCCAGCAACGAGTTGCGTAACTTTCCCGGCAAAAACATTAAAATTGCGTGTAGCGCCATATGTTACGAGATTTTTATTCTAAAACACTTTTTATATTTATTAATTATTATAAAACGGGCAAAAGCTAAATTTTGATGGTAGATATGAGTTTTGTAAATAATTGTAAATGCTAATAACGAGTAAACTCTTTATTATTAAGTCCGATCCCACTAGAGATATGACACACAACCCCCTCTATCTCCCCAACCGTTCGACCTTTAACCTCCAAAATTTAAGAGCATCAATTTCCCTAATACGCAAATTCCCTTGCATAATTTCAAAAATTTTCGACAAAATGCACAGAAGTTATTAAGGTTGAAAATGAGTGGACAAAAAATCGCATCCAATACGCAAACATCCACGCGTATAAAAAAAACCCCAGCGAATTTTTTCGCATTTATCTATCTTTCGAGGTCTCCCGAGTTTCCTTCTGTTATATATAACAGCTGATTTTAATCTTTTTTGAAATATAAACATCTAAGAAAGCCTTTTACAATTATATTTCTCTCACTTTTTAGACGATATCTAAAAAGAAACCAGCATGAACGAATTACTCTCCCTCGTGTTTTTAAGTTGGAAATGTATTCCTTCGTCGGTTATTCAGAATATTATAAAGTAGTACGTATCTAAAAAGATAAATCTTCGAAAAAATTCCCTGAAAACTTTTACATTCTCTGAGAAATTGATCTGAAGTACGAAATGATATTTGACACTGTTGTAATTCCTTTTAAAAAATAGCTAGAAAGCTACTTGATACTGTACTAAAAAGTGTAAGAAATAAAAGAATTTTTGCTATTTTTTTTATTTATTTTTAACTATAGGCCTTATATATAAGCTTTTAAATAAAGTCTAGTTTGATTATAACCCATTACTTCACTAGAAATCTTTTAATATAAAGAAGAATGCCATACCCTTAAAAGTAGTGGTACTTACGTAACTATAAAAAGTATATTTATTAGTTTTAAATATTATTTTTGGTTCGAGTTTTTAAAAAATAATCAAATCGACTAGATTTTTTTGATGTTTTCAATGCAGTACATTCAATTTACAGTTTTATATAATCACCTTAATTGCTCCTTTTGTATTGCTGCTGAAAATTGGAGAATTTAGATTTACTTCTGGGTGTTTTCAGATGATTTTTTAGCAAATAAACAGTCTAAAAATTGATTAAATTAATGATTTTTTTAGATTGTTAATACAATAACATGATTTTTTGAAACTTATATCAATATAACAGTCCTTAAACTGTCATAAAGGTATTTTTTGTTTCATTGTATTTGTGCTGAAAATTAGACGAAGTGGGTTTTCTTCTAGAGGCTTTTAGATGATTTTTAGAAAATAAATTAAAAGGCAAATGAAGCAATTTTACTTTCTAAAAATTGATTAAATTAATCTGATTTTGAACAGAAAGAAAATACCTTTCTAACAGGAAGGGCATTTATTCGATTTTATAATTGTTTAAAAAAATGGAAACGGTTAGTGTTTTTAGAAGCCAAATAAATTAATTAGCTTAGAATAGCTTTTACTAATGTTTTCGAAATAAAATTGCCATGATTTTTGTGACTTTCGTGTTGTAAAACCAGTCTTTTAGAGTTATATATATAATCCTACGATACTTCAGTTCCATTGAAGATTATTTATTTCTGGGTGTTTTAGATGAATTTTTAGAATCGAAGTAAATTAGTTATATTAGAATGTCGTTGGAAAATAAAATTTAAAGTAAGTGTACGATTATTCACGCACCTAAATCCTTCCTTTTGCGTGACAAAACAGGTCAAGTCATAATAGACTTCTGGCGCCATCATTCTAGTCATAACAGACTTAGTTAAATCAATGTCACTGTGTTTGTATGACTCGGTTTGTTGGAGAAAATTTTTATCTTCATCTTTCCAATAATGCGAAATAAAAAAAAAACTAAATAAATAAATAAATAATGTAGCAATAACAATAAATATAACAATAATAATAAATCTAAATTATTCCGGATATTTTTATTTCCTTTTTTTTTAAAAGGTAAAATTTGATTCGCTTTTCAAAGAAATGTCTGCTTATTCGATTGGATTTTTGGGTGTTTTGGTTAGGTGTTTTTCAATCAATTACAGTTTATGGGTGTTTTGGTGGGATTTTTTGAATCAATTAGAGTTTATGGGTGTTTTGGTGGGATTTTTTGAATCAATTAGAGTTTCGAGGGGTTTTTGATGAGGTGTTTTTGAATCAATTAAACTTTATAGGGTTTTTTGGTGGTGTTTTTTTGATCAATTAAAGTTTCTAATGTTTTTGATGAGGTGTTTTCGAATCAATTATAGTATCTGGAATTTTTGGCAGGGTTTTTTTTAATTAATTAAAGTTTCTAGGGGTTTTTTTAATTAATTAAAGTTCCTACGGTTTTTTTGATGAGGTGTTTTTGAATCAATTAGAGATTCTAGGGTATTTTGGTAGTGTTTCTTTAATCAATCAAAGTTTCTGGGATTTTTGGTAGGATTTTTTGAATCAATTAGCGTTTATAGTGTTTTTGATGAGGTGTTTTTGAATCAATTTTAGTATTTGGAATTTTTGGCAGGGGTTTTTTTTAATTAATTAAAGTTTCTAGGGTTCTTTTGATGAAGTGTTTTTGAATCAATTAGAGATTCTAGGGTTTTTCTATGAGTTTTTTATTTTTGAACCAGTTTGGAGTTTCTGGTGTTTTAGTGAAGATATTTGAATCAATTAGAATTTCTATAGAAAAACCTCATCATTTTGATGAGATTTCTTGAGTCAATTAGTGTTTGTGGGTTTTTAGATGAGTTTTTTCGTAGAATCTACCGAAAATATTTTCTTTGACGATGTGAAAAATATGAAAAACAGTTCTCTATGTTTTCGTGTTCCTAATGAATTTAAATTGCTAGACATTTCTTCTAAAAAATCGAAATAAATAAAAATTACAAAACTTTTCTGTTTTCTGAAAAAGTTTTATTTGTTTCATTTTGATGAAAACTTTTTCTGTTTTTATCAAAATGCGTTGCTTTATAGAAACAATTTTTAAAGAATTTACTTATTTTATATAGTTTTTAGAAAAATTTACTATGTATTTCCAGATATTTCTTCTTTATTAACATAAAATTTGCTTCGAGCTTTCGATAACTATTTGCTTATTCGATTGGATTTTTATGAGATTTTTAATTAACTGCAGGTTTTTTAAAGATGAAATAGAATGCGAGGAAAGTATAAAAAATGTGAAAGCAGTTCTATGTTTCTTTTTTTTATATTATTATATATCTCATTAAAAAGTTCTCATATTTTTAAATATTTTTCTATAAAATTATTCTCATAGGAATTTGTTTTAATAAAGTAAAGCAAATTGTTAGATAGGTTTTCTATTAAAAAAAATAGCACAATTATAGAAATATAAAATTTCTATATAAATATTTCTAAAATTTTATATAGAAAATATAGGAATTTTTATATATATATATATTTTCTAAAAAACTCTCATAGATTTTTTAGAAAACTGTGTTTCGATATTTCTCTTTTAAGGTAAAATTTTACTTCATTTTTTCTAAAAACTCTACTTATTCGATTAGGTTTATTGAAAATTTGATGAGAGTTTATCTGAATTAATAAAATATTTCCCAAAAAAATTCGAGTTGTATACAAAAAAATAGATAATATAATTGATTTTTCTGTTAATTTTCTTATTAAAAATGCATTATTTTCTTCAAAAAATCCTCTTTGTAAACCAAAGAAATTTTTTTTTGATTTACAAAGTAAAAAACACTAAACCAATTGAATAATGTTATTTACTTGGTTACACGTAAACTTTACTTTAATAACCATAAATAAAATTAAATTTTTTGATATATATGTGTTGGGGTTTTTTTTTTAAAAAAAACGTTAAAGAAATTTACTACAAGTAGATTATCCGATATCAAAATTGTATCCGTAATTTATCATTCCAGATAGTAAATGTAAGGTTGAGTGTTTCTATACTGTTATTGCTATGGTAACCGATAGTATATACACACAGACACACATACAGACACACACAACTTTTAGATATGACTATGTCTACTGATCCATGCAATCAATGTAACTATTTACTTCTATTATTGGATTGTATTATTTTTTGTTTAAAGATAATCATTTTTTTTTTTTTTTTTAATGTTTTTAGAAAGTGACTCTAGCAATATTTATTGTATACAGCAGATATATAGACAGAGAATTATTTTATAAATACAGCGAAACCTTTCCTGTTGAGAAAAATAAATTACTACCGCTTAAAACGTAATATTCGGCTTGTTTATATATATATGTTCTTAATTTGGTATTTTGTATTTAGGAAATACCTGTCTCTATAAAAATATATTGCGTGTATTTGTATTGTTAGAAAGTTAACTTATACATAAACAAAAATCTACCTCACCTTACTGTCGTATTTATAAAACCTCAATAAAAATTGAGGCATGTTATAAATACAACAGTAGCTTTCTCCCATTAAGAAAAATAAATGATTAACATTTACAATATAATGTTTTACTGGCCTTTTTTACACGTGTAATTTGGTATTTTGTATTCTAAACGCTATTTAGCATATTTCCGTATTGTTAAGTTGAATTATTTCTATAATTTTCATACTTGTAATCCTCGACGATCGTAAATATTAAAAGTTTATTATCTACACAAACTATCTTGTATCTAGAAATTGTAAATTTTCTAGTAAAATTTTCTGTGTTTTATCTTTCATTCTCTCACTTACTATTCACTTGATGAATTTTTATTGTCATATTATATATATATATATATATATTTGCATTTTTAAAGGTAAATTCGCTCGGCATTTTATAAATTTAAACATTAAAAAAGATATCTTTGCTTGTATATTGTAATTTTAATACAGGTATCTTTAGTTATGTATTGTAGTTTTAAGCATTTTTAAAGTTATTTTTACTTAGTTTATTATATTTTTTTAAAGATTTTTGGGGAAAAATTATATTTTTTAATCAATTTTATTAAGAAATAAGTTGATATACGAAAGGATATTTTTTTCCCCTATTTCTTTTTTCTAGACATTCCTATGGAGATTGGGTTCAGTATGCGATCGTGTTTACTACATTTCTATCTTTGTATTTATATTTCGTGTATTTGATTTGAATATCTCAAATTCTTACTACTCAAAATCTGAATTATTTTTTTCCGTTTTTTAAGCTCTTATTATCTTGTATACATTCCTTAAATTCCCATTCAATCATACAAGAAAACATAAGTTTTTACTTGTAATAACTTTAGATATTTTACGGTTTTTTTATGGGAAAAAAAAAATATATATATATATATATATTGTAAAATGTTATACAGCATTTAAATCGATTTAATTGAATTAATAATAATCATTTTCTTTTTAAACTTTTATTCATAAAAATGAGGGAATTGTATGAAGAAATTTGTAAATTAATTTTTAAGTAGTAGATTTTAATTTGCAAGTTGTAGTAGAAATATTGTCGATATGTAAGCTTACTAGTGTATATTAAAGTCTGTGTATTGTATATACAATAAAACCTCGATATACCGCCACCCCAAATTGCGCTACTCTGTTAAAGTACCAACGAATATAGTCAAATTTCGTCATAGTTTCTAAATAGCGTTGCTTTTTTTAAAAGTGGCTTATGAATACATACCAAATTCGATATAGCATCTTACTAAATAACCTCGTAAAAGTGTTTATGTGTACATTCAAGCCTCGATACAGCCCTTTCCTAAATAGTGACACTCTTTCAAATCGCTAATGAATACTCGATATAGCGCTTCCCGTTAAGTCTCGATATAGCGCTTCCCGAATAAGGCCGCCATTGAAAAGTGCTGATGAATACAGTCTAGACTCGATATAACGTCTAAATAGATAGGAACTTATACCAGGGTAATGTTATGTGTACAGTCAAGTCTCGATATACCATTCTACTAAATAGTGCCACTCTCGTAAAGCGTCAATGAATATCTGTGTACGGATTATATTTCGATTTAACGCTATAATTTACTTGCCTCTAAAACTGGCACTAAATCGAGTATGGCGTTAAAAGCGCTAACGCACAAAAGTATATACATTACATTGTACAGTACAATAGAAGTATAATTAAGCTTGTAAGGATATTTGCAATATAACTGAGTGTACAATTAATATATAATATAAGTACAGCTTGCAACTTATAATTTGGAGAATAAGTTAATTAATAGATTACATTTGGAATAAACATAATTAGATTTAAATGTGTAATTTGTATACTACATTTGTAATCTCTCTGTAAATTATTCTCAGAATAATATAAATTTATCTGAATTTACTATTTATAGAAGGAATGTAATATAATTTAATAATATGTAAAACTTATATATTATGTACTGTACATTATAATGCAAAGATATGATTGTTTGGAACATACTAGAAACATATTAGGAGTATTCTAATAATATACAAGCTATAACTATACTAGGAAAACCAGTAGAAAAACACCAGGAACACTTTTTGTAGTGTTCCTACTATGTTAGTACACACTAAAACAGTAAAAAAAATGAATAATTGGAATGTTTTAGAGTACACTAGTGCACACTACGGACAGTAGAAAACGCATATTACAGCCATACTAGAAAAACCAACCTACTAGGAACACAATCTGTGGCGATTAAGCGTGTACCCAGTAACACAAAATGTTTATTAGGTACACGCTTAAGCACCACGAAGTAAATACTAGGAATGTACTAGGAGCAGTTTTGTACACTAGACAGAGCACAAGATATATAATAGGACAATACTAAAAAAACACTATTTAGAGTTTACAAGGAGCATATTAGGAACACTAAAACTACGTAATAAATAATACAAAGCGAATACTACACATTATAACACACTAAAAACATATTAAGAATACCAAGAATTCTTACATTATACTAGGAATGAGTGTTTCTAGGTTAAATATGAGCATAATTTGTATAGAATAAATCGCGTATAACATTTAATATTATTATTTTTAAGACAAAAATTCTATTTATACCACATCAAAAACCAATTTATTTTTTCTAATGTTTGCAGTCGGCTACACGATGCAGGATATACGATATAAATGGCAAAAGGGAGAAGAGTCTGTTGGAATGTCAACAGAAGTCGAACTGCCACAGTTTAAGGTCAGAGGGCATCGACAAAGTTCAAAGGAAGTTCATCTCACAACAGGTAAATAAATAATAAAATAAATTAATTAAACCTTTAAATATCGATCTTTTAAAAATAATCTCATTTGTTTAGAGACGTGTTTTTAGGAGAAAAATCAAAAAAGGAGAAAAAAAAATCCTGTTTTTCTTTTTTTTTTTGGAAAGTTGGGTTTTACAAATCTGTAATAAAAGACCATTTGTTAATTCTTTGTCCAAAATCTTTCTTTAATCTATCTTTTCTTTGAAAGGTATCTTTTGTAAAAATATTTTTGTCGCTGATAATTAATCACTCGACAAAGCAATAACATTATTATTATTATTATTATTCTTTTTTCCCGATGTCAGAGCTTCTAAAACATGTTTTTTTTAAATTTTATTTTATATTTTTAATCGATAATAATTACAAATAAATGATTGTTTAAAAGTGTATTTATTTATTATTATTTTTTGGGTTTATTAATTACATTTTTTGGTGTTTTTTTAAGAAGATTTAAATAACTTTTTTGTGTTTTTTTAAAATTTTATTTGGTGTGTAATAAATATTAAAATTGTTTTTTGGTGTTTTGAATTTACTGTTTTTATATCATTTTTAAGATTTTTGTTATTAGTAATGTTATAAAAATTGTTTTTAAAAATTTAATAGCAGCATTATAAGCCCAAAAAAACAGCACAATAGTAGCATCTTTATATAAAATAATTTAATAAAAAGAATTTTGTGGAATAAATTCAACGCTCAAAAAATAATAAAACAACAGTGTGGTTCATAGTAACAAATGCTGAAAACATAACGACAACGGTAGAATAATAATAATAATAATAAACCCCCTAAACAACACAACAATGAACTTTAAAAAGTTAAAAAAAACAATGTGTTCCTAATACTATCGCTCTCAATAACATTTGAATAGTGTAGCCCTCAGCAACAACACAACACCATACTCAATATTGTCTAAATAGTGTTACTGTTGACAACAACACCTCTCAATAACGTCTGAATAGTATAGCTCTTAACACTTAAAGAAACCACTCTCAATAATGTCTCAACATCATCACCCTAAATAAACACCACTTCAATAGTGTAGCTCTTAGTATGAGCACAACACCAACCCAATACGTGACAATAGTGTTGTTCAGCACGAACCCAACACCACCCCAATACGTGTTAATAGTGTAGCTTTTAAGAACTCAACAATTCCCGTCTCAATAGTGAAGCTCTTAACAACAACTCAACAATAACAATTTTCAGTAACACTAGAAAATATAGAGCAAAACACGACAATAAATATTTCATTAAATATAAAATAATTAAAATTATTTTTTGTATATTTAAAAAATAAGTATATAAATTAAATTTTTATTATATTTATATATTTTACTCATTCACTGTCACGTCAGTCAGAAAGACTGACAGTTAATTTTCTTTAACCACCAACTCAATGACTTTAATATTATCGCATACTTATTGTTGTGGCTGATCATCTTAAATAAATTTTTTGACAATATATATTTTTTTCATTCTTTGGATTTAACGTAATGAAAATTTAATAATAAATAATATCATTCATCAACCTGAAACGATTTTTTTTGAACACATAAATTGTTTATCGTCTACATCGAACTAAAGTTACTGAAAGATAATTTTGTGGTCGCGAGAAAATGCTCCAGTGTGATTTTTTTTAATATCCAAAAACTACGAAAGTAATTTTTTGAATGTAAAATTATGTTGACGTGCCTTAAATAATTGTATGCAAATATGAATCAAGTTACTTTCCGATTCCATGTCCAAAAAGTCCAAAATTATATCCAAAAAAAATCCATGTCCTAAAAATTCGAAATTGTGTTTTTAGGTGTGGAATATGCTTACGTAATCCATGTCTAAAAATTCGAAACACTACACCTAAAGAGATTCAAACACTGAACCGAAACGGATCCAACACTGAACCCAAACGGATCCGACACTGCATTCAAAGAATCCAAAAACACTTCACCCAAACAATCTAAACACTGGATCCAACACTGGATCAAAGAAAAGGATCCAACAGTTTACCCAAAGAGATCCAAACACTGAACCCAAACGGATCCAGCACTGCATTCAAAGAATCCAAAAACACTTCACCCAAACAATCTAAACATTGGATCCAACACTGGATCAAAGAAAAGAATCCAACAGTTCACCCAAAGAGATCCAAACACTGAACCCAAACGGATCCAGCACTGCATTCAAAAAATCCAAAAACACTTCACCCAAACAAGCTAAACACTGGAAGTAATGTTCAAAATAACCACTCAGTCGGTTTAACGAAACACCAGGTTTATATTTACAATATAAATGTACAAAATACTACAAAATTAGAGTCACAATTAAATATGCACAAACACTAATCCAACGACAACCGACTATTCCCGTACACGTTCGTCGAAAGAAACTCCTTACGAACAAACAGACTTGTAATTACAAAACCTCCGAGTCCGGGACAAGTTCGTACTAAAACACTTGGGTTTACTTTATCCCGGATTTCCGTGGCGTCCAAGGAGAGAGTTGGTTAGCACTTCAAGTAACGACGGATCTCAATCCGATCCGATCCTCCCCGATACGAACCCAGCCGATCCCGATACGAACTCTGTTCCCGCCGAAACTACTGCTAAAAATAGTGTCCGGCGTTTGAATCGTCCGTCAATCAAATTTGAAAGTTTCCACAACGGGCCGACAACGTTCACTTCCCGCCGGCCAATCGTCCGTCTGTCGTCGATTTGAAACACAACGGATCTTTCCAACGGTCGTTTCTAACGGCCGACTCTAACGGCTTTTCCGTTATGAAAGTTCGTTATAATAAAACGGGGCGGAAATCGCTCGCCTAGCGATTCCAAACCCTACACTGGATCCAACACTGGATCAAAGAAAAAAATCTAACACTGGATAAAGAAAAGGATCCAACAGTGCACCCAAAGAGATCCAAACACTGAACCCAAACGGATGTAACACTCCATTCAAAGAATCCAAAAACACTTCACCCAAACAATCTAAACACTGTACCCAAAGAGATGCATTTAAAAACATGCATTTAAAAAATCCAAATATTACACCCAAAAAATCCAAATGCTGCACGTAAAGAAATCCAAATGCTGCCCCTACAGAGATTTATACATTAACTCAAAAAATCCAAACACAGAATCCAAAAAATTTAAACACTGCATTCAGAAAATCCATGTTCATAAACTTATGTTTTTCTATGTGAAATATGCTAAAATGTTTTCGTAAATGACTGTATATCGATATCACGTGAGTGTATTCGTGTGTATGTACAGATTTTGGAATTGTCTAAAAATTTTTTACATGTTACATAATATCCAAAAAATGTAACATTGCGATTTTTTATGTAAAATATGTTGATACAGTCCTTACTATGTGTAAATATTTTGTCTGTATGTGTTAGATGTCTAGATGCGCGTATAGATATGTGCTTTTGTGTATGTATGTTTAGACATGTGTCTAGGTGTTTACGTGTGTCGACATTTGCCTTAGTTGTTTATGTGTGTGTAGACGTACCTATGTTTAGGTGCTTATACATTTAGGTATATTTAGGTGTTTACTGCTTAGACATATGAGTATATATATGTGTTCTTATGTGTTTAATTATGCATCACTAATGTGCATTTTTCCCATTTTCAACAGGAAATTATTCACGTTTAGCATGCGAAATTCAATTCGTCCGAAGTATGGGATATTATCTTATTCAAATTTACATTCCAGCCGGTTTAATTGTCATCATATCATGGGTGTCGTTTTGGCTCCATAGAAACGCAACACCAGCACGTGTAGCCTTAGGTGTTACGACAGTGCTAACTATGACTACACTTATGTCCAGCACAAACGCAGCCTTACCAAAGATATCCTATATAAAAAGCATCGACGTATATCTTGGAACGTGTTTTGTGATGGTGTTTGCATCATTGTTGGAATATGCCACTGTCGGATATTTGGGGAAGAGAATTGCCATGAAGAAATCGAGAACTCAGTTAATGGCGAAAATTGCTGAACAACATCGTCACAGGTGTCATGCTGCTGCAGACTCTGGAGCCGATGCTATTTTGCTTGCCAATCCTGATATACCCTTGATGAGAACAGCGATCAGACAAACAGTAAGTACCATTTTTCCTTTATCTTCAGAACAATTAATATCGTGATGTTCTGTTAATAAGCGATTGATAATTGAAGCGAGACGTGAAGGAACTGTGTATTCATCCAAAAAATTATACAGTAATGTTCGTTTAAATCCAATGGGAACCGAACCCGTTGGATTTAAACAATGGTTCTGAATGGAACTATTCAGAACTATTATTTAAATCTGAATTTTTAGTATATTCGTCCTCAAGTAGAAATTAAATAAATTTTTAAATATTATCGAAGAACATGGGTTCGGCCCCGAAAAGTACATATATGTTCATTTCTATATTGCTAATTAGAACCAAATCCCTTTCTGAGTATAAGAAGATGTCGCGGGTTCGGTTTTTTGCTTGTGTCTTAGTTTCATGGTTATACTCGGGTAAGAACCGAATCCATTATGAATATTAAAGAAGAATGTAGGTTCGGTTCTCGTATGCTAAATGATATTCATATATAATAATTTATATATTTAAATCTTGATTTCTGAACTTTTTCTTGTGATAACCTTATTCAATGAAACAGTAAAGGCGTGGGTTCGGTTCCAAGTATAGAACCAAATACAATTTAGAAACAAATTCTTTTTTTATATTCTATATTTAGGTTTTCGATCTATTTCTCATTATATTGTACTGTACGTGTATACAATATAAATATTAGTAGAGACGTGGGTTCGACTCTCAGATCTAAAACTATATAGGGCTAATTTTTAAATTTAATTCTCGATTACTCAGTTTATCTTATACGACAAAATGATAACATTTGTCATACAAGAATATTAGTGCAGACGTGGGTTCAGTCCCCAAATGAAAAACTAAATATCTTTTGTATTTATTTCTAAATTCCTAACTTTTCTCGCGTGATAACCCGTACCCATTCTGAAAATTAGTAAAAGGAGTGGGTTCGGTCCTCCCAATCCGTCCTTCTTTGATTACACACGCTGTTTATATATTAAATTTAAGTTTAGTAGCGATAAAAACCGAGAAAACTGATCAATTTTTATTAAAAAAAAATAAGCTATAATTAATACTTTAACACTCCCCAAACGGGTAGGAAATCATTTTAACAGATCAAAGGATCGTGTTTCTAAATTCATTTCTAATTTCCACACATCTGAGAGAAAGTAGAAATCATCTTAATTATCTGGAAACTAAACGAGAACGGACAATTCGCAATTAGAGAAACTAAAATTGCAATTATCAACAGATTTTCTCGATTCCAACTTCAATATAGTCTTTGTGTTCAACTTTAGATAACATCAAATAAAGCAGAAACAATGAGAGTATGTCTCATTGCACCTTGGCATCTGGTTATTTCTTTCTCTTGGTGATGAATGTCTTATTGATTCTACACTGACTTGTATTGACACGCGTTTGTCATATTTCTTAGTAAAGTTGTGTGAGCTTTCAGATATATCAAGTTGGATTTCAACGAAGATTTTTTTTTTCATTTTGTTTTTTCTATCCTCTCTTACACTTTAATATTATACTTTTCGGTGGAATTGAAAATTTTTTAGATATATAGAAATATATATATATATATATATATATATATTCTATATAAAGTATGTGCCATGTTCAGTGTTGTAACCGACAGCAATTGCAAGTTGGGTTTCTTTAAATCTTCAATTTTCTGTTTATTACTAACTTTATGTAACTGAGTATTTTTTTAAATGGCTATTCGATAATTTAGGGCCATTTTGGGGGATTTTTTTAAAGAATTTTGGAATAATTTCTCGGGTTTCTTATATAGAACATGCTCGAATGGATAACATCACTGAAGCATGTTGATCGGGGCGTGGGTTCGCGCCTGACCAGCGTGGAGTTTTCACGTGTACGATATCTAAATAGGGACCATTTTCCTATAGAAATCTAGGTATTGATTTGCCTTATTAAATTCATACAGAACCCACACAATACGTGTTGAACAGTTAGTCAGGCCGTGGGTTCGTGTGTTAGCCGCGTGTTTTTTTTACATGTGTAACACTAAACAGGAGCCAGTTTCCCATAGAAGTCTACGTATTGCCTATGAATTTTGTTGCCCCTTATCCCATTAATCCAATATTCTTATCCAATCTATAGAACTTTATACAATTTGTGTTGATTCAACAACATATAATTGAACTTTTTAAAATTTTTTAGCGCAATTACTAACTGTATCGCGTTTCTTTTTAATAAATTTAAAATATATCTTCTAATTATTAATTATTATTATTACAAAAAATTCTTGTTTATCCATTATTCGTGAAATATATAGCAATTGGAGAGTGTTTCTTTGAATGTTCACACTAACCTTAAACACAACTTAATATATAATATGATTTTTTTTAGAAATTTTAGTTCAAATTTTGTAATTACCAATTGTTTTAATTGTACATTTTTTTAGGTATTTAGGTGAATCAATTTTTTGATTCCATTATACTATTTATTCAATTAGACAAAGGTTTTTTTGTACCTTCAGCTATATTAACTTTCTAACTATAGTGATTTTTGTATTATTTTAAAGCCTAAACTAGTAATTATAAATCATTTTAATAGAAATTTTGAAAGATACTGTAGAAAATTTTACGTTGAATGTATAATTTGCGCTGAAATGATAACAATTAAGAATGGTGTTTTTTGAACCTCACTTTAAAGGATATTATCAGATTTAATGTCTACAGTTTTCAACTTTTTAGAAAATTTAAATCTTATTTTCTAATTTATAATCATTTTAGTAAAGGTGCAGTAAGTGTATTTTAAAGGGTATAAGGGTATTTTTAAGGGTAATAAAGGTATTTTTCAAAGGTATAAAAGTTAATAAAGGTATTTTTCAAAGGTATAAGGGTTAATAAAGGTATTTTTAACGGTAATAAGGGTATTTTTAAAGAATATAGTGAACAACGTTTGTTTTTTTTCTCCATATGATGCGACATTTTAAGTTAAGAGCAATCGAAAATAGAATTCTTTGAAACTTTACGCTTCTTAATATAGAATTTTTAGAAATTTTAATAGAAGATTTTTATGTTTCTGTAGAATATATGCATAACGTTAAAAAAGAATAAAAACTAGGAATAGATTTTTTAAAACTTTAACTTCTGCAACTCGAATTATTTTAGAAATTTTAAAGCCTATTCTACAAAATATTTATGATTTTTGACAAGGAAATTTTATATTTATGAATGTATTCGGTAGTGTATTAATATTATTTTTGCCTTGTTTGTCTGGAGATGTTGAATGAATACATGGCGTTGACCTATGACATTTTTCTGTCGTGAAAAAGTAACTCAATTAGATCTGGTCGTCAACTGCCGTTCTCACCTACTTCTTCCATTTCTTTTATTACGGTTTTAAAAAAATACACTGCGTGTTGATTCGCTAATCACTTCCTACCTTCGTTAATCGAATTAGTGTCTTTGTCTCCTCGAAATAATGCCACTAAGTAAGAAGTGTGTTAAAAGTTCGATACAGGAAGGAAGTTTGTACATAAAAATAGGTAAAATAATCGATAAAAATGATATTTTTGCATCTATTTTTTAGAAAATTCTATACAAAATCGATGCGTTTATAGAAATTATTGCACATATTTCTATCAATTTTTGCACCTAATTCCAGTTTGGCACGTATTTTTCAAAAAATTTGATGTGTTTACCATTAATTGTTGCACATAGTTCTTACAAAGTAACACGCTTCTATTATTGAGCCAATATTTATTTTAATTTTTTCTCCAATTTTCACATGAAAAAACATAAATTTAAATCAATTTTTGCACTTATTTCCTCGAATCTAACACGTATCGATTGCTAAACCTATTCACAAATTGGCATATCGTATTTATTTTAGTTGTTGTATTTGTTTTACTATTGCACATTTGTTTGCTGAGAAATTAGGCTAAAAAATTATAGTTTTTACACATTATTTCTTCTAAAAATTACCTCAATTGTTCACTAATTCAAAAATCTACAGTTTTACATTAATTTTTGCGCCTATTTCTTGAAAAATCGGTACATTTGCTTCTATTACTGCATCCAGTTTCTTCAGAAATCAGCGCACAATTATATTAATTATGGAACATTTTTATCATTAATTTTGAGGTAAATCAAACTTTAATTTATTAATTTAAAAAAAACAATAAAATTAATATAATTAAGAATCATAAATTCGTGTTTAACCACTTGTAATAAATGAAGTGAGCACGGTGTTGGGAAGTTTAATTTGGATAATAGCATTCGGACATCACAAGTTGACATTATGTCTGAAGTAGATTAGAGGGAACGATAAGACTGAAAACTTCAATAATTCTAAAAATCGTTAGAGGGATATGACATTGTTGTAATTAATGATGAGGTTTTTTACTGCCAGACACACATACGTACTGTACATTTATTCTTTCTCTGCTTATAATAATTAGTATTGGAAACTTATTTTTCTTGTAAGCACCTAATGACGACAATGATTGATTAATTCCTCTGCTACAGAGGTAAATAGCAATAGTATTTACCATTACACCAATAATTTACCTCTGTAAAACCTGCACAGTAGAACCTGTCTAAACCGGAAGCGATTCCAGTTTAGACAGGTTCTACTGTATTTTTACATAAAATACAATATCGCTTTGTACAGTTTTAGTGGTAAATTGTTAAACAATTTCTTCTAATTAAAAAAAATATATATATATACTTTAAAGTTATGTTCTTTTAATTAGAAGGAAGTATGCTTAACGTGCAATTATTTATTGTGACATGGTCACAATGCCAGCCTGCAATTTTTAATTATCTTTTAATTTAAAAACATCACGTGGTTTCCGTTCTAGACCGGAAGTTCGTATATACCTCCGATCCCCGGTTAGCTCTCTATATCTGGTCTGGATTTTAGTGGGGGTTATTTTGCCCCTTTACATCATACTTCTCCTGATAACCATCGAGTCATGTCGGCCAAATATCTAACCCTGTACTGGAGAAAATTTTGAATTGAAAGCACCTGACTTCCGGTTCAGGTCAGAAGTTCTATAGTTAATCGAGACTTCCAGCATATAAAATTTACATATCTGATCTTGATTTCCATCTATCTAACTCCATTCTCGAGATTAACGTAGGGCAGACAAACAGCCTGATGGATGAGATCGAAAATGTAAATGCAATTAGTATTATTTCCGCATATTAATGCTATATTTTATGTAAAATATAGTCGCTGAAGACATAAATCATTGTTATAAAGTTAAATATTATTTTTGTACATCTATACAGAACAATACTCTATATTAATAAAACATTAATATGCATTAAAGTACTGCACAATCTCTAATAAGAGCAGTGTTTTTCTGTATCACCTTATATACTTCAATAGAGATTTGAGTTGTGTTGTTAAACAGTTTCTAATAAAATATATATATATATAATTAGTTTAAAGTATGCCCTTTTATTTGAAGAAACTATGCTTAATTGGGATGTTTGCAGGTCTCTGAACCGGAAGTCACGTAATTTCAATTCAAAAACTTCCCCTGAACGGAGTTACATAGACGACTGGCATGACTCTATTGATATCAGGAAAAGTATGATTTACAGGGGCAAGACACTATTAAAATTGAGAGCACTGCGACAAAAATTGCAGCCCAGCATAATAATTTCTGCTGGTTAAAAAATATAACTTTAAATTAATTACTTTAATAATTATAATTAAGATTTGTGTTCTAAATTGTGTTAATTATGTAAATATTTGCATATGTAGTTAGTTTCTGTCCAGATATAGATTGGGATATATTATATTGATGGTTATAGTTAAGATATATTGATATGTCTAATTAGTTATAACAGAAATTGTAACTAAAATTAATGTAATATATTACTACAGTTCAAATTAGTTGTACATGTGACCTATATTAGTTTACAAAACTCAAATATGAGGCTTGATGGTTAAATATAAACAAGATAATAGTTAAAAGTTGAGTATATTAAATGAAATTTACTTATATGTAAAATTGATATGCATTCACGACCCTTATATATAGATATGGTTAAGAGTCGGGTGTTTAGATCCAGTTCTAAAACAAAATACGTGTTATATATATACGTGTAATAATACAATATACATAATAACAAACAATAAACAATATAAATTCTGTCATTGTGCATGCGTTATTAGTACTCCACAATTGGATCTGAACCCTCAACGCTTACATTTATTTACAGGTACTGTTACATTTATTTGTTCATTTGTTCTTTAAAGCAAAATACGCATTATAACACTATACATTTTGCCTCTTTGAGTACGTTTTTTGATACGAATTGGATCTAAACCCTCAACTCTTACATTTATGTACAGGTACAGTTGAGTCATTGGTTCATATCCAGCTCGTAAATCAATCATTAAAATATCAGTATGGATATTTTAATGTGTAATAGGCGATAAAGTATATCCTTATAGATGTGGGTTCGTTCCCCAATTTATTTTTTTCCTTTTATTTATTAATTTATTTATTGTTTTATGCCAGAAGGTACATATAAATAATAGTAATTAATACATATAGCATGTTATTCTCTGTATATATGGAATTATATTGTTAATATTAATAATTATATTTAACACATATATATAGTCTAGTTATAAATTTAAAATTTGTTATAATTATACTTAGGATGTAAATTAATTATAATTACATAGCCTCTTGTTATAATTTGATTGCATTGACAATTGATATATTTGATAAGAGGCGAAGTACGTCGATATCAATAGATACAAGTAGAATAACTCGATAAATTGTAAATAACTTATATATAATAATTAAAATATAAATTATAAAGACAAAATATTTATTTATTTATATTATTTAAGTCATTAAATGTGTGTAATTTGATATGGTGCTCGATCATAACTTTCTAACGCTGTGTGCACATTTATAGTGATATTTACGTTTAAAAAGCTTTAAAAATTATAAAATTAATAAACAAAATATATAAAATTTAATAAAATTCTTAAAATAAATTAATAATATAATTAAATCTACGTGTATAATTCCACAAATATGTATAACTTCACGTGTTAAAAACAATGTAAACCCTGTCACTACCCCTGTTTATAATGAAATTTATATTTAAAAAATTATTAAATAAACAAATAAAATTTAAGAAAAATAAACATATAAAATAATTAAATATTTGTTAAAAACAATTCAATGAATTCTTACCTTTAAAAGCGTATATTTAAATTTAAAATCAAATTAAAACTCCTATTAAACTCAATATAAAATGAATCATTAAAGATGTTTTAAAAGATTTTATTTCACATTCTATAATTAGAATAGAAACTTTTATTACTAGAAAATTTGAAAATATATAAGCATCTAGAGAATTTAAGATCAACAAAAATACCTGAAGGCAAATTCTAGCGACCTTTTGAAGTTTAATTTAAATAAAACTATGTTAAATACTACAACCCCCCCTTAATTAGGATGGTAGTAGTAGTAGTATTTATTATTAAAATACGTCCTGCATGTCTGACCTTAAATGTGCTAAGATTTAGTTTTAGATTATTAACATTTTTCTAGAATTTTTCTTGAAATAAATAAGACTGTGTTAAATAATACCGTTTCCTTAATTGAACAGTAGCAGTTCTTATTATTAAAGTACGTTCTGTACGTCTGGCCTTTAGGATGTTGAGTTTATTAGAGTATTAGAATTTTTTTAGAAATGAATACTACTATGTTAAATATTACTTAATTAAAATAGTATTTGTTATTTAAATAGATCCTGTGTGTCTGACCTTGGAAGCTACCAATATTTAGCTTTAAATTATTATTTTTTAGAATTTTTCTAGAGGAAAATAACCTGTTAAATATCATTTTCTTAATTAGAGTGATTGTATTAGTAATTATTATTACAACACATCCTGTTTGTCTAAATTTAAAAGAGTGTAAAATTTGTTAGTATTTTTCTAGAATTTCTCTAGAAATAAATAAAACTATGTTAAATACTCTTATTTCTTAATGAAAAGATAATAATAATAGTAATAGTAATAGTAAAAGTAGTATTAGTTAATAGTAAAATACGTTCTGTTTGTCTGATCTGAAAAGTGTTCAATTTTTTATTGTATTAGTATCATTTACTTTTAGAAAAATTCTAAACTGCGTTTATTACTTACTACCTCTTAATGAAGTTGTGTAGTAGTAGTTTTTATCAATTAAAATGGCTGTGTTGTCCGACCTTATACAGCGTTTAATTTAATCTCTGATTAGTCTTCTAGAATTTTTCTAGAATTTCTAGAATTAGTTTTGTACATTTTTCTAGAACATCTCAAAATATATTTTCTGATATGTTTCTAAAATGTATAAAATTAGTTTTTCTACAATTTTTAAGAATTTCTAGAATTTTTCTACGTTTATCTAAAATTTTTAGAATTAGATTTTATAGAATGTTTCTAGAACGTATAAAATTAGTTTTTCTACGTTTTCTGAAATTTCTAGAATTACTTTTTCTACATTTTCTAGAATTTCTAGAACTGGTTTTTCTACATTTGTCTATAATTTCTATAATTATTTTTTCTTCATTTTTCTAGAAATTATAGAATTTCTTTTTCTACATTTTTCTAGAAATTACAGAACTGATTTTTCTAGATTTATCTAGAATTTTTCTAGAATACATAGACAATTAACAGTTAGAAAATTATACTTTTGCATCGAGAAATAAAAAAATACAGAAATAAAATTAATTAATTTATTTATTTAAAGAATTTAATTTTTAATACTATGAAAATAAAAATGTATATCATTCTAACAAATTTTTAGTTAATTAAATTTCATTTTAATCGTATTTAAAATAATTCTTAAAGCTTTACATTTTATTTGTGAACAAAGTTTATAATTTAATAAAAATTAATTAAGTAAATAATATAATATTTTTAATAATTAAATTTAATGTGACAGTTTTTTATTGTCGTTATTATAAAATTACGTTTAATTTAATTTCATTTTATTATTTTATTTGTATAAATTCTATTTAAAAAACTCACTCGAATATTAATTATATTTAATAAATATTTTAGATTTTTTATTTGAATATTGAACAATAAATTTATGACGATTATTTGTTCTTTACATCGAGGGGAAAACAAATTTAAAAATTGCATTCCTCTACCCCTTCATTCATCGAAGAAAAGAAATAAAATAAAATTAAAAACGACTATTCCAAAAAAACAGTATCTATCGCCCTTGACGGAAATTGAAATAATAATGTTATCAGTTGGAAAATTTTACAAATTAGATTTTTGTAAAGGAAAATATTTTCTTTAATATTATTGGACAATTTTAAATTTCATTTTCTCATTTTATTATTATTATTTTATTTTTTTCAAAGTTAAAAAAATTTACTTTCTTTGTACGATCATATACCTCTCTTTCTAGCGCGTTTTCCCCCTTTTTACCGAGTTTTCCCCCTTTTTACCGAGTTCTTCCCTTTTCTAACTTCTTCTTACTTTTTCTTTTATCCTAATGTTTGCTTTTTCCTTTCTAATGTTCCTTTTCCCTTTTATAACGTTTACTTACCTTATTTCTCCTTTTCTAACTTTCCTCTTTCTTTTTATTACGTCTCCTTCCCTCTTCCTAACATTTTCTTTTTTTTTAAAACGTCTATTCCCTCTTTATAACGTCTATTTCCCTTTTCTAACTTTCTTATCCCTCTTTATAACGTCTCTCCTTTCCTCTTCCTAATATTTTTCTCTCTTTTTCCAACTTTCCTCTCCCTCTTTATAATGTCTCTTTCCCTTTTTCTAACGTTCCCTTTCCTTTTTATCTAACCCTTCTTTCATGCTTGTAACACCTAAATATGGGCCAGTTTCCCAAGGAAAGTCCTCCCGGGAGGCCTCTCCTTTGACAGATTGTTTATATATGAAAACGCAATTGTGGGCAGACTAACTTTTCTTTCCTCTTTCATAACGTCTCCTTTCCTTATCGTAACGTCCCTTTCCCCTTTATAACATCTTCCCTTTCCTAACTTCACTTTCTCTAATGCTGCTTTCTTCCTTTCTAACGTCTCATTCCTTTTTCCTAATGTATAATTTCCCTCTTTATAACGTCCTTCTTTCTCTTTTGTAAAATTTCCTTACCCTCTTTCTCTTTTTCCCATTATAACGTCCCTTCCCTTTTGTCTTTTCTGACATCTTTTTTCGCTTTCTACGTCATCTTAAATCATTTGTGTTTTGTAACAGATCATTGATGGATTTTTTTTAATCTTAAGACTTAAAAATAACGTAATTACGTTCATTCGTTTATATTTTTATTATATTTTATTAAGAAGTATCGTGTATCCAAGTTCGTGAAGTAAAAGTTTCTTACCGTTTTACTTTTTTAACCTCTTGGATGATTAAATTTGTATTTTTTAACGTGTAAAGAGGAATGTATAATGCTTAACATGTAGAGTATGCGTATGTTTGTTTGTACAAAGGAAAGAATTGGAAATATGTGCGAAATATTTTAATTGTTTTCTTGTTATACGGGTGTTATATTTGAAAATTATGAGAGAAATATTCTTTAAAATTAATAAAATATTAGTTTCTAATTAAGGATATTAGTCTTTAATATTAATCCCTTCAACCATTAGAAAATTAGTCTCCAAAATCAGTAAATTATTAGCCTTAAAACTGGTGAACTATAGCTCAGTTAATTGAAATCTAGTCAATTTAATCATTTAATTCAAGTGATTTAGAAGTGTATAGAAAACAAACAAACAAACAAATAAATGAAAATTATATATTTAGGGAAAAAGATAGAGGAATAGTCAGAGAATATTCTCAAATATTAGTCTCTAATCAATACGTTACTAGTTTCAAAAATCAATGGTATATGTCTTCAATAAACGGAACATTAATCTCCAAAATTAAAAAATACGCCCCAGAATTACTGAAATATTAGAGTCAAAATTAATTGAAACTATTCTCTAAAATTAATAGAACTGTGAAGATTCTCTTATTTTAAGGAAACTATTAATAAAATACAATACAAATTTGTAAAAAATTCGTTTATTCTCCATATAAATATAATTTCAAAAGGAATTCTAGGTCTAACACCCTTCACTGAAAACATTTCTCTATCATTATCAACAACATGCCACGTGATAACGAGAGCGAATTGACTCTTTTCCTTTTATCAGGAACAACAACCAAACACTCTCGATTTGTCTACAAAGAAAACAGGAATATCAAAGTTAAAAACCCAAAGGAATGATCAAGAGAGGGAAGGAACCACATGAGGTCCTTTCAAGAGGAAATATTGAATGGTTTTTTTGGGGAATTCAATGAGAACCCAGAAGTATGGCCAAGAGACTGTATGAGGAAGAGAATCATGATAGATCTTTTCAATAGGGATTATTCAATAGGTCTTCAGGAATCTAATGAGAACTCAGAAGGATGGCTAAGAGAGGCAAGGAGCAAAAGAGTCAAGAAAGATGCTTTCAAAAGGGATTATCCGATGGGTTTTAGGGAATTTAATGGAAACCCAGAAAGTCAGTCAGTCGGATAAACCTGACATCGTCGGAAAGGAGACTGCTGTGGTTCACGACTTCTTAAAATTGATGATTTCCTAAAACTCTTTGGACTGTGACTAGACTGTGACTTCCCAAGATCATTTTCTTGTGTTTATTGGGACCATACACTAGTACTTTTCGAAGCATGTGTGTTGATCCATTTGAGACTTTAATACAGGAAAATAGGTGAGATCTGCACGGAGCAATCTCTCTCTCTCTCTCTCTCTCTCTCTCTCTCTCTCTCTCTCTCTCTCGTGTAAGGGAAAAAATTATATATTTAGCTAACTGTTTAACGGGAAAATAAACTGTGTTTAGACAATAAACTTAAGCGTTGTCACTTTCCATCGGATCCACGTGTCATTACAGTTAAAACAAGGCATCAAAACGTTTGTTGAGGTTTGCATAGGCCATTCGCTCGAGCTTGATGCCATTCAAAGAGGACAGACAAACCTCTACAGAGTATTTATTAAATATAGTTACCAAAACTGATAAATTATATCTACAATCAGTGGGATGCAATTCTCCAAAAAATAAATATACTAATTTTGCAATTAATAGAATACAGCTAAATACTGGAGTCTAAAATATCATTAATTGGGGACGTATTCTGTTAATTTTGAAAAATATTTTTCAATGAATTTAGTTTCTAAAATAACTAAATATTTGCTCCAGAATTAATTGTGTATTCGTCTCCAAAATTAATAAAATAGTGTCCAAAATTACCAGAAAATTAAAGGCAAAATTAACAGAAAAAAGTGAATAAAATTTGTAATATTGATCCAAATCAAAATTATAAAATTCTGTGTATAAATTTCGAGTATTATTCGCATTAATACCTTCATTTCGGTAACTTTAATGGAGATATAAATCATTAATAAGACATATTAATTCCGTGTCTTAATTTTCTAAAGAATAAAATCAAAAAGTATAAATGTTCTGAGGTGTTTTCTCCTTAATAATTAATGAATTGTTCCATGATAATATCCAAATTTCATTAAATTATATTGATTACTTTTCTAAGATCAGTTCTATTGATAAAGGGTATTTTTAGTTGTGTAAAATGTATTTTATAGGGGTATTGATATTTTTATTACTTATATATTATATTGTGGAGAATTTCAGCTTATTTTTTTAATTATATATTATATATTTTCTGGTTTACGCACAATAGTGTTACAGTTAGTTATAATTTATTGGGCTTGATTTTTTTTTTGTAATTACATTCGAACCTCTAATAACGGCGGCGATTTTTCGGGAGTTTTTTAACTAAAAATTCATATAAAATAACTGCATGATCCTACACAAAAACCACTCCAATTAGTCAAATGATTTAGAAGTGTATAGAAAACAAACAAACAGACATTCTATTGATATTTTATATAAATCTACAGTTTCTTCTTAAACTTGCACATGAAATCTTTGTGAATATTCGCTTATATATTCCTACATAACACGGCGATTTTGCATCATAGATTTGCGCATTGTATACTAAAATTTTTGAGTTTATTCTTAATTATATTCTGCAGATTTTCGCAATACGCATCTGCATTTTGATATTTTCCTTAATTTATTCTGTACGCTGAAGATACGTATTGTAAATATCCATACTGTAAACTCACTATAGATATTGTATACTACAGATATATAGTATATTATTCTATACTAAAAGAGCCAAAATTATTGTGACAATGTCATAATTTTAAGTTTATTTCATTTACAATATATGCTCTCGATCTCAAATTAGTACTGATTTTCCTCTGTACATCATACTTTTCCTGATAACTCTGAAGTTCGTATATAGTTAATCGGGGCCTCCTACACGTAAGCTTTCCATTTATATCTCGACTTTCATTTACTTAACTTCGTTCTCGAGATTAAGAAACGACAGACAGACATATAACAGTGGGAATTTATAGGTCTACAACTTTTCAAATTTCATTCCAATAATTATAATATCTGTAGTAACTTTGCGCTCGTGTACTTCGTGTGTTATGTTTGAAATCTTCGCAGCGTTGTACACCACAGATCTACTCATTATATACTAAAAACTTTGGATAATTTTGATCTGTATTCTTAATTATACATTGTGATTTACGTCTATACGTCTATGTGTTATATATATCACAAATTTATTTTAAAAAATACACTATTTTTTATCCTTTCTTTTAATTACATGCCATAACTCCGTGGAAGAACTTACTTTTAAAAGATTAAATTTAAATATTTTATTTTTTAACATTTCTTCTTCAAGATATGAAAATGGTTATGATTTTTTAATAATCTCGTTCTCTTTACCTTTCATCTTCTTCTTCTTTTTTTAAAATAAAGTTCAGTTGAACTTTTTATAATGATAAAGAAAAATCTTTCTTTTGATGTCGTACCAAGATTTAAAAGTACCTTTTCTTAGATCTTTTCATCATAATTTCTTAAATTTCTTTCATTCTAAATATAAAATACTAATTTGAGAAATTTAATGAAATTTTTAGGAAAAAAAAACACACAGACACACACACAGAGTAAAGAGATTTTTTTAGAATTTTTTTTTCCTAAAAAACCTTATTCATTTTTATATGAAAATCTATAGAAATGTCTTCTTTATAACTCGAGTCTTGTTCCAGATTTTTTTTTTGAAGAATTAATTCTAAATTTATCTTTAATTTTTAAACGTATATAAAAACATATCGATTTAATTTAATATTAAAATATGAAAATTTAAAACATTTTAATCAATTTATCGAAAAAAATGGCTCATCTTTCGACTGATTCAGCCAAAACTTTCGGCATAACTCGGCGCCATAACACAAAATAAAATTCCAAATTCTAAATTTAATTTTATAAAATTTACTTTAAAATATAATAATTTAATAAATTTTAATTTTTATTAATTAAAATAATAATTTTTAAGTATTAAAAATTTGAGATAATTTGTTGAAAATGCACCCGTTTTCGACTAATTCAGGCAAACTTTGGAGACAACTTACGCTATAATTTTTTTTTAAATCTAAATTTAAAAAAATAATGATAATAATAAGAATAAAAAATTAAAAATTTATATTTGTATATTTTTTAATTTATAAACAGTATATTAATTTTAAAATATTTTAATTAAATTACAAGAAATTGGTACGTTTTTCATCAAAACTTTCAGCACAAGTTTACGCAATAAAACTCTAAAAAAACACTCTAAAAACTCATAAATTCACTCAAAAAATATAAAAAATAAATAAATTTTATTTATATTTACTCAAAAAATATCTTTCAATATTGTTTATTTTATCTTTATTTATTTACAAGACGAGAAAACTTGATAAAATGTATATATATATATATATAGGCTATATTAGCGAATAAACTGATTTAAATTGCAATTGTTTTTAATTCTTTAAACTATTAAATATAATTAAAATTATATTTATTATGTATATTATGAATATATTTAAATATATTTATGAGTCATTCTTTTATAGATTCAATTTTGATGATGCAAAGTATGTTACTAGGATATCGTGAAAACCATTATTATAATTAGAAACATTGCAAGAATGCACGCATATATTCAATTACTGATGTTGCCTCAATTTTCCTACAAAACAATAATTATGAAAGCTGTCACTTTTAGGAAATTACCTTTGGATAATAAGAAAAGTTTTTAATTAAAAAATATATATATATAATATATAAATATATAAAATATGTTCTAAAAAATTTTGTATTATTTATGAAAATTATGTGCTAAATTATCATCAATTAATTACTTTCTTGTAACTTAATTTCATTATAAGAATGCTCTTAGTTGATGATGATAACGATGATGATTTTTAAAGATTTTTCTTCTTATAAATTAAATAAAGTAGAGGTTAATAAACTTATATTATTTTTATATAAAAATTTATATTATTAATGAAAATCATGTGTTAAATTATCATCAATTAATTACTTTCTTCTAACTTAAGTGCATTATAAGAATGCTCTTAGTTGATGATAATGATGATGATGATTTTTTTAAGGTTTCTCTTCTTATAAATTAAATAAAGTAGAGGTTAATAAACTTATATTATTTTTATATAAAAATTTATATTATTAATGAAAATCATGTGTTAAATTATCATCAATTAATTACTTTCTTGTAACTTAAGTGCATTATAAGAATGCTCTTAGTTGATGATAATGATGATGATGATTTTTTTAAGGTTTCTCTTCTTATAAATTAAATAAAGTAGAGGTTAATAAACTTATATTATTTTTATATAAAAATTTACATTATTAATGAAAATCATGTGTTAAATTATCATCAATTAATTACTTTCTTGTAATTTGAAGTTCTAAGAGTGTTATTAGTTGATGATGATGGTGATGATTTTTTAAATGATTTATCCTCTTAAATAAATTACAGGTTAATAAACTTATTTATTTATTAAATATGTTTTAAAGTTTAGGAAGTAATTAATAATCAATTAAGTGAGTAATTTTTATGTGATTTTATTTAAGAAAAGCTTTATATATGTTTAAAAGTTAGTGATTTTATTACTATTAATTAATGATTTTTGAAGTAAATTTTTAATAATTAGATATTTTTAGTTGCTTTTTTTAAATAATTAGTAATTTTTCTGGATGATTTTATTACTATTAATTAACATTTTTTGAATGAGCGTTTTATTAATTAGCTTTTTTTCCCGTTGAATTTTTATTAATTAATGAGTTTTTGGAAAATTTTATTATTATTAATTAGCGATTTTTGGAACACGTTTCTATTAATTAAAGATTTTTTAGATGTTTTTTTAGCAATTAACGATTTTTCTGGATGATTTTATTACTATTAATTAGCAATTTTTTGAATAAATTTTTATTAATTAACGATTTTTGGATGATTTTATTATCATCGCTTAGTGATTTTTTGGATGATTTTTATTAGCTAACGACTTTTTGGATGATTTTTTAGATGATTTTTATTTCTTAATGACTTTTTTTCGCCTCCTGGATAACTTTTATATTGAAATTTGATGGTTTTTATTAATGGATAATTTGTCAGTGATGACTTTCTATAATTCTATTCCTGATATTTTTAGAGATTTCTCATTCTAAAAATTAAAGAAAAAATTAATTTAAGTATAATAGATATTAATTAAATCTTTTTATGATTTAAAAATAAATTCAAAGTTAAAATAAATCGTCAATTAAAATCATCAGCCAGTAAATTTAATGCAGTATTTTTAGGGAGGGGAAAAATATATATATTTACGTCAGGCCTCCTCCATGATTTTCTAGTGAATTTTTAACAATTTTGTGATTTTTTAAAGGAAGTTTACCCAAAAATATAATCTAAAACATTATTTTCTTGGTTGTGTTCGATTGTATGTCATTAATTTAGCATTAAAAGCCGTAATTTATGTATTTTTTTGGAATAAAATTAAAATTTAATTGTATTTAAAATATTTTATTGTATTTTTATTTATTTATTTTCTGTAGGAAGTGCGATTGAAAGTTTTAGAACCGAAATGTTATGCCAAAACATCAACACTTGAAAACACCATCAATGGAATACCAGATTTAGAATCTCCCTTTTATAAAAGTCCAAATAAACTTTTTGGTGTAAGTCCAAGTGACATAGATAAATATTCCAGGGTAGTATTTCCGGTATGTTTCGTATGTTTCAACTTAATGTACTGGATTATCTACCTCCATATCAGCGACGTATTAGCAGAAAACATAATACCTGTTGGTGGAGGATGATTTTTATTCACCACTCCGCCACCATGTTAAAATGAAAAAGAAGAAGTTATCAACCGCCGGTGGGAGTGATGATCTAAAAAAAAAAAAAAACAGCATCTAAAACAAGTTATAAAGACTATCATCTAAAAAATAAACACAAAGAAAATACAGTGGCACGCTCAATTAATTCATTTTGCTCTAATATTTTCTACTGAAAAACCGAAATGGCAGTGTCCTTCTCTTCAAATGGCACCCTTGTCTTTTTGGTTATTCAAAAATATAAATAAATCTAAAAAAAAACCAACAAATCACCGAAAGTAGATGTAGAAATCTTAATAGAAGTGAACTTATATGTATATATACTGACAAAAAAAAAATTGCTTTTAATGCTTGATTCCTTCCTGCACCTTTGTAGGTAGATACAGTCTTCTGCTCTGAATCACCTGCATATTGCTTATCTAATGTAGAGTAGTTTTAGAATGGGGAGAAAAAAATGGTCTTCTCTGAAGAAGAATCATCAAAAATAGAGAAAAATCATAATATTAAAAGGGAAAAGACCATGCTATTCGTCACGAGAACTTTCCATCATTCAAGAAAAAAAAAAAACCCAACCAACAACATAGCTACAGATGAACATACTGTAAATTTATTTATTATTCTCTTGAAGTAAGAGAGATCGATCTGTATATATAACATTATATTTAAAAAATGGAGGATAGAAAATCTTTTAACACGAATTTGGTTAAATGATTATATACTGTAGAAGCTTACTATCAACAAGGTCTGCACTGCCTGATCCAGTGTTTCAGCCGATTTATCATCAAGAAATAATGTAAGATAAGTTAAAAAATAATTTACTAAAATCCTAATTGTTTTTTTTTCCTTTATTTCGAGAGGATATTTACCATTTTTTGAATACAAATACAATATATATATATATTCCATTTATGTAACAGTGGCAATGTAAAAACTGTACTTTACACGAACGTATCGAAGCATGAATTTTATAAAAAAAAACAAAGAAAAAACTCAACAACAACACAACAACACGCCTTATTAAAAAAAACCCCAATTTACACGCTGTTACATAGATGAATTAGGAGGTATTTAATTAATATAAGCACTAGGTAAAACAGAAAAATGATTTTATCTAGGTAGTTAAACTAATTTCGAATTTTCGTGGAAGAGAAAACCAACCATCTGCTCAAAAAAACAATACATTTAGAAGGTGATATATTGCCACTGTAGCTATATTATGTGTAATAGCCAACTTGTATAAAAAGAATATATATATATATATATATATATGAAACTATTCGAAGGCTACTCGAGTAGCTCAGTGCATTATATAATTTGCACACAAAACTAGGGAGCAAACGTCCTAAAATTACTCAATAGGACGTCATCAAAATCTTTGATATACCCTTCAATTTTCTATTTGTATTTAACAGAAATATATATATATATATATAAATAATTAATAATAATCCTAATATAATATTCCTTCATAAAGTATATGAAGAAATATATTATAAAAAGAAACAAGTGTATATGATAAGCATATATATATGTATATATATATTTGCCTTTCAAAATACACGCAGTTTTCACAGTTGATACAAGTTTTGAAGATGGGAAACAAGTTGCCTTATTGCAAATCAACAGGGCCTTTGGAATTTAATGAATAATTTCAAAAAAAACAAAGAAAAATCATTTAGAAATTATTAGATTTCAAGAAGAAATAAAATTATTTGAACAATTAAACATTCACATTATAGTTATTAACATTTAGAAATCATTTATTTATCAGTTTGAAAGGCGTAATATTTAGCATAAAAAAATACCCCCCCCCCGAAAATTAATTTCTTCATCTATACAGACCCCAAAAAAATATTTTTATCGCTTCTCCTCACACCTATATCTATATACATATACATATATAAAAATATATATGTATATGTATATATACACAGACATATGTATACAGAACGAAGTACATAAAGCGAATCTATCAATGATGATATACATAATGCCTTGCTATATATATGAAGTAAAAAAAGAATATTTATTATTTTTTTAATTTATAATTATCGTTTTATTTTTAATTAGTAAATTGTTTTAAGAGGAATTTTAAATAAAAAGTTTTATGATAATTATTTTATAATATGTTTTATGGGATTATCTGATCAAGAAAATCTTTCCTACTCTCGAGCATCTCCTGAGAATTGTATCTCGAGAGGAGACGAAGATACAAAAAAAATGGTGATAGAATTTTTAAATTTTGTTGTATAATTTTCAAAAAGTATCGTTTATGTTTGTTATTATATAATTTATTTATTTATTTATTTAAAAATAACCTAACTATGAGAGTATCTACGAACGTAAACGATTATGTTAAACGACTGACCTGTCTGTCATCGAGGTCATTGAGATGAATATAAGCATCGTTATTGAGATAATTAATATATATATATATTAAAGAATATTATAGATCAGTTGTGTATTCGACTGTAATCTATAATATAATAATAATTTATAATTAAATAAAAATTTTTTGAAAGTAACGAGTTGGTCATGTTCGTTGTTGTAAAGTGCAATGATGGTAAATTGATGGTGTGTATGTTTAAAAATAAAATTAAAATAATAATAATAATAATAATTAAAATTAAAAATTTAATAAATTATAGGCATGTAAATTTAAATGTGAAATGCTTGTATGATGTTAATTTATATGAAAAAAAAAACAATTCGTAATTCAATAAGAAACGTAACTAATTTTCGAAAATTCGTTAAGTTTTATGCGTTTTTTTCTATTAGAAAATCAAAAAATACAGCAATTAAAAGTAATAATTTTTTTGATATTCTGATATTTATCAAACAATATTGCATAAAAATTTCAAAGAAAATAAGTTTAATTATGATAATATTCTAGAATAACCCCATTAATTGTTCTGATGTGTTTTTTAGAATATCATAATAAAAAAAATCGAGGCAATTAAAAATTATGTTTGATAATATTAGGAAATATTTCGGAAAGATATGATTAAAAATTTAAAAAATTGTCCCACTAAACTGAATTGTTCCATCATAAGGAAATAATTTTTTTTTTTTTTTGATAAATTTAACAAGCGTAACAAGATATCTAATGAATTACTCAGAGGAACGTAACAAGATTTTGGCATATTATTAAAAAAAAATTAAATATATATTTAAGTATTGAGGCTACGGAAAAATTTTTCAGTATAAAGGCAAAAATACTATACAAAATCTTAAGAGGATGTGCTTTAACTTTACTTTTTTCCCCTTATATCCAAAAGGAAAAAAAAAAGATAAATGGCTATTAGATGGAGCCAACTATGTTGATTCCCGATGGAACAAGTAGATCCAAAAATACCCCATTTTATGTTTTTCATATCGATAAAAAAAAGCATAGAAATGTATGGGCAAATTCTTATTTTTGCTGATTACTTTTTTAGATATTTCACATAAAAATACAGCCTTAAATTCTAAAAATACAAAAGAAGAAGAAAAAAAAATCTACTTAAATATTTTAATTCGTTTTTTTAAATATGTCGCTTGAGAATTTAAGAAAAATTAAATAAATAAATAAATAAAACGAAAAAATAATTACTAAAATATGCAAATAATACCGCATAAAGTATACAATTGTTATGCAAATGAGGGATTTTTAGTCGTTCGAAAAGCTGTTCATGAAAATTCCGATAGTAAAATAAAATATTATTTTCGGTAATTGTAATTTATTTTCGGTAATTGTAATTTATTTTTAATTATTTTAAGAATTAAAATTCTAAAATATTATTAAAATAATAATAATAATAATAATAGAATTTTGTATGTTAAATGAGAGTTAAGAAGGTGTATCATAATTGTTGTCATGGAAAAGATGTGTCAGATTTTTATTTATTATGTTAAACATCGTCATCAACTTGTCAGCTCATTGAGAGAAATGTTAACTTGGAGAATAAACAAGATGATGTCCTTTTTTTTTATTTTTATTTTTTGTATATTTACTACATGTGTTGGCGAAATTGATGTGGTGCTTTAAGTAATGTTCTGTATTCAAAACATTTTGTATTACTATATCTTGCTGCTTGTAATAAAACATTACTCTTCACGATTTTGTCCAAGTTTTGATTTATTTATTTAAAAAAATAATAATAACAACAACAACATTTTTTAACTTTTTAAAAAGTAATTTCAACGAGAAAAATATAAATTTCCTTAAGGGGAGGAGGAAAACTTGAGAAGTTCATTAACATGTTTGCTACAGCAAAGTATATAAAAACCGTTTTTAATATATTCAATTGTGCGAAACCTGTCTAAAACGGACACTCTACAAAACCAATAGCGTTATAACTTCACGGGGTCCCCTAGAAAATTTCACTTACAGGCCCTTTTTGTTTATAGGATAACGCGCCACTGCATAATCCGGAAATTGAAAATCAGACAACCTGTGTAAGGCGGAATTATTTAAATGAATGGAAGTTTATTGAAATCAAGTAACTTGTAGCCTAACATTTGTTATTTTCCTTTGTTAAAACAATACCTTTATTTCATCGTAACAATACAAGAAAAATGTTTCCTACAAACGTAAACCTCTTTATAACGGAAACGGAAAAATCCTACTTTCATTTTAAATAGGTTTGCAGTATTAAAATATGTATGTTTATAAAGTAATAATACATAAAACTTATAAATATTTACAAGTTTTATATACGTTGAAATTTATAATAAACAAGCCTTTGATATAATTTTTATTTGTTTTATACTTTAGAAAAAATAAAAATTGTAGAAAAATACATATGTAACGTATAACATGTTATATAACTTTATAACATATATATATGTAATATTACTCAATAATAATATTGAAAATTAAGTTTATTATAAATATAAAGACTAAATATTATTTTTTAAAACCTTTAACGTCATAAATTCATTTAATTTTACAAAAAATTTACATTAAAAACAAATTTTTTTTTGCTTTCTCATTTTGTGTTAATTTCTTTCATTGTTTGTTATAAAAAAATTTTTGTATAAGTATTTTATAAAAAATATATCCCATTTTTGCGTTTTTAACACACAAGAAATGGGATATATAATTTTTTGGGATATAAAAGCCCAAAAGGGGTTATGGAATTTATGCCATACTTTTCAATCCAATTTTTAAAATAATGCATAACTAAATTGGTTGTATGCATAAATTCCTGAAAACACTAATTTTTTAAAGATATAAAATTTTTAAAAAATATAATAATTTTTGTGGGAATTTTTACATGAAAATGCTTTTTCTTAATGAATTTATAAACATTCAGCATGAACTTTCATAAAAATTCGTGTTGAAAATGCTTGTATAAACCAATTTTTTACATTTATGCTTACTTATTTGCAAAATTATTTATTTTATTTTATTTTCTATACAAAGAGTTATGACCCTGTTACTAAATAACAGCCCAATAACATTTACAATACAACTTGAACACACTTATTTTTGTTAAAATAATTATTAGTTTTGTCAGAAAAAATCTAATATGACTTGAAGAATTATCATACCACCAACATGACAATGATATACAATTTATATACTTACAAATTACGTAAATCAAAATTTTATTTACTGTAATTCGCATTGTTAACCGTTTAATTGAAATATTAATATTCATTCTTATATAGGGTAGCACTGACAAGATATTTAAGATCTGCCAATACCAGGGATGGGAAGTCGAGTTATATAAGGCCTCTTGGTTTCTATTAATAGAAGTAAACGCATTATCCAGCTGTAACACATGAACATATATCCATTCCTCTATCAGTTTTCGGGATACAACATAAACTACTGAGCTCATTGTTATAGCTTAAAATACTGCTATGTACTGTACTATACTATCCCATTATTTTAGCACAATACATGCTATGCCAACTATGCTAGCCCATATTGGGCTAGCATAATATACGGGTGAGTTTACTATAGAATTATACAATCCCATGTTAATACGAATATCAGTCATTTTTGAGGATACAAATATAATAAAATTAATTATTTATTAAAAGTTTTGTTTCTAATAAATATATAATTAACGTGTGTTTTAAATGAATTATCCCAGTGCCTAAGTACTCGGTTTCATTAACTAATTGTAGCAGGTTGATTTCTACGTAAAATTTCCCGTATTTTAAAACACAGGGAAGTGACGAAAGTCGTGACGAAAAATCAGTAATTTTCGTCACAACTTTAATTAGTATAATTTGAAATTTATAACTTTTTGTAACTTATATAAGTAAAGTTTTGTGTTTAGTATGTTACATATGAAATAATAATAATAATAATAATAAAACTTTATTTATTTACACATAATTTAAGAAATAGCTTAAAAATATATATGGCTTGTGTCCTCTAAAACATTATGCCCATGCCTGTAGCCTTCATAAAAAATAAAATAAGCGAAGTGTAATAAAAATTATTATTTATTACAAACTACCTGAAGACATTTCTCTTACTGTTGAATGTATGTACTATATTTTCACACAGGCGTAACAGATATATATATTTCTGTTTATTTTCAAGAAAAAATTATCAGTTTCTCATGACGAATATATTATTTCCTATTTTTTTTTTTTTTAAGTAATATATTATACACACTTATTCTTAACTATAAAACTTCACTAAAGTAAATGGATAGCAAGAAAATAGATCTTGTATAGAGTCATGTGAAACCTTGACAACCAACTTTAGGAATTTGAATCGATATCAAGTTATTAAGCGTGCATTTTATTAATGCAACAAAATTACCAATGACCAGTGGCGCCATCTGATGTCCAAAAAGGTGTTAAAAATACTCGTATCGCTTCTCTCAAGCGATTTAAATAATTTAACATTATTTCCAACGCTTTTAATTTTGATGTAATTATTACACAAAACAGTAAATTTATAAATGTCTCGTGCGAATTTTATTAATGTTAAAAAAAATCCAAAAGTATCGTTTTTTGAATTGTACGAGTAATTCTGACCCCACTCGAGATGTGACTTTTTATCCTTACCTATCTCCCCTCCCCTTTGACTTATAATTCACAAAATGTAATAGCGCTAAAGCCTTATATATAGAAGTATTCGTGCCAGATTTTAAAATTTTTGGCCCGTGGGGAGCTGAGATATAAAGAAAAAACTGTAGACCAACACACAGAAATACACAGTAACACAATAACGCATTATAACTTCGTGAGGCACAGAAAAATTTGAATTAGGGGACTCCACGTACAGTAGTAACTTCTTCGGAGGAATTTTTCCTATAAAAGATTGGTTTAGAGCCCTCTGTTAGGGGGGGGAGGTCCAAACCAATGTTTTATATCAGGCAATTTTTCTTTTGTCCATGCAAATATAAACAAGTACACATCCATACAACAAAATTTTGTTCCTTCTTTTATGTTATTCATTCTTTTTTGGGGTGCTTTTGGAATCAGGGCACCTTAAAATCGAGAAATGCAAAAGATTCCTACGGGTGAAACATTTCCTTTAATACGGAAATCACAAATAATCAACGTGTAAATCGAGTACTACCGGTTGAAAAAGCCGGTTTATCAAGGTCATTCTAATAAAACACGTAAAATTTTCGAGGTAAAATTATACCAAAGTATTTATAAAATAGCTATTTATAACTGTCCGATGTTTAATGAATTAATTTTAATCGCGATCATTTGCATAATTATAACATTATTAAAAAAGCAATTTTTTTTTTAATAATGTGACAATAATTTTGGTCGGATGAAGTATGTAATTTTAATTTATTTCCACATAATTAATTCGAAGAAAAATTAAATTTAATATCTTCTCTCTCTCTCTGTCTCTCTTTCTCTCTCCTTTTTTTTCTCCCTTGTTCGTTTTATTTTCTATGTTTTCTAACGTAAGATAGAAATGAATAAATTGCAGTTTTAGTAGATTTAATTTATGAAAATAATATAAATATTTATTTTAAATAACTGCTGAAACTTAGTTTTAAAATTATTCTAATTTTTCGGCTTTAAATAAATAAATTTATACATTATTTATTTATTTATTTCTTACTTATGATAATGGATTGGCACATAAATGACTCCCAAATGGTTGATTTTAAAACAACAATTTTTTTTAAATATTTTATTGTTTTATACATTTGTACATGTTTAAAATTTCCCTATAATATTTGTAAAATATTTTTCAGTGTGTGTATTTATTAAATATGAAAGTAGCACGTTAACAATGGAGACAATTGTAACCGTGATAACGAAAATAATCTTTTAAAAGTACAATAATTAATTTTTTTAAATGTTTTTTTCCTTTAATATTAATTCTTACTACTTTTATAGTTTCGTACTTAGTGGAGAAATAAGACTCTAAAGGGCCTCTAGGCATAGAAGTGTGGGCCTTTCTACATATTTTTACATTATAAACAGACAATTATTTATAAATTACGAAACACAATTGCAAAGGGAAAGTTATTCTGTTTTTTCTAACTTTTGTGTTTCAGAGGGGCCTAAACCCCTCTAAAACACAGGCCAACTAGTCACAGGAGTTTTGGGCCCCTTACATAAGTTTACATTATAGACTGATAATTCTATATTTTCAATTAGACTTTATTTATAAAGTACGTTACCAGTTGCAAAAGTAAAATTGTTCTGGTTTTTCAATTTTGGGCCCCTTTAGCCCTTAGACTCATAAGTTTAGGGTCCTTTTAGATAATTTTACGTCATAAACTGGCAAAATCTAATAGAAATTATATAATTATTCAATTTTTACCTTTGCAATTGTGTATCATCAGTTATACTTGTTCCTCTGAGACACAGAGTTTTTGGACCCAGGAGTTTGGGGCTTTTCTACATAATTTTACATCATAAACTGATAACGTCTAATTAAAATTATAGAATTATATGTAAATTAAGAAATACAAATGGTAAAATCGTTCTATTTTTTTTAACTTCGGGCCCTGTGTCTAGGAACAAAGCATGTACAGTACGTACAGTACAATAAGTTTTATATTATTATATTGACGTAAGTTAATAAAAAAAAAGAACAAATTATAATAATTTAACATAAATTTGACTCCAAGTAGAAATATATTATTTTATATTTTGAATCTTTATATATAAGAAGTAAATTGGTATTTGTAATTTTGTGATTATATATAGGTTATATTGACAGGTATGATCAAATTCTGTCTGAAATATAATAAATTTTCCTATATTCACTTCCTGAATTTTTAAATTTTAAAACTATTCAAATTTCACAATTCTATTTTCTGATCGGGTGACAGGTTGTCAAATCACATGATGGACAGGTAATGACAATAAAATTCCATTCATTTAACTTGCTCTGATTTTATAATAAATCTCTGCCGAATAAAATTATAATAATAATATATAAATGGTTATTATATTGTTAAATTAATTTTTAAATGCCTCCAGTAAAATTTTATATCAAATTTAATAAGGAGAAATTTTATTTTATTTTATTTTATTTTTTAAATTTAATTGACTATTTTTTAATAGTTGATAAGTTTTATGTTCGAGGACGTTAAAATGGATATAATTCGCTATAATGTATTCGCTAGATTAACTAGAATCTATGGGGGTGTAGAATTTACCCCTGAACAGCTGTGGATGAAAAGTAAATTCTTAAATAATGTAGATATACGTGTAAATATGCATTTGTCACATTCAAATATTTTTTTTGTACTTACTTAATTTTATTCTTAATTTATTTATAAAGGTAAGGGGGATCTGGGCCCCCTCTTGGTTACGCTACCGACGGTATTCTCAAGTTGAAAAAAAAAGGGCTAGAAAACATCAATTCTTGGAGGAATTAACAGGTTTGAAGTCTTAACGGACATTGTTTATGGTTCCTGCATGTAAAATTAAGATTAGTTCATTCATTCATACTAGAATCTATTACTTCAAGAGAACTATTTGCATAAACTTCGAAAGGCATAATCGTTATGGCAATGATTACTAGACGAACACAAATTGCTGGTATCTGGTACGAATTAGATTGTTATGTCTCTCTCTATATTACTTGGTACCACAGTTGTACAGTTGAAACTTTCATCGTTTATACGGATTAACTCTACTTAACAGTTGAAAATTAATGAAACTGTGACGGACGAATGACTTTTCAATTTAAATTTATTAATCGTACGAATTATTTTCTACTTTATTAATAGTTACGTAAACACTTTTACAAGATTATTTTTAATAACTATCGAAATCCGATGTAATATTCGTACATTTATAAATATCTAAAACACACTACACAGCTATTGTGTGTATAAAAAAAATTTATTTATTTATTAATTAATATTTTGCACATTGACTTAAATTGAAATTTTATATATAAATACGAACTTTTAATTTTAATTTAAAATTATGACGGTCGCGTGATATCGTTAAGTATATTTATGCTTGTTTCAATTGATTTTTTAAGATAAAAAAAAAAGCTGGAAACGTTGTCGCTGGACTTTCCAGGCATTCTTTATTTGTTTTCATACCTAATAATTGCCACCATTATAGTTATAAATCTTCAGATTGATTCGTGAGATATTAAGGGGTGGGGCCATATCTCCCAAACTAATGGTCTGATTTTCCTAAAAATTTCTAGAAATGCTTCCACCTAAAACACAAACCTCCTCGCAAAATTTCAGAAATTTTCAACAGAGTTAAGCTTTAAAATAGAAGGAAAAAATCTCCCTCATTTTGAAGCTTAAACAGGCGAATAAATCTCTCCTATCCCTCTTCCCCAAATACACTAACATTCGTACATACAGAAGAACCTCCAAATTTTTTGAATTTCTGGATTTTTCAAGGTCCCCTAGTCCAAAATGTAAAATTTTTTGAGGGCTTAATTTAAGACAGACTTTCTCTATCGTATAACAGCCAGGAAAGTATCCTAAAATGTTGACCTAGTCAACCGAAATACCGTGATCTACCGGTCAGGAAATCAAGTTTACGGTTTAATATATAAATAACTAGGCGATTCTGTACTGTAATAACGTTAATAAATTACACAGAAACACACAATATGACTAACAATATAAACTATTTACTTTCCAACATATGTGGGGCAGTATTTACAATAACATAATCTCGAATTAAAGGAAAAAATATTATGGAAAAAGTACAATAACGCAAAAAACATTTAAAAAAATATAATACATTACTTTTATATATAATAATTTACATAAAAAAGTAATAAATATAACGTACTGTACATCATCACACATGATGAATATATTTTGTTTTTTATAATTAAAATATACAATTTGCCTAATGAATTAAATTTAAATAATTTCCTAAAACTATTTACAATATATTTTAAATATATTCTCTTAAATATTCTAAAGAATAATTTTATTTACTCTAACAAGATAAATTAATTACAATAACATACACTCGATAATATACATAATTTTATTGTTTTTAAATTCTCACACGAAAAAATTAATTTAACATTATATATTTATTAATATATAGATGTATATATACATATATATATATTCCCCCATGATAAAATACCAGTTCTAAAATAGTAATAATTTAATTTTGCGATTTATTTATTTTTTTTATTAGTTCTTTGTTTTATTTTCCTCGTATATAAAACCCATAATTGAAACCACCATATTTCCTACAGTACGTAAAAACACCAGTAAATGGCATTAAAGATAAGGTAGGAAACAGGAAAAATAAGACGAGAATACTTATCAATCTTGTTAACGTCCTTAATTTTGGGCATGGAAGCTTTGATGGCAGTTGCTCCCTTCTTAATGCTTTGCAGCACTTTAGGTTTTCTTGCACCACTTTGCTCCGATCGAGTTTTGCGTCCATAAATACCTGTGGGTCTCGAAGAATAAGGTAGTCTATGTCCTGGATTACTCATACGAAATGATGGAGGAAACACCATTTCGCTGTCTCCTGAGGTATTTACAACAGATTTGTGACGGTTCCTCAAACATGGTATTGGAGACATTTTAATTTCTTGTAACTCTATTATTTCTTCATTCTGTGTGGAGAAAATAACACTTTTATTACGTTAGAAAAAGCTATTCACGATTATTGTTTTTCTCTCTATTTTTATCTCTCTCCTTTTTGTTTTATTTTTCCTACTTACAGTATACATGGAATCCTGTTTGTTATCTTTCATCTTCGTCTTCTTTTTTGCTCTTGCTCCCCAATATGTGTAATTAACAGCTGCGTATTCTAATAATGCAGCAAACACGAAAACGAAACACATGACTAAATATATATCAATGGCTTTAACGTATGATATACGTGGTAGAGATGATCTAACCCCTGTGCTAATTGTTGTCATTGTCAATACCGTTGTGATCCCTAAAAGTAGAAACATTAATATATAATTAATAATTTTATTTTATTTATGTACAGTACAAATAAATATCTTTGATGTTTTGATTTGTTCTTTACACGTATAACTGTTTTAAAGTCTGAACATGTAAAGAAATTAAAATCTATAATTGGATTGCAATTTTCAAAAAAGACCTATACTTTCCCACTGTCATGGGTCTCACGTCAGTCTGTCCTTTGTTAATCTCGAGAAAATCGAGACCAGATACGAAAAGCTTAATTATATACAAACTTCCGGTCCTAACCGGAAGTCACGTGATTTCAATTCAAATCTTTTTCGAGAATGGACTTAGATAAATGTCCTTAATTACTAGATTGATATTAGGAGAAGTATGATGTACAGGGGCAAGATACCACTAAAATTCAGATCATATATAGAAAGTTCAGGGGCCAGCGAACCCGATTAACTATATACGAACTTCCGGTCTAGACTGAAAGCACGTGATTTTTTTAAATTAAAAAAATAATTAAAAATTTCAGCCCAGAATTGCGGAGATGTCACAATTTGAACATACAGAATGTTTTTATTGATGATTGGTGCTTAATTAAAGAATAATGGCTATTGAATCTACATGATGATCTCATATTGGCTAAGAAAGATTTAAATAATCGTATCACAGCTGCATTTCAAAGCGCCTATTATTACGTGTCGTTCATTCAACCAATCAATTGCAGAAATGTATGTCAATTTTAAAGTATCCTAACTAATAGAATTCCAAGACGAAAAAAATTTCTTAAGAAAAATATTACGCCGTTTTAAGGATAATATACGATTCCGTTACATCTAATCATTAAAAAAATCGTCTAAAATGTCCAAAAAACGTAAAAAATGGCTGCCACGTTTAAACAACTCATGAAACGTTTTCCATAAATTAATAATACTGAATACTAATAAGTCATTTAAAATATTACAATTACATCGTAACTGATAATTACAACATAGTCCAAATATCTGTAATTACGTATAATAAGATTTCTGGCCTACAATAATGATAGAATACTAATGAGAATCATTAAAATTGCCATCATTTTGACTTCATTTATAGGATTACCCTCAATTTTCACATTCAATGTTCAATGATTTGCATCGATTGTAGCTATGAAATTGTAGTGAACGTTACTTTTGTATTATTATTAGTAGTAATAATAATATTAATATATACATCAACAAGCAGCAGTCAAATTTAAGTCGAGGATAGTATTAAAATTAAATTATATAGATGAAATAATTAACTAAACCATTGATGACATGTTATATATACGTAGCGTACAGTACATATATCTTTTTATATTCCTTTTAATTGCAGGATTATTCATGAAATCTTGTACATCATGTTGTAAATGTATGTCGATTAAGTAATAAATGAACAGCATCGTTACGAGTCTCGAAAAAATTATGATTATTATATAATCAATAATTTTTTTACATTTGGATTTAAATAATAAGATAGTTAATTATAATAATTTATAAGTAAAATTATCTTGATATAGTAATAATACAAAGAAAAGAGAAGTTGGAATTTAAACCATATAAAAAGCCAAGTGTAATCCAAAATGTTATAAATTAAAATTCAAATACTCCACTTTATATAAAAGAAAACATATTTAGTATGGAATATATATATAAAAAATTATAAATAGAACAAGTAGAAAGCAAAATGAAAATAAGTATATAAAAGAATTAGAAGAGAAGTTTAAGTTAAATGGTTACCCCAATAGAATAACACAAAAATGGAAAAGTAGAATTAATAATAAACATCAACAGAACAAACAAAACAAAGATACCAACATAAAATATGTAGCTTTTCCTTATATCAAAGAAATAAATAAAGATTTTAATAAAGTAAATATAAAACTGACTCCAACCTACGAAAAATTGCAAACGATAATACAAAAAAAAAAGCTCGAACAAGGTAATAAGATAGAAATATATATATACCACAACAAATGTATTTTATTCCATACCATGCACTTGTGAAAACCCCAAAAATTATATAGGGAAAACAAAAAAGAAAGTAGGAATAAGAGTTAAAGAACATGTCGCCGATTTAAAATATAAAAGAGTAAATTCAGTCTTTCACGATCATTGCTCAATAAATAATTGCAATATTAACTAAGAAAAAGTAAGGATTTTACACAAATAAAAAAATTGGTACAATAGAAAATTTAAAGTGAGTTTTGAAATTATTAAACCAGTAAAGGCTAAGTGTTGTTCACTGCATTGTAGGGAAATTTTAACTGTAAATATATGTATTTAAAAAAAAATATATGTGTATTAGTTAGCACCTCTTTACTAAATGTCTTAAAGAAAAAGCCGACAGAATAGGGGTGTATGCCCGAAACGCGTATCGGTGTGTAGATATTCCTGAATAAACAGTTAAAATTGTCCTGTGTCTACCTATGCACCCAGTTGTGAAGAAAAGAATAATTAAAAAAGACACGGTTTCTGAATAAGAAGTTTAAAGATTATTATTATTACTACAAATTATACATAACACAGAGCAAGGATCATCAAGGATTCTTAATCTTTTCTGTTTGTCGATCTCCTTTCCAAAACTAGATTTAATTCGTTAGTCCCATTATAAACTTATTTATAATTTATTCTTACTTTTATAAAATTAAATAACAAATACAAAATTTAAAATTGTGAATTTTCTTTAATAAAATTTAAAGATATGTCAATTATTATTATGTTTTAAAGTAAATTTGTCTCTCCAAATGACCCCCAAATGATACCAAATTTGTCAATTTCCAAAAATTGATTAACTTTAAATTTAGTTGTCTGATTCCCCATAAAGATATATCAATGATTATTAGTATATTTTAAAATAATGTCACGATGTCGGGCTGCAATTTTTAATCATATTTTAAATTTATTTTCATTTAAAATATATGCTCTCGATTTCAAATTATCAGTATCTTGACCCTGTACATCATACTTTTCCTGACAACAGCAGAGTCACGCCGGTCATCCATGTAACTCCGTTCTGAGTAAAATTTTTGAATTGAAACAATATGACTTTCGGTGTATATCGGAAGTTCGTATATAATTAATCGGGTCCTCCCTCTTTTAAGCTTTTCGAATCTGGTCTCGAATTTCATCTATCTAACACCGTTCTCTAGATTAAGGAAGGACAGACAGTGGGAATTTATAGGTCTACAATTTTTTCAAATCGCACCCAACAAAAAATATTGTATATTTAAATTTTAAGTATTGAAAATCACTTAAATTTTCTTATATAAACATTTAAATTTGCATAAATTTTACATTAATCTATTAAAAAGAAAGCAATTAATTCTCCATTGTCCATGTTGCAAGTATAACAGCAAAGTCGAATTTATTTACAATAGAAAAATACCCGAATGTAAAGAAAAAACAGTATTTTCATCCTATTTTTTTATAGATGTTTCCGTTTCTAAAGTTTTTCTCATTTTTTCCATTCAGAATCTTTTAGTACAGCAATATCATTAAACAGACGACTAGAGCACTTCTTCAAGGTGACAACTTATATCCAAGGCTTTGTCCAAGGTATATCCTAGGGCCTGAAGGCAATCGATTTGAAGTGAAGTAGCTAGATGAAGTGTATTTCATGAAGACTTACACTTGTCTTTCCTCGATATAAACGAAATGATGCCATATTCGACTCAATCGAAGATGTCAAGTACTTAATTTCCTACTCTATCAATTGAAATCCTACGAGGAATTTCAAAACGTCGAAATCAAATAGTTCATCCGAAATAATTAAATTTTAAACAATTTCGAAAAAAATAAAAAGAGGGGCGGGGAAAAAGTGCATTTGAATACGTTTCCGTCATTTAAAATTTATATATTTTTATAGTCTAATTAGTTAATTAATTAATTAAAATATATTTTTGTCATTTTAAAAATTTATTTTATTATTATTATTAATTTTTTATATAAAAATAATTTCTTCAGAATGTATTTTTACATATTAATAATTTACAAATTTGTATGTAATTTTTTAATTAGTATATTAAAATATATTGTAAATATAGATACATTATACATTAATGTATCTATTTAATTTTTAAAGTTTAAAAAACACTGAAATATCACAATTTTTTTTTTATTTATAAAGAAAATTTTAATGTATTTATTTTCGTTTTTAGTTATTAAATGTATTAATTAATATTATAACGATTATAACAGAAAATATAACGAATTTTTTAAAATTTAAAAATCTTTATAAACCAAAAGTATTTATAACTATCAATACTTAAATAGAAATGTTTTAGAATTTTCTTATTTATTTTATTTATATTATTAATTAATATTTTAGTAATTACAATTAAGAATTTACGTGACATCATTTAATTTTTTTTTTTTTTTAGAATTTCTAAAAATTCTTCCAAGAAAATTGTATGTTACATAAGAAATTACAATTAATAAGACATGTTTAATGTGTTTTTATATTTTATTTTCTTGAAAAATTTCACAAGAAAATCGTTAATCCCAGACAACAACGTAATGGATCATCCAAAAACATATTACTTCCTATCTAGTACATCATATAAACATTTATTGCAAATTTAGTACTTAATAGTTAGCTATAAATTTTAAAATACGATCATATTTATATATAAATGTATAATAAAATCAACTTAAATGTTCATAAAAGACATTTTAATACATTAAACTAGATAAAGATCAGTTACAAGTATAATCGCATCTTTTAAAAGAATAAACATATTATAATTTAACTAAACAACTAATAAAATGTATAATTTTCTAAGAAACGTTATAAATTTTGTAAAAATTAGTGTAAAATATAAATTTATTTATATATATATATATATTTTTTAGATTTAAAGTATTAGAAAATTAATAATTACACGTTATATACTTTACACGTTTTAGGCGGGTTTTAATCAAATTATATTGATTTAAATTATTTATATCAGATTTCTGATGTTTTATAAACTTTAAAATATTATAAATTTATTAAATTTATTTATAATTTTAGCGTTGAAGTTATATAATCGAATATATAAGCGATGAAAGTAATTTCAACTTCAACTTTTTTGAGGATTCATTTGGGAAAAATATATCTAATATTTATTAAATATAGAGTTTATATGTACCTAAAAAGTAAAATAAGATTTTTAATTAATTATAAATAAATTTTATCGTAAAAAAATTAATTAAAACTATAAATATTTAACCTAATATACGTAAATAAAACTCGATTCAGAAAATCAGCTGAAAAAATAAATCAAATAGATTCTAAATTCTAGAATATTTTTTATCTAGAAGCTAATTTATATTCTAATAAAACTAAATATTTTATTCTTATTATTTATTTATTTTTTAAATATTAAATTAATTCTTTTTTATCAAACAACGATACCGTTTTGTCTCATTATATCTAAAATACATTTAAAAATATATATTCTTGTTTATATATTTGTTAATTATGGACTTTTTTAGAAAATATAAATAATTAATTAATTAAATTTAATTAATTTTTTTACGATTTTACATATTTCAGATAAGTTATATTCATTTAAAAGTTTGTATCAATGATTTTAAGATGTCATCGAAATTTTTCTAAGATTTTTAATATATAAAGTTAGGCAATTGGTTAAATAATAAGTTTGTTTACTGCTGATTGGTTAGAAATTGAACGTACGTATTAATAGGCGGAGTTAATAACTACACGTAATAACTTCCTCGTCGTTTGCGAAAAACTGACCAATCGGAAGTCGAATCGTATTTTCAAAATAAAATTTTATTGTTACGTATTTTCAATTTAACCAATCAACGAACGAAAAGCGTATCTTAGTGTTTGTAGAAGACCAATAAAAAAAATTTGCTATTTTAATCTTAAATCAATGCTAATTTACACTCTAAAACATGCATTAAATTATATTTTACTTCATGTGTATAAAACTATAACTTTAAATAAAATAAAAACAATAAAATACGCTGTTTCCGCGACATTTTCGCATTTTTAAATGAATTCTTTCTTCCTTAAATACTTTGTAATAACTTACCTTCTAAACACATCGTACACTTAGAAAACTTATGTTAAATCTAACGGCTCATTTAATTTAATAATTAAGCAACTTTCTTTTTATTAACTTAATCTTTAGATCATATCTTGAGAGAGGAGAGGAACACTTTGTTTTTCTTTTTTGTTTAATTATTACTGTTACTGTGTTATTAAATTTAATCGACTCTTCTTAACAATTATGAGCAAAGACATAATTTGTTTGTTCAGTGATGCAGATTAACTTACCGAGGGCCACCCTAGCTGACGTAGCTTCATGGTTAATCCAAAATGATACCCATGACAACATGACGATCAAAATGGACGGTAGATAAGTCTGAAAGATGAAGTAGCCAATGTTTCTCTTCAATTCGAAACTCAGAGACAAGCGCTGGTAGGTACCTAGAAACAAGGGGGAAAATAAAATGGGGAAGGAAAGAAATAGAGAAAAAAGTCCATAAATTTATGATGCTTTTCTCCAAGTGAGATAGACATTCTCTAATGTTCTTTTTTATCAAGTTATCTTAGTTATGTTACAACCAAGTTTCTGATCGACAAAGTTTTTCTTATCTGATTTTACCTTCTTAAATAATTAGTAATGCTATTACCACACTATTTCGAATTTAACATTTATTTTTTTTTTAAATATATATATATATATTACTTATTCTTAATGGTTATTTTAATCTGATTTAAATTATTTAATTTATATATAATTTTATAAAAATTTAAATATTGTAAAAAATTTATTTCTTTGGTATCTTTTTGATGATTTGTTTATGGCTAATTAAATCGTAAATTATATTAATGCTTATTGATTTTCGTTTTTATTCAGTAAATAAATTTATAGACTGTAATTTAAAAAATAATGTTCCTTATCATTTATTTATTTGACAACTTTAGGATAAAAATATATTTAAATTGATTACGGAGATTTTTAGATATCTAAATATACTTAAAATCTACGTAATCTTGGCATCTAAACATCTAAAAATATTTAAATTTTTCAATTTTATATACTTGTATAATGGTGAAAATATAAGAAAAATTCAGTTTATTTACGTGTAAAATTACTGTAAACAAGTACTATACATGTGGCTTTCCAAAAATACTTTAAACATATAAAAATATACGTTATAATAGCATCAGAACATCTTAAAATACTTTTGTTATAACAGTTTACAACTGTATAATAAAATAATTACAACAAAAGTTTCGTTCATACAATATATAATTTATTATAGCTAAAAATTAAAATGTATTTTAAAAAAATTATAAATATTTAATTGAGTTTCATTTGTTTCTCATTAAAAGCTAAATGCCAAAGTATAATAAATGTAAATAAATAAATTATAGCAAAGCAGATAAAAATAAACAAAGAGTAAAACGCATATAGGCCTATAACATAAGTAGTAAGCTGCATTATTTCTAAGATAGCGACACTGTAAATTTATTTTAACGCGAAATGTATTACTTATCAATGATTGGTTGAAAATTTTTATAATAGAATAAAAGATTATCGCTGTATTTAGCTTGTTAATAAGAAACTTTTTTTGAATTTCTATATTCCTTATCAAATCCATGATTGATAGACTGATGATCTATGATTTGATGCATGATGATAAGTGTTTTCGGATGTCATACAGATGATAATTCTTATCGCTTTTATCTTATCAAGAAACATCATGTTTGAATTTACTAAACAATTGTACTGTACTGTATATATTCAGAGATCTCGATATACTATTTTCCTGTTTAAAGGAAGCGGTATATGGAGGGTTCCGCAACATTACCAAATTACGTGACTTTCAAATTCTCAAATTCAACCTTGTTACTATATGTAGTTTTCATTATTTGAGATACTTCGGTTTAGCGCTACACTCGATTTAGTACCAATTTCAAAGGCAAATAGTGGCGCTACATCGAGGTTTGAATGTATTTAATTCAACTATTCAATATATAAATATATATTGAACAGTTGTTTATAATATAGTTATACGAACAGATATATTGCGTATGAAAAATATCATACACTTATAGCCTACTGTATGTTGTAGTTCATTATACATGTATATATATACATGTATAGTTGAACTTCGATTTAATGCCACCATTTTTCCTTTAAATTTGACACTAAATCGAGTATGGTACTAAACTGAAGTGCCTCAAACAACGTTGGCACTATTTAGGAGAATGCTATATTGAAATTTTACTATTTCCTGTAAAAGTCTATACTTTTAATTAAAATATTAATGAATAAATTTCTATAATTAATGTTTAAAAACGCAAATTATAATTATTATTATTTTTAGTATTAAAAAATTTCATTTCTTCTTGAATATTCTTCCCAAAAAATAAATTTTTCAACTCAAATAAATAAAATTCATGTTACAATATTTAAAAATAAACTTTCAATAATAATAAAATTTTAAATCAAAATTTACATTAAAATGCATTTTAAAAAATAAATAACGCTATTTTAATAAATAAAGAATATATTTATATTAAACAGAACTTATTGGCAGTAATGCATGTACATTTTCAGCTCAAAAAGCTATTAAAAAATAATAAAATCAATAGAAAAATAGCTCCCAGTGTCCGAGTGAATAAAACCATTCAACACTAGTCGTGGGTTCGAGCCTCACAATGGTAAGGATCGCAAATTTGCGCCTCACCAACGGGCTGGCACGTGAAATTTGCCGGGTTTTCTTCACATCTGTAACACTTAACTAGGTCCTGCCAGGTGGCAGAACCCACGTGTCGCGTTGCCGTGTACAAACAAACAAAAACAAAAAAACAATGAATAAATTTCATAGATAATTATTTAAACTTTATTTAGAACACGTTATTCCCTAATTTTTCCACCTTATTTTTAATAAAAATCCTTAATTAACCTACCGGTAGCTAACTGTTCTTTTCTATCAGTAGTCTCGTATCTTAGAATAGAAAACTGTGGTAACTCAGCTTGTTCTACACCTACAACAGGTGTTTCGGTCCAGTGCATAATCACATCTCTAACGGTATAACCATCTAAAAAAAAAACATGATATGATTAAACACTCAAACTTAAGTCAATAACTTAATCAAAAAAACATGGAGAAAATCTAAGAAAATCCACATCAAGTGACTTTAGAAAAAAGGGGGATTTAAATCTCTATTCAATAAACCAACCTTCACGTTTATATACTTTGTAAATAATCCAAGAATAAATATATAAAAGTCTATTAAAATGTTAAAATATATATATATATATATTTAATTTCGTTTTATTTTTTTTAGATTTAAAGTATGAAGATTAACGAATTTTATAACTGAACTTATAAAAGATTTAAAGATTAGATTTGTAAAATTTATATATAAAAATAATTCTATTTAAATAAATTTTATAAAATCAATTTTTAAGAATAAAATTTAAAATAAATATAATTGAATTTTTTATAGAATTAAATAATAAAATTCGATTAAGTTTCTTTATTTTTTTAAATATTTCATTATTGTTATTAAATAAATAAATAAATAAATATATATATATATATATATATATATAATTCCTTATAAAGTTGCTTTATTTCAATTTGGTTTTATAATAAAAGCTGATTTAAAGCATAAAATATTTATTTTATTTTATTATTTTTAATATTAAATTATATATTTATATATACAAATGGGTAACATAAAAAATTTAAATTTTATCTTATAAATTGCTAAATTATTGATTTCATTTATTTTAAAAATACAATTTTATAAATATTAAATATAACGCCTTTCTAATTTAAAATATATATATTTTTTTTACATTTTTTAAAGAATTTTTTAACACATTTTTATCATTAAAATATAATAAAATATTATTCAAGTAATTAATTATTACGCTTTTACGATTGATTATAATTAATATTAAATATCAGAAATGAAATCTTTTGTGTACTTTTTGTAAATAATAAATATAAGCTAATTATTTTATAAGTAATTAAACATTAATTTAATAATTCAATACGTAATTTATACATTTAATAATTATTGGGCTGCAATTTTTAAATTGAAGACTTATACGTTATACTGTCGTTCGTCCGTCCGACTGTCCGTTTGTCTGCCCTTCGTTAATGTCAAGAACGGAGTTGTATAGACCAGAAAATCGAAACCAGATATGAAAAGCATAGGGGAAAGCTTAATTATATACCAACTTCCGGTCTGTACCAGAAGTCACGCAATTTTTTAAAATTAAATCACCATTAAAAATTACAGCCTAGCGTTGTGATGACGTCATGATAATATACACTCGATTTTAAAATATAACTTACAGCTTTCAATCTCTACTGTACAATTCTGTGAATCCAAAGGATAATAATGTAAGTCCATCATACAAGCCAATGTTGTAGTGAACCTAAGGAAAAAAATAACGCATATATATGTATATATTTACTTAAAATATTTTAAAATAATTAAAATAAAATGCAAATTAATTAATTTTAAATTTAGTTAAGTACCTTTTAAGTAAATATAAATTTAGATAAGTGCTTTTAAATAAGCATAAACTCATAGGTAAGTACTGTACCTTTACGTAAGAACAAATTTAGGTAAGTAAGCACGTTTAAGTATAAATATAGACCCTGTATTTTTTAGTCACCATAATACAATAAAACCTGCGTAAACCGGAATTGTACGGCACAGAATTTTTTCCGTTTTGAACAGGTTTTACTGTATATATATTAATACATAATATACATTTATGAGGTTTAATCATTTATACTTAAATAATTAAACGTAAATTTAGTTTAATAGTTTTAAATAAATACAAATTTAGTTAAGGATGCATTTTTATACAGGTAAAAATTTAGGTGAATACTTTCAAAAAGGTAAAATTTGGGTACTTTTAAGTCAATGGCACGTCATGGGCGAAAAGAGAAATTGCCTGTGTCCCATCTACGGGGGGGGCCAAACTAATTTATACGAAAAAATTCTCTAAGAGAAACGTTTGAAGTCAACATGGCCCCCTAAAATTCGCGAAGCTATAAAGCCCCCATTGTTTTAAATAATTATAAATTTAAGTACTGTATACTTTACTATCCCTACTTAACATAAATTTATACTTACTTTAAAGGTAATCAGCTATATTTGGACTTACTCGAAAGAGATAAATTACCTAAATTTTAAGTACTGTACAAATTTAGGTAATTTACCACTTTGGAATAAGACCAAATATAAATATTTGGTACTTTTAAGTAAACATAAATTTAGGCAAGTAAGCACTTTTAAACAGGTAAAAATTTAGGTGCTTTTTTGGGTAAGGCTAAATTTATGTAAGCAATTTGAAGTAGAACCAAATTTAAGTAGGGCCAAATTTAAATAGAGACAAATATAAGTAAGGACAAATATACGTAGGAACAAATTTAAGTAGGGACAAATTTAAGTAGGGACAAATTTAAATAGGGAAAAATTTAAGTAGGGCCAAATTTGAGTAGCGCCAAATTTAAGTATTTAAGTAAGTATAAATTCTGGAAAAAAGTTTAAATAAGTATGAATTTTAGCTAAATATGCAGCTTAAAAATATACTTAAGAATTTTTGAGTAAAACGTAAATTAAAAGTAAATATTTTTTTAAGTATAAATTTAAACAAAGCATAAACTTTTTTCCAGAGTAAAATGTAATTTTCTTGTCTGATTGAATGAAACATGAGTCATGAATTTTGTTAGAGGATCAATTAAGTAAAAACAATGAGATTACATGCAAGTTCTATCGATTTATATACTTGTAAACACTTCAAAGTTTTCTCTAGATTAGTTTTATTTTTTATTTTTTGAAGTGTTAAACTATGAGGATTTGTAAATATTTATGTCTTCTATTATTTCACCAAGTTTAATCATTGATCACGTGTTTTTTGAGGAAGTATTTCTAATTTAAAATATACACAAAATTACAATTCTTTTTCTTTGTGTGTTTTTAGAAGCATGAATTTTTATTCTAATGATAATACACTACATTAAATTATACAGGAATTTTAATTTTATGTATTTATTTCTTATAAACATTTTATTGTTTATACCTTATTAAAATAATTTTTACTTTAGAATATATTCGTTTGCCAAAATAATATATAATTTTACGTCAAATTGACGTCATTATGGTATCATTTTCGTAATAAAAATGTGAAAATAACCTCAAATTGACGTCATTATGGGACTGTCTTCATAATAAAAATGTGAGTATGACGTCAAATTGACGTATACGATTCTGAAGGAAACGAATGCAAACCCTTAATAAAACGATTTTTGCAAAAAAAAAAGAAAAAAAATTAAAATAAAATATTAATAAATTACGTTTTATAATTGTTTTATATTTTATAAAAAATTTCAAAAATAATAGAATATTTACTTTAAATTATTGCATTAACCAGTAAGCAATTCAATATTGCATGCAATTTCTGGCACTTAGCGCCATCTAGATTTAAGAACACGAACTAACGAGATTATAAGGGTAAAAAAATTTTTTTAATTTCAAAAATACTTATAAATCATCTAAAAAATTTCCAATTATGAAATTGCAATAACAGATTTACAAATTATTGCTATTTTTACTCATTAAAACATGTTTAATTGCCTGTTAAATAAGAAATATATATAAATATGTTTGAAAGAAGAGAGTATTTGATAAATTAGTAACGCTGTTTGCTAGAAAATCCTTAGGATTTGTAACAGTTGAATGTCTTCATTGGAATTAATAGAAGTTGTCAATAATGATTTTCCATAAATCCTCAATAAATATTCGCCAAATTTAATCAGAGAATAACACTTTCATCTCAAAAATCTATTCATTTCTAAGCTAGTTAATTAGTTTGCCAGTTATTAAAGTTTTAGTTATACTTGTGTGTAGCATCTGGTTCAATACATTGTTAATCTATTGAATCGATTATCTTAAACCCTGATGACCAGAATCTGTGCTACTTTTCTTGCAATTGTTTGCTCGTTAATGATCACAATCGTTTTTTTTTTTTTTTTTTTTCTTTGCTTAGAATTATTTGCTTATAAAAGTTTGTGTGTTTAACTTGGATTTGTTTGCTTCTTAATGGTTTCATTTGTTTCGTTTGTTCGGAATTTCTTGTTTTAATGACTAAAATTTGTGTTGTTTGTTTGGAATTTCTTGTTTTAATGACTAAAATTCGTGTTGTTTGTTTAGAATTTGTTGTTTAAATGACTAAAATTGTGTGTTGTTTATTTGGCATTCGTGATTTTAATCATCAAAATTTGTGTTATTATCTTGGAATTCTCAATTTTTAATGATCAAAATACAATTTTCTGATTATAATCTTGCTCTCTAATGCTTAAAAATCTGTATTTTCTTGCTTGGAATTCTTTATTCCAATGATCAAACTCTCATTTACTATTTCGAATTTCTCGTTTTAACGATAATAATTTGTTTGGAATTTTTGTTTAATCTGAAAATTTTATCCTTTCTAATAGAAAATCTTACTTTTTAATGCTTAAAATGCGCATTTCTTGCTTGAAAATTTTTATTTTAATGTTAAAAATTTCATTAAGGCCTACAGAATTTCTGGTTTTAATTATCGTAATTCGTCATTTGTTCTAAATTTTTGTTTAATAATCAAAATTCATTTTATTTATAGAAATTTTTTTTTTGTTATTAATGATAAAAACTCGTATTTTTACTTAGAAATTTTACTCCGTAACGCTTAAAAATGCTTATATATCTTGCTTAATAGTCGTCTATTTTAGTGCTTACTTGATTTCGTGATTAAGCAAAATTTTATGATTAAAATCTACGTTTCATGCTTAGAAATATTGCTGATTAATGCTTAAAACTCACATTTCTAACTTAGTTCTAAAATTTTCTTCTAACTCTATACATTGGTAAGAAAAAATTCTCATTCACTGCTATTCAATTTATTGTTTATTAATAATCAAAAACTTGTTTTTTCTTAATAAATTTGCAGATAGATAAAATTTATTTTCTGGAAGCCAGAAGTATATATTAAAAATTTCTTAGCTTCATGAAAAAATTTATATACATATCCAGATAATTAAACAGCAAAGGAAGAAGGAGAGACAAACAGAGAGAGAGAGAATGAAAGAGGATGGAAAGTAAAAGGAAGTAATCAGAGATAAAATGAAGTACAACCTTCTCTCGCTTGTGCAAACAAAATATTGATTGGAACCAGTTGCACAGCTGGAAGGGATGGATGAATCCTTATCAAAATTAATCTTCGCTTTGTCAAAGACAAATTAAAATTAACAAGATAACATCATCATCATCAACTATTAAAAATAAATTAAGAACTTTTTAAAAGAAAATAAAATAAATTTAATACAATAAATATTGTATGCTTACAAGAAATAATGAAGAATTCGATAAGATGAATTCTTCCTTTAAGAAAATGAATTTTTTCCTAGAAGTAAGATAAAAATTCATTGAATTTTTCTTTAGAGAATTAAAACAGAATTAAATGAATTCTTCATTTTGTTTCAAGGATGAAGAATTCCTTCAATTTAAGGGAAAAAATTGAAGAAAGAAGTTAAGAATTAAAAACGTCAAGAAGAATTTTTCTTGGGGATTTTTTTAAAAATGAACTCTCTTCAATTTCCTCTCTTGAATTCTTTATTAATTCAATAAAGCAATGAGGAAAAAATCGATTAGTTCTTCTTCATTGAAATCTTCTTCAATCAATGGATTCTTCTTCAATTTAATAAAGAATACGAAAACATTTTAATGAATCTTTCGTTGAAATCTTCTTCGATAAAGAATTCATTAAACTCTTCTTTATTTTTGAAGAGGAATTTATTAAAATCTTTCTTTTTTGAATGCTTTCCTCTTTTAAGTAAATTCTCTTCAATTCTTTCTCTTAAATTCTTCTTCAATTTAATAAAGAAATTTTAAAAATTTAGGGAATTCTTCTCCACTGAAGAGTTCAATTAATTCTGCTTCAGTTTAATAAGAAAATTAAGAAATTTAAGGAATTTTTCTTTACTAGAATCTTCTCCAATGAAGAGTTCAATAAATTCTTCAATTTAGTAAAGAAATAAAAAAAAAAAAAACTTTTGGGCATTTGTCCACAATGAAATCTTCTTTAATAGAATTCATGAAATTCTTCTTTAATTTAATAAATAAATAAAATGTTTTATGGAATTCTTCTTCACTGAAGAGTTTAATGAATTCTTCCATTTAATAAAATATGGAAAAAATATCGAATTCTTCATTTAAGAAAATTCCAACGAAAGTCATTGAAGATTTTTTTTTTTAAATTTTGATTGGATTTTAATAGAAAAAAATTAATTTAAAAATGTAATAAAATTTTTATAATAAAATGATAAATGAAACAGCCATAAATTTAGGTTTCAACATTAAAAAAAGAAGATATATAGCCATATTTTTTTTCCTTTCTAAAAATAATCTGATATGAATTTTTACGTTTATAAAAATTTAATTTTATAAACTTTATACATATATGTATATACTATAAATAGAAGACATTTTTGAGCTTTAAAATATATTTTAACGTTTAATTTTTTAAAATAAATAAATAAATAATGAATTTTTATTTAAAAATAAGTCTAATTTTCATTTTTATTAAATATCTTATTTTAATTTTTACGAATGTTTTGAAAAAATTTTGCTTGTATTTGAAGTTCACAAGTATAGTTTAATGTAACAGAAAAAAAAAATCCTTTTTAAATATAGAAAAATTACTTATAATTACTAATTAAAAATGAATTTTTCTCTTTTATTATACTAAAATTAAACGAATTATATCATTAAAAATTAATAATAATCAATCATGATGAAAATTACAAGGCATATTGCCCATTTTCCAAGGACGTAGTCTCTTAAAATCTATTCAAGAAACACTGTGTAACTTGGAAAAAATCTATTCTATCTTGTATTCTTTTGAATTTATTACAATTTTATAAATTAATAAATCTTTTTATCAACTTTATAAAAGTATTTATAAATATTAATTATAATTAATTATGATTTAAATTAGGGCACAATGATTAATTTCCAAGACGTGCTTCTTTGAGATCCACTCAAAAACACACTTTGTAACACGAAAAAGTTTATCTTATCTTGTATACTTTTTAAATTGTTTTAAAGATTATATATTAAAATATCTTATAAAAGTGTTTATAAGTGTTAATAATAAATAATTATAATGATATTTATAAGTTATAATGTCCATTTTTCGAGGGTGTGCTATGTTAAGCTATATCTAACAGTCACTTTGTAAGATGGAATAGTCTATTTTATGATGTATATTTTTTACATCACAAAATACACTTTAAGCTCTATAAAAATAGTTATAAAAATTAACAATAATTAATCTCGATTAAAATTACAAGGCATAATGCCCGTTTACAAGGACATACTTCCTTAAGATCTATCCAAGAAACTTACTTTGTAACATAGAAAAATCTACTTTATCCTGTGTATTTTTTGAATTTATTTCAAGTCCACATATTAAAAAAATATTTTTAAAATTAATAAATACAATTTTCTAAACAATAACACCCCGAGAAAGGGGTGCAAAAGAAGCAAACTGATCTGGACCACCAATATGTATTTTGCCACAGGGTCTGCCAATATGTCTTGTACCTATGCCACAGGACCTGAATGTGTACTTTACCTATGCCACAGGGCCTGAATGTTACTGTACCTATGCCACAGGGCCTTAATGTGTACTGTACCTAGGCCCCAGGCCTAGTTTCTAAAAGAATAATAGCAAAACGTACTTACCTCATACCATACGATATACTCCCATCAGACTTTAAACGTATCATTTTATTTTTTTCGGTGACTTCATGAAGAAACGAATTTTTATCATTAGCAAAAAATGTATCCGGTACCCAAATTTTTTCGGCAAAATCACCAGATAATGTCAATTCGTAATTTTCCGAACTAAACGATAATCTATCATCTTTCCAATTTTGATTTAAATATAACGTTAAAGTATAATCCTAAGCATGAAAAAAATAAGAGAAAAAAAATGTAAAATGATTATCATTTCACCTAAAAAATATAAAAAACTTAATGATAATTAATGATAAATTACCATATTAACTTCTGATATGCTATCAAAACTTGCAATAACTAAATCCATTCCTATATGTAAAGGTGGACCTGGAAGAATGAAAACTTAATAAAATAAAATATATTTAAAATAAGAAAATTAATCTTTATTATCCTTAAATATAACAATAAATTTTAAATTATAAGAAAATCACTCCATATTCCTTACTAAAAATCCACTAAATTATCAACTGAATAACATCACATGACACTAATCGATCGACCATCACTCAGCTGTTTATTTTATTATTATAAGTTATATAATAATAATTAAATTGAAATTAAATTATAATTAAAATTTAATTAACATTATTTATTACCATTTTAAATATTATTTATTTATTTATTAATATTTACGTTAAGGAGTTTCAACGTGGCAAGATATTAGCAGACATTTAGAGGGCTTCTGGGGCTATGTTTTAGGCTTATTTACATGAAGGATAAAGAAATTAGCCCTTTAATAACGACATAAATTACTTAAAAGTCTATAAAAATTCACAGATTTACATATAAAGTATATGTAAAAATGTATAAAAGTAAATGTTTACGTGACCTAAATAACCCTTTTAATGTATATTTTGGTACCACAATAAAAGGAATTTTTTCGTATGGAACTAAAAATATTTTAAAATAAAACTGTAATAATTTAAATTTTAATGTAATTTACCCATTTAATTTGACATTAAAAGTGATATAATACAAATATATTAGGCCTATCACACTATGTTACACTCTAACATACATACAGAATTAATGAATTCTATAATAATATATACGTAGAAAAAGAACGAATTCTAGATAAAATTTAAAATAATATAATATAAATACGTAATGTTACGTAAATGTTTAACACGTATACTTAGATATAAAAGAAGATAGAACAATAGTAACCATTGTAAAACTATAAAATATAGATGTAACCTGTAGATAAAGGAAGGAAACAGTAAACAAGCAATAAGACCTTTACAAATGGTTCCTTTATTACTAAATTACGTCAAACCAGGTGACCCGTAATGCAGGTTTATAATTCAACGTCTACCATCTTGGCTATTGATTTTCTAGATTCAATCTTTACTATATATATATATATATTTTTATTTTGCACCTCTTTAACTACGTAGAGTTTAGTGATATTGTACTAAACTACTTGCACCCCCTTAACACTAATGCTAAGTTAAGCGTGGAAGAAAATACACTAGACTCACCTCCAAAATTTGGTCTCAGTCTGATGTCGTAACCTTCCAATAACATTTTTAAAATATCTGTTACATTATCGAGCTGGTCAGGATTGGCCGAATATTGAGTGTATCTAAAATCGTAAAAAAATCAATTAAATATTAATTATACCAATATAAATTTAACGGGAATTTATTCAACGGTATATATAGGGGTGGAAATCATTAAAAATTTACGTATAAACAATGAATTTTTTATTTTTTCGTTTATTTAACTTACCCCTTTACATCGGTAGTGACGAAGTGCAATATTGAAAATATTGTATATATATACATCATGCAAAGATGTTGTTCTGGTCGCTAGCAACTCTAGCGACATCATTCCTCCCTCTATCAGAGACGGAGGAAGGCAGGCAAGTGTGTCAAATGGAAGATGTGAGCATGCGCAATTGCTTACCTGGGGAAACTTCCTGATGGTTGAGCTCATATCCTTGAACGGGGATGCTGAAGACTGATTTCGATTTTCGTCAATGACCGCTCGCGTGTTTAATTATTATATATCAAATGAGAATTTTACGTATCTCTGATTTTGTTTAGGGGATTTTTTACTTCATAAAAGTCATTTTTATACAGGGAATTTTATTGTAATAAACTCGTATATTTAAGTGATTTATGTAAAGAATTATTCGATTTATGTATCTGATTTCTACGTTTAAATCCTTGCGTTGTGTATTCGATCTTTACAAGTAATTTTTCGGTTCTTTTATGTTTGATTTATACGGGAAATACGTGCTGTTATATAATCGATTAATACAACGAATTTTTTTGGATTTAAATAGATGATTTCTACGGGAAATGCTAGCTTTATACGGGGAATCCTTGATTTACATAATTGATTTACAGGAGAAATTTATACTGTACACAATTAATTTATACAAGAAATGTTTACACGAATATTTATAAAACGAGTATTTACTTTATATTAATATTATATGCGTAAACAAACGATATAAAGTAAAAATCTTATAATAAAAATAATTAATTACAGTATAAATTATTTTTATACACATATTAATATTTTATTTTATATATTTTACTAAAAATAATATAATATCTATTAGCACATTTGTGCTATTTTATGCACTCAACACATTAATTTTCCATTAAAGCGAATTTGTTTTTTTTTAATCGCATTCTTAGAATTTTATGTTCTAATAATTATATTTTATTTACTTTAAATAATTATTTTCTTTATAACTATATTTAATTTTTGATGTAGGGTAAGAATAGTATTAATTTATATTAGTAGACTATGCTTAGAAGTATTGTTGCCTATACTATGAAGGGTATGTGACTATAACCTTACCTGTACTATATTGTATGACAGACGGAAAGTATGGCGATCTATGAACAAATGACGCCAAGATTTTTACATTTTTGGGCTCGGGGACCTTGAAACGTCGAGAAATGCAAAACGAGTTGAGATTTTTTTCTGTATGTATAGATATTAGTGTGTGGGGAGCACAATTTTGTTCACCCAATTTGAAGCTTAATAACTCCTGTGCTGTTTGTCGAAAATTTCCAATATTTTTCAGATAGATTGGTATACTAGGTAGAAACGTTTTTAGAAATTTTTATGAAAATCGGACTATTGGTTCGGGAGATATGGCCCTATCTCCTTAATATCTCCCGAACCAATCTGAAGACTTGAAGGGGAAGGTAGCAATTATTAGGGATGGAAAAAAATAAAGAATGCCTGAAAAGTCCAGCTAAAACGTTTCCAACTTTTATTTTATAGTTATTATGAAGTTTTAATTATTATACTGCATAAATTTTATATAATATATAGTATGTATGATAGAATAGTTACTATAGCTAATACCATTAACTTAATAGCATCATTACACTAAGATTATGGCTAAGAAAATTAAAAATTCCATTAAATTTTTTGGAAAAGTCATTCGAGAAAAGCTTTTCAATAACATTCACTCACTTCTAAAAAAAGAGATATTGCTTTTCCTGTTGAGTAATAATATCAATTTTTCTGACTCACCAATATTTTTCCAATATGGAAAAACTTCTTCCAAACTTTAAAGCTATTTCTAAAAAAATTATGATAATTTTTTTTATTATAAAAAATACCTCTTAAATTGGATCGCAATTTATATACTATAATAAAAGAATTAATATTGATTAATCTTTAATTTAAATAATTAAATAAATCTCGTTTAAGTTAAAAAGTTATCTAAGTTAAGAGGGAAAATTTCGTTAAATATTTTATGATTTAACGAAATTTTAATACATATTTAATTTATAAAATTAAATATTATATCGATAATAAATTTGTATTTTTTTATAGATATTTTATGTTTAATTTTTTAGATTGATGTGAGGATTTTGTAAAAAATTCTACATTAATCTTTTATTGTTACTGTAATAACGTAATGTAATAAAGGTACGGTATATAAATGAAATTAACGCAAAAAATTGAAAAAAATGACCTCTAAATAGCTCAAAAAAGTAAAATTTCATAATTTTTTTTTGAATATTTATCTAAAAAGGCCAAAAAAAATCCAAAAAATCTCACCTGTGACGGTATACGAAGTGAAATTTCTTTACATTTATTTTTTTGAGTATTTAGCTTAAAAAATTATAAAAACTGCATTTATAAAAACGCAAACACTCAAAAAACATCACTTTAATAACATAAAATTAAACTTTCTTTAAACTTTTTTAATATTTATCTTAAAAAGTCGCATAATATCAAATGCATAAAAACGCAAAAAAAAAATCAAAAAATCTCACCTCTCATATAGACAAAAAGTAAAATTCCTTTAAGTTTTTTGTATATTTAGCTCAAAAAATTATGAAAAATCGCATTTCTACGAAGAAAACTCAAAAATTACTACATTTAAAAAAATTAAACCATTTTTTTTGAATGTTTATCTTAAAAAATCATAAAATATCAAATGTATAAAAGAACAAAAAATTCTTTAAAGTTATTTTGAATATTTATCTTTAAAAAAACCATTAAAGCAAAATCGATCTGTCTTCATTCTTAACACAACTAAATTTGTATTTTTTTATTTTTTTATTTTCTAAAAAAATAAAAAATTGACTTTTGAATTGTATTTAGATTAATATTCTCTCTCTCTCTCTCTCTCTCCACTTTTCTCTTATTTTTTTTTTAAATATAATTCTTTATTCGCTAAGTCATATTACATTATGTAACATTAATAATTTATTCAAAAAAAACCCATCAAAATTTAAAGATTTTTTTTACGTGTTACACAGGTATTAAACATACAGAACTTGTATCATTACTAAATACATCACATGGTGGCGCTAATGTAGTCCTTTACAAATTCTCTGCTATGGCGTGAGCATTGACAAGCTTCTAAAAAATTTTTTTCTCAAAAGTTTTGACACGTGTTTAATGAAGATTTTCTAATTTATTTTTTAAATTTTCGCTGGTTTTTTAAATTAATTTTAAGCGTTAAAATGCTCCAATATGATCTATCATATCTTACGTGTTATGTGCTCAGGATATCGAACGTTTTCTAGTAATTTCAATATAATAATATTTTACTGTCTGCTTACTGTAATGTTCGGAAATCAAAGGAATATTATTACCCTCGCTATAGGAATCAACGCTACTTCAAAGTGAGTTCGTTTTTGTTTCTAACAATTAAATCGCTATGCGATTCTTTATATCAATAACTTATTGTTTTATTGTTAGAATGTCGTGTCGAATTTTTATATAATTTTGTGGTTTAATATGATATTAATTATAATTGGAGTGTAATCATTATAATGATAATGAATCAGTGTAATTGGTGTTTCTTCTAATGCTTAAGAGTATAATTTTATATGTTTTCTTTGTATGTTTATCCTTTTATCTTGCATCTATTGCTTACTCTACTTCCTTACCTCTAAACGTTTAGTCTTTCTTCTTTACTTTTAGCGCTTATTTCACTTCCTCACTTCTGATGCTTATTCTACTTCTTTACTTCTAGTGCTAACTCCATTTCCTTACCTCTAGAGCTTGCTTTACTTCCTTACTTTTAATGCTTACTCTATTTACCTTACTGCTAATATTCTCTATCTGTTTATACATACTTCTAACACTTACTGTCCTTACTCTTAATGCTTACTACATTTATTCGTCTTTCTAATAATTATTCTAGTTGACTAAAACTTAATTACTTATTTACAATAAATTCCTTACTTTTAAAACGTTTCAATAGTCTAGTTATAGCAGAGTTTTCTTTTTTTTTTTTTCTTTTTGTTTTTAGTGGTTTGTGACAAGTTCCTTATTCCTAATAAATTACAACAGTGTAAGCTCCTTTATAGAAAATCCCTTATTTCTGATACTTTAAAGCAGCCCCTTATTTCTAATAAGGCTATGGTAAGCTTCTTATTTTTATAACATGACTTTAAAATAATTTCTTATACTCATGAATTCGAGAAAATAGAGAGGAAGTAAATCTTTCTATTGGATGAATTTATCATTTCTACAATCCATCACCATAAATTTTTACAGAAAAAAAATCAGAATGTAACATTGATGACGGAAGAGCTATTGATAGAGAGAATGTCTTTCGTTTCGGAAACTCTGTCTCGTGTCCCAGATAACACGTGATACAGTAAAACCTGTGTAAACCGGAATCACACGGTGAAATTTTTTTTTTTCTGATTTGGCAAGTTTACTTTTTAGAACAGAACTTTTTAAATCAGAAAATCGCTCTGTTCCGAAGAATTTTTTCCGTTCAGGCAGGTTTCCGTTTTAGACAAGTTTTGCTGTACTTATTTGTTTGTAACAACATCCGATAGAGCTATTGCTTACTAACACAGCAATTTTTGTTGGAGAATTTCAAATATTTTACAATATTCTCGATTGTAAATTTATGTTATTGTTCAATTGTCACGTCATAAATTATATTGTCGAGTGAGTTACAGACAGACAGTCTGTAAATCATTCTACAATATAACTTATCTCTGTGCTGTTTGATTCACTGCTTTGATAAGTTATTTTGGATGAAATCTTCCATAAACATTAGAATTTTTAGGAATTTAACAGATAAAAATCAGCTTATATTTTCTAAAAAATCATAAATACCTATTTTAAAATCTGTTTAACAATTTATATTTCTATAAATTATAATATTATATTAATATACAGTATTTACATTCATTAATACAATATTAATATTTATCAACGAATATATGTTTCTATAATTTGCTAAGAATCTTTAGTCTATATCGATATTGTATATAGAAATACATAAGGCTAAAAATATGTTTATAGATAGATAATTTATAAAATAATTTAATAAAAAAAAACAATTAAACTTAGTTTTTAATTTTGTTAATAGGAAGCAATTGTAATGAGGTTAATATAATCTTCCTATCTAATAATAATATATTATGCAGGATAATGATAAGAGATGAAATTTTATTATACAGTGTAATCAAAAAGAATGATTAATTTTGTATAGGACAATCAGAAGAATGATTTGTCTTGCATAGGATGATAAAAAAGGCTTAAATGTCTTGTTGTCAAAAAGATAACCTGTATTATACAGGGGATCAAAAAGAGTGATCTGCATTATACAGCAAAAGATTAGCTCATAGTATGTTGAAAAATCAAAAAGGGTTACTTAAATTATAGAGGAAAATCATAGTACAGTTAACTTGTATCGTTTATAATATGACTTTTTGATCACCCTGCAGTGTATACACAATTCCATAATTAAAAGTAATAAAACAATTCTTTGTATATTTTACGTTAAGTACAATAGAACAACGAACTTAAAATATACAACAATAGAAACGAAAAAACTTAATTATATACCAACGGAGCAGTTAGTTGTATTATTCAATAATTATTTCTGACAGTTAAACCGTGTTCACGTGAGTCCCAATGGAGTATGGCAATACACTTGAATGTCCCAAAATTAGAGAGAGGTTTCTCCTCTTCTATTGAAGATTCAGTTCTTCATTCTTACTAAAGGTAACCGAAATGTTTTTAAAATGAAGAGTTGTCTTGAACGGAAGCATTGTTCCTTCTTGTGACAAAAGTTCCCAATAAAGTTTCTTTTAAACTTTTAGTTTGCTTAATAAAATATTAATAAAAGGCAAATATTTCAGACCCAAGTATACCTTTCCACTACATTAAGTTACCTTTCATAAATGTACTTTTATATATTTAAGTAACTTTACATATAAAGTTTAGTAATATATATTTAGCAATATTAATTGAAAGAGTGTTTGAGTCTGTAAGACTTCGAGTAAACGGCTGGGGCCAATAATACAATTCGGTGTCAAATTAAAGGTATTGATGTGTATACCTGATGGCACTAAAGAGAAATTTAAAAAAGGTGCAATGGTTCGGGCCGGACAGGAGATTAAATTGAATTCGATCTGTACCGAGATTACAGTAAAACCTGTGTAAACCGGAATCACAAGGTGCAAACTATTTATTTCCGTTTAGGCAGGTTTCCATTTTGGACAGATTTTACTGTATATTATAAGAAATAATCTATATAGCTGTGTATTAAAAAAAATAATAATAATAACTTTTTATGTTAAAGTAACTACTTATATTTAAAAATAAATATGGAAAAATATTAATATATTTTTTTTAAAATATTTTTACAAATTTAAATTATAATATACAAAAAAATTTTTGAATATTTTGTGATAAATTTAAGAATAAATGTAATAAACTATAATTATTTTATAATTATTAAAATATTTTTTGTGTTATTTTAAAAAGTAATAAAATAATATAATTTTTATAAAATAATTTAATTTAAGATCGCGATATAAATGATGTAAATTGTGTCAATCAATACTTATATATTATATAAAAAATATTTTATATTTGAAATCGTAGCTTATATAAAATAAATCAAAGCAATATTTTATGCAGTAAATCTATTTTAAAATTCTACATATATTCGTTATAAATTCAATATGAATACATAAATCTCATTAAATTCGTTTTAAAAAATTTTAAATTCATATATATATATAGCTTTTATTTATATTTATTTTATATTCATTTTTATATACAACTAGATATATTATTTATAAATTACAGTCGAGCCTTCAATAACGATCACCTCCCATGAACGGCCACCTCTAAACATCCGCCATGTTTTTTTTGTTTTGGAACAAAAATGCATACAAAATGACCTTCGATTAACGACAACTTTTTATGTTTTCGTGACAGTGTCCGTGGTTTACAGGTTTAACTTTATTTATTATTTAATAAAGTGGAGTTTTTTAATTCCATTGGAATGTAAATTAGATTTTTTTTTTCTTTTTGGGTTCAGTCAGACCTGTGAACAACGGTCACTGACGGAAAAATACAAAATGGCCGTTGTTCGGAAGTGGCCATTTTTGGAGGTTATTTTGTATGCATTTCCTAAAGAAATGTTCCGGAAGAATGGCCGCTGTTTAGAGGTGGCCGTTATTACAGTTCGATTGTATTTAGAATTAATAAATTAAAGCTAAATAAGTAACTTGAAACTATAATGTTGTCTTTAAAATTTCGATTTTGGACTCTAATTTTTTAAATTCTATTGGGCTTTTAATATTGATGTACAGACCAATATTGAAGCCCAATAGAATTAAAATTAGAGTCCAATATCAAAATATAAAAGCAGGTTGTCCGCTATTTACAAGTAAATATAATAAATGTCCTAATTTGACGGATCTGGAGATTGTAAAAATGTCCGTTAAGTTGAGGTGTCCGCTATTCGGGAGTGTCCGTTAATGGCGATTTCACTGTACATAATATATATTCAATTCATTAAAAAAAAACACGAACATCACGCAAAAATTCCATTGAAAAATACTTTTTAAAAAAAATTACTTTAAAATAGCTAAAAATTTATTTTACGCGCTTATAAATGAATTTTATTACTTAAATATTTGAAAATTTTATATATATTATTCTTAATATTTTATGTATATAAAAATAAATGATGGAGAAATGATGTTAAAAATCAAATTCCAAGATGATGATTCTTGAAACATGGAAGTAAAGAAAGGAAAAAAAAAAGAATGTAATAGTGTTGATAATGATCTTCTTTCATGTTTGAAAGAATTTTTCTTTATTTTTTAAGGAAATATTGGACTTTGTTTTCCTGTTTTAAAGTATCTTAAAGTGAATATTATATATATATATATATAAATTTAAGAGAAATTGTTTTATGTCACGTCGTTTAAGTAAGGAAATGTCCATTTATTTTCTATGTCCATCAGCACGAATACAGCTGTTAAAAATATACTTAAAGTGTCTAAGTTTAATGATGAATTTTACTGCTTTTTTTTATAAACTATTTTGAATAAAAATCTATTTTATACCTTATATATCGAGAAATTTACCAGGGAATGTCTTTATTGTTCTTTCTTTTTGAGAAATGGTCGCTTCAAATCTTTCCATTATCTCCACTTGGAGAGAGGAAAGGAATTATTACTCTGTAATATATCTCCGTTATATTTATTGTAAATTAAATTTTTATTACATCTAAATACAATTTTTATAGTTTATTTTAATTTTATAATGTAATATTTCTCGAAATAATACGGAAAAATTAGTAAAAATTCGATTATTTATACATAATGTCCTGCAATCAAACCTCTATACAACGACCACTGATTGAGCCGTTGTACAGAGGTGTTTTGTTTTTAATTTTTGTTAGAAAGTTTCTGAAGAAGTTGCCGCGGTTTAGAGGTGGCTATTAATAGACGGTTGACTGTTATAATTTTATATCAGAAATCTATAAGAACAGCGCTTATTTTAATTATTTATTCTAAAAATACTGTATTTTAGAATTTTTTAATATATATATAAATGCTGCAAAATCTCTGAACAACGGCCATTTGGCTGGAACATTAAAATGGCCGTTATCTGAAGGTTATTTTGTTTAAAACAAGTTCCTAAAAATTGGCTACTGTTTAAAGGTGACCGTTTTTGGGAGGTGGCCGTTGTTGGAGGTTTGCTGTATATATTTTTATATTTTTCAGAAAATTTATTAAATATATAACCATAAATGTTTACTTTTACTGTAGGCTCATTATGCATCTATTATAAACTACTATTAAACCGTTTTATTATAAAGGTTATTGTTTAATAGTATATATTTTAATTATTTACTTCAAAAACGATATAATTTTTATTAAATATACAAGTTTTAACGCTTATAAACACATAAATTTATATATTTTTTTATTAAATTCGTTAATTATGTAACCATAAATTTAAGTTATTTTTCACAGTACAGTAGATTGTGGTGAGAGTAAAACGTAAGGTATTTTATAAATTAATTTAATAATCTAACATATTTTTCGTTATTATAAGCCAAAATACAGTTAAAAATCTTCTTTAAAGGATAAAAAATAAACTAAATTAATTCAAAAGTTATATAATAAGTAGCAATTTTTGTACAGTTTAATTCTGTAATCTTTAAAGTTAATGAACGTGATGTAAATTTGAGAAAAATTAAAAATTAAATAAAGTATTAATAAAAAAAGTGATATTTTCAAGAGCCAAAAGAATAATTTTATTATAAAAAAAAACGGAATTTATATATAGAAGTTCAATTCTGTTTTAACTTTTTTCTATCTTACTTTTGATTAAAGCATATCACTTCTATAATTCTCCTTCCCCTTCTTTTGCTTTATTTATTAATTTTATTATAGCAGTTACTATATATAACTTTAATATTCAATTAATTAAGAATATTAATCTCCTAATTCTTAAAATTTACTTAATAAAAGAGGCTGCAAATTTTAATCTTCTTTTAATTTTAAAAAATCACGCAAGTTTCGGTTTAGATCGGAAGTTCGAATATTGTTAATTGATGTCTCAAGCTCTTATGTTCTCAAGATTAACGAAGGACAGACAGTGGGAATGTATAGGAATAAATCATTTTATAGCTTAATTATTTTCCATAGACAAATGCACAAAACATTAAAAGTCTTTAACATTTAAGCTTAGTTTATTCAAATTTAAATGTAATAATAATAAATTTAAAACATTCTTAATAAGTTTTAACTGAATTAAAAATAAATAAAATTAAGCGACATTTTTATTTATCAATTGTAAATTATTTTCTTTAAATTTTCGCGTTATTTCAATTCGAAAATTTACCTCGAAAGGTGTTAGATAGATGACCGGCACGACTCTATCATTAAAGGAAAAGTATGATGTACAGAGCTAATTTGAGGTGGAGAGCATATATTTTAAATTAAATAAATGAAATATATACATATTTTAATAATTTAAATCACTTAAATTCATATTAACGCTAAAATTTACTACATAAAACTCTACGTTTAATAATAGTATTTATTTATATAAAAATAAAGGTTAATGTTACCTATGGTTCCAAGATGGCGGCTCGTCTGATTCCAGCAAGGAAACAGTGGGGACGCACGTTCTATCCTAACCTAACCTATTCTAATAATTTTGTTGGTAATAATTTTGGTAATTTATTAGAATAGGTTAGGTTAGGTTAGAACGTGCGTCCCCGCTGTTTCCCTTTTTCTATTTGCTGGAATAAGAGATGAGCCGCCATCTTGGAACCATAGGTAACATTAACCAAAATAAACAATCAATTATTTATTGTGAAATCGTCACAATATCTTCAATTATACTTTTCCCTGTCCATCATACTTTTCCTGTTAACAAGAGCCATTCCAGTCATCGTTTAGAGCAGTGGTTCTTAACCTTTTAGTGATAAGGGACCATTTATCAAAATTTTTCTCTTGCCATGGACCACGAGCTGTTTGGCAGTAATATAAGTGCTTATAAGGTGGTTCTATAAATTAAACACGTACAAAATTATTCGGAACCAAGAGTATTATATTATTTGCGAAAATGTTACATTAATTATATTATTTTAGTGCAATTTTTGTAACTGCATAGTGTTTACCAACTGCTGGATTCTTTGTTTAGTGCTACTCAAAGCCAAACGCATGTCGGCACTGGCATCCAACTGATTTCGATGTTTATTTTTAATTATCAAAAGCACTGAGAATCCTTGCTTGCATAAATATGTGGTTGAAAATGAAGTTAGGTACCGTAAAGCGATTTCTCGAATTTTAGAGGAAGCAATAGCTTTTTGGCTCCAAAAATCTTCAAGATTAATTCCTGTCTCAAAAGTATCCTTGCAGTTACTATCGTGTTGCATTTCAATTAACTCTTCTTGTGTTTCATCCGGCACCTCAGAAATATTGACTATGAAAGGATTGCGGATCAGTTTCCGAATACCTTTGTCCTTGCAGTCAGGAAAATAGCGATTGAATTCCTTTTTCAAGTTTTGCAAATGGAATGTAATGTTCTTTTGTATTTGTCCTCTAATCTCAGCACACTTCTTCTCTGTGCTTTCTATATCCGTTACCGGACTACGGCGGCACCTGGCGCAGGTTAGTAAGGTTAATAACGCGCCAAGGTATTTACTAGGAAAAGTTAAACCCAGAGAGGTTTCCCGTTGCTGTCTCTGGAACGCGATGTTACGCGTGGGAATAATGCCTTCTGGGAGGTCTTTTAAAGGAACTGGCTCCTATTCAGGTGTTACAAACGTGGAGAAAACCCGGAAAACTCCACGTGACCACCCTGGCGGGAACCCGCGACCAAACTCCCAGCGTTTAGCAACAGAACCGCTCGGCCACTGGTGGGCATCTCAGCACACTGTCTGTCAATAATAGGGTTCAATGTATCAAACGCAGAAAAATTCTCTCTTTCAACTTTGCTGATCAATAGGTCGATTTTAGCGATAAACACGCTGATTTTATCTTCAAATGCAAATATATTGCTAGTGCCTTCCAATTTCATATTTCCTGAACCTTGCAGTTGAAGGTTCAATTTATTTAGTTGTGCAAAAAAATCCACTAAATAAACAAAATGTATTTGAAATTTGAACTGACAGAACTCGTCGTCATTTATTTAATAATTTTAGGATGACTTCACGGACCACTTCGGGTGCTTTCAGGGACCACCAGTGGTCCACGGACCACCGGTTAAGAACCACTGGTTTAGAGTAAAATATTTGAATTGAAATTACGTGACTTTCGGTCCAAACCCGAAGTTACTTACAGTTAATCGGGATCTACTTTTCGCATGCCTTTTATATCCAGTCTCGATTTTCATATATTTAACACCGTTCTCCATATTAAAAAAGGACAGACAAACAGACACTCATGGAAATTTATAGGTCTATAATTTTTAAATTGCAGCGTAATTAAATAAGTTTTAAACAACAACATGAATATAACGTTTATAATCTTTAAAAAAATTAAACATTTTATAATCTCTAAATCCAAAAAATAAACGCCTTTCGGGTATTTTCTTTCTTTTAAATCTTTTAAAAAACAATCTTAAATTTAAAAAAAATTTATTTTCTATGTTTATTTATTTAATTTTTATAATATATTTTAAGCTATTAATTTAATATTTTAAAGAAATTAAAGTATTTTTAAGTCCCTCCAAAAATACAAAGATAATCGTAAAAAAATCTATAATTTTTTTCAATTCTTATATTTATTTATTTTTTCCTATTAAATTACAAAGTTATATTTTCTATAAAAAACAAAAAATTTATATGTTTTTTTACACTATAAATATATAAAACAACAGTTGTTATTTTAAACATCTGTCATGCTTTTACGTTTGAATAAAATATCTTGTATCAAGAAAAAGTGGAAAAAATACATCTAAAAACTTGAAAACTTCAATTCTTTTATTTTTATTATTTTAATATTTGAAAGACATTTTTATTAAATCGAAGAAAGCGTATACTTTTCAACGCTTTAATAAAATAGGAGCTTACATGCGTATGTGTGTCTGTGTGTTATATATATAACTCACTTAACACAGAATATATAAGTAAAAAAAAAAAAAAAAATAGGTAAGACACGAAAATTACCAATCAGTTTAAGTGCCGATCAACCTTTCTTATTAATCAGCTTATGAATTTCGTATGAATATTACATAATTTTAATAGCTTTTATGCATTACAAATGATAACTGCAGCTGATACTACCAAATGAAATTTCTCCGTTACTTGCCTTTAATTTTTAGTGTTTTTAGACAATAAAATCTCATTTTATGTATTGAAAATATTAATAATAAGGTTAAAAACATAACGAATGACAGTTCTTGATATATAAGAAGGGCGTATGCCGAATTTCGTAAGCAGAGTTCTGGTAATCTTCAACGAGTGGGATGACCCTAGAAAAATGGTTGAAAGGAAACGATTTAGATAATGATTGTTGATAAAATAATATATTACAATAAAATTGATTTTTATGTTATATTAAAAATTGAAAATTTTATATTCTTTACTTTGTAAAAAATTCAAATGTCATTAAATTCTTCAACATTAAACATCTAAAATATTCAATTGTAAATGCATGGTATCGATTGTAAAAATGCGGTATTTCTCTCCGATCGTTTCCGTTTCTACTTGATAAATAAGTAAAAAAGTAAGTAAAATACTAAAATCTAAGCAAAAAATCTAAAAGAAAAGTAGGAGGAAAATAAAAAAGAATTGTTTCTTTGATGAGAAAGTAAGTGATTTAATGTTTTTACGTTAGTTCTTTCATGAATAACAAATGAGAGTAAGGAATGTGGTTAAACTTAACTGTAAATTTACTTTAAAAAGAAACAAATATAAAACAAATAAATACATCTTTAAACAAGTCACGCTTTTAATTATAAACAAATCCAGCTAAGAGTTGCGTAACTTTCCCGGACAAACTTTAGAATTGTATATGGCGCCATCTGTTATAAAATTTTATTTTTTTAAATTTTATATTATTAATTATTATAAAACGAAACAAGCTTAGTTTTTAGGATAGAGATGAGTTTTATTTTATTTTATTTTTTTAAATTGTAAATGCTAACAATGAGTAAAATCTTCATTAACTCCGATCACACTCGATATATGACATATGATCTTTCCTCTGTATCTTCCTACCCTCTTGACCTTTAACTACAAAATTTAATATTATCAGTGCCCCCTAATACACAAACCTTCTTGCAAAATTTCAGAGAATTTAGACAAAAGTTACAGGAGTTCTTAAGCTTCAAAGTGGGACCGGTTTTTACTTATGTTAGGGCCTATATATAATAGCCGAGAAAGTAATAATTACTTAAATATACCAAATAAATTTAAACTTTTAACTAAAAAACCCCTCTAAAATCCAATAGGATTGACATTATTATTAATGATTTAAATTTGATTTTATGACAATTAAAGATAATTAATAATTTTAATGAATAAAAGCTATTTTAAACGAAATTTTTATTGTATTTATTTCTAGTCAAATTAAAGAAGTTAGTAAAATTATGTATGATACTTCGATTCTCCTTGATAATCTTTTATCAGAAAGGAATTACAATAGACACGTTAGACCTGGATTTGGTGGTGAGTATTTTTAATATTGTACTATATTTAGAAAAATTTTTGGTTATTTTATAGTGTAATTTCTAGTATTTTTAGAAGTTTATTGAATATTTTCTACGAATAGTACTTTAAAAATGCATTATTTTAGTCTTATTTAGCAGAAATTCTGGTGTAGAATATACCAGTCTATATTAGAATTAATTTTTCTACTGTTGAAGTGGTGTTTCTTACTAAAATTCCACTTCGAAATATACTAGAAATTCTAGAATAACACAGCAGGATATTTTTAGATTGTATTGTTTGTATTACTTTTAGCGTTTTTCGATATTTTTCAAATGTTAGAAATACTAAAGGGGAAAAAATAATACTACCAGAAGCACTTAAGAAACAATTGAATGACAACAGCATTAATTTAGTAGCCTATTGGAAAATATTAAAATTTAGTGCTATTTTTGATATTTTCTTCAGGTTTTTAATAGCAATATTTAGTGCTATTTTTTCTAGCTTTTTAATACCCTTCTAGATTCCAGTGAGCTCAGATACGATTTCCGTACAAGCCAATTCAATAAATAAGTCGAAAATTCTATAAGTTAATTTGAATAAAAGCACTTATTGATAAAGAATAAAAAAAAATAGAAAGTAGGTAAGTAACACGATATTAAATTAAGATAAGTTTTAATGATACAAATGGATTAATGCCAAATCATAAAAGCGAACATGCACACTCGGTTTATATTGCAACAAGGCAAAATGGTAAGTCATGTGTCAACTTGGACAAATTAATGGATATGTTAGAGAAAGGTTGCGTTTGACCGACTTCCTATCTTTTTGATGACAGAAAATTGATTGTAGTGAAATTTTTAGCATTCAATTTATCATTGGTGCAATTCTACTTTCCTTTATTCACTCGATTACTAGAGTAAAGTACGAGAGAAATGGTACAAAACACGCACATTCATAGAAAAATAAAGAGTAAATCTATTCGCTTTTCCTCTTTACTGGAAATTTGTAAAGATTTTCTTTATAATAAATGATCTTAAAATATATTTTATAAACGGTTTTAATGTCCCTTAATGATTCTACTTTTATTATTATTATTAATTTTACTTATAGAGGAATTATTTTACTAATTTTCTAGGTAAATGTGTAATTTATTTTATTAATTATTTATAAGAAAACATTTAAAACACTATATATTTATAAATATTAATATAATTAATTTATTTATATTTAAATATATTTTAATAATTCAGAACTAAAGTAAGTTTTTATTTTTTAAATTAATTAAAATAATATAACTTAGAATGAGTATATGTTTGTTGTAACATCGTTACAATGCTCTCAATTTTAGTGATGTCTTGCCCCTGTACATCATACTTTTCCTGTTAAGTCAATAATTGAATGCAATTATATATTAAAACATATTTATATTTATAATAATTAATTTTAATACTTATTAATATATATACAGGTGACTCAAAAGTTAGTTAAGTTACTATTGTAAAGGTTAAATTGCCATCTTACTCAAATACTTAATTATATTTTTATTATATACTCAGTTAACTCAGATTCACATTTACAAGTATACTTGAAGCGAAAAACTCCATACAACACGGTTAACACTCCATACAACACGTTTAACACTCCATACAACACGGTTAACACTTCATACAACACGGTTAACACTTCATACAACACGGTTAACACTCCATACAACACGTTTAACACTCCATACAACACGGTTAACACTTCATACAACACGTTTAACACTCCATACAACACGTTTTGGGCCGAATCGAAAATAAATTTATGAAATTCGTCTCATCAATTTAAAAATGGATGAATGTTTGATTACTAGCATTAAAAAATATTACTTGATTTATTTATAGTAAGAAATTAATAAATATATTTTTATAAAAGTCTATAAATTTTAGTCTATTAATAAATTTATTTTATATATTTTTAAATTAATAAAAATATAAATGTTAAGTTTTAGAAGCAACTTCTAATAAAACACACTTTCCTTTGACTTACACATATGTAACGTTACATATTTAAATTTTTTAAAGGCAAATTTATTAATTATTTCGAATTTTTTAAAAATTTTATAAATATTTAACAACTTTATGAAATTTTAATAATATTTTTATTAATTTATAAACCTAAAAATTTATTTTTTCGATAATTTTCTTTACTTAATGAAGCTTAAATGTGATACAATTTCTACAGTATTTTTTGAATTTTTTTCCATAAAAGCACTAAAAAATTATTATTTTATAAATTTATAAGATTTTATTAAATATAATTTATAAATTTACATTTTTTTTCTTATAAAAATTCTTTAAATTTCTACTAAAATTAGGCCCTCCAACGATTGTCCATACTGACATTGAAATTAGAAGTTTTGGTCATATATCTGAAAAGAATATGGTAAGTTTATCGAATTTTTCGACAAAAATTAATATTTTTTAAATTAAAAATAAATTCAAGGTGGTTTTCATTAATTTAGATGATAAATTTATATTAAATAATTGAAAATATTATCTTGCACAATAAATTATTCTGTATTATTAATTGCTTTCAACATATAGTTACATTCATCACTACTGAATTAATTTATTATATATAATATAGGCCTATATCACTTTATAATTATATCGTTATGCTGGAAAATTCTCTAAATGGCATTAATGCATGATGCAAACTAAATCAAACATTCATCAATTTGCACATAAATGATAGCTTAGTGCAGTATCGAATGCCTAAAAAATTCAGCAGCGAGTTGCGTATCTTTTCCGGCAAAAAAGTTAAAATTATGTGTGGCTCCATCTGTTACGAGATGTTATTTTATATTATTTATTATTATAAAATGGCAAAAAGCTTAATTTTGAAGGTAGAGATGAGTTTTATAAACGAATAGAAACTTCATTAAGTCCGACCCACTCGACATGTGACACGTGACCCTTTCTATCTCGCCAACCCCTCGACCTTTGTCCACCAAAATTTAATCGCATCAATGCCCCTAATACACGAACTTCCCTGCACAATTTCAAAAATTTTTGACTAAAGGCACATGAGTTATTAAGCTTTGAATTGGGTGAGCATAATCGTGTCCCGACACACATACACACACTAACATCCATACATACAGAAAAAATATCCCCAAAATTTATTGTATTTTACGTTTCAAGGTCTACTAAGTCAAAAATTTTAAAAATCTGGGATGGTCATTTTCTAATCAATCTCCGTACTTTCCGTCTGTTATAGGCCAATATAACAGCCGGAAAAGTAAAAATTGTTAATTTAAATAAAGTTTAAACATTTAAAAATAATATAAATTCATTTAATATTTTATTCTTGTGCATAATTTTGAATTTTTATCAAGCTGTTGTAAGAAAATCCTTTTATTCATCTTGTATAATTCCATTCAACGCGAACCTATCAAGATATCTTTTACGGCGCATTTCGCAGTTAAATCATCCTTCGTTTCCATTCAGCTTTGCACAGAATCTAAGAAAAGATATCATTTATCCTTCTTACTACTCAATAAATCCTTTAAGGAACTACTAAAGATTAGGAGATAATCTCAACTTCTGTATGGTTATAATATAAAAATCCGACCATCTTCAAGATTCTCCTCTTCTTCTGCTTTAGAATTCCAACTTTAGATAGTTTCTGGTAATTTTTTAAAATAATTTCTGCATTTTTGTATAATTTAAAATGAAAAAATTCCTAAATTTCTATTTAGAATTTTGCACAATAAGCAACAGAAGTTCTTGTTATTCTAAGATGAGAAATCCTGCATTCTGAATTATCTTTATAAATTATTCATGATTAGTAATTTAACAATGGAAGAATATTGTCGAATTTCTTGCAAATTATTAAATACTTTATCATAATGTAAAATTTTTTACATCTTAATTTGAAAAATTTACTTTCTAAATTTTTAATGCATATACTCCACTTATCATTCTAAAATTTTCAGGATTTATAACTTCTGTAAACTTCCACAATATATATATATTACTAAATTCCTTTAGTTATTAACTGGTGATCATCTCTTGATCATCACATGACTACTAATGCGATCATGTGATAAGATATGATCACATTAGGCTAAGTACTGTTGTATATAAAATTCTCCTGTATTTAAGAAAAACATCTAATTTTTTAAAAAATATATCAAGTTATTCAATAAAATTGGAAATTATATTTGTAAATTGTTTAAATGTCTTAAAATTCCGTTAATAAATTTCTTTAGTAGATGATGATAATAATAAGGAGGAGGAGGAATGAGTAAATAGATTATAAACAGATGATTTCAAAATATTAAACGACTTGAAAATTCCAGTTGCAAATTTCTGTCAATAAATTCTTTCAGTAGACCTAATTGATGATGATGATGATGATGATGATGATGATGATAAATCTATAAATAAACCATGAAGAGATAGTCACAAATTATAGTTGCAAAATCTTTTTAAAAAAAGCTTGAATTCTACTACTACTAAATTTCTTAATTAGTTGATCAATGAATCAATAAAAGAATCGTTAAAAGATGATCACACAAGTACTGTACTTTCCTATAGGCTATATAAAACTCCATGCTAAGATGAAACTGAAATAATTTTTTTTAAATCGACTTTACTTGAAAATTATACTTGTAAAGCAATTTTTATATTCGATTATTATTTCAAAATCTACATAATTGCCATTATTTTAAATAAAGGAAAAGCTCATTATTTCAAATCATACACTTATCTTGAAAAGAGAAAATTTGCAATTGTTCTTTATTGCTAATTGTTAAGATGGTTCGTTCAAGAAGAAAGTTTAAAATTTAATTAGATTGATTTCAATCATAAAAATAATAAGTATTAATTATAAAAGAATTTCCTTTAAACGATAGGAAAAAAATTTCCTTTTTTTCTAAATGATAATTACAAAAATATTCTGAAACTAAATTTAATAACTTCAATTTGCGAAATTTAATAAAGCATTTTAAAATTAATTAATTAAATATTACGTTAAAAATTATACTTTTCACATAGAAAATAATGTTAATAACAACCTTAAATCTAAAAATTCTTAAATATAAAGAATATTTATTAAATTTTTACCTTCTGAAATAATTAAGTTGAAGCGAATGGACGAAAGTTTATTACTGTATTGATATATATAATATATATATATAATATCGCGTATTATAATGAATATTTATACAAATTAATCTTATTTCATACATATAAATTTTAAAGAATTAAATAAAAATTAATAAAAAAATAATTTTTAAACATACGCGGTACTTTGTAAAATATGACGGAAACAACGTATTAAAGAAGTTTAGTAAATATAAAATATAATTATGACATACAAAGATAAAAAAACTTTGCTTTTGTCTTTCTTTTTCGCCGTTCTTATTAATTTCGCCGTTTATTAATTCTTTACTTTTAAAGAAGTTTAGTTTAAATAAATAGGCGTGTCTATTTTTCTAATATCCAATGAAACTGTTAACAATTATATTTTTAACCAATCATCGTTAACATATTTCATTTTTTATTAAATCTGAGCTTATTTACATTTATTTTGTATACATTTGTATATTTGATTATTTCTAAGGGTTTCAGATTGTGTTTATTAAATATTATAAAAATTTTGTAATTATAATTAATTAAAATTTAAAATTAAAAACACGACAAACATAATTAAAATAATTTTTAAATATAGGCATTTATATGCAGAATATGACATAAACAATTAGTTAAAGAAATTAAAATATAAAATAAGTAAGTGTGTCTATTTTTTTAATATCCAATCACACATTAAGAATTAAATTTTTAACCAATCGTTCTTCAGATTTATTTTTTACATCTTGCTTGAACAGCAGGTTACTACCTATGTTTATTTAAATTTATTTTGCATAAATTTACATAGTTTTATGATTCACGATGGTTTCAGATTATATTTATTAACTGAAATATTGATAGTCCAGCTTTATATATAAACAACTCTATTTTAAATCTGTAATTAAATTAAAATTTAATTGCTTCAAGCTATTCTCAGTTCTTGTATAAGATACTTCACGTTTTAAAGCATTATAAGAATAAAATCTTTCAATACTTTTTCTTTATTTTTGCTAGCAGCATTAATTCTGGCGATGTTAAAGTTCATCATAGCCTAAGGAAAGATTTGAACTAAGTTTTAAACTTATTCAAAAAAGCATTTTTAAAATTTATTAAAATAAAAATAAACAAATTTAATAGATTTTTTTATTTACATATTTATGTATGTTATAAAAATATTATTATTTTTGTGTACAGAATTTTTACTCTAGTTTCTAATTTTTTAAATTAAAATTTAACTCCATAATTATTAAATTTATAATTTTGTACTTACAATATTTAAATTTGTATGACTTTATGTAATTATTATATATGCAACATCGAATTAATATAGAATTAATTTATAAAAATTTCATAAATAATTTTTTTTATAGTAGGTTATAAGTTCAAACTAACATAAAATTTTAAAAAATAATAATAATTTAAAGGTCAAAAGATCGTACAAACTTTCACTTCCTGCTTTCTTTGTATTGAAACATCTTACTATCAAGAAAAGAAAAAAAAAAAAACCAATATAAAAATTGATTTGATTCAATACTTTCTTGCGAAAATTGAATTATTCTTCACATTTTAAAGAAGAATTTATATTAATTTATATAAAGAATAATATAATATTTAATAAAAAAAAATATAAATCAATTAAATATTCATATTTTCTTGATTCTTTTATATTTTACTTAAACTTTACTTTCTATAAATATACACGTTCTTCATTGAAGTTATTCATTTTTAATTATGTAATAATTTTTAAAATATTTTATAATTATCTTCAATGAATATATTATGAGAGAATTTTATAAAATATTTATAAAATAACTACAAATATTCGTTGAAAATCTACTTTCATAATGGTCTAATAATTAACTTTTAATGGGGTCATATATTATTAACTTAAATTAACAATTGTGCTAAGTGAGCATTCTTTCACTAGATACTTGTTATAAGAAAATTAAATTATGTTACCTAATAACTGTTTTTCATTATTATTAACACATATTTATGATATTAACATCTATTGTAGCTTATAATTAGTAACAAATCGTTGAAATTAAATTGACTCTAACCAATCTACCAAGCTTAATAATTAGAGTTTTATTGTTACCATACATCCATTTTTCTTAGAAAAATACTTTAAACAGTATTTAATTATGGTTTGTTTGTATTCATTTTTACTACATAAGTACATAATTTCTTAATGTTTTCACTAATGGCTCTAATTAACTCACTAATTTACTATTTACTAAAATTATTAACATTACTCAAACATTAGTTACAATATTTTAACAAGTAATAAAAAATTGTATTTTATGTATGTACGTGTATGAGTAAGCTTTTAGTTTATTTAGCTAAAAATTACATAAATCTTTTTAAAAATTTATGTAATTTTTATGTAATTGATAGGAACTCTTATTTTATGAGATTTTTAATTATGTCATTGTATGTATTGGTAAGTGTAAAATATTCAAATCAATGTCTAGGAAATACGGTGTGCAGTTTCTAGACATTAATTTCGACATTCTGTTCTTAGACACTATCCATGAACTATGTGGTTTCTATAGACAATTTCAGCATTCTATCTAGGACTTTCCTATTCCCAAATAACATCCTATCAGGAACAATGTAGTTTCGATACATAATTTCAGCATTCTATCCAGGATTCTCTTATTCCTAGATAACATTCTAGCAGAATATTATGGTTTCTATATGTAATTTCAACGTTCTGTAGAGAATTATCTTGTTCCTAGATAATATTTTAGCATGAACAATAAAATTCCTGTATATAATTTCAATATCCTGTCTTGGAATTGATTAATATCTAGAAAGTACCTGTACTTATAACAATTAGTATATACTGTACTTGCCATATTTTTAAACAATAATTTAATGCTGTATGTTCCAGTGTTTAGAAATTAGAATACTTATTTTATAACAAAGAGAAGTATTTTGATTTTAATTTCTAAAGTTGAAAGCAAATATTTTTTGTAGGTATATTCATTAGATTGTTATTTTCGTCAAACATGGTGGGATAAGCGCCTTACTTACTCAAATGAAACTTTCACCGTCCTTTCAATGGATTGGAAATTCCTTCAGAAAGTATGGACTCCTGATACTTTCTTCCTTAATGGGAAAGGATCCTATTTACATAAAGTATCCGCTCCTAACAAGTTCATAAGAATTGCCTCCGATGGAAAAATGCAATATTCTATGAGGTAATGAAGTTTGTTATTGCATTTACAGTTTAAAACTAATTAATATACTGTTAATATATGAAATGTCTCTATTTTTGTATCTTGTAAATGAGAATTATGTTGTAACATAGCTCTATTAATATTATTTAGATGTACATTTTTAATTATTAGTAGAATATTTTTAGTTAATAACGGGATATTGGACTTTACAGGAAGTTTTGGAATAGAAGTTGACTGTTGGAGTTAGCAGTAGGTTATGGACTTTAGTTGAATGTTATGGGAGTTAACTATAGTTTTGAGATTAACAGTAGGTTATAGGATTTAGCAGTAGGTTGTGATATTTAGCAGTAGGTTGTGGGATTTAGCCGAAGGTTGTATGATTTAGCAGTAGTTGTGGGAGCAGTAGTTGTGGGAGTAGGTTGTGGAATTTAGTAATAGTCGTGGGAGTTCTCAGTTGGTTGTGGGCGTTAGTAATGGGCTAGAGGTTGTTGAGGTTAGTAACAGACTTGGAATTAATAACGTAGGTAGGAATTAGTGTTAGATTGTTGAGGTTAGTAATAATACATCAAAATTATAGTCTAGAAGTATAGTAGGCTATTGGATTAAGCAGGTTTAATAAGCAATTAGACTTAGTAACGGGATTTTGGAATTAACAGTGGTTCATTGGAATTAATGGTAAATCATTGAAGTTGATGATAAGTTATTGAAGTTAATAATATGATATTGGAATTAGCACTAGATCGTTACTAGTATAAATAAATAAATATAAAAGTTAGCAGCAAGCGATTATATAAATAAAATTTTGAAGTTATCTAATGTTTTTCTTGAACAGATTAACAGTTAAAGCGAGCTGTCCAATGCATCTGAGAAAATATCCTTTGGATATTCAAGCATGCCCACTAGAAATTGGTAGTTGTGAGTGTAAACACTTTTAAATTAAATTATATTTATAGCCGTGTATATATAAAATAAATTTTTAAAAATGATTTTTCTTTATTCTAAAGTACTGTACCACCCGTCAACTGATTCGACATGTAGAGGATTAATGACTTAGTCATTAAATATTGAAGAAGTGTATAAAATTAGAAATTTAACAAATGGAATTTTGAAAATATTACAAAGATTATTATTAATTTTTATTTAATTAATCAAGATGTTCATCTTTGATCTAAATTACGAATAATTTGAAGTGAAGTTGAATTAACTCCTGTCAGATTATGTTAATACAGAAAATTAGTTGTTAGTAAGGAAGAACTTTTGAAAATTATTGTTCTATATTAAAATATATTCTATTTTTATAGTTAAAACTTGTTATTTTTTCTTATTATAATTAAACAAATAATTTAAATCTAGTGTTTTATAACGTAGTGAAGTGTTATAGATAGATGTAAAGTTAGATGTGTTAAGGTATATAGATTAGTGCTATGAACATTACGATGATTATTTATAATGCTTACAACACTAATTTAATGTTAATTAATACTAAATTAATCTAATTAATGATAATTTTACACTAATAATACTAATACAAATGTATATTGTAAAACTAATTTATATTGGTTATAATGCTAATTAACACTAGATTGCATACTAATATATACTTATATTATAACACTATAGACTAATTACTAACATTAACGCAGTATTAGTTTATCTAAAAATCTCTTACTATATAACACTGAACGCATTATTGTAAACGTTAGAAGTATTCACAGAGATATTTTCTATCTTGTAATGCTTGTAACAGTTGTAGTAACGTACTTAATATAATGATACATGTGTTATAAATTCTAAAAAGACATTTTTGTACCCATGTAATGCTTGTAACGATTCTATTGTTACAAGTAAAGTATGACACATGTTACAAGTATTATAACAATGGTTTAAATCTTTGTAAAGTTAGCTATACTTGTAACACTCTCCATGTAATGCTCGAAACTATCAAATACAACAAAAACTAAATAAATAAAGAAAAATTTAGTTATAAAATTATCAAAATTTTAAATTTCTAAATGTAAAATACATATTTAATTGTAAATTTTTTTATTCAATTAAATCATGTTTTAAGAACGCAATCACTTTTTATCCAAGTAATTTACTCTAAAATTAAGTAATTTATAAGTAAAATTATATAACGATTAAATAAAAAACACAAAAGTAAAAAAAATTATAAACAAAATATAATTGTAAAACTAAAAAATTAAAAAATTTCGTTAAAAGTTTCCACGCGATATACTGCAATTTCGAAACTTTTCGTATAATTAATTAACATTTTGATAAATTTAATCGGAAAAAATTATTATAATTACAATTTTTTTGTCATTTTTTTCATTTTTTAAGAAGTTAAAAATATATCGATCCAGTTAAAAATCCTCATTTATTTTTAGTTCATCAACATTTTAAGAGGATATGGAAGCGATCAACGTCAAAACTCGACACGAAAAGATCGAGTAGACTTTTCAACTCATTCACTATCTTCATAATTAATAAGATAGAACCAAGTTGGGCGGTAATGTAACATCTGACCTCGTAGTCCCAATGGCTCTTTAACCTTTAAAGAGCAAGGGAAAAAAATAAGGAAATAACATTCATCTGAATAACTTATATCCAAAGACACTTTTGAATATTCCAATACATGATTAATTTGAAGCAACTTAAAGTTCGATTTTTTCCTTTTTTTATAGAATGATTGAGTACTTTTTGGATTCGTTAATATATTTAATCAATTCTAAAAGTGTTCTTTACTTTTTATTACCATTTTTTTTTTTACTTTAATGTGATTACTATCGAGATTAGAACCATACTTTATAATGTAACCATCGTAATCAACAGATAGTAAATTGTTGCTTAATTTTATTAATTTTTTACAGGTTAAATTATATTTAACTTATTAATTATTAATTAACTAGCTTATTTTCTTACTTTTAGTTGCTTATACTACAAGGGATGTTATTTACGAATGGAAGAAAACGAAGGGAAAAGCTGTGATCTTAGCTGATGATGTTACTTCATCTCAGTATGATTTTTTGAATATATCCATGTCAAATTTTACTATTATAGGACCTGCTGGAGGTAAAATATTAATATTATATTCTAAGTTAGTTATTAAATATACTACTTTTTAAATAATCCTGTTATTTAGGTCTCAGCTCTGCTTTAAAAGTTCGATTCATGCTTAGAAGAAGACGTGGATATTTTATCTTGCAAATATATGCACCAAGTGCTATGATAGTTGGAGCTTCTTGGGTATCTTTTTGGATTAATCCTACGGATGCTGCAGGAAGAGTTGCTGTTGGTAAAATCATGCATTATATACATACTTCATTACTAATTTTTGGTGAATTAATTTCAAAAATAGAGCAATAAATTAATTTTTTTTAAATAAAACACTTTATAATCTCAATTTTCTCTTGTTTAAGTCTAAAAAAATGCATATAAAGTATATACACTTATATAACATAAACATATAAAACTGTCAATTTTTTGGAAAACTTATGGAATTTTCAGTTAATTTTTCATTTGGTTTTACACGAAAAATAACAGATTTAACAAGAACCTCAGATTTAATTATGATTCTATTCAACTATCAATTAAATCTAATTTGAACTATTTAACATACCTTTACACAATTAGTAGATAAACAGTTCTAGTTGTTTAACAAATATTTACATTAAAATTTACACAAAGTGAAGTACAAACTTCATAATTACACGTTTAGTTTCATTGTAACATTATTTATCGTTCAATTCTTAAGTTAATTTACCATTTATTTCGATTACAAAGAATATTAAGAAGGAAAAAACTTACAAATGAAAAATATTCTGTTTTGCTGATATATTTTGGTGAGAAATAACACATTTTCTTTGCCAATTTTCATAAGAAAGAATTGATTTTAATGAGAAATACCTCATTGAACTGAGCTATTTTGATAAAAAATAAATCAACTTTCGAAAACATTTTTGATAATTCACATTTCTGGTTTATTTTGATGTTAAAAATACATTTCCCTTGACCCATTTTGATGAAAAACAGACTATTTTGCTAATAAAGAAGCTGAAGAACAACTTACGATGAGAAATAACCCATTTTACTGATTCATTTTGATGCGTATGATGCATTGTTCTTACCACATGCATCCTCAGAAAATTTCAGAGGGGGCGAAACTTGGAGACAAATAATTATACCAATAAATTTTTTTATAATTTTTCTGGATTTTTTACAAGTGGATTATAGAATATACTATTGCATCAAAGCATCCAGTGGCGGAGAGTGGTAAAGTTACAAATCTCAATCACATTTACAAGTATAATTTGTGAAATTTTTTACTCGATTCCACGAAGAGAAAAATATCCAATTTTCCTCCCTCTGTGAATGCCCGCGGATTTCTTCCATTTTAGGAAGAAAAAATCTATTATGCTGACCCATTTTTTTAAAACTAATTTTATGAGAAACATCACATTTTCTGTCTAATTTTTAATAAAAATTAGACAGAAAAAGAATATTAAAATCGAAAACTATAGAGTCATACCACCATTTTGCTATCAAAAAGTCTAAAGTAGACTAACTCCAACAAAAATTAAGCCATTTTGCTAATTATTTTAATGACAAATAACATATTTCTTTGCTCATTGTGACTAGAAATTATCCATTTTGCTGTACTATTTTTTTTCTGACGAAATTAATTTTGACATGAAACATCATATTTTGCTTAGAAATAAATCCACTCTGATGCGACATAATACATTTTAATTAAAAACAATCCTATTTTTCTTACTTTTTTTACAGGTGCAATGACCGTGCTGACCCTAGTGACTATGGGTTTTGGTGGCAAAAGCGCATTGCCACGTGTGGCATACGCCACAGCGATGGATTGGTTTGTAGTCATGTGCTTCACCTTCGTCTTCGCAGCTATGGTAGAGTATGCATGCGTTAATTTAACAGATCGTTACTATACGCGCAAAGCCAACAAAGCTAATGCTTCGAAGAGTGTAGAAAACGACGAAGAAGCCGAAAACAAAGTATTTTTAAAAAACAAAGAAATTATTTAATTTTTAAAAAAGTAAAAATGTATTTTTAAACTGTACAAAATAAAATTTTCAGGAAAAAGAAAGTGATAAAGATATTAAAGAAGAAGAAACTATAGAATTAAATATAGAAGAAGAGGAAAAGGAAACAAGACATGTGTTGCTACCTAAATGGAAAAAAAGGAAAAAATCAAAGAAAAGAAAAATCGAAAACTATAGAGTCATACCACAATCTGTGATTCAATCGCCATCAACAGCTGCCTATCGGATCGACAGATACGCTAGAATCGCCTTCCCTTCATTTTTTACCTTTTTCAACGTGATATATTGGACGTTATATCTTCATTTTATAGACGATCAAATCGAAGATGACTAAAAATAAAATCCTCATTAGTTAATTAAATTTAAAAATTATTTAATTAATAATTCGATCCTTACTTTAAACAAATTCACCAATATTGGTTCTATTAAATTCTAATTTTTTTTTACACAAAAATTCTTTAAAAAAATCTAAAAATTTTTCACCGTGATAAATGTTTAATTAATGAATTTTTTAAAGAAATTTATTCACATAAAATAAATGTTATATACACTGAATCGCGAAACACTTCGAATAATTTAAGGAATTTTTTTTAGACGAGTTGAATTAATTTTTTTTAGAAAATATTTCATATTTTTTCCTAAATGAATATTAAAATTATATATGTTATATAGCTATAAAATTTTAAAATATAAATTTAATGTGTGTGTGTGTATATATATATATATAATAAATTAGGGACCAATATATCTTTAAAAATGACACGAATATATTGTAATTTAAAGCAAGACAATCGCTACTAAAGCGCTTATAGAATTTAAAAATAATTAATTAAATATGCAATTTTAGAATGTTAATAATTGTTTACACTTAGACCTATATATATGCAGGGTGTAACATAGTTTGAAATGAAGCATAAAAAGTACATAGATTTATGTTAAATTATGAAATTTTCCTGAGAAAAATGTTTTCGGTTGTGAATTATGCATATATTAGTCCATTCTGAAATGTATGTACGGTACAGTATAGTACAGCAAAATTGTTCATTTGATTGGCTACTAATAATTCAAATATTTTGAAATTGAACAAGTTTGCTAGCTGATTGGTTTAAATTGAAAAACGTAATAATATAAATTTACGAAGAGCTGGGATTGGTCGAATCTTTTCATCCAATTACACAATCAATATTTCCGAAAGTTTACGAGTACTTTTAAACGTCCACCAATCAGAAACGACGACGTTTATCACTTATTAAACGTTGTTTTAATTATAATTAACTTATAAAGAAATTAATATTAACAAAGATCTGTGAACACTTCAAAGATAAATTATGTTATATCCTGTATATAGTATCTATATTGTACAGTATTTGTATATAGGAAAAAGAATAAATGGAAGATTTATTCTATCATTTTTCTTCAGCTAGTTGAACTTTGACAATGTATCCGACACGATGCCAATTCATCAATCATCTCAAAGCAATAATACAATTAATCTAATGTTATTTATTAAAAATAAATTATGTTATATTGTACTATTATAAACCTATTATGTGCCTATTGTTAAGTAGATTATTATGTTTAATTACTTTTAAATAAAAACTATTTTAGTACATTGTGTGAAATTATTTTAAATTAATATTTTAAAAATTTAATAAATATAATTTTCGAACAAATTTTTTTTATATTCCATTTTTTTTTCTTTAATATATTTTTTAAGTACTTATATAAAATAATGTTTTTTCTTTCAATCGCCAGATGGCGCACCGTTCTTTGTGGGATTAACATACAATCAATAAGTAATAATTTTATTGATGTTAAAATAAAATAAAATAAAATATTTTTGTATTTTTCATCCCAAAAATTATTTTTTAAATTTTTTTATTTTTTAAAACAAAAATAAAACAATAATCGTTATTAATTAATTTTAAAAAGTAATTTTTTTCAATATATTTTACAGCAAAACGTGTAATTTTAGCAATAAAAAAGCGTATTGTAGTACTCACTTAAAAATTAAATTTATGTTAAATATTTTAGCATTTAAAAAAAAAATTATGCAAATAAAATTATAAATTTTTCCATGAAATATAATTTTGTATCGTTATTACATTCTTAGATATATGATTAACATTTAAATTAATAAAAAAGTATGTAAATTTTCAAGACAATTTATTTTTTACTATTTTTTTTTATAAACAATTTGTATTCTTGTCTGTTATAGAAAAATGTATACGGTTGAATATATATACAGGAGATGCAATAGAAATAAAATCAAGCACAAATGATCTTATCAGCGGTTCAAAGCATAAAAATTGAGATACAACACTAAATTTTTTTTATCTCCGTTTCATCTGATTGGTTGCTACAAAAAAATAAATAATTGATTATAATTCTGGTCCAATCAGACTAACGAAAATAATTGAGAAATTTAGATTTTTACATCAAAAAAGATTTTTATGTTTATATCAACTTTTAAATAAAAAAATAAATTAATTAAAAAATAAATAATATTTGTTTTACAATAAATAAACTTTTAAAAAATATAAAATTTATTATTACATTTTTTTAAGTATTAAAATATTATTTTGCTTAAATACTAATAAATATTATTATTATTAATATTTTATTTTATAAAAGATTAAATTTTTAAAATAAAAAAATTAAATTAAAATTTTTTATTGCTTATTAAACATTATATTATTATTATATTTAAATACTTATGAATACTTATTTAAGAATTGCTAATTTAAAGAAGCTTCTTTAGTTTTAATTAATTAAAACTAAATTCTTAACTATTAATTCCAACTAAGACTAAGAATTAAATTAATTTATTAATAATTAAAATATTATTGTTAATATTTAAGATATTAACTTTCAAAAATGCACACAAATATTTATTTAAACTATTACTTAAAAATCTTATTTGTTTTAATCTAAAAATGTTATAAACTTAAAAAATATATATATTGTAATTATAAAAACTATTAAATTAAGTAATATTTTATAACAAGAACTTTTTAATAAATTCTTAAATTATTTATAAATTATTTCTAAAAAGTATTTACTAAGTACTTTTTTTAAAATAAATAATTGTAAATATTTTTAATATTTACAGTTAATTAATAACTTTTATTATATTTTTAAAATTTAAAATATTTTATTTAAATTTATTACTTAAAACTTTCATGTTTTTACATGTAAAAAAATGTTTAATAAAATTAAATTATTATGATAAAAGCAATATGTATATAGTTTTTAATATAAAAAGGAATTTTTTAAGAAAAAATTATTTTATTTGGTAGCGATTTTTTAATCTATATTCGTTCTTCGATGAAATATTTATTAAAAAAAAATATTAAAATTTGTTTGACAAAGCTACTTTTGAATTAAATTGAATTATTGCAATTGAATTCAATCGAATTTTCAAATATATTAAAACTGTGAAGAGGATCGAAGTATTTTGACTCTTTTCTACTTTAAAACCCTAAAAATGTTCGCTTTAAAGTAACGAATCTTGGAATATGTGCAAGATAAATGTGTGAAAATTAAATTATGACAACTATTACAGGTCTTATCTTTCCTTACACGTATTTTTTTAATTAATAATTTAATTTTGTTATCTTTATAATAGAGTAAAACACATTTAATAAATAAAAATTTTACGATAAATTAATAATTTATGATACTGAAAGTGTATAAAATATAAGCTTACGTATAGTGTAATTAAGTGTTTTAAATGTAAATTTTGATGACATTTATCTTTAAAATGTCATTAAATATTAATTTTTTAAATAAATTAATCTTCTTTAATTATTATTATTATTTTTTATTTAGTTGATAACTAATTTAACTAAGTAAAAAAGTACAGAAATGTTTCAGATGCCTTCATAATAACATCAAGAAATGCTTTTAATAAATTATATATGCTATTTTCTTACGTAGATTTATGTTTATTTACATTTATTATCATATTTTAAACATTTAAAAAACTTTTTTTTAATTCTTTTATTCGCTATTTAAATGACGATAAACTTGTCTGTCTGTCACGTTCTATAATCTGAAAAGTGAAATAAACGTAATTTTTCTTTGTTATATATTAGAAGGAATGAGAATAATACATCTTAATGTGCATCTTACTATTATAAAATAAATATTTCATTAAAAATGTAATAATAAAATTCATAAAGTAAAGTAAAAGCTTGCTGGTTGCATTAAAGAAACTGCATATATTATATTATTTACGTTTCTTTTTGTATAAAATTAAATAAATTTAAATTTATTAGTTAATTTTCATAATTATTCTATCATTTTTAATTAGATATTTTCCGTTTAAACGTATTAAAAGAGGTTTAAATGAGATTTATGATCTTATTGTAGATCGCGATCTACTAATAAGATAATGCTTCTAATAAATTATTTCTATACTTAATTTATTAATATTTTTATAAATATTTTAAAAAGATATTAATAATAAAGATGAATTTAATATGGACTGATGTGATCACTTTGGAGGAGTTGGCAAAATTTTAAAAGGTTCCTTTTTGAGTTAGTTACGACTGCTCTGAGATTAGAATATTTTTATAAATACGCGTATCATATTTTAAAGTCGAGTATTCCCTTTTTAGGCATGGCAAACTAGGTGACTTTACTATAAATCAGGGATGGGCAACCTTTTTCTATGTAAGGGCCGCATTTTAAGACTTTTGAACTGATGCGGGCCGCATACAAGAGAAAGAAAAAAAAAATGTTGGTAAATCAGAATTATTTATTCATATATAATTATAAATTAGCATAAGTATACTTAATTCAGCTTCTGGAACTGATGTAAACGTAATATATTGGAAATATTTGGTTAAATATTCGTCACTGCTAGTTTTTAAATTAGTTTCCATGTGTCTGTTAGCCGGTTTCTTGTTTTAATTTTTACTAAATTCATTGCGGGAAAAACTATTCACATACATAAGTTGTTAAATACACGTTTTTTTCGTGATTTAAATCGTTTAAATCGTGATTTACTGGTTGAGATGCCTCATTAGCAACATTTAAAAAAATGCTTATAACAAATTATATATACTATTTTTATATAAAAATATATTTATTTAGCGTCATTAGCTTTATTTTTAGTACTTCTAATCAATTTTTAATTGCATATTTATTGTTTAAGCGTATAAAATACTATAAACAGAGTGCGAGATTGCTGTTGACCGCGATCTATCGATTGAGAAACTACATTTATTCAACTTTCCATAACAGAAAAGTTGATTAGAATTTTAATACCGATGCATGGTTTATCAAGAATATAAAATACCTTAATTAGAATAAAATTCGCTTCATTATCGAGTAGTAAAAAATAAAATAAAAAAGAAAAAAATTCTAAATTTCCTAAACTTTAAAACATTTTAATCCTTTGTACATTTTAAAATTCCATATAAAAACACGTTGAAGTAAATTATAAAATAAAGAAATTCTATACTTTAACAAATATTTTTTCTTTTATAAATATGTCATCTCGAAAGTCAAAAGAATAAGATAATTTCTTTAGATTATATTCTATCTACTTTCAAATGAAGTTTTTTTTAATCTATAAATAGATTAAACGAGTTTTAAAAAGCAGTATAAAAAAAAAGCCATAAATTCAACCTTAAATCACTTTTAAAATAGAAATAATATAAACTATACTAAAGATTTTTAACCTGATAAATTAATAGTATAACTCTTAAAACTTAAAATTTAAATTAAAAATGTTTATAAATAATTAATTTATTATTATCTATAACTTAAAATAATTATTATACAAATTGTCTATGATCAATCAACATATTAAAAAAGCGGAAAGTATAAAATAAACCAATAATAAAATTGACCAATAAGATGAGGTTAAAAATAATTTAAATCAATCAATTGACGTTGATTGGTCAAATGTTTTTTGTTGATCAAATTTAGAGTTAAACTGTATTAACCAATAGGATAAGATTAAAAGTTTTTTACGTTTAAAACTCAAACATTGATTGGTTATTTATTTATTAATTGACAATTCATGCATTTTGCTATTAGTATATGGCAATCTAAATGGGAGTGTCTCGGTTGAATTTTATAACATATATGTGCATATTAATGAATCACAAACTAATTAATTTTGAATAGTTAATACTAAAGGGATTATATATTAAATTGTTTACTCGAATTATATCAATAATAATAACTTATAATAAATATTATACAAATTGGTTATAATGAAGCATAAAACTAAAGGGCGTGGTCACATTTAAAAAAGTAGAAAGTATAAAAATAAACAAATAATAATAATAAAATTGACCAATGAGATGAGATTAAAAATCGTTTGAATTATCAATCAACGCTGATTGGTTAAAAACTCACAAAAGTTCTAATTTTATTAGTCTTTATTTTTTTTTAAACAAATCTAAATGGGCGTGGTTTTTGAGAAACTTTAAATTTAACAAATTTATTCAAAAAAATCGAATTATTGTTATAAAAATTCTTTATGTATGAATAAAATATAGCCCTACAGTAAAAAAAATATGTCGTAACAATATTTTTCGAAATGAAAACTTAGTGTTTGACCTGAAAACAGGCTATGTAAACACAACTAAGTAACTTTTAAATTCACTTTAACAGGGCTGACAGCATTTCATTACATTACACTTCAATTACATAATGGTACATCGCGTTATCATCATCCTATCGAATAACACACTCTTCTGCCTGCCAGCATGGAGCATGCTCTATCTACAAACCTACCACCACGTGTAGTAGTTATTCTAGAATTCATTTTAACTGAGATACTGTCCGATGGGCACAACTGTCACTTCAACTTGTGACTTCATACCAACTACAAATGTTTATATTATTTATCTTTCAGATATTTTTCTGTCGTTCCTATTGGAAATATGACTTGTATATCTTCAATATTATTTTTTCTAATCTCTATATTTCCCACGTGAGTATATTTTTATAACTTTTTCCTTTATCTTCTCTCTTTTATTTCTTATAAATTAAAAATAAATATATGTTTTTTTAATATAAATAAAGCTTTACTTTTGATTATTATGCTACAGAGATTTTGATTTTTTAAAAAGAAAAATATAATTTATAACATTTACTTCATTTTAAATGTTAATGTTTTAAATAGTTAATTGCCGGTATTATAAAAGTCTCGACCTTAAATAAAGTACAGGAAGTTATTTTCGTATAAATATAAAGTTTCTAACTTTATATTCTCATTTAAAATAAGTATTTATGGAGTGTTAATTTAAGTTTTTCATGTATAAGTAAAGAAGAGATTATACAAATTTCTTCTTTTAATTTAAAACTTAAATGACAATAAAATCTATATTTTTATAGATTTTATAAATAAAACTCATTTTATAAATTATATTTATACAGTTACAATGTTCTGAACACGTGAAAATAACTGTTTAAACATAGTTACAAGGAGATATAATTTGAGAATTTTATGTGAAATTAGCGTAAATTTATGAGGAAAATTTCATAAAATTTTAAATATTTTACTTACTTAAAGGTTAAATATCAGTAGAAATTTAAATTTTTGCAATTTTCTCGTGTGTAAATACACGTTTTATTTATTTATTTATTTATTTATTTTTTCTTTCTTCGTTTGTAAGAAGTTGTAATTCAAATATAAACTTCCATACTTTCAATCATCTTTTGGAAATATATTTAATAGAAAAATCTGATAAATAGTATTAAATTTCATTGGTAACAAATTTCAAATCAAAGATTTAACAGAAATGAAGAATGATTATTTATTTGCTTTACGTTATTTAATCAAACATGGATCGGGTTGTGAACATCATCATTAGATTAACACATGTTGGATCGATATTTTCTTCCTTTAATCCCAACAAGTTGCTGGAATTTTCTACACGCGTTCAATTTTTCAATATGATTTTTATTATTATTATTATTTTTTTTGTATATAAATATAAAATGAAGAAAATAATTTAGTAGTTGTAACTAGAAAAAAAAACATATATTATATACGTATTTTATATGAATATTATTGTTCAATTTATTCAAATTTTTTTCTAAAATGATATAAAAAAAAGAGGAAATAAGCTCATCAGAATAGAGAAAGCGAATCTGTCATTGCCATATGCTGGAAAGGACTAGCTTTGTTTTCATTATAAGTTGTTATCTTTTACAATTTTGCGTAGTGAAAAAAAAATGAAATTAATTATTGGAAGTTACTACAAATACTTTGAAATTTCTTTTTATAATAATGATAGATATATTTTATTTCCTGAATTATTTTTAATTAAAAAAAAACCCTGCCATTTCTTACGTAGTTTGACCTTAAAGTTGACAGAAATAAGCACTTATAACATATTCCTTTATGTATAAAACATTTTAAAAAGTATAGATTTTTTAAGGAATTTTATATTTTTAGTTATTTTGGACTGTTTTAATTTTTAAAAAACCCAAATTTTAGTGTAATTGTGACCATACAGATAAAAATTATTATATTTTATGTAACTCATTACAAATTATTAATTTTAAAATAGTTTTTTTTGGTGTTAATATGATTTAAATTATTGTTATAAATAAACGAAATTTTAAATTAAGTTAAAAAAAACTATAATTTTTAAAATTGATTTTAACTATAAATTTCATACGAAAATATTAAAAATGTTATTAATAAAGTTAACTACTTAACTTAATTATTAATTAACTACTACTTAACTATTTAATTATTAATAAAGTTAACTTAGCTTTAATAATATTGAAAACTGAATTATTATAATAAATAACCTTTAAAATAATAAACAAACTTTAAGCTATTTTTAATGATTCAAAGTAGCTAAAACTATTTTGATTCCATTAATCGATATTTTATCACGTTTAATTTTGATTATAAATTAAAAATATGTTACTTAATCCCTGTTCAAGATAATTTATAATATTTAAAAACACTATTTTAACAATAATAAGCTACATTCTATTAATTCAAATGATATAAATTAAGAATCAAATATTCATATGTATGCTTCAATGATTTAATTTGGTAAGATATAAATTCATTGAAAAGGAAATTAATTTTTCGAATATTTTTTAAATAAATTTTAACTTTATTAAATTTATTTTTATTTAATAATATAAAAAATATATTTTTAAAACTTTCTATTCTTTTATAATCGTTCATTAACAACAATTAATAAGTCCTTAATTAGTCCTTAAAAGACTAATTAAGGACTTATTAATTGCAAAGTCTTGAAGGATTTTTGAACATTTAATAGGAAAATAATTTAATAAATCCTCAAAAATCCTTAATTAATAGGGATTTATTAAATTATTTTACACATTAACACAATTAAAACACTGTTATTAACCTATAAAATTGATAAAATTTCTACTTTTGAATAGATTTTTTTTTTTAATCGGAAAATAACTTTTAAATTTCTTTAAAATAATTAAAGAATTAAAATTTAAATAAAGTTTTAACTTTTCTTTAAAATTTTTATTCGATTTTAGAATTTTTTAATTCATAAAATTCTTTTACTTTCTAAAGGATTTAACGTAAATGATTCTCACGTAGAAAACCAATTTTAACTCCATAATTAGAATTATTATATAATAAAAGAACTTTCCTAAAACTAATTTTCTATACTAAATAGTTTTTAATTTATTAATATAAAAAAGTTTAAATTAAATGAAAGATATAAACGTTTCATGCACATAAAAATATTTATTGTCATATCGCTGTAAACTTTAAAATTTTAACTGTATAATAATTAAAAAAGCCCATAAATAAAAGCAATATATACGTTAAATTTACTTGTAAATTTTCAATATTTTATAGAAAAATTTATATAAAATATTTAAGTAATGTATATCATAAATAGAAAATTTCATAGATTAGTCAATGATGTTTTGTTTGATTGATTGATCAATCTAATTATATTAAATAATCAATCAATCAAATTGTTTGTTAGTAATACGGTAAAATTCCTGTTACAGGGAAATGTACTAGTTACATAAATTGTTTTCACTGTCGAAAAGTAGCCATTTTCGATACATTAATAGTAATTTTCTACTTCTTACTTCTGATTTGTTCTTTAACAATGTGTTTAAAAATGTAATTTAAGTCTACTCATTTGAAATTTTGACAACTCCTTCAATTTCAATCGGTATTCTTGAGCTGGATTCAATTCTATTGATTTGACTCACCTTAAAACTTTTTTTTAGTGTTTTAGACAATAAACGAGCAAAAATTATTGCTACATATTCAAAATAACGGCCTGCAATTTTTAATCATGTTTTTAATATATTTAATTTAAAATATATGCTCTCGATCTCAAATTAGTAGTGTCTTGCCCCTGTACATCATACTTTTCCTGATATCAATAGAGTCATGCCGGTCATCTACGTAACTGCGTTTAGGGGAAATGTTTGAATTAAAATCACGTGACTTTCGAACTTGACTAGAAGTTTGCATATAAATAATCAGGACTTGCTACTCCTACGCTTTTCATGTCTGGTCTCGAGTTTCATCTATCTTACACTGTTTTCAAAATTAAGGAAGGATAGATAGATAGACGACGGTGAAACTTTATAGGTGTATTACAAACAGCGAACTGGTTTGAATTAAACCAAAAAATCGATATAAACATTGTTCATAAGTTGTGAGAATTTATTTAATCTTAACTATATTAATATTAACAGTCTTCTTATTTATTAATATCTATTTGGATCTTAAAGGAATTATTAAGATAATTTGATACCATGGATGAAGGATTGAGCTAAGTAAATTTGTTCATTTATTATAGATGGAGACAATGCATCAATAAGGTATATCCAAATTTCTAAATAATTTATATGAAATGCCGAAAGATTTTAATCGTTTGTCACTTTATCACATTGTTTCAGCATGGTCTGTAAAGAAACTTTATATTTCCATCGTTATTATATTTCAGTCTATAGTAAAATTTAATTAATTTATTTAAATAAAAAAGGAAAAGCCTAATATTTATTTCTCTGACACCGAATGGAACTGTTTTTCGACACAAAACAATTTGAAATGAAAAATTATATGAAAACATTCGAAATAACAGAAGTTAAAGTATTTTCCTCTTTTCCTTCTATTTTAGTGTTATTCCTATGGAATCCTCTATACAAAATTCTGTAGAGTCTTAGTTCTTTATATTGTCTTGGGTATCGGAATGTAGTCTTGGTTCTTCTTGGTTCAACACTTTGGTTCTTCTTGGTTCTTTTTGCCCCAACAAAATGTAGCAAGAAGAACTAACTCACCTGCATAGAGTAACTGTATGCCTTTATCTAGACTTTGAATCCTTTCGATTCTTTTTTAAATATTTGATCAATGTCCAGCATATAAAAATTAAATAGATAAAGAGATAAAAAATCATTTCATGGATACCTCGAGCGAGAATTAATTCAGAAAACATTTGATTATTTTGTATGTACAAAATAATTTCGAAATTGAAACTGAAAATCTTCCAGAACCTTTCTGAATAAGTTTCCTAATATGAATTAAATAAATTAAAATTTAAATAAAATGAATTAAATAAGTTAAGTAAGATTTGCTTTTTTAATAAATATAGAAACGTTAGGAATTTTATAGGGATCAAACCTTACAAGATGACGAGTAAGTCTCACTCTGTTCATTTAATTCTAGATTGAGAATAGAATCTACATCGTTATTGTTTAAATTCTTTAGTTATCTAATAGAAAATGGAATTGAAATTGTAGAAAATCGATTATAGAAAGATTCGAAGTCAATATAAACCTTATCAGTTATGGATTTCTTTGGAAAATGATGAATGGTTGACCAGAAAAAAATTGTTCTTCTGAAGAATTCTAGAAAAAATCAAAGCGTTTAGTAAATTAAAATACATTTTCTCACTTCTTTTAATCCGTAAAGTTCCTTTCTATTGTGTTTTTTCCCCTAAATTATAAGAGAGCCTTTTGTTTTACTCTATAGCAAACAGCCTTTCCACGGTTTCTTAAATACAAGTAACTTCCATACATTTTCTCTTTGTAACCCAGTAAATTCTTTCATGGATCTTTCTAGTTGAAGATCCACACCCTTTACGTTATCTATTAAAATTTTCGGAAAAGATTTCATTTTATTAAACACTACCAATTGAAATTCCTGATAATTAATGGATTACTGAATTTATGTTTCTTAGTTCTTTCCTGATTAATACACATAAACCTCCGGAAGGACATTACGTCGCCATTTTCCTGAATGTTTCTGGGTTAGTGTCGATTCTGTTATAAATTCGTCACTAATTGTGTCATCTATGTTTCTGCCCAACTAAAGTTACAATTGGTTACTAAAAGATTCAGATTTTTCGAAGAATTAATGGAGTTATTCAACTCGGCATCACTTATATTTAAGTTATTGGATTTTGTATAGAGAAGATCGATAAAAAATTATAGAAAATTTGTATTTCTATAAGTAATTTTTTATGGTTCAATACTAACGAAGTTCAGCTAGTAATACCTTTAAAAAAAGGCAGAGGCGAATTTTTCCTTCTTTCGTGAGAATTTTTAATTAGGTCAGCTGTAATTCTCCTAATTGGGCTGCAATTTTCAAATTGTAAGCCTATAAATTCCCACTTACGTTCGTCTGTTTGTCTGTTTTTCGTTACGAGAACGGAGTTAGATATATAATCGGTATGACTCGATTGTTATCAGGGGAAGTATGATTTACAGGGGCAGAAGCCACTAAAATCCAGACTAGATATGGAAAGTTTAGGGGCCAGCGACCCCGTTCTAAACTTCCGGTCTATAACGGAAGTCATGTGATTTTTTAAAAATTAAATGACGATTAAAAATTGTAACCCATCATTCGACTTTTTCGTTAAAATAATTACACGCAGCTAAAAATCTTAATTAAATTGATTGTATTTTTATAGAATTTTTTGACATTTTAATTTATAAAATTATAATTTTGTTGCCCAATTTTCGGGTAAATTTTTTTAAATATTAAAAAAAATAATAATAATAAAAAAACTTCAATTCATTTTAAAATGAATTACAAGAGATCCATTTTATTTTCTAGCTATAAAAATTTATATGAATTATAAAATATATACATCATTTCTTCACCTTTTACTTCAAAAAAAAATTTTTTTAGACTTGTTCTTTTGGATTTTTTTTCTTTAATTCTAAAAATTAATGGTTGTCCTCTAATTGAAGATAACAACAGGAAGCATTTACTGTTGTACATTTCTCTTAAGATTTATGAGTAATAAAGGATAAAAAAAAGGTAGTTATGAACTTTAGAAATTTTTTTTATAATATTCAAAAAGTTTTAAGTCGTTTCGAATTAAAGTAAATGAGTCAATGAGTCGTAAATATAACATTTTTAAAGATAATTTTAAAGTAAATTAGGTGGAAGAGTTTAAGATGAATTAAAACATTTTAATTGTTCGATATTGGAACGTTTATTTATTAATTTTACTACTCAAATTATTTTATTTTCTGTTCTATTCCTTATTCCTTTCCTTATAAATTTATTTAAAGGTTATCCTTGAAACTATCTTTGTATATTTTTCTTAGGAAGAGGAGGAGGAGAAGGATGCTTCTCCTCTTTCTCTTCCTCCTTATCACTTTTCTTATCACGCTACTACTTACATTCTTTATTCATTCTTTTTAAAATATTTTTCGTTCTTTTCTTTTGTATAAAAATCTGTATTTTATGTTTTATAAATTTATTTTTACCAATTACTCTTTAAATTGCTCTACTTCTTTTTATGCTCCTTATTCTCTTCTTTACAAATTAGTAAATCATCCTTAAACTTTCTGATTCTTTTTTTCATTATTTCTTTTCTTGCAAAATATTTATTCTATATTTTTTTAAAATACAGATAAACAGGAGGAGCATAGGTAAGAGATTCAATGATAAACATAAGCAAGAGGAGCATAGATAGGAGATAGGAGCAAAGATATAAGAAAAGACTATACTCATACGGTTATACATTCCTCTCCTTACAAATAAACATAACGATTTACCTCCTCGAAAATTTACAAATATATTTTTATATATTTCCCTCCTTATAAAATAAATTTGCAAAGAAGAATAACAAATATCCATCAATCTATATTTTATATATATTTTTTCACTGATCAATATGTCACGTTCAACTTTCCAACAACTGATTTTAATGACAGAACTAAAGCACCTCAAAATACAAAAAAAAAAAAAAAAAAAAAAAAAAAAAAAAATATCTAACGAGTCTTATAACTTCTTAGAAAATAGTTTTTATTGACGTTCTTGTCTCTTAAATTTAAAACTAATGATTTATATTTGTATTTTCTTTTTTAAAAAATATTTTTAGCGTTTTAATGGATTGGCCTGTATCAATGAAAAGGACAACGAATATACAAGTAACAAGTAAAGAAGAATACAAGAAACAATATTCTGACGCTTTAAAATTTAGTAAAAACATGAGTATTGTTTTAGAAAACCTGTTACGTGACTACGATAGCAATCAAAGACCTGGATATGGAGGTTTGTTTTCGTGTATACATAATACAAGTAGTGTTAACTTTATCAGACATTTCAATTATATTTTCTTGGCTTTACTGATATTTTTTACTACCCATTTAACAGTATAATACCTCTATTTAACGCTATTCGGGTTAAACTATTTATTAGTTTTTTGTTTTTAATTATTTTTACTTACTTCACCAGGTTACATCTTGATTTAACTCTGTTTTTTTTCTCCACTTTTTAATGCTAAAACACGATTATACTTCGATTTAACGCTATCTAGGTAATACTTTCTTAGCATTTTAAATATTTTTTACTACCTTTTTTATGTTAAAATCGGGTTAAACTTCGATTTAACGTTGTATAGTTTATAAATTTTAAGCTTTTCTTTATTCATTTACTTCTTTTTTAACGTGTTGTAGGTGTTTTTTACTCATGTGTACAAAGCACAAGTAATATTATTACGTTAACACCTCATCAAGAAATGATGCATAATAATGTACAGTATAATTTAATCAGGCATTTAACACTATCTAGGTTATACTTTCTTGTATTTTTTTTACTTAGTTTTTTCCTTTTTTTTCTTAGTGGCTAATGATCGATCAAGTTAATCTTGATGGCTGTTTAATCAGTCATTAACTAGAACAGAAACGGAAGTTTGTTTGCTACTAATCACACGAATTTTTTTCTTGTTTTCTCTGATTTAAAAGCAGGAGCGCCAACTGTCGTTACTACAAACTTTTTGATAAGGAGCATGGGGCCCATTTCCGAAGTGGACATGGTAAAGGCCTTAATTATGCCTTTATGTAGACCTTGTAGTATGTATAAAAATCCTTTATAACATGTAAAAAAAAATTCTCAGGAGTATTCTATGGACTGTTATTTTCGTCAGAAATGGACGGATAGAAGATTACGTTTCGATGGTCCTATAAAAAATTTGAGTTTAAATATAAAAATGTTGGATCGAATTTGGAAACCCGATACGTATTTTCATAATGGGAAAGGTTCCTATTTACATACGATAACTCGACCAAATAAACTCTTAAGAATCTTCCAAAATGGCGAAGTCTTGTACTCGATGAGGTAAGTATATTATTTTTAATCGATTTAAATTTAATTTTTATGAAATGTACGGTCGAACCTCTTACAACGGACACCTCCTAACCACGGCCACTTTAAAAAGCGCCATTTTTTAAATAAAAATGGATACAAAATAACTTCTCAAAGACGGCCACTTTAAACATCGCCATGTGTTTTAATTAGAGTGTATACGAAATAACCTCCAAACAACGGCTATTTTCCGTCAGTAGCCATTGTTTGGAGGTTTGACTGTCCTTTTTTTAATTCTTTAATGGAAAATGCATTAAATATTACACTAAAACCTTTAATAACGACCACCTCTCAAGAACGGCCGACTTAAATAACTCCATTTGTTTCGGGAAATTTTCTAAAACAACAATGTAACAACCTTTAAAGAATGGTCAGTTTTTTCTTGCTGGTCGTTGTTCACAGGTTTCACTGTATTAAAAAATTCATTTCTGTAAGTTCTAAACTACATAACCTCATCGTGTAATTATGATACGTAATTACGATATTACAATCGAACCTTCAATGACGGCAACCTCTAAATAGTGGACATTACTTCATGAACATTCTCGATCGTTGTTCGATCATTTTGTATGCATTTTTGTTTCAAAAATGCATAGAAAATAGTCTCCGAACAACGAACATTTTTTTATCTTCATCAATGTCCGTTGTTCACAGGTTTCACCGTATTAAAATATCAAGTTATAAGAAAGAAAATTCGGTATTTTAATATGTAATTGTGATATTTAGATGGTTAAATTAGTGAAATATGACATAATTTTGGCACGAAAAATGAAATTACTTTCTCAAAGAATCAACAAATTCTACGAAATTTCACGTAACTTTGAGTGTTCAAAATGAAATTAGAGGAATGAAAATTCAAAATTTTATTATTTTAATGCATAAATTTCATATTTAAAACGTAAAATTAGTTTAAAATTATCATAATTTTGATATTTCAAATAGAATTTAGTTTTTTTAAGATTAAATTTATTCCAAAAAAATTCGAAATTTTAAAGTATTTAAGTATTTAAAATATTAAATTAATTTAAAAAGTACATAAAAATAGCATGATTTTGACATTTAAAAATTAAATTATATTAAAAACAGAAGGTCCTGGCCTGATTTTGACATGTAATTTCGATATGTAAAGTGAAATTAGTTCCTTCGAAATTAAATTAATTCTAAGAAAATTCGTATAATTTTGGCATTGAAATTAAATTAAATTTTTTTAAAATTAAATTAGATTTAAGAAAATTTCAAAACTACTTTATTTACATATTGAATTTCAATATTTTATAGGCGTGATTTTGACAAGTGAAATTATTTCTTTTCAAATTTCAATTAATACTTAACAAATTTATACAATTTTACTACTTCAAATGAAATTTAATTCGTTTAGAATTAAATTATATTTTAAATAATTCAAAATTATAACATTTTAATATAAAATTTTGGCATTTGGAATGAAATGAATTCCAAATATCCTTCGAAACTACGATTAATTCTGTACTTAAAACGAAATAAAACGATGAAAAATTCAAAATTACATGCCAATTTTCTGAATTTTTTATAGCTTAAATTGATTTTATGGGAATTAAATTTCAAAACTGAATTTAATTCTCATAAAATTTTGTGAATTTTCTTCGAATTTTGAGGTAAATTTAGAATTAATTTCATTTTAAATGAAAAAATTAGTTTTTTTACAGCTAATTTTACACTTTAAATGCCAAAATTACTGTCATTTTTTTAAATTTTCTTGATTTTTGTAGGAATTAAATTTCGTTTGTGCTGAAATTTTGTGAATTTTCCTAGAATTAGTCGAATTTTAAAGGAAATTTGGAATTAATTTAATTTTGAATTATGCAATTTAAAGTCTCACACATCTGATTTAAAATAAATTTCCAAAAAACTCTATAATTAATTCCCATTAAAAAAATTTAGAGAAATTTTTTCGAAGATTAATTCCCATTAGGGAAAATTTAGGGAAGTGTTTGAAAATTAGGGAAATTAATTCTCATTAGGAAAAACTAGACAAATTAAGAAAAATTGGGGAAATTTCCATTAGGGAAAATTGGGGAAATTAAGGGAATTTTTGAAAATTAGGGAAAATTTGAGAATTAATTTTCCCTAATTTCCTAATGTAAATTGATTTTTTAAAAAATTCAAAACTAAATCAATTTAAAATACAATTTTAGCCTGATTTTCCTTTTTTAGAAGACAATTTCCTTTATATTCAACACTAGACATGCAAGCATACAGAAGGATGTTCTCTTTTGTTGATATTGTATAATATTTTCATATTCTACGTCACTATATTAGTTTTTTCTCATAATTTTTCTGTTATTTTATGGTAAACATGACAATGTTTCCGTCTGAAATCTTTTCAACCACTCATCACTGAACAAACATGAGAAGATTCTTGGATATAAGACGAAAAAATTAATAAAAAAGCAACGTTTACTCGCTTCTATCTTCCAAAAGAACGTTGATTTGTAAACGTTTTCAACGTTTTTCCCTCGATTAAAATGTTTAATTGAGTTTTTACAATTAAATTTTAATATTCGTTTTTAATTTAATTGTGAAAATTGATGAAGATTCGATGATTTCGTTAATTATTTTATGTGCTTTTTTGAGTGGGGAGACTTTCTAAGTTTTAATTATGTTGTTAAATTATTTTCACTTATTGGTGTTTAATTTAATTAAATATTTTTAATTAAGTTACGGTTAGTTTCGTCTGTAAAGTGGCATCGTTTAAAGTGTGAAATGAGTTATTGCCTATGTTTATTTTACTTTTCCAATATTAGTTGTTTCTTTCTGTTACTGGATATGGATTTCTAGAGCTAATCGAGCCTTCTTTAATGTTATTTTCGCCTTTCTGATGCTAGAAAAGCAAAAAAGTATTGTGTTTTACAGTGTATTTCTAATGTATGTTTATATTAATTGTATCTTTCCAATATTAATTGTAACTAGATGCAAAGATGATTAATATTCTTCTGACCTTTCTACGCCAGCATCCACTTTATCACGATGTTTAACCTGAGGCTAAGAAAAATTCGATTCGTTTCTCCATTTCACACGATTTCTAAACGCGATGTTTTCTAAGCTATCCTAAATTTACTCAACTAGAAATCTTGTCAACATTAATTTCACTTTTTACCAGATTTCCAACAACATTTTTTGGGGGAAAAATATATAAAATATCACATTTATTTTTAGACTTACAGTGAAAGCAACTTGCCCAATGCAACTGCAGAATTTCCCTATGGATAGACAGTTTTGTCCCCTAATTTTTGGGAGTTGTAAGTACCTAAAACTAGTTTAGAACACTAAACAATTGCGTTTTTACACGTATTTTTGTATTAATTTAGATGGTTATACTGTAAAACACTTAATATATCGCTGGGAAACGAAGAGTGCCATCACGTTTGAAGAAGGTTTGGTCCTTTCTCAGTACGATCTTATTGATTACCCACACAGAAATGTAACACTTACATTCAATAGAGGTATGTCCTTTACATAAAATTGCATTAAATTTACGTAATTTTATGAATTTTTTGGGGTTATTTTCAGGTGAATTTTCTGTACTTAAAGCTAACTTTAACTTAAGGAGACGAATGGGTTATTTTCTTATACAAGTTTACGTGCCATGCACACTAATAGTCGTACTATCGTGGGTGTCTTTTTGGATTAATAGAGAAGCTACATCGGATAGAATTGGATTAGGTGAGTTTAAAACTTTTAAACTTCTTGTAAATTCCATTAAAATTTATAAACTAAACTTTAATTCTTCATTCTAAGGTATTACGACAGTGTTGACACTGTCTACTTTCGGTTTGGATACGAGGACCGATTTGCCAAAAGTACCTTACCCGACAGCGCTAGATTGGTTCGTTATCATGAGTTTCATGTTTGTTATAGCAACATTACTAGAATTTGCAGGTGTGCATTACTTTACAAAAGTTGGAAGCGGCGAATTTCCTATCGCAGACAGCTCGGATAACGAAGAGAAGATAACAATGATGCACACGAGCACCCCTACAAGGCACTACTGTCCTACAATTTATGGCTATCAGACTGATCACGTAAGGGTTTCAGTTACGATTTCCTTACAGAATATTAAACTTAACATGTTAATTTCGCATGTTTTTTACGTAGAAATGCTCCAAGTATCCACGTTACACGGCTAAATTGTCGTACTTCAATCGATATTCTAGAAATTGCTGTTATCAGTTCTGGAATTGTATATTGGGGAGTGAGACATACAGAGCAGAAATGCTGAGTAGAGTCCAAGGAAAGGATGCTATCAATAGTGTTAGCAAAATTGATCAGATATCACGTATATTGTTTCCATTATCCTTTGTTTTATTGAATATCTTCTATTGGTTATTTTATACAAGTGAGACTTATTCCACCGATAGAACTAATAGAGAACTTCATTCTATAAGCAGCTAACAAATATAGGTCCGTATGACTATGTTAAATCAACTAAATCTATGTTAAAAATATTTAATTATGTATAAATAAAGTGCTTATAAATCTTTGTCTGTTCGTTCTATAGATAATTTACACGAAAATCTACGTTTAAACACCAGTATAAACCTACGTCATAAGTGATTTATATATAAAGTTAAGTAATTTTTTTATAATATTTACATTTACCTAATTACAATTCTTTTACAATTATCTAATGTAAAAAAAGTACAAAAATATAACGTAAAATTTGTGTTAAAAAAGTTAATTATGGATGAGTTTTATTAATTTGTTTCTGAACTTTTTTATTTTTTAAATCGTATTCATTGTTTTTTATTGTTTTATTTAAAAAACAGATATTTTTCCTTTTGTATTTTAAATTTACAATTATTTTTTTAAAAAACTTCAAAATGTTTTTTTAAAAAAATTAAATTAAAATATTCAAAAACAGTAAAAAATTTGATCTAAAAATTCAAAACATGCAAAAAATGCAGAAATTTAGGATATAAAAATTCAAATGATTTTTTTTAAAATGCAGAAATTCAGGATATAAAAATTCAAATGATTTTTTTAAAAAATGCAGAAATTTAGGATATAAAAATTCAAATGATTTTTTTTTAAAATGCAGAAATTTAGGATATAAAAATTCAAATGATTTTTTTTTAAAAATGCAGAAATTTAGGATATAAAAATTCAAATGATTTTTTTTAAAAATGCAGAAATTTAGGATATAAAAATTCAAATGATTTTTTTTTAAAAATGCAGAAATTTAGGATATAAAAATTCAAATGATTTTTTTAAAAAATGCAAAAATTTAGGATATAAAAATTCAAATAATTTTTTTTTAAAATGTTAAAATTTAGGATATAAAAATTCAAATGAATTTTTTTAAAAAATGCAGAAATTTAAGATATAAGAGATAAACTTAAGAATAAATTATTATAAAAGAAAAACTTAAGATATAATAATTCAAATAAATTTTTAAAAAATGCAAAAGTTTAGATCTAAAAACTTTCTTTTTTCTCTAAAAAGTCTTATTTTATAATTCTATAAAGTAAAAAATTTCTAAAAAATTTGAAAAAAATATTTTAAAATTTAATAATTTAACTTTTTTAAATAAAAACTTTAGAAAACTTTTAAATAATCTTTTAAAAAAAACTTTATTAGTAATGCAAATTTAAAAAAAAATTAATTAACGAAAAGTTTTGTTAAAATAAAGAAATTTTTAAATATAAATTTAAGAAAATTAATTTAAATAATAAAAATTAATAAGGATTTTTAAAGTTTAAATGTGTGAAATTAAATTTTTTTAAAAGAGAAAAGAGCTCAAAATACTTCAATGAGACTTTATCATGAAAACCATGCTTACAAAATAGATATGATGAGAATTTATATAATATTTACTTTGTTCTAAGTTCAAGAATTTCAGAATTATTTTAATTATGTTTTTATTGTTGGAAATAGTAACTTTGACTTAAGATAATTATTTTAACTCTATACCTTGACATAATATCGAAACTAGTTAAATAAAAGGTTGAGTTTTTCCTTTAAATGCCGTATTAAATATACTAGTTATTTTCTAAAACAAATTTGTTTTTAAATCAGAAAGAAACTTTAGAAATATTTATTAATTACGTTTAGAAGTTCAGAATTGGTTAAAAGGAACGTTTGAGAATTTAATAAGGCATAATATATGTAAATAATTTTCAACAAGTGGTTGGCGATCACCGCTGAAATAATTTGTGTTTAAATTCGAAATTTTTGTTATTTTCAAAGTTTAAATTATAATTTCTTATTTTTATCAATGAATTAATTTATTTTGATGTCAAATAAAGTACAATATTAAAAAAAAACTATTGAATTTTTTAAAGAAAAAAAACAGTAGAAATGGCAGTGGAGATGGCTCATTTAACATAAATAATGGCATTGTTTGTCTATATTTTTACTAAAATCTAAGATAAATTGATTGATCCTGAAAAAATAAAAACATAACTCTTACTTGATTACAAGTTATTGAGGTATAAATCTATATAACTTTATCTAGAAACCACAAATTTTCATTGTAAAAACACAAATAAATTCCAACAATTTCACTAAAAGATATATATATATATTTTATTATTTTTTTTCTTATATTTTTACTTCACATTAACTCACAGTTGATGGAAGTAGTCATTAAAAATATATACAGATTTTTCTTTGAATTTCGTGATTGCCAAAAATTAATTTCTTCTTCTCTCTACAAGAACTGTCTTGCCACACACACACACATATATATATTAATTTCTTTAATTATATTTATTATTATTATAGTTCTTTGTATAACTATCTAATGTCGGATGAGTGCTATAAGTATGTGAGCCAATAAACTATATTGATCATGATGAAACAAACTGGAAAGAACACTCTTGATATGCGATCAATTTTACTAACGCTGTTCAATTGGAATTGAGTTGCTGCTGTACTTCTTAAATTCCTCCTCAACAGAAAGGAAGATCGTTTATTTAATGATAAACGACCTAAAATTCGGCCATTTGTTGATAAACGTTGCCTTCTTTCACCTTGAGAAACGGATGGATCAGATATCCTTCTATGGTATCCTGTTGCATCTCTAGAATCTTTTCGTTGAATGCCTTCCATACAATATACGGAAATCTATATATAGTATAGAAAATTTATATTAAAATCAACGTTTATCACATTTGAAAAGTTAAAAATGTTCCTAGATTAATAGTTCAAACTCTTTAAGATTTAGTTTTAACTTGTGGATTGATGTCCTCAAGTCCTCAAGTTCTACTTCGGCCGTTCAACGAACATTATTGATGTTAATTCATAAATTTTATGAAATTGGCAACTTATCATATGTGTTAAATGTGTTATAAACTTTGTTGAAAGTACAATTAGTTAATAATTTGATCTATCTTTACTTCAAAGTTCTAAATTACCTAACTGGCAATTGAGCCATTTTTGGAAGTGATTTTCGTGAGGATACCTATGACATGTCTTGCATTAATTTATCACGAACTTATTGAGTGTAAATATGTTGTAATGAGATAAATTTGTGGATATTTTGGGTATTAAACTTAATTATATTGAGGAGACTAGTGAGAGTGATGGATTCTTGTCATTAAGGAAAGCATCAAAGTGATTTCTTTATAATTGCTAACAATAAAGTTATTTATATGGCTAATTTCTATCATTACTTAATTCTGACGTTAATTTTACATTGTTAGCAAAGTTTATACAATAAAAATATCTGCGTGGCTCTAATTTTAGTGTAATTTAAGAAAAAATATAATTAAATCTATGAGTAGAAAGTCTATGTGTAAAACACCTTGCTCAAGTACACAAAACTGTACTTCTAGACATACCCTCTGTGTGTATGTCTAAAGTACTGTATATATGTACTGTACTGTACATAATTCTAGAAATTTTATAGAACATATTTCGCATACACATACACATATTTCTAGAAGTATTTGTTGTTTATTAAGTTCTAAAATACATCCAGACTAATACCTACATAGCACATGGTCACTAGACCAAGTGTAACAAAGGGGAAAGAGCACACACATAAGGTCACTACAACGAAAGAAGAGGTGAAGAAAGGTGTTATATAACATATTCAATACAACCTAGCGACGACAATATTTGAACCTCGACAGTATTTATATGTACTACAGTACAGTACTGTACAGCACAACGGGCTACAGTTACAATACACGTGTATTATAAGGTAGTGTCTGTACTGTACTAAAGAAGTATCTGTTATATAACTTATAACAATAAGTAACCTTAATAGGTATATTTAAGAGTGTATAACTTATATTGTTATTAAACATAATTAACATTATTACTTTGTATTTAATAGTGTGCATTTAAGAAATTAATTTCATTGGAACAATAACTTAGAAGGATTTAATATATTTTAGTCTAAGTCCTTGTAATATAAAATGATTTAATAAATTTATATAGGGCTAATTTATCTTGTTAGAACACTTACTTACGTCTATAAAGACAAGAGTACAAGAGTTAATAGTGTGCAATTTTAATAAATCTATGTGTAATTAAGCTCATTATCTATGTATATATAAAAGTAACTAAAAGTAATTAACCTTACAAATAAGCTATTACCTAAAAATTTAGCCTTAAAAAATATATATTAAAAATGAGAAGCCTTGAATATAATCAAATTGCCTTATTAAAATCTATCAACAATAATTCCCATTTCTATATAAATTTTTCTCATTTAAATATAAACTATATAACATTATCTTTTCGCTAAATATATAAAACTTACTAGTATAAGAACATTAAGATATTTTAGATAAAATTAACTTAGTTTATGTTTAAATATTTGAATATTACATTAAATTCATGTTATGTAATTATATTAATGCCTCATTAATTAATCATAAACTTACAACTAGATACAAAGTCATTTTCTAACGTTTAAACATATTCTGAATTATAATTAAAATCGAATTATCGTTCGTCTAACTGAACATAATGAAACTAATATCATTCTAAATATAATATATATAATAAATATTTAATGAATGTCTAATAAAACAATTTTCTAAGAAATCTTAAAAAAAAATTTTTTTATTGAAAAATCAAGACTTTTGAACGTTTTTTATTTTTTTTATTTCGAAGTTTATCAGAAAAATATTGAAATTTAAAAAAAAATTTCGAAAAAATATCATATTGGAATTTTACTTGTGTATTTTTTAGATTTCGGCTGATGTAAGTTTATAAGATTAAAATTTTTAGATAAATATAATAAAAAAATTACTATTTATCTAAAAATATTAATAAATTCTAATAAAATTATAATAAAATCTCTTCAAATATCAACTAAAATACTTTCGAGTAAACAGATTCCTCAGTTTTTCTAAAATAAATTATGGTAAAAAACATTTTGAAAAGATTTTTTTAGAGACAAATATTGACAAAATTTAGAAGATTGAAGACGATTTTTGAAAAAGATTTAAAGATTTTGAAGAAGATTTTCAAGATTTTTTCAGGAAAAATCCTGAAAATCTTCTTCAAAATCTTTCCTGAAGTTCAAACTTTGCTAAAAGTTCTTGAAGAATCGAAAGGATTTTTCGAAAAGTTTGAGCTTGAGAAAAGATTTTTTTAGATTTTCAAATTTTTTTTTTTAATTTTGAAGAATTTTCAAAACTTTTGGTTTTCTAAAAATCCCTTTGATGCTTCAAGGTTTTATTTTAAATCAAGAAGGATTTAATTTTGTACTTTTATAAATAAATTTTGATAAAATATTAGTTAAATTTTAATCATCAATTTTTTAGATTTTAGCTGAAATCAATAAATTAAAATAAAGGTTTTAGATAAATATCATAAAAGAATAAAGAAGATATTCTGAATTTTACATTCTAAAATTCTAAAAAAAATGTTTAAAAAATAATTTAAAAAACCTGGGAAAAGTTTTCATAAATTTCTTTCAAATTTATTTTGATACATTTCTTGAAAAAAATTGTATTTTAATTAATAATAATTGTCTAAATTTTTCAATATAAATAGCTAATTAGTTATTCAGACATATTTGCATAATTTATTAATATATTTATTTAGTTCAACCAATAAGAGAGCGTTTCGTTTTAAAATTTGTAAATGTCATTTCTGATTGGTTATTGGAAATTTAAATACATAAAATAAATATCTTATTGGTTATTATAAAAATTTGCGTAGTTTATTAATTTCAACTAACCAATAAGATAGCGTTTCGTTTTAAAGTTTGTAAATATCGTCGCTAATTGGTTAATTATTATTTTAAATTTGTTTAGATTCATTTTAAAAGTTTTTAAGTTAAGAATTATTCTAAACATTCGCGTAATTTATAAATTTATGAATTTAAATAAACCAATAAAAGCGCTTCATTTCAAAATTTGAAAATATCTTTGCTGATTGGTTAATGATTATTTTAAATCAGGAATTTAACTTGTTACGATTAAAAAGTATATAAATTAATTAACATTAAGTAGAAAAATTAAATAATTAAAAATAAAAATATTATTATTCTGAACTTGCAATTTTTTCTGAAGATTCATTCGAGGTTTGAGGTCCCGGAGAAGCAATTGTTATGTGTTCTTCGTCACCAGAGGAATCTTCCGAACTGGAATCGGGTGGAAAATAATATTCACCACTACCAATTTTTGTAAAATAATGAACTATAGCAAACTCTACTATAGTAGCAAATATAAAGACAAAACTGATAGCAACATAGAAGTCTAATGCTGTGCAATAAGGCACCTTAGGTAAATCATTTCGACTTTCTAAACCCAGAAAAGTCATTGTTAATACTGTTGTCACACCTGGGAATAGCAAAATTTACGTTAATATCTCGTAGGATTATAATCTTATAAGATTCAATTGGCAATATAATTCAAGGATTACACTATAATCCTTTCATATTAATACGATAGATTTATACAAAATTTTATTATTTAATAATTACTTACTTACCTAGAGCTATCCGATCGGCTGTAGCTTCACGATTTATCCAAAATGACACCCAGGAAAGTACAACTAACATGATACACGGTGCGTACACTTCAATGATAAAGTAACCCATGTGACGTTGTAAGTGAAAGCTTACCAGAAGAACAGAGAAAGAACCTGTAAAATAAAGGAAGTTTTCTTTTTAAGTACAGGGAGGAGGGTTTTTTGTCTTTTAAGTATTTACAAGAGGACTAGCGATGCAAAAACATTGTAAAAACAACTCTTTGAACTTGAAGGATTTGTAGTAAAGCAGATCTAAAGATTATGTTTGCATTTTCTGAATATATCTGTACGTGACAGGCATTGTTGTCACGGGTGTGTTATATTGCTGGAGAGTTTTGATCAATTATGACACAATATGGAAACCTGCTGAAGGATTCCTTACCAGGTGAATGTGACATTTTATTATTGAGCAGTTTAAAATGACGTTCGAGTAGTTTATTCTATATAGTCCGATTATCTTTGGCATTATGTTAACAATTTTTGTGTATACAAATTAAATTAATTCAAAGGAAACTTTTTAATATTTAAATCTAACCATTTAAATAATATATTTTACGTTTTTATATTATTAAAACTTTTTAATTTTATAAAAATGTATCTAATTAATTATGCCGACCAATAAGAGCTCTTCATTTCAAAATTTGTATATATCGTCTCTGATTGGTTAGTGATTATTTTAAATTATAATTATAATTTATTAATATTAAAGTAAAAAGTAAGCAATTAAAATTAAACCAGTTATTTGTTATATTACTTATAAATATATTTTAAAATGCGTATACAATATTTTTAAATATTAAGCTAAAAATATATTTAAGGAATAAATTGATATTTATTTAAATAATCTTTAGTAAATTTATAAGCTTAAACAAAACTTTTAAGAATAATTAATATCGTGTAATCCTAATTAAAGTATCCTATTTAACAGATATTTAGCAGTCCAAATGAAAATAAATTTGATACAGTAACATTTCAGGATACGTGTAAGACATTTCCCCAATAGAACAAAATTAGTACTAAAACGCGCTACTATGGCACTTTTAGCACTTCGAACAAGCGGTGTTTTGCATAAACATACGTGTGTTCTGTGTATAAAAGTGCTTGCTCTTATCAATGGTCCTCAGCCTAAACTTTCGCAAAGATTAGAATGAGGACCATTGTCATAGAAAGTTGATAAGAATGATATTCAGCAGTTATGGCCACTTTTTGCTGTTGAGCGCTTGTTGAGTCAATGGTCGATTGACTCAACAAGCTCTCAGGAGAGTGATCACTCAATTCGAGGGAACTGGACGTCTGGGAGGTCAATTCTATCACTTCACAAGTCGTTGAAGATTAATTATCAAGTTGCTGAGTAGTCAATAAATAATATTACAGGCTCCAGTAGTACAAGTGTAGTGTTACGGTAGTTAGATATATCCCGAGACAATCTGGAAGGTATTGTATTAAGAAAGTTGGTGTATACTTATCCATATGGGCAGTGGCGCGTTATAGTTTCATGGGACTCAGGCAAATTTTGAATTAGGAGGTTCCGTGTACAATGTTGACTTCAGACCTTTCTCTTCGGAGGAATTTTTTGGGGAATCTTTCGGTATCCTTGTTCGTTTTTTACCGCAACCTTAAAGTGGTAAGTGTAGTACTTAACCCTGAATATAAAAATATTTTTATAATCTAATTACGAGCCAGGTTTTGAAGGGCTTTACTCTCACCTATATGATATATATTTATTTACAGTGTACTCATTGTACTCTGATCAGTCTGATCCGTATCATACTCAGTACGTTTTTTCGGACAGTGTTTTTTCTTTTTGCAGAATATAAGTAGTTCTCTTGTGTTTTTATTATAGTTATAGTTGGTTTGTTAAGTTAAAATCCTTCTAAGGGGTAATAAGGAACTACTAATTGTGGAAAATGAAAGAAGTATTGCATTTGCCCATCAAAAATAGACAAAGAAAACATGTAAGTAAAACAGACTGATATGTAGAAACTGCACCCTTAGGATGTGTACAAATTGTGCACTATATGCATTATTTTGGAAAACAAAAGTATATTAACACGAACTAATCTTTTGTTCGTTATATTGTAGACATAAACCTTAGACACAAAAGGCTTGTGCCTAAAAAGAAATTGGAAAATTACCAATCCGAAATGCATTGTTAAATAAGTGAAATAAAGTAAACTATTTTAATCTTGGTCTCTGTTAATTGCGGATAATTAAGAAAGACATGATAAATATCATTAGTCTCACTACTGGAAGAAGACACCTTTATTTAAAACTTTATATTTTTAATTATTATCGAATGGCAAAAGATTAATTTTGAGGTAGTTATGGATTTTATAAAAAAAAAAAAAGTTGTAAATGTTAATAACGAATAACATCTTCGTGAAGTCCGACATCTGTAGAGATATGAGACATGACACCCCTCTATCTTCCCATCCCTTTAACTTTTAACCACCAAAATTTAAAAGTATCAATGCTCTGTAAAGACCCAGATGTACTGAAAGATGCTCAACCTTTTTATGGTACTTCAACTGCAACAGCGAACAGTTGGATTAAATTTCATGCCATATGGAGCTGCATACGACAGTTTCTGCCACACAATATCAGCTCGATCACCTTGTTTTATAGATTTTAATCCGTGTGTGATTTTTGTTAGTGGAAAGACTTAAAAATTGTAGTTTATCGAAGACATGATGCAAATTTCGCAGCCTTGAAAGACAGTATCATAGTGCATGTGAAAATCATCAGAGAATCAATTATGGCCGGCCTTAAACATACCGTAATACAGTTTATTGTACCCATTCTGATAGTACTGTAATGTACTGTACAGTACATTGTGAATATATTAATATATCTCAGAATGGGTACATTGAGCAGTATCACATGCATCGCTAAGTTTTCTGTATAACACTGTCTTATACAAATGAAACGTTCGTTGCTGGTAGTGCGAAAAGTGCTCTAGTGGTGAATTTTTGTACTAATTGTTTGTTTTACGGAAATGTCTGTATGTACTAAAATGCCACCATACTAGATTTAATTGCATTTGGGTTGCTAAAGAGACACTTTAATTACGATTACTCACTACATTTAGTAATTAAATATTAAACAATAAATAATTAAAAAGGTTATATTTTACCTTTAAATTATTCATTTAATATGAATAAATGCATAAATTTTAAGTAATATAGTTTGTATTTATAAAAATTATAGATCATCATCAGTAGACGATTATATATAAATTAAATATATAATTTAATAAATTATAGAATATATTATGAAGATTTACAAATGATTCTTTAAAAAATAAGAAAAATAAAACAATATACTGCACAGATAATGTATGATTGATGCTGATGATGATGATGATGATAATTTAACATACATTATCGATAATTAGGATAGTGATTAGATAATGTGTAGACCATTTAATTACTATTTAATCATCATAAGCATTAAATGAAAACTGTAATGATAATGATGATTAGTGATGTATCATCCTATTCTTTTTTCCTAGATAGCGATGATGATTAAGTAGTGATAATTTCACTAAAAAGGGGTTTACAAGCAAATAAACAAATTTGTTTTGTCCTTCCATGATAATATATGATGACGATGGTGATGATTTAGTACTTATTATCGGTAATTTAGATGAGTAGTGATTAGATAACGGGATAATCATTTAATTACTTTTAAACATCATAAATACTAAGTAAAAATTGTAATTATAATGATGATTAGTGATGCATCATTTGATTTTTTTTCTTTAGTAGAACTTAAGTTGTGATATTTCGTAATGAAAATGTACGATTGATGATGATAATAGTGATTATTTAGCAACACGTAATCACCATTACCCATATTAATTTTCTTTTTTTTTAATACTCGATAATAAAAATCTTCATCAAGATTTCACTTCCAACTTTCTTTAACAAATTTGCCAGATTTTTTCTTTCTCTCGAGATAAGTTTAAAGTTTAAAAAATGACTTGAGGTAATCTCACCTTTCCTCATCGTTTCTGTTTGATTCCCGGAAGGTGTGCCAATCAAGTCAAACATTGACATTTTCATGTCCGGTGCTGTCACTACTGATCTTGCTGGATTCCATACGTATAAAACATCCTTTGAGGCATAACCAACTGAAAATATTAGATTTATACAAAAAGAAAAGAAATTCTTAAGTTACAAGAGTGAAAATTACAAGTGAAAGTTCTAAGAGTAAGTAAATCTAATTTTTTTTTTTTTTTTTTTGAAGCTAGAAAACTACATCATGCAGGCATTCTATGAAGTGATGAGATGGAGATAATTAAGAAGAGAATTGTAGTCTTTTATCATTGTGATGGGTGTTAGTTGGCAGAGATTACTCTCTTTTACCTGTTGGATGTTGTCATTAACGTCATCCACTTTCTTCTTTCATTTTGCTGGATGCGACTCCTGACCATAATCGCAGCATCCGGAAGAAAGTGATGAGGGAAAATAGTGCATACTGATAAGAATTATAACTAAAACTGATAAGAAGTGTAACACAAGCTGATGAGAAGCTTGATGAAACCGATAAGAAATGTGTTGGAATAATAAGAAAAGTAACGCAGATTTTTTTCCAAAAAGTGTAATCAGAAGTGTAAGAAAATTAATGAAAACCGGTAAGAAATGTAAAGTTAGTATTATATTTTGTAGTTATATATGTGATTTTTCTTTTACTTGTTTTCATTAACGTGTTTACAAAATGAACTGTCGAGAAATTTAAAGGGAATTCACTAAAAAAAAGTAACGCAAAATGATGAGATTAATGAAGTAAATTGGTAAGGAATGTAAGTCAAATTGGCAATAAATGTAGTGCAAATTAATAAAAGTAACGTTAACTTGTAGGAAAAAATAGATCGCAAACTAATAAGGAAAGCAACACAAACTGTTAAAAAGAGTAGCACAAACTAGTAAGGAAAGTAATGCAAAACTAGTAAGGAAAGTAACATACTCCACTAATAAATGTAACGCAAATACAAAAAAACAGCTCAAACTGTTAAGAAGTAGTGTTAACAGGAAAAGTGACACAAACGAATACAAAAAATAGCTAATTAATTAATAAAAACCAACAGAAAAATGTCAAAAATATAACATAAACTAGTAAAAAATTTAATAAAGATATATATATATAAATATACACAAACACTAAAGCAATATAAACTGATTATAAATGTATTGAAAGTATCATTAATTTGATTATGCTGTACAGGAAATTTGTTCCAATTTATATTTATGAAACGTGCGAAGATTATCATCAACTCTTAATTTATCCCTTAAAGCAATATTTTCCACATTGTTTATTATTAAAACAAGCATTTTTAGACATTATATTTAATTGAAATTTATTAATAACAATAACTAAAAGCGCTTTTACGTTGTTTGCTTTATTCATTAAGACATAAATTTATAAATTTTTAAACTTAATTTATTTTAGAACGTAAACGTAAATTTATAATCAGTATTATTTTATTTATTAACAAAAAACAAGGTCGAATAAATTGCTTACAACTTCCAAATTCTAAAGGACATTTCTGTTTATCCATTGGAAAATTTTCTAAATTCATGGGGCAACTTGCTCTAATTGTTAACCTAGAAAAAATATTCTTTTGAACACATTTTTAAATTTATTTAATGTTAAGGAACCATGAACTTGAATGAATAGGCACATTTCTCCCTCGTATCTCTCCCTAACTACATAGAATCTCATGACCATGAGCTTCTATGTAAATTTTCGTTTGCTGTGCGTAGAATCGTGAAAACTATGGGCATATATAATGAAGATTATGCTTTTCGCACAAGCTTTACAAAAGATTATGGTTTTCTTTAATATAAATTAGACTATGTTTTAGCCCCATAGATCACGACTCCATATAAGCCTACAGAAGACACTACCCAATAGACTCATGATTTCTTCATTTTTTATCTGACTCGGGATTATTTCATGTAGACACGTGGCACAGTCTTATAGACCATAACTCGTCACAGGCCCATTGAAGCCATAAACTCAATTTCCTTTCACCTGGTTCAGGCTTTCTTCAAATAATCACAACCGTTTCCTTTAAATTTAGGTTCCTTCATGGTTCTTCTTAGAAGTCTAATGGCTAATACTGAAGTTCTTATAGCAATTCTAGTAAAGCCATTACTCAAACATATAACTTATTTACACAAAAACTAATTTCTTTTTTTTATCTAAACATTTTAAACAAGTTTTACTCCGGTTATACATATTTTAACAAAAAAAGATCGTTTGTAAATCCATTGCAAGATCCTACAGACACGTTCATGGCTCCTCATAAAGGCCATAGACCACTTCATTTCTTTATAGATTAAAGAACAAAATGTATGTATTTTTATGGAAATTTTTTAGATTGATCGTCACAAACCTTGAAGAATACAAAACTCTTCCATCTTGATGTAAACGAACGAATTTATTTGGTGTGGTAATCGTATGTAGATAAGAATGTTTCCCATTATAGAAGTAAGTATCTGGTTTCCAAATTCTTTCTAACATGGAAATGGAAAGTGCTAAAGTAGACATGGTGCCCTTAAATGCTAATCTTTTATCAACCCAACTCTGACGAAAATAACAGTCCATAGAGTAACTCTGTTACATAAAAACAAACAAGAAAATTAGATTTTTTTTAAAAAAAAATAAGATTAATATTTATTAAAGATATAAAAATTAGGCTTAATAAATATTAAACGTATTTTTTTTAATTAAAAATAATTTTTTTGAATAAAAAATTATTAAAATAATTACCATATCAATCTCAGAAACTGGTCCCATACTACGAACTTCGATGTCAATCAATATTTTTGTTGGTGGGCCTGAAAAATTTAAGTCTAGTAATTCGAATTAACATTCTATAATTGATTCAACATGTGAAAAAATGCAATTTTTAGGTACTTTAACGAAATATCAACGAACAATTATTTATTGTGACATTGTCATAAATGCTCTCAATTTTACTAGTGTCTTTCCCCTTACTTCATACTGTTCCTGTAAACAGTAGAGCCATGCCGGTTATCTAACTCCGTTCAGCAGAATATTTTGAATTAAAATAGCGTGATTTCCGTTTCAAACCGTTCGTATATAGTTAATCAGGGCTTACTGCCCAAGTCTTCCCATGTCTGGTCTCGATTTCTATCTATTTAACTCAGTTCTCTAGATTAAGGAAGGACAGACACACAGTTGCTAGTGGAAATTTATAGCTCTATTCAATTTTTCAAAATTGCAGCCAAAATATTTCTAGAAAAGGATTAAGAACGTCAAGAATTTTGGAGAATTTAAAAATCAAGTATTTTTATAGAAGGATTAAAAATATCGAGTATTATTTAGAAAAAAAAGGTGAAGAAGATCAAGAATTTTTTTTTAGAAAGAGAATTAAAAATATCAAGTGTTTTGTTAGAGGAGATTTGAGCTTGATCTTAATCTTGATTTAAAAGAGAATTGACCAATTTTTTTAAAAAAACACTTAACTTTAATATTGTAATTCTCTTCTAAAAAATCAAACGATATAGTATTTTAGAAAAGAATTAAATTTTATCTCGAAGATTCTTTACTAAAAGTCAAAATTTCACACAAATCAAACTTTAACGGCGTGTTTGTGTATAAATTAAGCTTGTAAACATGACTTAAAATCATAAAAAAATCATGCTTTTTTAGTTTCTATTAATAATAATTTCTAAAACTATTGATTTTTAGATTTAGTAAAAATAGAATGTTTAGAAGAAAATATATTATATGCTCTCCACCTCAAATAGTAGTATCTTGCCCTGTACATCATACCTTTTTGTTAACAAGCCCTGTATATCATACTTTTTCTGTTATCAACAGAGACATATTGGTCATGTATCCTTTGGCCATTGATCACATGGTCCTTTTAGGGGAAAAGATTTGAATTAAAATAGCGTAACTTCCGATTTGCATCGGCAGTACGTATATAATTAATCGTGACCTCCTGCTCATAAGCTTTCCATATTTGGTCTCGGCTTTCGTCTATCTCACTTCGTTCTCGAGATTAAGAAAGGTCAGACAGACGGATAGACGACAGTATTTTAGAATTAAAACTTGATTTACATAAATTTTGAGTGTTTTTAGAAACGAGTTATCAAATTAAAGTCTTTTTAAGAAGAAAAATATCGAAATTTAAGTTTCCTTTTAGAAGAGAATTAAAAAATTCAAGCTTGTTTAGAACTAGCGGGTTCAACTGTTTTCAGGAGAGAAACTGACCTTGCACTTGACCAACTTTCTTCCAAAAAAAAAAAGAAGGAAGAAAATTTCAACTCGGTATCGATTTTAAAGTTCTTTTAACTGTTCTAAACTAAACAACTTTCTTAGTTTAAACTTTAAAGCTTTTCTTTGATTTCAAGTGAACTTTAAATTCATTCGAAATTCAACTTTGAATGTTCATGAGTACATGAACACGGGATTGATTTTACTTAATGGTACACAAGTATATAGAAAATCGCTGACAGAGCATTTAAAATAAATCCAGCCTACATCAGCTTTATTTGATTTACTTCGAGACGTCTTCTACAGCCATTTCTTTGAAATTTATACAAAAAAAAGTAATAATAATAATTCTATACTCACCTCCAAAATTTGGACGTAAGTGATAATCGTATCCATGCATCAGACCATCTAATAATTCGGATATGTTTTGATTATATGCACTTTCTGATATGCACAATCTAAAAAAAAAAACAACAATTAATTGACTTTTTATATGGTGTTTTTTTTAGATATTAAGGTCTTTTACACGTTGGTTTATTTACCTAAATCCAACTAGTGATATCAATATCAGATATACGACATGGATATAAAGAGCTAGAAAATTAGATGCCAGCAGCATGTTAGAAACGTATATCAATCGGAGAGATCTCCTCTGGATGAATCAGAGGTGCATCCTTTCTTCATCTTCAGTAAATAACTTCAAAAAAATATTTTTTTTATCGTTTAGTAAATGTATAATAGGAAGATAGGTTTGTGATTTGTATTTATATAGGAGAATAAGTTTATTTTTATTTTTTCCTTAAAAAATATACAATAAAATAATAAAGAATATATATATATATATATATATATATATATAAGTATAAAAGAAGAATAGGAAAATAGGAAATTTTTCTTACTATTTTTTTAAATCAATAAAAACGAAAAACAAGACATAAACATTTTGTAAAAAAACAATACAAATTTTACCGTTTTAGTGGAAGATATTCTTGTAATTTTTTGTATTATTTTCTTAAAAAAATTATTTTAAAAAAATCTATTTAAAAAAATCTACTGTTTAGTGGGTTTATAATAGGCAGTTAAGCTTGCGATTTTTTGTATTATTTTTTTTCTTAAATACGTTTAACAAATCTATTTTCTTACTTTTTTAAAGTAAAATATCAAAAATAAAATACAATATCTTCTAAAAATCATCAAGATTTATCGTTTAGTTGGATTTATAGTAGGAAGTTAAGCATGTGTTTTTTAGACAGAGGATGAAGCTCGTAATGCTTTTATTTCGTATTTTTATCTTTAAAAATCTGCAATAAAATTTGTTATTTTTTATTTTTAGTTTTTCAGCTGAAGGAACAAAAAATGAAATAAAAATATCTTCTGAAAAAATGATCAAAAAATTCACCGTTTAATGGATCTTTAATAAGAAGATAAATTTGTAGTTTTTATTTTATTTTTTTCCTCTAAAAGAATAAAATAAATTTGCTTTTTTTTAATTCTTAAAAAATTTCTTAACTTTTTTAGTCAGAAAAAAAAACAAATCTAAAAATTCGGAAAAAGTAATTCATTCTATATTGTTAATATAGATTTAAAACTTATATTTAACAGTGTAAATTTAATATTTAAATTTAAAAAAATTATATATTTTGAATTTCGAAAATTAGTAATTAACAGAATTAAAATTTATATTTGAATGCAGAATTTTTACATACAGTCGAAACCCTCCGAACAACGGCCATATCTCCAGAAACGTTTCTTTTTTGAAAGCTTAAAAATACCCTCTGAACGAAGGCCATTTCTTCAGAAGCATTCGTTTTAAAAAGCATACCAAAAACCTTCTAAAAACGAGCATTTCTTCGGAAATGTTTCTTTTTTGAAAGCTTAAAAATACCCTCTGAACGAAGGCCATTCCTTCAGAAGCATTCGTTTTAAAAAGCATACCAAAAACCTTCTAAAAACGACCATTTCTCCGGAAATGTTTCTTTTTTGAAAGCTTAAAAATACCCTCTGAACGAAGGCCATTTCTTCAGAAGCATTCGTTTTAAAAAGCATACCAAAAACCTTCTAAAAACGAGCATTTCTCCGGAAATGTTTCTTTTTTGAAAGCTTAAAAATACCCTCTGAACGAAGGCCATTTCTTCAGAAGCATTCGTTTTAAAAAGCATACCAAAAACCTTCTAAAAACGACCATTTCTCCGGAAATGTTTCTTTTTTGAAAGCTTAAAAATACCCTCTGAACGAAGGCCATTTCTTCAGAAGCATTCGTTTTAAAAAGCATACCAAAAACCTTCTAAAAACGACCATTTCTCCGGAAATGTTTCTTTTTTGAAAGCTTAAAAATACCCTCTGAACGAAGGCCATTTCTTCAGAAGCATTCGTTTTAAAAAGCATACCAAAAACCTTCTAAAAACGAGCATTTCTCCGGAAATGTTTCTTTTTTGAAAGCTTAAAAATACCCTCTGAACGAAGGCCATTTCTTCAGAAGCATTCGTTTTAAAAAGCATACCAAAAACCTTCTAAAAACGACCATTTCTCCGGAAATGTTTCTTTTTTGAAAGCTTAAAAATACCCTCTGAACGAAGGCCATTTCTTCAGAAGCATTCGTTTTAAAAAGCATACCAAAAACCTTCTAAAAACGACCATTTCTCCGGAAATGTTTCTTTTTTGAAAGCTTAAAAATACCCTCTGAACGAAGGCCATTTCTTCAGAAGCATTCGTTTTAAAAAGCATACCAAAAACCTTCTAAAAACGAGCATTTCTCCGGAAACGTTTCTTTTTTGAAAGCTTAAAAATACCCTCTGAACGAAGGCCATTTCTTCAGAAGCATTCGTTTTAAAAAGCATACCAAAAACCTTCTAAAAACGAGCATTTCTCCGGAAATGTTTCTTTTTTGAAAGCTTAAAAATACCCTCTGAACGAAGGCCATTTCTTCAGAAGCATTCGTTTTAAAAAGCATACCAAAAACCTTCTAAAAACGACTATTTCTCCGGAAACGTTTCTTTTTTGAAAGCTTAAAAATACCCTCTGAACGAAGGCCATTTCTTCAGAAGCATTCGTTTTAAAAAGCATACCAAAAACCTTCTAAAAACGAGCATTTCTCCGGAAATGTTTCTTTTTTGAAAGCTTAAAAATACCCTCTGAACGAAGGCCATTTCTTCAGAAGCATTCGTTTTAAAAAGCATACCAAAAACCTCCTAACAATGCACATTTTTGTTTTATATATATTCCTATCTGCGGCCGTTGTTTACAGGTTTGGGTGTTTATGTTTGAAGACAGTGTTCCCTCCTCTTTTCAGTTTATATTTCTTTTAATTAAAAAATTGATTTTTTATAGAATTTATACAAATTTAATCTGTTCGAGCAATTTATATGCTTAAAATTTTCAAAAAATATCAAAATTATTCCAAGCGCGAAAATTCAATTTCACCTACGTAAAAGTACATTTCAGAATTTTGTTAAATATAAGAAAATTAATACAAAAATTGATTATATTTAAATAAATAAACATTAAAACTTTCTATATTTATCAAAAAAATAACCTTAAAAGTAACAAAAAATACTTTATAAGTGATTTTTTTGGGAACTATGTTATATTCAATGTATGAATCCAATGTATTCCTCTTTGTATTTACATATTTTCGTATAAATTAAAATATTTAGATGTTTTTTAATGTTCAAAAAAAAATTTATTTTTAATTTTTGAAGTTAAAATTATAATTATTTACCATTTTAATTGTGTAATTAACAGTATAAAGCATTAAAAATAAATAATATAAACATTAATCTTATGAGAATTTTTTAGAGTTTATCCATATCGCATCCAAACATCCCTCAATTTGATAATCATGTATTTTAAGAGAGATTTAATTCGTTTAAAACAAAGATTTGCAGTCGATTACAGAACTTCTGACAAAAAAGAGAACAATATAAACGATATATTGTGAAATAAAATCTAGTTTATGAGATTTCTGAGCATAGGAGTTTATATAAATAAAGTTTAATCCGAATCAGTATCGATGGTAGTTTAAAGTTTTTTGGAGGTACTGTTTACAATATTCAATGGTTTTTGAGGTGCTATTCATCGCATTGAAAGGTTTTTGGGTTATTTTTCACCATATTCAAAGGTTTTTTTACAGGTATTTTTTAAAAACTAGAGGTAAAAATTTCCACAATATCACTTCACCATGTCAGTTCATTTTATAACTGGACCGAAACAGAAGTTTCTATACTTCGTATTTGTGTCTTATGCACTTCCACTGCCTGAGGAGAATCATGTTTCAAAATAAAAGGCAGAAGGTGTAGAAAAACTTATGAAATATTCCGCTGTAGAGTCATCTGAGCAGTTCTATAGTAATGTTTTAGCTGAAACAAAGACAAATAAACAGCTTTCGCATATCTATATGTGCGATGAATTCTATAATTATGACGTCTACGGGTAAATAAAACACCAAAATGAGTATTCGGTATAATGGTCTGATGTGTTTTTCTATATCATATATGAGTTTAATATCAAAACTTGTTCTTCCGTAGAATGAATGAGTTTTAAGTGTGTCTAAGAATTTTGGTGGCAAGTATCTTGTCTTGATCAACAGTTGGATTTCCCTATGACATTGTTCCAGACACAACTTGAATTCTGCCAAACATCCTAGTCTTTTTTGCCTGATATTATTTGTCGTGGCTATAATTTGGTTATGGGAGGGCGGCAGATACGTGGAAACCGAGATGATGCCATTAGGCATCTGACCACGAGGAGCTTCAGTCCTCGATATAAAGCTCGTGAGCTATATTGTGTTTCAGAATTAACTTATACCCGTTGTTAGAAGTGTAAACGTGTCATTTATACTACGATAAATGCCGAACAGTATTTTGGTTTTTTGCAAAATTTATCTTCATGGACCGAACGAGTTTTGGGATGGGCGCTTTACTTTTGTTGATGCTTTATAGAAAAAATTTTTAAAATATCAAAAAAATGTTTAAAAAACACAAAATTAATAAACGAAGCTTTGTATAATTTACGTTAATGTGAATTAATTCTAAGTACTTAACAATTTTCATTTACAACACATGAAATTCAAAGAAAACAAAGCCTCAAGGCAGAAAATTTCTTGAATGTAAAACTTGTTTTCAAGCTGCTTTGTTCTCGAATTCTTGATTTCAAGAATATTAATTTAATGTAGAATGCTGTTCTACTATATTCAGAATCTTGAATAATCCAACTAATCGAAATAAAGCATTTTTGTCATATTACGAAATGGCAGTTTAGATGAAGGGAACGTGAAAAAGCTTATCACTGAGCATCAATTATCTACAACACGGCTTTCAGTTATTATTACAGTAAAACATACGGAATAGCTCACAGAAATGACAAACATTCTCACGCGACATCAATAACATTAAAAAAATAATAATAATAAAACAAATAAAAAATCGAGTGGCCATAATTAAAGTATCCCTATTTAGAACACGATGTAACTGTAACCTATAAGCAAATTGACACAATTTCTATGAAAAGGATGCGGAAAAGGATTTCGTAAAAAAATTAGTTCAAAACTTTTGCCAGGAACACTTTGGCGCACATGATTTGGAACATGGTTCATCTTCAAAATGGTGCAAGTTTGGTAGACTTAAAGGATCGTATTAACATGCGCATGCGAAGCATCACTAAAGAGCAATTGCGGTCAGCTGTACAACTCACTGTTCATCGCCTTTTAAGTCTGAACAATGGGGGTGCAACATTTCTTACATTAGTAAACAGCCTCTACAAAAGGCATGTCCCTTGCGGAACGAATAGATGCGTTTTTGTTATTTTCTTTCGTTTGGTTTTCTGTAAAACGTCCCCTAGAACGTTTGAACTAAATTTCTTTTGCAAACTGAAATTTGCATCCTTCGCATAGTCTACATACAAATTTGGTGTCAATCCGCTCATTAATTACAGCTACAGAAGGGTCTGAATAAAGAAATTTGAATTATGGGCCACATGTACTTTGAGAACTCAGTATTCGGCTAAATATTTGAAAATTTCTAAATCCTACAAAAAGTGGAACATTGACATTAGCAGTGTACAAATCTAATGGTGTCGTCTCTCAAAACTTTCTATTTTCTTGGTACCATATTTAAAGTACAAAACCTGGATAGAAGCCAATCCTTTCACCTACAAATGGTCTATTGCAGGTAGACAAGATCGTATTAAATAATCCTGTAAAGATTTTCTACGAAAAACTGATCCCTATATAAATGTTACACACGTGAAAAAACCCGAAAAACTTCACATGGTAACCCTATTGGTGAGGCGCAAACCCACAATCAACTACAAGTGTTTAGTGATTTTATCCACTCGGGCACTGTTGGTTTAATTTAATCTTCTAGAGGCACCTTCAGAAAATATAAATTCTAATTGAAATTATCACTAGCTATTATTTATTGTGACATCGTCACAATGTCAGGCTGCAGTTTTTCGTCACAATGCTGTCAATTTTACTACTGTCTTGCCCCTGTAAATCATACTTTTCCTATTAACAAGAGAGTCAGGCCGGTCATCTAACTCCGTTCAGGAAAAATGTTTTAATTGAAATAACGTGACTTTTTGTTTGCATTGGAAGTTCATGTAGAGTTTATCGCGGCCTTCTTCCACCTAGCTTTTCATATCTTGTCTCCACTTTCATCTATCTAAAACCGTTCTCGAGATTAAGGAAAGACAGGCAGACAAATAAATGGATGCCAGTAGGAATTTATAGAGCTTAAATTTTTGAAAATTGCAGCCCAACAAGAAAATAAGTTTTTTCAAACATCCAAAAAATTTATGTTCTTATAAATTTAAGGATATTATCAAAAAATCTACTCAAAAAATCATAATTCTTTTAAGTTATTTTTACGCTAATCTTATGGAAATTTCAATTACTCAATTTTTAGAATTTTCAAAAAAAGAAAAAATGAAATTATTCAATAATAAAATTGGATTTATTTAATAAAAAATAATATTTTAATCCAAAGAAATGAATCCAATAAGTTAAAAACACTACAAAAATTATCATAAAAAGTATTATAAATTGAGTGTAGAATATAATAAAAACATTTTTTAAACATTTTTAAAATTTAAATAAAAATTTAAAATCTTGATTTAAAAAACGTATCGTTTATTCTTAATTAAATACAATTAAAAAATATTTATTATATTAAATTTAATAAATTACAATTAAGATTTATTTTATATCCATTTTTATTCGATTTAAAATTTTTTTTACAATTCAGAAAATATAAATGAAATATCGACAATGCTTTCATATGTAAAAAAAATTAATATTTTCGTCTTAATTCTTCTAAAAAGTCATAAAAATCGCTAAAAATTCATTCTAAAAACACTATTTATTATCCATTTTTATTGGCTGCAATTTGAATAAATTGTAGACTAATAAATTCCACAATGTTGTCCGTCCGTCCGTCTTTTCTTAATTGCGAGAAATAAGTCAGATAGATAATAATAATAATAATCCAAAATTTATTCGTAATAAGGCAGGAGCCAGTTACAAAGGATGTTTTGACAACAATTCTTGTTATTAATACTAAAAAATACTCCAATAATACAAATCAAACCAAGCATTATACAGCACATTGGTTGCCGATTGTAAGTATTTAATACCATCAATTTAAAGACCTTCCAACTCATACTGCAACTTGTAACTTTCTTCACACACTTGGTTCTTAAACATAAAATAGCATTAATTAATGCTACCTATGTCTTTAATGAATTGTTACGTTAAAAAATTTGTGAGCATATTTATATAATCTATAAATTATGTCTATCTTGGCTGAATGGAATATTTCATACATTGCTCTTTCATCAGTGCACCTTGTTAACATATGCAAGTCAAGATTATGTGCTAGTTTCTTTGCATCTTTACAGCCACAAAACATATGAAATTTTGAAATTATTGTATGACATCTAGGGCAGATACTCTTGGAAAACTCAATGAAATTATTATTGATTAATATTAATTCCTTATTTATTCTAAGTTGTATGAAAAATCTTTTGACATTAAACGCCAGGTTAGTTAACATATAGTTATTAATAAATGGATACTCAAGAATTACGTTATACCAATTAGTTTTCTCTCTTATAAATATATCTTCTATGTCTTGTGATAAAGAGATTTCGAGCACGTTTTGTATCAACATTTGGAAATGTTGTTCACTTATTTCAGGTAAATCTAGGAATATTGTAACAGAATATCCAAAGCGCTTTAAAATTTGTGCAATTTGTGACACCCAGTTTGTGCTTTGTCCTTTAATCAAAGACTTTCGATACAATTGGTATAATAATACAGTGGAAAGATTGCGGGCATCTCTTATTTTAAATAAAAATTTCATGTATCTTCTTATTAAGGTAGCACTCAACTTAAACCTACTTAATTCCAATCTTAACGCGCTACCTGGTGTGTTGTAATCCAACAAAAAAATCTTGCGTATAAACCTGTTTTGGATCACTTCTAGTTTTTGAAAGTTCGTAAGGCTCCAAATTGGGGCCGCATAGCCAATAAAATTCATTATAATAGAGTTAAACAGCCTAAAATGAACTTGGATGTTCTTTATCTTTGCTCTGTAAAACAATCTAATCATATTATTTATTAAAGTATTTGCTTCAGCGATGACTTTTTTATACTGTTTGTTGAAGGACAAACTGGGTGACAAGATGATACCTAAAAATTTTATTTCCTGAACTACTTCCAGTTCTTCATTATTAATAAAAAACGACATATACTTTTTTGGTAGGTTAGCACCATTCCTGAATATCATGACTTTGGATTTTTTTGGGTTTATTTTTAATTTCAAGCCATCTAAATAATTTGTCACTAGTTGAATTTTCCTACGCAAGGCCGCGGCAGTTGGGGCAATGATGACTATATCGTCCGCGTAAGATAACGAATGAACAACTTGTTCTCCTATTATAAACCCATCATCTTCGTTCTCAAAACAATTATTTAAATCAAACGTAAAAAAATTAAACAAATAAGGAGACCAGGGGTCTCCTTGCAATAACCCTCTGGCTGAGTCAAACGATGGCCACTGTATATTGTTCTGTTTGACTATTGTTTTGTACCTACCGAACAACAATCCGACAATTTCTGTTAGTCGTTCACTTGCATGATAATATGTCATTTTCGATTGTAAGCCGGTGATGCTCACCGAATCGTATGCCTTTTCCAGGTCCACGAAAAGTGCAAAGACCTTTCGTCTTTTCTTCATTAGCTGTAACTGTACAATTGCTATCAGAATAAAGATGGCCAGCTGAGTACCTCCATTTTTAATATACGCATATTGAGTTTCATTCTTATAGTTGTTTTCATCTATCCACTTGTTAAACTTCAACATTAGAACGGCCGTAAAAACTTTACGCAGCCCTGACAACAGAGCAATTGGGCGGTAATTAATTGGGTCTTTTCTGTCACTATGTTTAAATATCATAGCAAATGTTACTTCGTTCCATGAGACTGGTATCACTCCTCGGGTGTAAAACCCGTTGAATTGTCGAGTTAAAAACCTAACCATCTCAATTGGAAAGTTTTTAATTATATAATTAGAAATTAAATCAGACCCAGGAGCTGAATTTTCTTTTAACTTCCCAATGCAGTACTGTATTTCTTCTACTGTAATCACTTCCTCAAAATCAGTACCTTGAAATGATCTAGTTATTTCCTTCTTTGCACTATTTTTACTTTTATACACTTCTGAAAAAGTGCTGAAATGGCGAAGCCAATCACTGTAGGACACTTGAATAGAATCTTTGTGTTTTGACTTAAAACCTCGAAAGCCATTAACTATCGACCAAAACGACGCTGTGTCTCTGGTCGCAATCAACTTATCACTTATTTCTGAATAATACCTTTTCTTTTTTGCCTTCACAAGATTGTTATATGCTTTCTTACTGTTTAAATACTTTTTCAATGCTTCTTCCGTATTTGCTTTTCTAAATTTTTGTAAATTTTTTTGTTTTCTAATTTTAAAAGAATAGCACTTATTGTCAAACCACTTGTTTTTATATTTGGCTGCGTTATTACCTGAGCTTTTCTTAAACCGATAAGAGTCTAATATTGCCATTAACAGATTGTAATTTCCAATCGGATCATTTTCTCTTTCATGAAGTAGTACATCATTAATATTTTTCATAATTTCATTGCAAAATTTGACTTTGTTGATCGACAATTTTATTCCTTCATTAGCGTTACTAGCTTGGGAAGCTCTGCACCCCCCGTTTCGATCTTCTATGGTCCCACTTACCTCCAACCGGACCGGGAAGTGATCAGAATCGTCTTTGTCTAATACAGACAGTGCATTGCACTGTTCTATCAAAAACTCTGAGCATATGATGTAGTCGACAATTGATTTTCCCATTGGCGAGACGAAGGAGAACTCGGCAGGAATATCGCCCATAAGCCTCCCATTTAATATAAAAAACTCGTTTACTTGAGCAAAATCCAAAAGGATTCGACCATCAGCATTAACAGTCTTATCCTTGGATATTCTTTTGTTATTAATATTATTTCTTTTGATACTTTTTGTATCCATTAACTCACCTATACGGGCATTGAAGTCACCTCCAATCAACCATAAATTGACAACATTAGACCACTGATCAATAGTTTTTTGGACTTCATTTAATATTAACTTTTTATCTGAAGATGGTGCCAGATAAATTAACACAATTCCCACAAGCGACTCTTCCCAGCATATACTGATATTATGTTCAAGCTCAATTACAACAAAAATAAACTTGTCTGTGATACAATATTTAAATAGCTTACCAAAATACTTCTTAATTAACAACAATAATCCACCCGCTGGACGGCCTGTTCTACACTTCCTCTGAGCTCCGCTGAACAACACCATGTTTTCACGTTTTAACGTCTCCTCATCTTCTTTACTTAGGTTGACTATCCAGGTTTCGGTGAAGCCACATATCGTTTGAATTTTTATATACTCTTTCACTGATTTTCTATGCATTTTCCCCCGGAGACCTTGTATATTCCAAAAACCAATAAGTAATTTATTTCTAACATTATTAGTGTATCTTATAAATGTAAGATTATTATTATTAACGTCATTGACTTTATCGGCCAAATTTATGGTAGAATTTTGAACCAACTGTAAATTATTAACAATAGAATCAGGATTAGATATATTACACCTTAATTTTTCTTCCTGCCCTATCTCCGCAGTCCAGCATCTCCTAAAAAAAGATTTAATTGGATGATCTTATCTGAGGCAATATCATACGTATAAACTAAGTTATCTTTTATATAATAATCATCTCGTACTATTATTTTTTCATTATTTGACTTTTCTAATTTAATTCTGGCCTGTAAATGTTTTTTTCTTATCCTCGATCTTCTACACAAATCGGCCGTGAAAATTATTTTTTTCTCATTTACACCAACTAAGTTCGGTTTTATACTCCAAAATTCTTTAAGAATTAAATTCCTTATATTTATAGACTCTAAGATTATTTTAACAATAGGTTTATTGCTGCTGCTATTTAATTTAATTAATCCTTCTATTTCGATGTTTTTTAATTTTAATTCGTTATTAATAAATGAAATTATTTCTTGTAAATAGTCTGATGTTGCAAATGGATAATTTATAATAATTATATTCTTTTTAGTCTTTTCGTTTGCTAATTTATCAAACTCAAATTCGAACATACCTTTGAGATGGTCATTAATTTCCGATTTTTTGTCCAATTCTTGTAACTTATTTCTAATTTCCGTCAATTCCTTTTTATAACACTTATATTCTTCTTTCAATGTATTTACCTCAGATTTGATTGATTGAATCTCAATGTTTAACCGACTAAAATTATCCTGGATTAACTCGTAAATAGATTGCAATGTATATGGAGATTTAACTGCAGTTTGTGATTCCAGTTCATTCACTGGTTCAAAATAATCATGAATTGTTGGTTCTTTTGTGAATACAGACGGTTGTTTATTCTCTTCTTCTATTTGGTGAGAATCTATACTTAAATTTTCTATCTGTTGGATTTCTTTCTCCTCGTCCTTGGAGCTTTCTTTCCGAGGTCTTCCACGCCCCTTCTTTTGCATATCCTGATGACTTGTTTGCTGTGGGGAACGAGGGAAAGGACCTGGATTGGGCTCAACTCCAGCAATTATTAACAATATAATAATCAAATCCAGTGATAACCTATTCGCCAATTTCACTATTTTTCCGTCGTACATATTCTTCTTCCTTTAACACAATTGTATTTTAGTATACTACGTATCAGCTAACTTCCACAATGTTGACCGTCACGTCCGTCTAGCAACTCACATTACGAGAAATAAGTCAGATAGATGAAAGATGATACCGGATGTGAAGACCTCAGGGGCAGGAGGGCCCGATTAACTGTATATAAGACCTCCAGTGTAAACTGGAAATTAAGTTATTTCAATTCAAACATTTTCCCTTGAAAGGTGTTGGATGCACCAGCACGACCCTATTGTTAAAGGAAAAGTATGATGTACAGGGGAAAGCTCTTAATTTCAATTAAAAAATATACATGAAAAAGCTCTATAATGCTTTCATATATGTAAAAATTAATATTCTTCTCAATTCGCCTAAAAAAGTTATAAAATTCGTTTCTAAAAACTCATATTTTACGATTTAAAAACCGTTTGTAGAACTTTTTAGAATTCAAAAAATGAATATCGGGGGGAAATAAACCTTTGAAATCTTTAAATTCATATAAAATTTTTTTTCTGATATATTTTTATATTCATTCGAAAAATACGAATTTTCTGAACATCTAAAAAAGCAAACGAGTTTATCTTTCAGGAGAGCTTATATAAAATGCGATATTATACAAGATCATGAATCAATAAATCCTTAAGATATATTTTAGTGATTGAGAGATAAGAACGCAGTTGAGAAAATCTTATTTAAAGCTTTATTTGATCTTTTATTCTTATTCTTCTTTTGGTTAACCACTAATACTTTTTACACTTCACACATTTATTATCCTAAGTAGTTTAAATCGTTATTTTTATATAAATATTTATATATTTTTCCATTATTTTTAATAATTTACATTTTAAAAAGTAAGTAAAACATTCCAAAATATTATTTTTTTTTTGTTTCAAAAAATACACGTTTAATATATGGTTAATAAATATATACACAGTGGCCAAAAAGTCAATTGGCATATATATATTGAAAAATAAGTTAACCTTGTTAACTGGCTTTTGTGCAGCCTAAATATCTACAGTAGTATTATAATGAAGTTCTTTTTATTCACAATATATTTTTAATATAATAATAGAAAGTTTTGTTAATTTTAAATAATATAAGAGCAATTATTTATTTTGACATCGTCACAATGCTCTCAATTTCAGTAGTGTCTTGCCCCTGTAAATCATTCTTCTCCTGTTAACAAGGGAGTCATGCAGGTCATCTATCTAAACCTCCTGCCCCTTTCCTTTCCATATCTGGTCTCGATTTTTTATCTATCTAACTTCGTTCTTAAGGACAGAAGAGGGAGGAGATTAAGGAAGGACAGACAATAGACAAACAGAAGCCAGTGAGAGTTTATAGATTAGCAATTTTAAAATTGCAGTCCAATTTTTGCGTGTTAACACGAATCTAGATTTAAATTTTTTAAACTAAAAAGTCTACTTTAGAAGAAATTAAAATAAATTTTTTAAAACAAATTTATAATATAGTAAAATGTTTTAAAATATTTTAACAAGTTACACTTCATTTATTCTTTCTATAAAGAAAATAAAATCGAAAATTAATCTTATTATAAATTTAATAATTATTAACTTATTAAATTTATTCAACAAATTATAATTTGCATTTGAAAATATGCAATCTCTAATTGCTTAATTCGAAAACTTTCAATAATTAACATAATCGTTTAATCAGTCAGCCGTAGCATATCACTTTATATAATATTAAAATTAATCTTTTTCATATAAAATATATAAATAAATTATTTGTTTATTAGGTAATTAATAACTAATTTAATAATACTAATTAAACTGGATTTTTTTTTCTATTTTTGATATTATTCATACTAGATTGATATTTTTGCAGAAAATCTATACACAAAGAAGTACACACAGGTTAACACATACCTAAACACAATACAGTACAGTACAAACACCTAAAAACAATACGGAACAGTACAAATACCTAAACATAACACAGGTATTGTACAAATGCCTAAACGAAGAAACGAAAACCATATGAAAACACAAAAAGTATACCCGCATAAACACGCCCATAACATACACATATATTTTTACATTTAGTATAATTTTTTTTTTTTTTTTTTTTTTGCTAAATTTAACTCATGCAAAGATTGGTGAGAATTAACAAATGTTATTTGGACCATCAAATCATGTATTTTGTCTTATAAGTACGTGAAAATCGCAGCTGCAGATAAGGAAAGGTGATCTCATTTGTAGCATTTTTGCTACTTTTATCTTGATCCTGTTTACAAATCTCTTTATCTGTGGACAATGTAAACTTTTCGATTCTTATTGCTTATTTACTTTTTGTATGTTATTTATTGACAATTCAAAGTAAGGAGTTAAAGTATTGACTCTTACTTATATCTGTAAAAAAAGAACCGAGTGAACTTATAGTTTATGTAGATCTATCTTCTTGATTCGAGTATTTTCTGTATTTTAATAAATAAAAACATCAATACACTTTAAATTTATGTAGAACAATGAAGCACGTGTTCGTTACTTCCCCGGCTGTTATATATAACAGAGGGAAAGTATAGCGAATGGTTAAAAAATGACAACCCAAGTTTTTTACATTTTTAGACTCAGGTGTCTTTGAAAAAATTCGGAGTTTTTCTGTATGTATGTATGTTAATGTGCGTTTAGGGGGTTTTGTTTTTGTTCCTCTAATTCGAAGCTTAATAACTCCTGTGTCTTTTGTCGAAAATTTTTGAAAATATTTAGGGAGGTTTGTTTATTAGGGAGAGTGATGCTATTAAATTTTGGTAAGTAAAGATCAAGAAGGTGGAGAATATATAGGGGGTCACGTGTCATATCTCGAGTGGGGTCAGACTTAATGGCGATTTTACTCGTTATTAGCATTTACAATTTTTTATACATCATTATCCTCATAATTTGGCTTTTTGCCAGTTTATAAAAATTAATAATATAAAAAGTTTTTTTAATAAAATATCGTAACAGATGGCGCCACCACAATTTTAAATGTTTTTGTTGGGAAAGTTAAGCAACTAGTAGTGTTTGTTCTGCATTCTCCAATATAAGAAAATTGAAACTACATTTATGTTCTTTATCACATGGAATATTGAAGCTTGTATATTTTTATGACATACAAACAAACAAGGAATATACAAACATGTCTTCCATCTGCTAAACACGTCTTCATACAAACAAGTAATGCAATTTTTAATCATATTTAATTTTAAAAACTCACATGATTTCCAGACCAGATCGGAAGTTCTTATATAGTTAATTAATAGAGATCGCCGGCTTCTAAGCTTTCTATATCTGGTCTCGATTTTCATCTATCTAACTCCATTCTCGAGATTAAGGAAGGATGGACAGACAGATGATAGTGAGAATCTATATGTCTGCAATTTGAAAATTGCAGCCAAAAAGGAAGATACAAACATGTGCTCCTTCTGTGTTGAAATTTCGTTCTGTCCTGAAGCACGTGTCTACTGTTTGTCAAGCACGCGGGAATTTACAACGTGTCTCTTTCCTGTGTCTTTAAAATAAATTTTATATTGTAATTCATACATAAATATACAGTCGAACCTCCGGCAATGGCCACCTCCTAACAACGACCACACCTAAACAGTCGCCATTTTTTAAGGAACTTTACTTAAACAATACAAAAGTATACAGAAAAACCTCCAAACAACGGCCATTTTTATATTTACGTCAATGTCCGTTATTCAGATATAGATTATATAAATAATTTTCTTAATGCAAATTTTCTTTTACATCTAAAAATTCATTTAATATTTGTACAATTTAATTTTTAATTAATTTACTTTCGAATTTAAAAAAAAAATTATATATTTTTAATTTCTTATAAAAAAAAAATTTCTATATTTTTCCCTAATCATTTTTTAAAGTTTTATTTTTAATTAATCCTATTTAATGACATTTTTTCTTAAATAAATAAATAAATAATATGTAAATTTATATTAATTTATATTAATTAAGATCTTTAAAATAATTTTAAATTTCAATTGAAAAATAAAAAATTTAAATCTTAACAATTTTAATTGATTTATAGAATTTTTAATAAAAATTAATTTGTTTAATTACCTTTAATTGTTTTCAGAGTTACTACTTAATTAATTTTACTTAAAATTATTTCTTTTTTAATTGAAATCTAGTTTTATAAATTAAAAAATATATATGTAGTAAACGTAAAAAATTTTATATTTTTTAAAAATGGATTCACTTCAAGTGATGCTCAACTTCTGTGTTTAAAAATTCAAGTGAAAAGAATGTTGAATCTAGAAAATTCTTTTTCTCAAGAATTTGGATTTAGCTCCAATGAAGGAATGAATCGAATATTAATCTCGTATTAATTCCTCATCTCTGGAAGATGGATTTAACTAGGAAGGAGATACCAAACTTGAAAACCTCTTATATCTAAAAGTGAAGAGTATGGCGAGCTTCAAAAATTCTCTTGTTTTTAAAGTTAGATTTAGTTCAAACGAAAATGCTACCTCTCAAAATAATTTCTCATATGTAGAATTTTAATGTAGATCAAGTAAAGATGATAAACTTCAAAAAATTATAAATCTCTAGATGTTGTTTTCGCTTGAATGAAGAAGATGCTGAAGCTGAACAATTCATTAACTCTGGAAGTTTAGTTGGTTCAAGTGAATAAAATGTTAAACTGGAAAAATTTCTTACCTTTAGAAGTGAAGAGGATATTGTATTTAAAAAAACGTTATTCTTCTTTAAAGTTGAATTAAATCTATATTCTAGAGAAGAGTAATGTTTTTGGATGCCAAACACAATTATTTGAAATTAACTCAAATTCTAAAGAATATATTTTTGAAAATAGTTTCCTCTTCATTTCTAGAGGTATAAAATTTCTCTAGTTTAGCATCTTATTCACTTGAATCAATCATACTTTTTAGAGGTAAATTTTTTGGGTTCAACATCCTCATAAGCTTTTGAGCCTTATTTTTGAGGTTTTAAACCTTGAAAAACCTCTTCTTCACTTGAAATCTTTAGGTTTGAAAGGAGGTTCTTCAAGCTTTCAAACCTCCAAAAACATGTTCTCTAGAACCATTTCAAATTCTTAAATAATCAAAGAAAAATTTCAAATAAGCCAACGTCACTTCTAATAAAATGAATTTATTTTAATTAAATAAATTTTATTTTATAAAACATCAAAAAATACTTCTCGTTTCAAAAAAAATATACTGAAGATCAAATTTTATCTGTAATAAAATTATAAAATAAATTATAAAGGAAAAAAATAAAATAAAATAAAATAATAATTTTATCAGAAAATGATTGTAGAAAGAACAATTTATTTTTATAGATTTTTTTTTTTAAATCGAGATTTCAAATTATCTACTTTTTTCCAGATCGTTCAGGTTATAAAATAAGCTGACACACAGTCAGGATGTACTGTACAGGTGATTGGAATGGAACAGAGTTTCTCAGCAACTAAATTAGGTTGACAGCTCGTCACTATAAATTCGTAAAGTCGATTTACTGAAGACTACATTATTCTAGAGCTTTATAAAGTCAATCAACTAAGAATAACAGTATATATTTAAGTTAAATACACGTGTCTGTATATAATATATATAAGAAAAATAGAAAATTAATTCTAGAATATATTTAACAATGAAAAAATTGTAAAAATGACATGTAAATTTTTATAAAAGTCGTATAATTATTATATAAAATTAATTATCCAAGATAAAAACCGTTATCGAAAGTCAATTATCAGCTTATCAGCTTGTTAATTAACCATCAGAAAATATATATATAAAAAAAAGATTCGAATTTTTTAATTTTAATTTAAATAACATCCCATCTTGTTGTGCAAGGTATTTTTTCAGATAAAGAGATATTTAAAACTTTATTAATTTTATTAATATTAATTAATGATAAATAAAAACAATTTTCTATCTCTTTCAATAAAATGCTTCGAGTATTCTGGGTTAATTAAATTAATTGAGATAAAACAATCGAATATTTTAACACGTTCAGACAACCGGACGGTCTCATTATTCTCAACACTTTTATGTGCTATCTGCTATTAAATCTGTGCTGCTGACTGTACCAATGGGTCTTACAATGAGTAACAAGAGACTTTTGTAGAACTTTTTTGAAGTTTCCAATTTATTTTTGCTATTTTTAGAAGATTTTTACGTGATTTCTAGAAGAATAATGATTAGTTTTTAATTATAATTCTTGAAAAAATCGAATAAAATAAACACGCTTTGTGTTACTTGAAAGGGGGGATTTTGTAACTTTCTAAGTTAATTGGTCCAGTTTAATTCTTTAATTCTAATTAATATTCAACTCCTAACCCTGATTATTACACGTTATAAAGTTTTAAGTAGGTTATATTTAGAGAATTACAATAAATTTACTCTAAAATTTATAATAATGAACACGTGAAATTGTCATTCTCCTGTTTGAAGTTTCGTCTGATTGTATGCTTGTCTGTCTTTAATATTTGATACTTATCAAATAATAAATCTATAAAATAAATTGTAAATTTTAAGGATTTTTATAATTAAAATATAAAAATTTATATAAAAATCTCGAAATTTTGTCATTTTTACATGCAAGTTAATATGCTTACATTTTTTTCAAGTAGCTCGCGAATCCATCTTTGCCACGATTCTACAACTTTTTATGCTACTAAACCGGGTTTATAAGTCAAAAATATTGTTCTAGAGATGTTTTCTACAATAATTTCTCAACTAAGAGCTCGCGAGCTACACTTCTAGAGAAGTAAACACTCGCTTTGTATACAGAAGTCATCCTCCATCTATTGGTTGGAGAGTATTATTCTACATATTATTTTCCAATCAGGAACCATATTACTGGCTTTTAATAAACTTTAATGGATTTTACGTTCGTGTGTCTGTCCTCCAGGCTAAAATTTTCAAGGTGATAAGTTTTAAAGTTCTAATATTGAAGCTTTATTAGAATTTCAAACCAGAGATTTAAATTTCTTTATTAGTATTCATTTAGCTGTTTGTTTGTCTGGACGTTTGTTTGTATATTCTCAAACTAAACCGGAAATTTACAGAAACAGAGTGGTAAGATTGGTGAGTGTTTATATAGAAATATCACACTGGTAATTCGAATTTCATTTATATAAAATATTCAAAAAAAATCACTTTAAATGTAAAATTTTCAAATATAAAATTGTACATTTTTGTTATAGACAAAACTTCAAAAAAAAAGGTCCGTGAAATTCCTATAAAATTCATTTTTATAGCAATTCTTAATAATTGCTTCTTTTTTCTAAAACATTTTTTCTTCTAAAAAATTATTTTATTAATGATGTTTATTTTCAGTTTTAGATTATTTAAATTTTTCGTATATAATATAAAAATTACAAATTTTAAACTTAAAAGTTAATAATGTACAAAAGTAGAACAAGTTTTCTAATAGTCCGCAGATGGATCGGACAGTTTAATTTCTTTTTAATAATATTTAAATATATATAATTATTCAAATTTTATATAATTTACATCTTTAAAAAGCTTAAATCTTTAAAAATAATATAAATATAATTGGTTTACTTATTTATTTGATAATTTTAACATAAAATAATGCTAAAGATCAAGAGCTGATGTAGGAAAAAAGATGCGGAAGATCAAGAGGATGCTGGAAAGAAGATGCTACTGTTAATGAAATTATGTAGAAAACAGTTGAAAATCTTAATAAAATTAATTTAGAAAATTAAATTACTGACTTATTTTAGTTTTTTACAGGTTTTGGAACCATTTTTAACCAAAATTAGTACAACTGGTTTTCTTAATTTTATCGAAATTAGCGTCGAAGTAGAAGGTTAACTCCAATAACGTAAATGTTAATTAATTTGATCGTATCGTGAAGCAGGTGGACAATAGGATTAACGAAATTCCTTGTTAGATGGAGATTTTGTTTTAAATTCGATTAATACTTCAATTAAATTTATACTCTGTTCTTTATTAAGCTTTAAATTATCCAAAATTATACCTTGGAGTATTTTGTTTATCCTAGGTTAGGTATAGCATAAGGAATGTGTTCATCTCTTGTTAATATTAAGGTTTATATATGATTTGTTCAACGAAATTATGTTTATTTACTAATTTTAAGAATTTAGATTATAAATAAATGTTTTAAAAATGATTTAATTGACGTGTAATTTTTAACTAGTTTTTTTAGATCCTTTAAGAGTAAATGCATGTGCCTTATCGTATAAAATAACTATATCAATGTATTTACATTATTAATTATTAATATTTATATATGTAAATTATAAATTATGAGATTTTATAAGTTAAGAAATTCAAAACATTTTATATTAATAAAAAATTGTTCAGTAAAATATGTTTTTGAACCTTAAGCATTCATAGGAAGGGTATTTATCTGCTTATAAGATTTATTCAACATTTAAATAATAATTTAACGTTTATTTTATATTCATTCATTAATTTTGGATGTTTTAAATTATATAAAATAAACAAGAAATCATTTATTGTGATATCGTCACAATGCCCTCAATTTTAATACAGTCTTGCCCCTGTACAGTACATCATACTTTTCCTGTTAGCAATGGGGTCATGCCAGTCATTTATCTGACTCCTTCCAGGAAAAAATTTTGAATTGAAATAATGTCACTTCCGTTCAAAATCAGAAGTTCTCGTGCAGTTAATCAGAACCTCATGCCTCTAAGTTTCCTGTATTCGGTCTCGACTTCCATCTATCTAACTCCGTTCTTGAGATTAAGGAAGGACAGACATGTAGACAGATTCCGGTGGGAATTTATAGGTCTACAAGGTTTGAAAACTTCAGCCCAATAACTCTAAAAACTCATTTTTTATTTTTATACTCCACTAAAAACTAATGTTTTAGATCCAGTACATGTCACATGCTAGGAAAAGATAATAATATAAATATTTGGGCTGCAATTTCCAAAAATTGTAGACCTATAAATTTTCAGTGTCATTCGTTTGTCTGTCTGTTTGTCTGTCCTTCCTTAATTTCGAAAACGGAGTTAGTTAGATGACCAGCATGACACTACTGTTAACAGGAAAAGTATGATGTACAGTAAAGGGGCAAGACACTATTAAAATTGAGAGCATTGTGACATTGTCATAATAAATAATAGCTTGTTATTTATATTATTAATATTCATACGTAAAAGCTAGAAATTACAAATTTTTTAGAAGATTCGAAGTTCAAAAAATTTTTTTATTACATAAATTGACGAACTTTTTATGTAATAAAGTTCATGAATTTTTAATAAATGTTTGTACTTTTTTTATATATAATTTTTGATGTAATTTAGTGTCAAAATGATGACATGAAGATTTAAAAAAATCTTTCAAAAGTTATATTTTGATGTAAGAAAAAAATTTTTTTTTTAGACTTTTAATTTTTTTTATTAGAAAGAAAGATTAAATGATTAAGAATATAATCATCAAAAACATTTTTTAAATGAATTTAATCATAGAAAATTGATAATTTTACTAAATTAAATATGATTATTTCTATGTTTATTCTTTAAAAATTATATTTCGAAATTTAAGGTTAATTAATTTTTTTAAAAAATTTCCATTTACTACAAAATACTCGAAAGAATTTTTTTTAAAAATGTTTTTAAATAAATGTTTATAGTAAGCATTTCACTGAATGATTTTTTTTGTAAAATTAATTAATGTTTGTAGAAAACGTTTTCAGTAAAACTGTTAAAAAACGATGTTAAAAAACATTTATTTACAAGTTAAACCTTCAATAACGACCATTTCTAAATCGTCCTTTTTTCTGGAATTTTTCTGGAATTTTCAGGAATTTTTCTGGATAAAAAATATACAAAATAACCTCCAAACAGCGGCCATTTTCAAGAATTTCTTATCTTTTTCGAAGAAAATTAAGTGCAAAATATTATTTTGTATGCATTTTTTTTTTTTTAACAAACGTTCCATTGTTTAGAGCTGGTCCTTGACCGTTATTGGAGGTTCGTCTGTATTTAAAAACATTCGTAATAAGCATTTTCAAAGTACGTTATTGGAAATATTTTAGCAAATTTTATTAAATTATATTTTTTTACTTTTTAAATAATTGCTTTAATAAACATTTAATATAATATTTAATAAGCTTTTAATAAAATATTTCTTAAAGTAAATATCGTTTAACAAATATATTTTATAAAGACATTTCTGAATAAATGTTTTATTTGAAAAATATTTCGTAAAATAAACGTCTTAAATTGTTTTTTAAAAGCGTTTTTTTTCATGTTTATTCAGAAATAAATCTACTAAGAATTTTCCCTGTAAAATCTCCTAAAAACGTTTATAAATTCGCTAAATACAGACATAAAACGTTTATAAATCTATAAATAATCTACTAAAAACGTTTTTTTTCTAAATATATTTTTTTGATAAACGTTTACAGTAAGATATTTCTGAATAAACGTTGTCACAAAGCGTTTTCTGTAGTAAGTTATTTTAAATGTGTACAGTAAAACCTGCAATAACGATCACCTCCCAACAATGGACACCTCGAAATAGCGTAGTAAAGTTATATTTTGTGTTTTTTAAGAAAATATTTCGAAAAAATTATTATTTTTTAAGATGTTTTATCATCTAAAAATCAACTTAAACTTATAATTTTCTGAAAAATAAATTCATAAATCAATAAAAAAAATTAAAGAAAAAAAGGAAAGAGAATCTAAAAAGTCTGTTAATTTAACACTCAAGTTAATGAATTAATTTTCTAAAATTAATTTTCAAAATAACACATAATTTGAAGCTATCAAACGGGATATTTTTGTAAGGGGTGGTGACTTTTTTGAAGTTATTTTTGTCATTAAAATCTTAAGATACGTCATAGAAGTTTTTGTTGGAAGCTCCGAGCGACAAGTTCTACTAAAGTTACTTCAATTTGTTCGTGTCTGGAATTGTCAAAATTTCAAATTAAATAAATGACACTCAATTACACCATTACACAATTATTAACTAGTTTAAGTTATTGTTAAGTGCTTGTAGACAGTAAGTACTAGAGTATGCTTACTGGATATAAACTTCAGCGCTAGTTTTAAAGTATTTTAAATAAATTTAAAATGTTATTTTTAGTTTAATTTAAAGATAATTGTGTAAATTTTAATTTATAAACATTTATACACACGTTTTTTCTTGCATTTTTATTACTTAAAAGAGTAGTTTTCTATAGATAATTTGCGTCAGTAGAGTGTAAGTTAAATTACTTCTAATTGTGAGAATTAATTAATTAATTTAATAAATTTTAAGTTTATGAGAAGGAATATTGCGTTCTAGATTCGATTCTAAGGAATATTTAGTTTAAAACACAAATTATAAAAAGTAAAGTCGTTCTTGCAAGAAGAGAAGCTCTTGCTCTTGAGAGAAAGGAAGAGAAAAGTGAGTCCTACGTAACCTTAAATATGTAAAATATTTGAGTATTTTTTAATGATAAAACAATATAACGAGACTCTTTAATAATTATTCTATAGTTATATTAAATCTAAAAGCATTCTGAATAGTTTAAAACAGAGATTCACGCATAGATACATGCTACAGCCCATACGCGAAATTCCTGTGCGAGTCACATTCACTGAATTATTCTAGCATAAGTGTAAATATAATTTGCACGGATTGTATGTCTATAACTGCATCACCCGAACCAGTGTGTTGCATTGCAAGTGACTAACAATGTCTCACTGCAGCATGAGAGACCCAACGTATAGTATATTACAGATGTTGGAACTTCAAGTATGACAAAACTAGGACATCGAAACTTGAGTCGCACAAGACTGGCACTTGTAAGACATTGACAGACCTCAGAGTCAAATCTTTAACATTAGGGCAACAGTAGAACAGTACATCAGGAAATGTCTGTGTGCCCTGTTTTACAAAGAAAGCTTTTCAAGCTTTTCGTTATTGTGACTTATTTCGATCCTACACTATCGACGTCAGAGTGGTGCCAAAAATATAGACTAGAACAATGATTGGTCAAGTGTTTTCAGACAACTCACTGTTTAGTCTGATGTATATGGGGATTGATGGAAACATATATTTCTGATGCCATGCAGCTCTGGCACCAAGTATTATGGCATGGCATGCTATCGGATTTCAGTCATGCTCAAACTCGTACTCATTACAGAAACCCTGACCAGTTAGTGATATACGAAAAATATAATGGAAACCGAAATTCTGCCTTACTCTAGGCGCCATCTTCTGACTGGACAATGCTAATCCATGTTACTTAAAGAAGAAGCGTAACGTTTCATCAACTTTCTTGGCTTGCGAAATATGCCTATAGGCAATTCACTTGTGATGCCATAACCATTATCTGTCAAGGATATCTATCCTTTGGGTTCGAACACAGGCAGTATTGTATGAGATACCAGGTATAGCCATCAAGGATATCTCTCATCCAATCCTGGTACAAGCAGTTATATGCTCAAGTTCTACTAATTAATCATGTATAAATGTTAAATTATTCTATAAACATTACAAAAATAATTTTTTACGTTTTATTCCATGGTTTCTTGTAACTAGATGACATGTAAAGCGATATAAGAGTACAAAAACTTGATTAAATCTAAATTAAGTAATCTTCTAATAAATTTTTTAGATTGTAAATCTAAGAAAACAAATTAATATCTGTCCTAAATTTAAAATAATCCATAAAAATACATTAAAAAATATAAATTTTATTAAGTTATATTTGATGACTTCTTGTGAGTAGTGACAATATACAAAGCGTTATATCAGTAAAAAAAACTTAATTAAATTCGAATTAAATAGATTTTTAAATTCTAAATCTTAAAATTTTCTCATAAAACACAAACTTTATGTAAATTAGTTATGAAAAAATAAAAAATAAATAGATAACTCTAGCAAAATTCAGCTTATATTCTATTGACACATCACTTTCTAAGAAAATCCTCTTAAATATGCTGACTTTTTTGAATCAAGTGGTGATTTTTTTTAAACTCTGAATTGCTGACTATTACTAAAAATCAATTTAATAGATAATTCCTTTTTAAAAAGTGTAGTGATTAGAGGCAGATTTCCATCTTGATCGCGATCGATATGGACTTTACACGTCGTTAAAATTACTTATAAAATACATATCTAAAAAAAATAAAGATTTTTTTGATAATAATAAGAATTTTTTACATTCGTTTCAACCATTTTCACTTGTTAATTAGTCTAAAAAATTAATGTTTTTCTTTATTAAAATATTTATTAATTTTACAGGAAAGTGTACGGAGAATTATTATTAAGACAAAACCAAGATTATAATCTATTTTTTGGAATACTTTAGGAAGTTTTTTTTAGATATTTAATTAAAATATTAGAATTTTTTGATAAAATCTGTATTTATATATTGAAAGTATTGAGAATCGTTAAGCAAAAGCCAAAATTCAAATCGTGTTTTTTTGGAATTCTAATAATATTTTTAAGGGAAGTCTTTAGATATTAAAATTATTTTTACGACCAAATTTAAATTCAATTTTATTGTTTTCTTCTTTGATCTTTAAGGAAATTTTCTGGCTCTAATTCCAAATATCTATATTTAGAATTTTGAAAGTTTTGGAGTTTAAATGAATCACTTATGATAATATAAAAATTATCATCTCTGAAAACTTTCTGCTTGTTTTTTTTTTAATTTGGAAACAAACTTAAACACATTTAAGTTATATTTTATAATCAGATTTTTTAAATAAATTAAAAATTAAATATAAAATAAAGCTCTAAAAACTCTAAATATATTTATTAAAAATCCTCTAAAATTTATTTCGATGTGTTTAAATTTTATATTATTTATTTATTTATTTTCTAAAAACATTTTTTTTTAATATTTAAGAATGAAGAGAGCTTACTTTTATTTTATTTTTTTATTCTTTAAAATTTCATTTTTTTAGATGCGACGAAAGAATTGTTTGATTAAAAAATCTTTTAAAATTTTCAAGAATTAAATCTAAAAAATAAACGTTAAAACGTAAGAAAATTATTTTAAATATAAAAATTTCACTACTTATCTGAAATTCTATTTCTTTTAGATTCTAAAATATTATTCAAAATGTAAAAATCAACAGTAGAAATATTTAAAAAAATTTATTTTAATTAGAAATTTTCATTGCTTATAGCTTAAAAATGTGTGAAAAATAAGCAATAAAATAAAGAAATTATTAAAATATAAAAAGTTTCATTGTTTAATTAAAGATTTCTGTCTTTTTCGATTCTAGAATAATTTTTTTTTTCTTCAAACATCTGAAGAAGTTATCCGGAATTAAATCTAAAAGTAGACAATAAAATGTTAAAAATATAAAAAAAAAGGTTGATTGTTTAATCTAAAATTTCGGCTTTTATAGATATTAAAGAGAAATTTTTATTAAAAAATTTATCCAGAATTCAATATAAAAAGTAAAACGATAAAATACAAGAATTATCTAGAATTAGATCTAGAAAAATAAACAATACAATAGAAGAATTGTATGTGAGAAACTGATTCATTATTTAATATAAAATTTCAGTTTCGTTAGATTCTAGAATAAATTTCTTTAATTTGAAAAGAGAAAAATTTCTAGAAGAAAGGGAAAAGAAAACTTCAATAGAAAATTCGGAATTTGAAATTTTATTTTGCTCATTTCAAGTTCTCATCTGTATCGATACCTGATCCTAGACCATTCTATCAACATCTACAACTATATCTTTTTCAATCCTAATCGATAATTTTCATTCTTTTCTTAGAGCTGATCTCACAAATTGTCTGCTGAATCATCGAAGTTATACCAAAATAAAGAAATCCTCTAAAAAAAAATACATTTTTTACAAAAAAAAAACCTCCCACATGCCATTCAAGCTCATAAACTAGTGTTAAAAGCATTTGCATCCCACTGTCACCAGGCAGTTTCTCGGTTTTATTTGAACGATTCTAAAAAATCTTGGAATTTTTTTATGTTCTTTTATCTTTATAAAGGAAGTATACATTGTAAATAATTCTATAAACATAAAAAATATATCGAGAAATGTGTAAGAAGAGTGGGTGCATTCAATTTAAGAAACCTTCCCTCAAGGCAAAAGATATATATGAAGTGTATGTATTTATATGGCCTATATTCGTGATCAATTCAAATTCGTTTTACAGAAATTATTGTCTGTAAATGATATTTCTGATAGGATTTTCTTTTGGCTTTATTACTGCAGCAGTATTTTGATATTATAGTAGTATAAACAATGCTGTTATCTATAAAGTGCTGTTGATTTTAACGGCATTTTAAAAGTAATTTTGTTATTTTTTGTTGTTCATTTTTGAACTATATAATAGCAATTTTATTACAATAATAGTATGAATTAATTCTGTTACGATAGAAGTACGAATTAATGCTGTTAAAATTAGCATCATCTTATAAGTAACGACATTAATTCAAATTTTATAAGCACTTCTTTATTTGTAAGGAATTTACAGCGTATCTGTAAACTTACATAATAATTTTTGTTACTATATTAGTATTTTACTTTTATAGTATCTCTGAAGCTAAGTAATTTGTAAAATACTATATTATATTAACGATTACTATTATTTTGTGTGTATTAGTAACGTCGGTACATTTATATACGAAATTTTTATTACTACAGTAGCATCAATAAATGCTAGACTCATAAAAGATTAACAGTATATTATAAAATACTTGCATAAAATCGTAAATTCATATAACCACTGCTAAGTAGTATTAATTTAGTAATATAGTTTACAGTATAATATAACAGTCAGTGTACAGTATAACGTAAAATACAGTATAGTATAGTGTACAATATAGTATTACAGTAGCGTAGTACTGCACTCTTCATAAAATATGAGCATCCGATTCCTTAATAAAAGACTTGAATCATATATATCAAGAATTTTTATTGTTATACTGATATAACATTATTCTAAACCCTGTTTACAAAAATAATAGCATCACAAAAGTATCCTGTTATATTTTGAAAGCCTGCAGCAACATATTTAAAACTTTATATTAAAAATATTGTTACTATAACAGTATAAAAATGTTAAATGTGTGCGTACGAAATAGCAATCCTTTATAAATTACTCTGCCATGCAACGAAACTCATCTCATTACAATTTACAAATTAATGTTAAGATTTCTTTTATTACCTTAGTAGCATAATATTAATTAAGTTATTATTAATGTTTTTTTATAAAATTTACATTTATGTTAGAAATTTGCATAAATTGACGACATAATGAAAAGTATTTGAATCGTAATTAAACTTCCATACTTCTTGCCGGTGTTATTGCTGATAATGCAAATCAGTTTTAAAACTGATTTGCATTATCAGCAATCGTAGAAAAGCAAATCACTTTCTAACTATGCTTTTTTTAAAACTATATTTAAATCAGTATTTTAATCAGTGATCAATAAAGTCAGTGAGAAAAAAAATACAGTAGAGTTATTAGTGTAGTGTATTTTAAACTGTTAAAAATCGAGTATTTCATAAAGACTTTGTGGTAAAAGATTACCTAAAAATTAGTATTTTTGATCGTTGATTTTTTTATAAATATTGAATTTTTGATAAATTATTATGTTCAATAAGCTAATTTAATCCATAAATTCTTCAAATAAACTAAATTAGTATCGAATAAGCACTAAAATTTATAGAAAGTAGTGTTTTTGACAGTGATTTCTGGTAAATTTTTGATTTTTTTTCAGTAATTTGTACGTGTTTTTGATGAATTTTGTATTAAATATGCTTATATAAAGCATAAATTCGTCAAAAGCACACACAAAAATAATTCAAACAGTGAAAAGCACTATCAAAACACATCACTTTCCATAAAATTTCGTACTATGAACCGAATTATTTTAGAGTTTTCATATTATTAGCAAATATACTTCTGAGCAAATAATGAGCCGTCTAAATCATTCTTAAATTTACATAGTTAAACCACTATTGAATGTCCTTCAACAGTAATTTTTATGCAACTTTTTGTTTATAAATATGTATAACAGACGTGTATAAAGTATGAATAATATATACAGCCATCGAAATATATTCATCTAAAAATTCAGAAAAAAATCATATTTTTGGAATCTATAGTTTCTAAAAATATCCTTAAGGTATACTTAAACAGTATATCAGATACTGATACAGATATATGCATCATTATCATAATTACAAATAAACCCATGTTTATTTGTGTGTAAAGTAATTTACAGTAAATAAATCTGTATACGTCCGTATACTATGTTTGCTATAAACTACAATATAAAACTAGCTTATGTGTCATATTAAATAGTATTGTTAGAGTATATAATCATCATGATCATCCCATTATACCATGCAACCGTAAATATTATTTTTAGTGTATGAATCTATTCTATGCACGAAACTAGGAATATGTTACTACAGTAGCATCAATAGTGAAATATTGTTGTACTGTGGAAGTATATATGTGTGTTATATTATAGTGGTACACACAGTCGAACCTCCAATAACGCCCACCTATATACTGTACAACGTCCATTTTTTATACTCCCGTCAGTTTCCATTGTTCAAAGGTAAGTAAATAACACATATAATGTTGTGCTACGATAGTATAAGTACTTACAATAGCATATCAATTGTTGCATTGTATATCGTTGCATTAAAGTTGCATTTAAATTATTGTATTATAGTAGTATAATACAATATGTTATACTATAGTAGCATTTAAATTATTGCATTGCAGCAGAGTAAATATTCATAATAGCACATATATTATTGCACTGTAGCACTATAAATAGCTATGGTAGCACGTATAAAGTTGTATAAATATATACAATAGCATATGTATTGTTGCAGTGTAGTAACACATGCGTCACTGATATATAATTGTAGAAATATAAGTATCTATACTGGCACGTACAGTACAATAATGCAACAACAAAGCAACAGTAAGTATGCTACTGTAATAACTATAGTAGCATACTTACTGTTGCACATAAATATCTATACAATAGCAGCTCATACATTATTGCATATGTATTATTATAGTAGCTATAAAAGCATAAATATTGATATAATAAATAATTTAAATCAATTAAATTAGCTCTGTATATAATTATTAACTCAATTTATATATTTTTTTTCTATAAAATAAGCGAAAAATTAATTAAATTAACGTTTTTTTAAAAAAAATTTTTAATCAGAATTAAAGTAATATTTAAAAAATAAATAAAAAGTTAACATTATTTCTTTTTTTATTATTATTTTTAATAAAATAAATATTTATATTTAATAAAAATAAGCAATTATTAAATTAAAATTTTATTATATTTATTTATATTAGTTTCTATAAATATAAGTTTATTATTATGCAATATAATAATAAAATTTTGTTATTTATTTTATTAGGTTTCTTCATTAAAAAATATTTAAACTAAATATTTAACCTATAAATATATTATTTATTTATTATATTTTATAACATTTAAAAAATAACTTTAAAAAAAAAATATATATATATATATATATATATATATATAATACATTTTTCTGTATAAAAAAAGCAGGGATTAATAGTGTTTACCGTGTAAAGAATTCAATAATTAATGATGTTTACGACAAAAAATATATTTAAAATAAATTTTTAATATATAAATATATTATATAATATTTAAAAATATATTTTACTTGAAAAATATTTAAAAAAGTAAATTTTTTTAGTGGAAAGGTAGTCATTTATATTACTTATAGTGTAAAGAATTTAGTGATTAATGGTAATTTCAAGGAAAAATCTATAAAATATAAAATAAATATACTGTTTTTAATTTATTATATATATTTATATATTGTATAATATTTAAAAATTATTTATAAATTTACATTTAAGTTACTACATTTTTTTCATTTTTAATTACTTACTTATTAACTATCTGTTGAAAAATCAATCCATTTATTCCATTAGTTAGGTTTTTTATTAATTAAAAAATTATTAAAGAGGTAGAGGAAGCGTAATTCCTTTCCAATAATGTCCATAGTGAATTGTTAGTTCCCTGTCCCGCGGCTGACACAGCACTGCTCCGTTGCAAAATTTATCCGGTAGGAGGTGCTGTTGAAAGCAACAGCCATTCATTCATTCGCTCGTTATTTACTCTTAACTATTAATATCAAATTATTGAAGTTAATAAAATCTCTGTAAGAAATAAAGTCAATTCCTCGTGCAATCATTTCCTTTCGATATTTCCAGAAATTCTTGAGATAAAATAGTCCAAGTGTTATTAACACCGCTGAAAGTTATGAAAGAGTGTAATCACCTATAAATATAACGTGCACAATCGTATCGTTTACTGTTGTGTTGCTCTCTGTTATTGTCTTATTTGTCTGTTACTGTGTTGTTTCTTTAATTGTTGTTGTCGTTTGTATATAAATAACAATAAATAAATACAACAAGGAAACAACACAACAATAATAAATAAATAAACAATTTAAATAGCAAATTAATGTTATTGCTATAGTGTTTCTGTGTAGTTTATTTATTGTTGTTGCTGTATTGTTTATTTATTTATTGTATTGTTTTCGCGTTGTTAGTTTGTCCGTTTTTTTGTTTTGCTGTGGTTCATTTATCTGTAGCTGTGTCATTTTGTTTACTTTTTATTGTTTTGTCTTATTTACTATCATTATTCCATGTAAAAAGCACATTCTCTGTTTTAATAAGAACATTATTATTATTTGATTATTGTTATTAATATATTGTTCATTGTACGTTTTGTTACTGTTTTGTCTTATTCATTCCATAAAAAAAAAAATAATAATAATAATTTCTTAAAAATTGCTACCTCGAGTAGCATTTAAGTGGATCATACGACTATAATACCATAGTAACAAACCAGAAATGTATTTATTTAGTTTATAACATGTTAAATATGTTAAGCTAAGAGAATGGAGATAGCATAAAGGCTTTTTATATAAGATAATGCTATATTGGGAACAAGGAGAAGAAGAAAAGTAGGATAAGCCAGATTGATTACATCAGAAGTGAAACTAAATGTACAATGCAACTATTAACAGATAAAAGGTGAGATATATAAGGATAGGAAACTAGGTACAACTTAAATCTTTTCCTGTCAAATTCTCTCAAATGAGTGGATATTCGACACAATAGTTAATTGTATATTTGTCTTATTCAAATAGTTAAAACTTATTGAACAGTCTTATTCGTTGTGAAATTATTCATCAATAATGCAAATCACTAGCAAGATAAGCTGAGTCAGATTGTTACGCGCGAAAACTATTTGTTGTCGAATTAAATTGAGGAAACAAACAAATTGTGACTTTCTAGCAGTTTTCGATCATTTTTAAGAATGAATAAATGTTATAGTGAACGGAAAGATGCCCCGAGAAATAAGAAAAACATGGCTCAACATTTAAATTAATTGTAGAATAATTTTTAAAGTCGATATTGTATATAGTTTTTAATGGTTAGAAAAGGTCTAAACACAAACGCAACACTCACAGTACGTGGAAGAGATGCCCCACAAAAAACTAACATAAACACGTGGCTACTTAATAATATAGACAAATTTTCAAGTGTAACTTCTTAAACATAATGGCTAAACTCTTCCTAAATAATTACGTATATATTTGACTTTATAAAGGCCATTTCTGTATATATCGTCACTAATTCCATCGTCTAATACTTTTACTGTAAATTTACAAACAGACAAAGAGATGAAAAAATTTTTTAATGTATCTATTTCATAATTACGAAAAGGTGTTTCGGATAGACAAACGAACGAACAAGAAGTGATGAATTTCGAAAGCAATAGAAATGCTTACACATTTTAAAATAGATAAAATCCTGTAATAACATTTACTTATTACTTGTTTTTCTTAATAAACTTATTATTTTGCCAACGGAACTAAATTTCAACTCCATTTTCGTTATCAAATTACTGAAAATAACTTCATTAAACGTACATTCATTACCATAGTCATTACGCAATAATATAGTCAATTAACCTATTAACAACCTGTTCTTCATTAATTTGCTATAATCTCTGTTATTAAACTATTATGTAAGCAATTCTTTTAATTAACGCACGACAGACATATAGGACGAGCTTTTCTTACTTTAAAAAAAAAAAAAATTTCTATATCTGTCGTGTTGATGTGTTATAAAGAAAAGAGTTTAAACACGACAGAAGATTTTATAGATACGAAGAATTTCTTTAAAAAAATTTGTTTTTATTAGTTAAAAAGCCTAGAGCCTATGGCAAAAATATTACACTTGGACCCTAGCTTTTAGCAATTTTTTAGATGATTTAAAGATTAAAAATGAACTAGAATTTTTTTTTTGAAAGTTTAAACAGTATTTTGAAATATTAAATAAACAGAAATTTTTAACCCAAAACATTTCTTGTATTTTTTCAATTATAAAATCCAAAACATTGTATTTTTTCAATTATAAAATCCAAAACATTGTATTTTTTCAATTATAAAATCCAAAACATTGTATTTTTTCAATTATAAAATCCAAAACATTGTATTTTTTCAATTATAAAATCCAAAACATTTCTTGTATTTTTTCAATTATAAAATCCAAAACATTGTATTTTTTCAATTATAAAATCCAAAACATTGTATTTTTTCAATTATAAAATCCAAAACATTCTTGTATTTTTTCAATTATAAAATCCAAAACATTGTATTTTTTCAATTACAAAATCCAAAACATTGTATTTTTTCAATTATAAAATCCAAAACATTGTATTTTTTCAATTACAAAATCCAAAACATTGTATTTTTTCAATTACAAAATCCAAAACATTGTATTTTTTCAATTATAAAATCCAAAACATTGTATTTTTTCAATTACAAAATCCAAAACATTGTATTTTTTCAATTATAAAATCCAAAACATTCTTGTATTTTTTCAATTATAAAATCCAAAACATTTCTTGTATTTTTTCAATTATAAAATCCAAAACATTTCTTGTATTTTTCAATTATAAAGTCCAAAAAATTCTTCCAAAAAATTTTGCATTTTTTACGCTTACAACATTTTAGCATTTAATTTTAACGTTATAATTTAATTAATTTTTAAATTAAAAATTAAAATCTTGGAATTAATTTAAAAGTTAAATAATTTTTTTTATTTTATTATTTAAAAAATGTTTCAAATCCAGAATTTATTGCATACAAAATCAAAAAAAATTCTGATATTTAAAAAAGGCATTAAAATAATTTTAAAAAATAAAAAATTACATTTTTTAAAAAAATACTTTTTAGAAATTTTAAGTTTTATTTTTAGCATTTATTATACAATTTCAACGCTAGTTTTTAAATATTTCTTTACATTTATTATAAATCTTTATAGCTATAAAATGTCAAAATATATAAAATGATAATTATAGTTTTAGTTAAATAATTTTACTCTTAGAAAATAATAATAATAATAATAAAAAATTCTAAAAATAAAACTGTTCTTATCTGTAAATTTTTATGACCAGATGTATAATTTTTATGCTTAATAAATCAGGATTTTCCAGCTTTAAACACATCTTATTATAGTATTATATCTCATAAAAATCACTAAAAAATGCATTTAAATATTTTTATTTTTACGTTAATTCTAAATTAATTTATATTTTAAATTTGTTTGATATATTTTTATATATTTTATATACAAAGATGTGCTTTTCAAACATTCTAATTTTATGATATAGTTAACGTGATTTTCGATGTATTTTTAAGCTTAGAAAAATATAAAATTAATCTAAAAATATCTAAGAATTAATATATATATATATAGTAAAAACCTGTCTAAAGCGGAACCTTAATGAAAGGAACCTGCTATATAAGGGAAATTTATAGGGTTACTGCAATTTTCTGTGGAAAAAACCTGTTTAAAACGGAAACCTGTCTAAACGGATAAAATATTCGGTACCGTAAGAGACCGGTTTATACAGGTTATTAAGAATTTTTAGAGGAATTTAAAGAGCAAATTTATTCTTCGACCATTTAGACTCTAAATAAAATTTTTTAATATAATTTTCTATGTATATTTTGATTATTTTTGAGAATTAGTAGAGTCTAAAATTAATTTTAAAACATCTAAAAATGTTTAAAATATACGAAAAGTTTTTTTATAAGGATTAAAAAATATTTATACGTAATCTTTAGCCATTTCATCTCTAAATAAAGCATAGCAAATATTTTCTTTACTTACTAATGTTGTGTTTTTTTGACATATTAAAAAAAAACAGAGTTTTCAAGTCCAGTGTAGATAAATCCTACATATTTTTGCATCCCCTATGTAAAGAAAGATGATTGGAGAGCTTCAAGATAGGATAAAGTTGGATTGCAGCGAAGTTTCAAATTTTAAATATTTGACTTCTAAAAACATCAAAAAATATAAATAAATTTAAAATAGAATATCTTTTATTATTCTACATTTTAATTAAGCACATATATTATTTCTAAATTATTATTTTAATTCTAAAAATATTCCTGGACCTTTCTGTCCTAATAATTGCTACCATTACCTTTTAAATCTTCAGGTTGGTTCGGGAGGGGAGGGGGCATATTTCCCAAACTAATATTCCGATTTTATTGAAACTTTCTGGAAATATTTCTCCCTAATATACAAACGTTCGTGCGAAATTTCAGAAATTTTCGACAAAACACTCAGGAGTTATTAAGCTTCAAAGTGAGTGAAAAAGTAGTGTCCCTCACACAAACACGCTAATACCCCTACATACAGGAGAAAAAAAACCCTAGCTTTTTTTGAATTTCTCACGTTTTAAGGTTTCCTTAGTTCAAAAATTAAAAATCTTGGAGGGAGGGTCATTTTTTAACCGGTTGCCATACTTTACCTCTGTTATATAATAGCCGGGAAAGTGAAAATTGCTTAGAATTTTAGAAATTGTCATCTGTTAGACCCAATAAAATTGGATGAAGTTTACATTTCTAAGTACGTGTACTCATTAGAAATAATAGTATTGGGTGAATTTTCTTCAACTAAAATATTCATTATCGTGTAGTTTAATAGCAGGAAAGGCAAACATAAGAAGAAAAAAAGTAAGCGATTAAGAGTCAAATTCTTAGCCCTAGGGTAGCAATGGAAGATTATTAAAAAGGAAGTTGGATGATGGAAGCATCTTTAGTAACATTTCCTTAGGATATAAAATGAGATTGCATCACCAATATTGCTATAGAAAAATGATCATGTTGGCATTAATCAAAGCCAATTAGGGGGTTCATGTTACACCAATCGATAGAGATAAATGGGTATATAACAATACATTTTATCAATAACCATTGTACTAGAAGGCATTCTAATTTAACGTTCAATTAACGCAATAACTAAAAGTAATTATTGCTTCCCATTGTTTGTTTATGGATTTTTTCGAGTAGGTGATAAGTTTTTTAGATAATAAACTATCGAAAAAAATATATTAAAAATAAACTTTATTTCTTTTGTTTTTAATACAAAGTAATCAGAATTTTTTTAAATAATAAAAGATTTTTAAAAAAACATGGTAAGTTGAGTAAATATTAGATTGTGTCATTGAAGTTGTTACTTGTCAACAACAGGTGCATCCAACAGAATTTTCTTTCTTTTTAAAAATATATATTTATGTATATATAAAGTTATTAAAATATTTTTATAGAAATTTTCTTTGTGCTTTTTGAACAAAAAAAAAAAAATAATTAATTTTTAAAACTATTTTCGTTTTTTTTGTAAATTAATTCTAGGAAAATTTCGTTTTATTTCGCGGAAATTTCTTGATAATATAAAATTATATCATCTCGATATAATATATATAAATAGGAATATATTATCTGATTTCCAAAAAATTTTTAAAAAAGAATTTTTTGGAAATCAGATAAATTTTTTCTTGTAAATAGAAATAATTTTTTGGGAAAAAAAAGCTTATTCTTAAGGCATTTTCAACCGTTTTATTTATTTATTTATTTTACTTTTTAAATTTAATTTTATTGAGTGAAATTTTTAAAAGAAATTTATAACATTAAATACATTTAATTTTTTCTCACTCTTCTGGAGATATTTTTAAAAGAATTTTCTTACTTTTACTTTAAAGAAATTTTGTGCTAAATTGAAATTTTAGCGCAGAAATTTCGAAAAATTCTACTAAATTTTCAAAATAAAATTTTAAAAAATGTTTTGTTTTTTTTTCCAAAGAGATTTGTTTTTTGTTTAGAAAAAGTTCCTAATTTTCTGATAAATGTTATTAGTAAAAATAAACATAAAATTTTATTTCATTTTATTTTTAGAGAAAGTTTTAAAGAAAATTACGCATTACTTATTAAGGATTTTATTGTTTTTTTTCTAAAAAATTAAATTTCTAATAAAACAGTAAAATCCAATTTTTTTTTCTTTTAATAAAAATAGAAAATAACATTTTTTATGTTTAAAAACACAATATTATTTTAAAATTTCACATTTTTTATAGTCTTTTTTTCAGCTTTGTTTCCTTTAACAATTTTTCATTTTTTATGAAATTTTTATTCACAGAAAATTTGTGATTTTTCTCAAGAAATTTCTAGAGAGAAAAATTATTTTTATTTTGAAGAAATTTTAAGATAAAATCTTCTACAATTTCAAAAATAATTATAATTTTTTTTTTTTTTGTAATAAACTTTAACACGAGAAAACTTTCGAATTCTCTAAAACATTTTTCATTTTCTAGAAATTTTATAAAAAATATATATTTTTAGAAAAAAATTTTTTTTCATTTCCAATAAACTTTTAAGAAAAGATTTCTTTTATTTAAAAAAAAAAAATTATAAAGAAAACTTAACATTGCCAATAAACCTTCAAAATAAAATTTTAAAAATAAATTCGTCGTTTTCAATTTTTTGAAAATATTTTAAAGAAATTTTCGCAGTGAAATTTTTGGTTTCGAAGAAAAATTTATTTTTAGTTTTTAGAAATTTTTAAAATTTAATTTTTTTTAAAAATTTCTAAAAATTTCACTTGTAGAATTTTTATTTTTTAAATTTCATTTGTAGAAAGGCATTTTTACAGAAAAAATGGTTAATGTTACCCTTGGTGCCAAGATGGCGGCTCGTCTCTGATTCCAGCAAGGAAACAGTGGGAAGCACGTTCTAACCTAACCTATTCTAATAAATTACCATAATTATTAGCAACCAAATTATTAGAATAGGTTAGGTTAGGTTAAAGCGTGCGTCCCACTGTTTCCTTGCTGGAATCAGAGACGAGCCGCCATCTTGGCACCAAGAGTAACATTAGCCGAAAAAATTCTCTATTTTTATGAAATTCTAGCATTTTTTCTTTATTTTAAATGCTTTAAATAAATCTTTATATTTTTCATAATAATTTAAAGAAAACGCAAACTATTTCAGAAAAATCTTAATGTTGAAAAATTTTTACGAAGAAATTCTTAATACTTAAGGAAAACTTGAAATTTTACTTTCAAAAATTCCTAATTTCTATATATTGACTTGCTAAAAGTTCCTAAAACTTTACCTAAATAAATTTATTTTTTTATAAGTTATCAAAGAAAACAAATATATTTTCCATTGTAAATTTTAAAAAATTTTCGAAGAATTCAATTTTTTTTAATGATTTTTTAGAAAATTTTGAATTCATAAGAAACCAATCTTTTGAAAATATATGAATTTCTTAGAGTAAAATTTCTTTAAAAGTTTTAATATTAAGCTACATTTTTCTTATTAAACAACTTAAAAATCAACTTATTTTCTAGAATATTTAATTTTTTAAAAATAAATTTATGAAGATATTTTAGATAAAATTAAAAGAAAAGTATAGCCAATTTTCAAAAATATCCTTGAAAAAATTTACTAAAAATTTTTAATAGTGATTTTTTTTTTTTTTTTTTTTTTTAGATGATAACCTTAAAGGGTGATTAACATCAGATTGTTAAAGATAAGAGATGCTCTTCAAAAGGTTTCAAATTTTTGTAGAAAAGAAGTTGAATTTTCTGCCATATTTCCTCTTCGATTGACATTACTTTGCGATATCTTCAAAGATACCTACAAAGTGAAAAGACAAATCATGTCTTGAAATAACAAGCATCAATCGATGTCCCATTCACTTCAAACTGAAGGATTTCTTCTTTACTTGTTCGAAATTTCACGTTCGATTTCTTTTAACTTAATATTGGAATATCCATATAAAAAGTATAGGAAGTACTTTTTTTTCCATTATTCCAATATTTTTCATATAATGATTCACACAATTCTAAACATATATTTCAAATTTTAAATAATTTGAGGTGAATTTATGTAAGAAATTAAATAATTTCAATTAAAAATATTCTTATTTTATTAATTTTTTAAGTACACTAAGTTTAAATAATTATATATCTTTCCATTGTCCATAGCTGATCTGAAGAGGAAGGTACTTCATGCAATATGTCTTTATTGAATATATCATGTTATTTTATCGAATATAATGACTTTTTCTAAACGTTTCGTAACCGATTTTTAGTAAAAACTTCATTAAAATATACTGAAAACCTGAGAAAACAATACGTATATACTGGGGTCGCAAATTACTGGTTGAGGACTTAAAATACTTTAAAATTAAGTTTTGAAGCTAATTTTAAAGCATTATAATGTATTAATAATCTTTAATATTATAATTTATTTAATTAAAACTTTGGAAAATAAATTACTAATGTTTAATTTTGTGATAGTCGCTATTTCTAAATTTCCCTCCTTGAAAGCTTTTACATTTAACTACATTTAAACTTTTAATTTAATTTATTAAAGTAAATTTTCCCTCCTTGAAATGGATTTTACAATAGTTGATGCCAATGAAATTTTCCTACTTGAAGAGATTTTACTTGAAGAATTAGTTGGTATTATTTGGTAACACCAAAATTTTCATCCTTGAATGGCATTATAATATCTGATACCACTACAATTTCTCTCTTTGCAGTGTTTTTACAGTATTTGACATTTCTAGATTAACTTTTTGCGACAATTAATTCCATTATGTCTCTCTTTTAATAGTTTTACAGTAGTTTATGTTATTAAAATTTCCCATTTTGAAGAATATTTACAATAGTTGAGACCACTAAAATTTTCTATTTACAAAGAATTACAGTAATTGATGCCACTACCCCTCCTCGGAGAGCATTGTAAAGGTTGATTCCATCGAATTTCCTCCTTAAAGAGCATTTACAGTACTCAATATAGTTAAAATTTCTCTTGAAGATCATTACAATAGCTTATACTATTGTTTTCCTCTTCGAAAGTCATTACAATAATTGATGCCAAATTTTTTTTCTTCAGAAGCTTGAATAAGAATTTATTTAAGTAAATTTTTCCACCATATATAATGAATTTTGAAATAATTCAATTTTACTAAATTTTATAAACTTTGAATAGATTTTTACAGCATAAATTATTAAGTACTGTAATTAACTTAATTTTAATAAGACATGGCACCATTTTATTAACAAACAGAAAAATAAAAGATTATTTTATCGTTATTAATAAATAGCGAGAAAATAAATACAACTGTCCTAATTATCCTTTAACTAATTCTTTCATTAAGTGAATTTCGTTTAGTCCTACAAATAATCTTAGGAAAAGACAAAATCCTATCCTAATCTTTGCTCTTCCAAATCAAATAATATTGATTAAGTGGGAATAGCTGAACGGTTTGTTACCCAATAAGAGTTTATCAAATAAACCTTTCTATCCAAGATATTTATCTAAAAATACACTTTTTCAATAAATATATTTCGCTCTTTTTACAACTTCTTTCTGCTTGATCTAAAATTTTCCTGCAGCATTTTTTGAAGAATTAAATAAATTAATTGATTTTATACGTTTTCGATGATTAAAATGTCAAGTCAATTTCAATTATAACGCTTCTTTATTCAAAAAACACTACTTTTGTGTTTAAGATGTTAAAAAATCAGGCAACGTGCTCGTGCTCACAACTCCAGAAAATATTCCTCATTGTATTTTCAGCTCTAAAAAATCATTCAACGTATTTGTGAATCTAAGAAATGCTTAATTTATCTATTTATAGCTTCAAAAATCTCATTTATTACGTTTGTAATTTAAAAAAAAAAACATTTAAATTACTCTCTGGTTGATTTAGGAGCGACGTGTGTGTTCGCAACACTAAAATTACAAATACTATCTCACAGTTTTGGAAAAATTATTCAATATATTTATAATTTTAAAACGTCGATCCAAATGTTTTCAGCTTTAAAAAAAAACCCATTCAAAGCAATTCGCAGCTCTTAAAAAAACACTTAAATAATCGATAGCTTCAAAACTAACAAAAATAATTCAACTTATTCATGCAGTTAGACAGTATTCTTCGACTTCAATTCAATTGTGCACAATTCTAAAATTTCTAGAAATTCATTCAATGCAAGCCCACCCATAGGATTTTTAAAGGGTGAGGTTTTAATAATATATACAATTACGTAGTTTATTCATTTTTATAATATAGAGGAACACAATAGAATAGACTAAAGAGATACTAAATGGGTACAAAATAAATATAAGTTATAGAATATTGTAATAAACCAAGATAAAATTGAGAGTTTTTATTATTTATTTTTTTTATTTTTTATCTGTTCTGGGGATCCGGAATGGAATTCGGGTAAGCAAGCGTGAATTTTTTTGTGTGTGGTGTTACCCGAATATTTTGGTCTCCTCTATTTGGCCGCTACCATTGTGGCCTCGCCCACAGATTGAGTGTGATTAAAAGAGAATGGAGTGCCCACAGGATGAATGGAAAAGAAAAAAATGAAAAACAAACCGAAGAATGCCTTCTGTACTTTTCCAACTTAAGCATTTTTTGTGTACATTCACTGTTTTATGGTACACCCTGTCATTTGTTCCTCTGGCCAAAAAGATAGACAATAAGTATGGATACTTTGAATACCAATAGAATAGATATAGATATCAATAGTGTAAGTGTATCAATATATACAGCATTGTTTCTGCAATATTTTAATTTAAATATTAGCAATTCCAGATGTTTTACAAGTCCATTTTCAGTTTCGTAAGTAACATTTTTCAATTATCTACCTTCATACGCAACTTTTGTTACTTCATACGAGAGCATTCTTGCAATGTATTGTACAATACAGAGTTTCGAACTAAAATAAAAGTTTTCTTCCCGATATTCTGAGGATACGACTATGTCTTCGATCATTCGGCAATGATATTTATTCCATTTTTCATTAATTCTTTAATTCCTAATTTAGCATTACCTCCAAATCAAATTCTTTATTTCAAATATGAAATTCTTTATAAGATAACTAGGTTTCCATTTCATTTACATAAAGAAAGGTAAGCATTACAGCTATGATTTTTATGCCTCACAGCTGCATCCAGACACTGTTTTCATTCACTTTAGCCTATCAATGGCCAGTGGCACAACAATAATCAGTTTTTTGGCTATCTGTTGTCAATACTGATACTTCGTATTATGCTCAAACAGCAATCTCGAGTTTAGAGAATACCGGGTGCATGTCTTCTTGTTTTACATTCCTAATTTCCTTCTTATGATTATAGTTATTCTCGTTTGTTCTTCTTGGTAAATAAGATTTTCTTATTTCCAAAGATGATCTTGTTAATTGTTAAGAAAATCTTGACACCTGTTGGAGCCATTGTGAATCCTTCCATTGGTTTCAATCTTTTCAAGGCGGCACGATTTATTATTTGATGTTGATACGTCGATTCTGTGGTGCAGCTTGCATCTCATCCAATAATCCCATAATTATCATGACGATAAAATTGTAACTAAATAAAAAAAACATCTTACAGCCCTCCTCAAGTAAACTGTGTTCGAATTCGGAACAACATCGAACATTTCAAATTTACCTTCAAATTTCAGGGCTCATAGAGCCGAAAAACGTTTGTAAAGAACATTTAAATACCCCAGTGGTAAGGTGTTTTTATATTTAGTTAAAATAAGAGCTGGGTTAGAATGGATTGATAAAATTGTAGACATTAATTTCTGAATAACCAAACTGAATTCTATTGTGTACATTGTTTTTCATAGCAATAGTCTGATAACATACCATCTCGTCCTGGATATTCCCAAGTATTGACAGTAATCGCTAGCTTTATCCAATTTTGTCGAAATCAGAGAAGAATGATGTTTGCCACTTTCCCCAACACTCTTTTAAGTCATTTGCTAATTACAAATTAACCCACTTTCTTGCAGTTCCTTCATATCTAGAAAAAAACTACAAGAAAGTGAAAGTAAGTTGTGCACTTTTTTTTAGTATTGGTAGTTCGGATGCTGTACTCGCCTGCTATTTCATATAATCATAATCAGTTGCTAACATTTTTCAGCTTTTCAGTCAGATTTATCCATTTCCATTATGCTTAATGAGTTATTTGATCCCGCATTTCTAATTACTCTTGTAATTCTTAAGAAATTACGATTAGAGTTATAATTCTCTCTTGTTGTATAAATAGCTGTTGTTATTGATAGTATAATACCAGCAGCCGATTACAAGTTTCCTCCGTGGTTTCTATTAATAGGAGATATGTGCGCCGGTCTGGAAGAAACACATATTGGGGCCTTACAGCAAATTAAATTATTTATTCTTTACACTCTAAAAAATTTAAATTACGTTCACCTATAGCTCTGGGGATCAGAAAAAATCAGGGGAAGGTCGAAAAATCCCACAAATTTTTTGGGTGCGGTCCTCCCCGGATATATCAGGCTCTGTCCCTCGCTTTCCGGCTGCGCTATTACGGGCCGCCTGGCCGAACCCATGCTGGATTTGCTATTAAAAAACTGCCTTTTTAGTGCCCACGGAGTGGAAAGAATCAAAAAAAAATTAAAAAGAAACAGAAGAACGCCCCTTGTACTCTTTCAACTCAAGCCTTTTTCGTCCATATTTTTTATGGTATCCCACCATTTAGCACTGGCTACCCAAGGGTTTGAACGTTTTTGCATTATTTAGAATACCACCGAGTAGGAAGAATGGAAGTTGACGTAGGCGGTTAAGGCGTCACTCTATTGCTCTGGGGAATCTGCAATTAAATGCGAACGAGAAACTTTTCATGGGAAAAGTCTGTCCCGAATATGTCATCCCTCGTCCTCACCACCCGATCGCTACCATTACAGGCATGGCTGAACGTGCGATGGTTATGAAAAAAGGCCATCTTAGTGCCCAAAAAGCTAAAAGAACCAAAACTGATAATAAAACACGCGTAGAGAGGGCAAAAAATATGCTAATTTTTATTTTATTTAAGTTTTAATTTTTCCCTAATTGGAAGAATTAAACTCCCAAACCCCGTATACAAGGTTTTTGTTTTTATTAAGTTATGGCAACGCAACATTTGGGCGATCCGCCTAGAGGAGGATGCCTTCCGAGAGGTCTTTGTAAGGGTAACTGGTCCCTATTCAGGCGTTAGAGACGTGGAGAAAACCCGGAAAACTCCACATGGCCAGCCCGTCCTGGAGAAGCACGAACCCAAGACTGAACTCCCAGTGTTTAGGGAATTGAACCGCTTTGGCCATTGATGGACCATACAAGGTCTTAATTCAAAGTACTGTATTCATAAATGCCCCTCGACGTATTCGCAACTTCAAAAACACAAAATTATTGTGACTTCTCATAATGCGCTACTGCAATTTTTAATCCTCTTTTAATCTAAAAAAAAATCACGTTACTTCCGGTCCAAACGGAAAGTTCGTACTGTATATAGTTAAACGAACCTTCGAGCTTTCCATATATGATGTGGATTTTATTAGTGTCATGTCCATATACATCATATTTCTGATAGATAACCGGCATAAGTCGACTGCTAACTTCTGGTTCAGACTAGACGTTCGTGAATAGTTAATCGGGACCTCCAACCCCCAAGTTTTCCAAATCTGTCCTCGATTTTCATCTATCTAACTTCATTCTTGAGATTATCAAAGGACAGACAAACAGACTGGTCAACTACAGTGGGAATGTATAGATCTGAAATTTAAAAATTGAAGCCCAATTAAAAAATATTGCTTAGTATGTGTATATTTATAGTTTCATAAACATCATTCATTATGTTTACACCTTTAAAAAAACATGACTCACCTCATTTATAATTTCAAAAAAAAAACACAGGAGTGAGTGTATGTTCTGTAAGATTTATATTTACTAATCATCATGAATGATAAAGATGTCTACTTCAATTTATTGCATCATTAAAATTCTATTCGAATGGGGAGCATTTAATCTATTCTGACATTAGAGATTGTAGACGTTAATCAAATCATTTGAACACACGAATATTGATCAAGTTTATTATTTTCAAATAACGCTTAAACGTTATATATTGATTTTTTAGAATTCAATAATCACTATTGTTGTTAAATATGAAGGTTTTTTTGAAAGACGAATATCCAGAAATTAATTTTATAATATTAAATATTTTTAAAAAAATTTCTCTTTAAAAAAAACACACACACAAATTCATTTAAATATTGATTTATTAAATAAAAATTCAATTTCGGGGGTTTTTATATGTTAAATATAATTTTTTGAAAGCAAAAAAATTAGAAAATAAATTAAATATAATAAAACTTAATGTTAGAATAGTAAAAAAAAATTTATTTTTGACTCTTACCGCCATGTGGCACTAATAGGTCCTTTTTTTATATCCATCGAAGATTCAACGAGGCCCACGTTGGGACCTGACGAAGTGACGAGGTTCGGGGTCTGAAATATTAGAGACGATTGGCATGGGCGTAGCCAGGAAGGGGCATGTGTGGGCACGTGCCTCTCCCCAGAAAATTACAGCCTCTACTAGGCCCCCATAACAAAACCCTGGCTACGCCAATGACGATTAGCTTGTTTGTATATGATAACGTGACACGAGCGATCTGATAATTAGGGCCATCTTAACAGGATTACAGGCCCCCCCGGACAAAGCAGTGCACTGTGCCCTACCTACACAACCGGCGGATGTTCGGAAAATTATTGCTAAATTCTGGTCTGTACATAAATTAGCGTGGGACCCCGGGAAACTGTCCATCGTGCCCACGAGTTAAGACGTCTCTGCTACCGAAGGAGGGATGCCGCCTGAAAGGACCTTCCATGGGAAATTGGTCCCTCTATAGGTGTTACTAATCTAAATAAAACCTCATGTGACAAGCCCGTTGGCGAGGTGCAAACTCACGACTTGTGTTCCTATAAGGCGGCCCTATAATAGACGAACCGCCCATTAAAAATTTCTGGAGTTATTGTAAAAATATCAAGAAACTTTTTCTAAAAAATCGCACACACGCATAATCTAAATGTTGATTTATTAAATAAAATATAGATTTTTAAACATTTTTTTTTTTACTTGCTTTATTGAAGTGAATATATAAATACTTTGACTGTATACAAACTTATGAATGGCAATAGAATTTATCAAGATGATGAACTTCAAAAAACATTTTTTTTTTTCATGAACAATACCTTTGGCACTTTAAAGTTTTTGGATCGATTAAATAAATCGAATCATACACTCCACTTCACTAATCAATAAAGAAAGAATAATTTTTTTTTTAGAGTTAGAGAAATTTTTAATGATTTTTTTTTAGTTTCTTCGAAAAAAATATAAATTTTTTTAATAGATTCATTTAATTTTAAGTTAAAAGTAATTATTAAAAATATTTATACGAAAAAAAAAATCTTTTTCCATTATGGATACTTGTTTTCTTAGGAAATATGTAGTTTCTTAGAAAGTAATTTCTATTAATAAAAAAATGATATAAAAAATATGAAGTGTTTTTATAAAATTAATTTTATATATTATAAAGTTTTAATGACTTTCTCTTCCTAATTTTTTAGATTGAAATATATTTTTTTAATGTTTAAGTAAATGTATGTGCTTGTGTTTATAACTGGGCGGAAATTTTCAAAAATTGTAGACCTATAAATTCCCATTAATGTCCGTCCGTCTGTCTGTCTGTCCTTCCTTAATCTCTAGAACGGAGTTAGATAGATAAAAGTTGAGACCACATACGGAAAACAAAGCGGTAGCAGGCCCCAAGTAACAGTACATAAACTTCCGGTTTAGACCAGAAGTCACGTGATTTTAATTTAGAAATTTTCCCGAACTAAATTAGATAGATGACCTGCATGACTGTATTGTAAACAGGAAAAGTAAGTATTGTACAGGGACTAAAATTGAGAGCATTGTGACGATGTTACAATAAATAATTACTCGTGCTGTATTTGACATACGTGCTGTTTGTTTAACATGTATACTATGCATAGAATACATGAAAATGAATAAATTAAGCTTTATAATATTTTTTCGCACTCCATACAAAATTTTGTATTTGTATCATGGGATGCTGGGGAGTTTTACTCGGGCCGGAGAAATCTAGAGCCCTGTATGGATTCCTATTTAAAATAACGTTATTTTTACTAACAGAAAATAAAATATTTAAAGTTGCCTTTTATTAATACAGAAACATTCTATGTACTTTATTTGTTCAAAAACAAGAGGCTAAATGGGGGCCTCTCTGCACTGGCCCTATACAAGCTCTCGATGCCCTGCTTGAGTGGTGTGTGCACTTGTGCGTGTGATATCTGCATGTTTTTCATTATATCTCAGGATGGAATGAACCAAAATTTTGAAATTTGATAATTATTTCTATTGGGATTCTCTGGATTAATATTCTATATATGAGACATTTATGCTACTAAATTTTGGCAATTAAAAGTCAAAGGGTAGGGGGGCGGTAGATGAAATCATGTGTCATATCTCAAGTGGGATCAGACTGTAAATTATACGTGTCATCATTCTAGTGTGTTATATAGCATTGATGTATATATATTTATATTAATGTATTATATACATTAGTGCTAGTAAACATACTTCACTAATATATATGTATATATATATATATACACACACACATACATATATACACTTGTACTGATGTTCAGCAAACAACAAAATAATATAAACGTACACACTGTGACATGTTTATTATTATTAATGTATCAAGTAAATTAATATAGAATTTACTAGTTTATATGGTTCATTTACATTAGTAAACATGCCACAAAGTAATATAAAACTATAAATGTCAATATGCCATTCAAATGTATACATGTATACATTTATATGTATATAATATACCTTTAAAGAAATTAATTTTTTAAATTGTGTGCAATCTGTATGCAGAATACAAAAGTACAGTATATATGCATAATATGAGTAGGCGGGTCGAGAGCTTATAGGGTTTTTTGAATAAATGAAATAAAGAACCATTTGGACACCAAAGTTTTCTTCAGGAAAAAATCCTTACCTCTCCCTCTCGTCCGTCCTGTATATGAACATGAATGCACTTACTCGTATGCATTTATTAATAAAATCATGCTCTTATATATACACAGTACATGCGTTTACACAAGTTCATATACATATATGTGTATGATGTACACCAGTTTTTGTAGCATACTTCTCAGATATTCTTTAATCAAATTAATTAATTAAATTATATTTTATGGATTTTATGTAATTAATTAACGCGTCACATAGAGAATAATTTAAACTGCTCCACTAGAAACCACCTACACACCACAAATGGTTAGAATATGATAGAGAACAATATGGGAATCGAATCTATAGTAATCACTAGATTCCAGGACCAAGTTTAGTTGAATGTGTCCTATTGTGAGAAATTAGGTCAAACTGGCTTTTGGTTTTATTAAGTTAACTGAACTGACAAGTCAGTTGTACATAATTATCGTTACTGTTCACTAAAATAAATGAATAGAGGGAGGCAAAATAGATTTATCTGCAATAATTGTCAATCTATCTTTAATGACTTATGTTCATTTAAAAGGGATTTTGGGACTCTTCCTCGATGAGATAACGCTAATTAATTGTTTAATGTAATTAATCTACTAGATAATGATGTTATTAAGTAGTTTATTTGTAAAAAAAAAGCGCTTTTATATTGGTACTTCTTGTCTGTCTGTCGATCTATACTTTCTGATCTTTCGCGCTACAAAATGCTAGTAAATTATCCAATTTTAATTACTTTATGCGATTTTAATCGTTTCTTACTTCTCTTTAAAAAAAAAACAAGATTTAAAAATGTTATTTTACGAAAATCACTCGGAAGTCGCGATCTACAGGTTGAAAATAATCTCCGAAGACAAGCAGTCGTGTGATAATTCATTTCGATATTGCGATTACAGGAAGTAAAATTATTAATTTCGACATTTATAATCGTTTATTCTACGCAATGTATTTTCGAGGTTGTAAAGTCAAATAATATATTTACTGACGTTACATTTACATTTACTAAATCAACATTTCAAGGGAGATTTGTCATATTTAACTCTTGGATAAATTGGTATGTAAATTTTTATTTGAACTGGAGAACCTGACCGATATACCGAAATATCTGGTTTTTATCATGAATAGAAAATATTAGTAAATTTTACTAGCGAAATATTTGTGCTTCTTAGTACACATCTTGACTTCTTATTGGTAGTTCAAGTGATTCTTTAGTAGTTAACTGAGGAGGCACATGAACTATCAATACTATTCTGAAGTACACTTGTCTGATGGATTATTAGCCATTAAAGTGCAATAACAGGTTTACTAATAAATATATTATGTAAGAACACTTATCAAGAACATAAACAGCAACACTTATTGATAACTAATTACAGTACGCGCAGAGAAAGAGTATACATGAGTCAGCTTGAGTTGAAAGAGTCTATGTCAGATGAAAGGGATGGGATGAGACATGTGGAAGTTGACAGATGGACCACAGTAATAAAATTTGTAAAAAACAGCTGGAAGAGATCAGGTCCATGTGTCAACTTCCATATGTCTCTTCCCATCCCTTTCATTTGACATAGACTTTTCCAACTCAAACTGACCGGGTTATATTCAACTAAGCATAGCACTAGTGAAGCAAATAGGATCATTAACAATGGCTGCCAACTTTAAGGGGTCGGAACTCGTTTATACTTTAGGAGGCTCGACTCCATGGGCGTAGCCAAGAAGGGGCATGAGTGGGCACGGCCCCCCAGTTAACCTGGTGCCCCTCCCCAGAAAATTACAGCCTCTACTAGGCCCCTCATAACAAAATCGTGGCTACGCCAATGCTCGACTCTATTTAAATTATTATTGGAAGGTCTGAATCTATCAGATCCCCAATAATATTTTACGTTGGCGCCCATGAGGAATATTACTACAAGGCAGAAATAGTATTTTACAAAGATATTAATAAGATTATTAGTAAGTCTACTTGGCAGGAGCATTAATAGAATTCTAGAAATCTACTATTCAGCAATAGTAGACGGGATCATTAATAGTTTTTCTACGATACAGGAGCATTAACTTTCTGTAAGTCAGGAACACTATATAGTGAAGAAATGTAAACAGGATCATTAAATTAATAAGTTTATTAGAAATATACATCATCATAAAAGTGGACAAAAGCATTAATAGGTTTAGTAGAACTGTACATAGCACTAAGCGAGAAAATTTAACATACTACCAGACAAAATTACTAGTCAAAAATAGCATCATTGAACGTCTTACAAGCCTGGTAAAAGCACTAATAAATTAATAAATCAGAAGGGTATTTGAAAAACAGTCTGTTCATCACTGTATAATCCGATATCTAATTTAAAAATATTTATTTTTCGCTTCATATCAATATGATAATTTCAGCAACTATTTATTTAAAAAAAAAACTCTAAAAATCACCTGAATTAGTTTTTATCGATGCAAGTCGATGTTTTTATCATTGTTTCAGTTGAATGCATCATTGGCATTTTAATGAAGCGATAATTTTTTCCTGCAAAAATAAAATCATATAATTGAAGATTAACTCCATAACTACAAAAAATAATCTCTCTTACAAATTATTATATCTCATTTATTTAATATAAAAACTATATCACTGACAAGAAAAAAAATCCCCCCAAAAATAATAATAATAATAATAATAGTAACTAAATTTATGTTGTTTTTTTTAAAGAAAGAAAGTAATTGGTTTCATTCTTTAAAATGTCAAATTCCAAAAAAAATTAATAAATTAACTTACATTTTTTAAAAATTTAATTTTAAAAGTAAAATGTTTTTGGTTGACGTTCTAAAATAAAATTAGGAGCTTCGTAGAAAATATAAATCTGTTTCTCTGATTGGTGGAGTGGCTGTCAATCAACGATAGACGTAATAATAAAGAGCGATTAATAAAATTAATTAAAGAGAAATTCAATTTAAGATAATCCAATACTTAATTAACATTAAAAAATCGTATTTTAATTACTATTAAATTGCTGAAAACTATAAAAATCGATCAACACTTAAAAATTATATTAAACCTCATTGGTTATAATAAATTTTTTTGAGTTATTATTGATACTTTCCCAGTTGAGGGAAAGTATAGTAAAACCGACCAAGATTTTAATATTTTTAGATCAGGGGACCTTGAAAAGTCGAGGGGAGAAATAGATGTATGGATATTAGTGTATGTGGGTGATTTTGTTCACGCACTTCAAAGCTTAATAACTCCCGTGCCTTTTGTCAAAAATTTCTGAAATTTTTCGGGTAAGTTTGTGTATTAGGGGGGAACGTTTCTAGAAATTTTCAGAAAAATCGGGCCATTTGTTCGGGAGATATGGCCCTACCTCCTTCATATCTCCCGAACCATTCTGACACATTTAAAGATAGTGGTAGCAATTATTAGGGAAAGTCCAGCAACAAGCATTTCTCCTTTCTTCGAAAGTATGATTTTTGTAGTACTTGGTGCTTAATGTATAAAATACAGTACAAAACGGTCATAGTGCTAACATGATAATTATGTTATAACAATTATTATGTGATAAACAGATCCATCGGTGAGTTGATGAGTACAAGTGAATTTTTTAAACTTTTTTTTTTAAATAAATATAATTCTAAATGGCATTATCCCCCTTAAACTACAACGCATTTTTTGATAATTTTACAATAGAAAAATCTAATATGAAAATTATTAATTTAATGAGACAAGATTGCATATAAATTTAGATTTACACAATTTCTAAATTCGAATATTTTCACTCTGAAGTATGTAGATTAATTGTGTAATAACTGTAAAATGTGAGGTATGAAACAAACTTTTTTAACACCAGAAAGCTGTTAAAGTGTAAATTAAAGCATTGGATAATGTTAAAATTAAAATAAATTATGTTACTTTAAGCAAGCAGAGGGATACTATTGTTAAGCTCTCCTGTAATATACCAGGAAAGTTACTTTAATCTTAGAGGTATTTAACTATTTTTCCAGTCCTCTGCCTCTTCAAATTGATAAAATTTCGAATTTTATGGATCGAATTGGATTTAATTCATTGTTTATGATGGAAAAAAACTCCTACACATTCCCATCTGAAGGCAAATGAATGCTAATGTTTCTATTTATATTTCTATATAAATCTTATGTAAATTTTTATGTTTATATTTAAAATAAGCACTTTTAAACACTAACATTGATTAGTTTGTAAAATTTACAATCAAAATCTACAACTTATTTACTATCTATTACCATTTTATTGTCATTAAAAATAAAGTTAAATTAGTTTTTTAATTAATTAATTTATAGTGATGATAATTATTTATTGAAATGTTTATAGTTAAGAGTGTACACTACATAGAGTAAAACCTGTGAAAAACGGAGCCTGCTTAAACAGCAAAAATTCTTTTGAACGGGCGATTTTTTGTTAAAAAAACACCTGTTTAAAATGGAAACCTGCCAAAACCGAACAATATTACATGATCAATTCCGGTTTAAACAGGTTTTACTGTATTTACAGGGGGAAAAAAATAGATTGTAATTAAATTTAACACACAAAAATTATTAAGATTATTTATTCATACTCCTTTGAAGGTAACAAAAATGTAAAATCAAGTAAATTAATAATGTATTATTTAAATAATAGAAACAAACACCCAAACAAAGGCAACTTTTTTTGTACGAGTTTCAGAACGAAACGTTTTTGGAAAAAAATGGCCGCCTTTTAGAGGTGGGCGTTATTGAAGGTTTGAATGTAATTAATTATAACTTAAATAAATGTAATTAAAATATTAAAATTAAAACTAATCTCACTTTAAAAAGTGTTTTTGTAAACAAATTTATTTGAAATTTCTTATACATTATATAATACAAAATACATTCTATTAACATGCAAACCGCATACAAATGAATGAGGAAATTAGAATTTAAATTTATAAAATACGATTAAATTTATCAAAAATTATAATTAAACAGAAACCTTATTAAATTATTTTTTGAACTCATTTTAAGTGTGATAATTTCATATAAAAAACTTAAACATTCATAAATTAATTAATCTACATTATTGATATGATAATAAATTAATTATATTTAAATATTTTGTGCTACTTAAAGTAATAAATTATATTATAAATAATAATAATAAAAAAATGCAAATAAATGTGCAAAATTTACTTAATGTTAATTTGTTATATGCAACTAGCATACATTAATGCATAAATACTTCTTAAAAAAAATTGTTGTTTTACAAAATGTGTGCAATTTTTATTTCATTCTTTTTGTATAAATTACTAAGCTGCAAATTCATTTTCAGTTTCCTCTAAAACTGGGGCTATTCCTTCCGGTGGGACTGTTTCGACCGTTGCAGTTTTGAATGGAATTCCTCTGTGATTGTTCAAATTTCAAAGATAGGCAGTTGATCTTTTGTTGCAGTTCGTGAAGTTGATTTTCTACGCTGGTGAACTTGTGTTTCATTTCTCTGACTTCTTCGCAAGTATCGAAAAGTTTGTGATAAATCTGGCCCATTTTTTCTGAAAGCTAAAACATTTTTTAATGTTAATTACATTATTTAGAAGGAAGAAAACTTTTTAAATCTAAAATTTATTCAAGAGTGATTGAGTTGAAAAATTAATTGTGTATGTAATGCATTTACATTGAGAAAATACTAAGTTTTCTCATAGTGTAGATGCATTAATGAATAAAATTTGATTCAGTAAACTAATGGAATACTGTTTTTATTAATCTTGTATATAAAGCAATATTTTTTAAGGATAACAAAGAGCAGGAAAACTGACTGTATTATACTTTTGTGTGTCTTGGTACAGAGAGAGAGAAGTATAAACAATAATTTCTGTTTGATTAATAGATCTTGGTATATATACAGTATCTTCCAAAAAGAATGTTACCATTTTAAATTATTATATTAATAATTATGTTAATTATTATGTGAGAACATTGTAATATACATTAAAACATTGCAAAACAGTCCAAGTTTAACATTTTCCCTTTATAATTTCTCAATGTGTGCACCTAATGTCACAAGGCACACATCCAACTGATGCTCGAATTCTTCCTACACTCACTACAGCATATCCATTGTCACTCCTCCCATAGCAGGCACAATTCTACACCTTCTATTCATGTTGCACAATAATGACCGATTCTAACTTTGTAAACCGAAGAACACAGAACATCTTTGTTGTAGAGTCGCCATTTTCATTTATAGCCCTTACTAGGGACAGTAGACAAGATATTTGAATGCAGATGGGAGATAATTATTCTATCAATTGGTTATTACCATAGAAGTGTGTGATACATCAACATAATTACAGTAATTTAAAATGGTAGCATTCTTTCTGGAAGACTGCATTTATATACATAATAAATTATTAAATCATGCACTTTAAACAAAATTAAATTATAGATCAATTATAAAGACGATTATTAATTTGTGAACATTCAGAAACATTTAATTTTTCTAGAGCTACTGCAAACACATTAATAATTCAAAAAGTGATTGAGAAAGCTCAACCAATTCTTTATAAAATAAACTGTGTCCAGTTCCTCTCTCACCTGATTATATTCGTAATCTTGTATTAAAATATCTTCAGAACTGGAACTGGTATCAACCATGTCAGAAGGAAAACTTGCAATTTCTAAAATAAATAAATTTATAGATATTGCAATATAATTATTTTCTTAATCCACATCTTTAATACAGAATTTAAGTAATTCACTACATAAATTATCATTACGTTACAATGCTAGATGCACTGTCAGAAAGCATTAAAATTACAGTCTGACAGTGTAAACATCTAGCATTATATCTAATTTGGCATGGACTTTGAAATACTATAATTACATTACATCTACTGGTAACACCACAGTGACCCAACTGCAAATCGTAAGCTATAAATTAATGTTCCAACATTGTGTCAGAAACACATGAGAGCTGCATCCTTAGTATATGACTCCTATTGTGACAAGAGTTGGCCAACCCTGCTATATAACTAGAAAAATTTTAATTCTAAATGGTAATATATGCACTGATGGTAATTCTGCTTCATCTGTAAATTACTCGAGTGTATTGTCACATCTAATGTTTAGTGATTAATAGAAATCAAATGTACGGTATGTTTATTTTAACTATAACATTAAGTTTCTTTCTGTATAAGAGACTGTTATTAGACATAACTCCTCTATTACAGTGTTAATTTTGAAAGACATGCACTGTTATCAAACCCATAAGTGCAAGAGGCAGGATAATAATGCATAGTTTTGGCAATATATCGGTTGCTTAAATGTCAGTGGAATCTTCCCAGCTAACATTGTCCTCAACACCTTGAGCACGAATGTTTTAGTCTAGGACAGAATTGTCTGGTGCTCTTACATTGAAAGGTTTTAAAACAGTACATCACATTAGTCAATAGATTTTTTTCCTATCTTTTTGTTTTGTTTCTTTATTTGCTTTATGGACAAATAAATAAAATAATGATGATAATGAAGCATACTTATTACTAAGATTCAGATGTTAATTTGAAGAATCGGATAGTAAGTATATATTTGTTTTTTTTTTTTCTTTTGACTATATACATTAGCAAATACAAACATTGTACTTGTACATTGTACACAATATTATAGTAAGGAGTAAGAATTATTATCGTCAAAGTATTATGTCTTATGAAATCAATTCTACAAATTGTTTTCTTGCTTATTTTATGACATCGTTTCAGCATAATAACTAAAAACGTGCATTTTACAGATTTGCCATCCATAGGGAAATGACACACAGATACTCAGAGGCTCACAGTTTCATGCCACCAGTGATTTTCATCTATAGGAGATAAAAATTTGTCAGAGTGATTTATGAGTGAACAACTTTGGATACAAATTATGATTTTACTTCAATATGAAATGACTTCTTGATGAAATTAAATGAAGAAAAGTAAAAGAAAGTTTCATAATCATTCTCTAATTTTAAAAGATGACTATGATACAATTCTAATAGTCATATTTATCTTAGACAAGTCAAATTTTATAAAATTAAATATAATTAAAATCGTTCATACTTTTCAATAGAAAATTGGTGCAACAACACTAACAAATTTTCTATATTCTTTTCACTTCCTTATTATCAGATTCTGTTACAAAGATGTCAGGATATGAGAATACAAATGACGACAATTACACAAACAGTGATTTTTTTTTAACTATCTTGTAGGCACTAAGATGGCTTTTTTTAAGCAAGCCATTATGGGTTTGGCTACGTCCACAATGGAATAGCCAGGTGGTGAAACAACACATCAAATGGACCACTCCTGAATTCTTGGAATTTTTAAGATCCTGGGTCCCATATAGTTTTAAGACTAAAAATTAATTAATTTCTTGCCTTAAAATACATAAGAAAACTTGGACATTATTTGGATATTTGAATTATATGATTTAATCAAACAATAATGTGTTAAAGATGGATTGATTATACAATAAATATCAATAAAAATATTGCATTTCAATAGGGTGCCAATTTAAATTCACTTTCAACATGTAAAATTCATTATTATTTGTATTCTCTTTTATTAAAAACCTTAAATTTTTTCATTCGTTCATCGATATACAAAAATTATTTTCTAAAATTAATTCTGTGTAATTTTAATACAAACAATATAAATATAAGTAAATAAAATTTATACACAAAGAATATCTTTTCATTATAGTAAATATTCAAAATATATACATTTTTCCTTTCAACTCTTTCTGCCCTGTGAACATAGAGTCTTTTTTCCATACTCATCAAGAATTTGGACAGGTTACAATGGAGGTGGGTGGATGGTAAAGGATAGAGACTGACATATCTGGAACAGAGTGCCTATGAAAAATTACCATAGAATTGCTTGTCTGGATTTGATTCCATTTTTTAAAGCAGAAAGCCAATTCCTTTATCACCTTGACTACCTAATCATCATCAAAAATAAATCTTACAAAATTGATGAAAATATAAATAGCAAAGAATAAATTTTATTCATTTAAATACAGAACTGCAATATCAGTTTTTATCAGATTTCCTTTAAAGAAAATGTAATTGTATAAGTCGCAAAGTGTCTAACAAACTTGTTTCATGTTTATTTCTGATGTTAATTGTTTGAAAAAATTAAACAGAATCAACTTATTCTAGTCATGGATACTGTTGTCACTAATTTATGTTATAAGAATTAATATATCATGTATCCGAATACATATACAAGGATACCTTGCTAATATGGGTTCGGTTCTAGACACTGTCATGAGGCAAAACAGCCTTTTTTATCACCTGTTAGGGCATACAAAAGTCTAAAAAACATATTTACACTATTAAACGCACAATAGTACTAAGCCAAAAAATAGATATAAAAGTAAAAATAATAAACTACATTGACAAAACTAAAATTGAGATGAACTTACAAATCAAAACCATTCACACTTCTAGCATAAATTTATTCAGGAAACAAATGTTTTCGGCTTATTTTATAACGTCTGCCTCAGGCTTGGCTTTGAAATACAAATTTAAAAGTGCTGTAAAGTGCCTTAAAGTGAGATACGCCGGTTCGTTAAATGCACTTCTAAAACTTTATTGTAGTCAGTGTTTTAGTTACATTTATTTTCTTCGTGTAAAAGCTTTTTAAAGCTGTTGTTTGAATTATCAGTCTCAAAATGTGATTGATAATGTAAACCAATATCAGTTATCACTGCCTTAATCAGTGCTTTAAATGTTATATTTTTACCATTTTAATCTTTATTTGCTCAGTTAAAGATTATTCGCTCCATTTGACATCGACAGACACACCCACCCCCACAAACACGATTTTGTAAGGGGCATTTTTTTTAGATTTTTGGACTACTGGAGTGAAAAGTGCAAAAGACCAGATGGTCAAAATTTGACTGATCATCATACTTTTCCTATGTTATATTCTAAAATAGCTGGGGAAATAAAAATTATTACAGTTAGGTCGCAAACTGCCACAAAGAGAACATAGCATTCTACTTTCAACATGTTGCTTGCAGTGTGTTGAAGGTAGAATGTGTAACAACATTGAATATTGAATTAAAAACCCACGACTCTGCATCTTTTAAGTCAATGCAAAGCAATCGAAAATAATAAAATATCAAGTCATGTGTAATTTAGCTAGGAACTAATTAATTAAAAGTTAAAAAATAATAAACTGTCGAAATTAGTAAAAGCTTTCTCACCTTTTTTAATTATTAATCCTTCTTTTGAAGTATTATTATTAGCATTTTTGAAGATCATTCTTATTCCACTATGAGTAACTAACTAAATATTAAAAAATTTAGTATTTAATATAATTAAAACACATTTAAATATCAATGTTTTTTTTCAAATTTATTAATTATAAGATAAAATAACTTCAAAATTATTCTTATAAAATAGAATTGAATGTTACATATTCCTTGTAAATATTCTCGCTTCTTGTCTGGGTTAATGCTTCCTGATGTAGCCCAAAGTTGGCTAATTGCACAGACTTATCACACCTCATAGGTTATGGAGTCAGAGATCAAGTTCAAAAATATACACTTTATTAATATTGGCGATGCATTTCAGACTCGGTTCCTCATCGGACCAAATAGCGAGTGTAGATTATTTCATTGAATATTACAGTTATGGAGTAATTTATAATAGTAACAAACATGTTATGCGTAAACTCTAGAGCCACTGTTCTTAATCTATGAGTTGAGATGCTAAGGAGATACAGAAGATATGGGAAATTTTTTGCAATTGTTCACATTGCAAAAAATCTAATTTGGGATAGGATGGAAAGTGCAAACATTAAGTTCACTTTCAGTGGAAGTTAAAAAGATTAAGAATCTCAAATCACAACAGTTCTTCAGACTGGAGTGTAATTATACAGTATTAAAACACCTTACAGAAGCAAAAAATAATAATAATAAATACACAGTTTTTGAAATTAACTGCATTTTTAAATGTAACCTAATTATAAGGACACCATATTTTTATGAAATGTATATAACAGACGTGGGCAAATGCGGCTCTTTTTGAGTTACTTGCGGCTCTTGCTGAAAGTGTTAATTTCTGCTTTTTAATATTATTTTTACAATTTTATTTTCACAAAATTGTGAAAATATTGTGGGGTTCGGGGCCGTTATGATTTATATTATGCATGTTTTGGGTAGAGTCCTGCCACCAGATGTGTTTTACCGGATACACCACTGATTGAGACGAAGTAAATGACTAAGGCGTGAGGGTAAGAGTAACTCTGAAGTCCAGGAATGAGCCTCTCAGGAAAAAGAATACAGAGTCAGATATAATCAATTAAAGGGAATTTATTAGCAAAAAAAAACTGAAAGTTCAGAACAAAGTTATCAAATCCGATTTTTGGAAATTTGCCTATCTTTATCTATACGAGGGGGTACCTAACGGGGGGTATTCAAACTATGCGACTCACAACATACCAGGTAAGCAAGATGTCTTCTCTCGTCTGTTTAGACAGTCGGTCAGCCTCTTGATCCTGTTTCACTCTCTCTCTTTCTTGCTCGTACTGCTCTGGTACTGTCTGGACTGGACTGCACTCTGGCTGCTTAGGTCCTGTGTCTATCTGACCGCCTCTGATCTACTCTCTTGTCTGTTGTCCTGAGTCTGCTCTCACTTACTGCCTGTCTTGAGTATTCTCTGTTTCTCTGAGTATGAGAATGATACTGACTTTTGTCGGGCTGGAGCAATCCTTTTAAATACTTCCAGCATGAAAAGGTTCGTCATCCAGTGATGATTTATGGATGGTGTCATCATCAGATGATGATTTATTAGTTTTTGTTGTTTGTTTATTTGGTAATGACATCTAGCTTTTGCAGAGTCATCATTGATGTTGATGTGACTCATCTTGTTTTTGGGGCAGCTCTCATCATTACTCATTGCTTTGTCCTCTTTCCCTTGGCATGTTGTGAGATTTGGATAATAAACCGTTTTATTCTAATTCGTTTGTTTAAATCATTTTAAGTTGGTATTAGAATTTGGAAAAGGGGGAGTCCCTAGATCGGTAAAATAGGCGAATTTCCTCTTACAACTTCAGTTGTTGTTTAAGATATAATTAAAGTTCACGCAAATACATAATTAGCAAAAAAAGTAAAAATAAATAATTAAGCAAAAATTATTATATTACAAATGTTGTAAACAGTAGTTCACAAATGCTAACATCGAGGTATTTTTGGAGGGGGAGAAATGGTGGTCCTCACAATATGTAATTATATATATGTAATATTTAGTAATTTATTTCCAAATTGGTGCAATAAATTAAATTGAAATTTCAAATCTATTCTTTTAAAACAAGTTCTCAACCTGGATGTGGGACACCCTATCCTTCCCTGCCTTACCATACTATCCGCCACCATAGTACAGAGCTGCGGCTCCCATGCATTTTGCAAAACCTTCATTTCGGCTTCCACTGAACTCTTGCTTGCCCACCTCTAGTATATAATTTAATATTTAGTTGGACTTCCTTTCATTTGAATAACATCAAACATTATCAAGCATAGTTTGAACCAATTTTTGAAATTATTTCACTTCAGTATTTTCTCAGGTATCCATAATTGCTAATTTAACTGGTTTACATAAGAACAGTACTTGTTTTGACCATAAATTATTTTTGTCATTATACTCCATCAATTCTCTATTGGACTATTTTATCTAGAGTTCTAGAAGGCCAGTGTAACATTTTTGTTTTCATTAATAAATCAGTTCTTAGTTGATTTTGATACACTGACTGGAGCACTGTCTTGTTGAAATATCCAATTATTTCCACCAATTAAAGGTCCAAATGTAATTAAATTACTTTTTAATGTATATCCTGATATTTTGAAGAAGGTTTTCCATCAAAAATGACAATACCAGTTTTCCTATTGAACACAAAAGCATCCCAAACCATTACACTGCCACCTCTTAACTGATAACTCATTCTAACTTTAACTTCTCTTTTCACATCATGCCAATAAAATCCATAACCATCTGGTCCATCTAAGTTCCACTTTTTTCGTCAAAAAACACATTCATATATTTTTAGAATTTTAGCCTCTGAAAGTTCACTATTCCTTGGTATTGTCATTAGTGTTTAAAACCATTAAACAATTGAGATTTCAAAAAATTTTAAATGATTGGAAGTTATAATACGATGCAATAACCATCCATTCAATTGTTTATTAAAAATATATTTACATTTGTAGAGTATTATAATTCTAAACTATTAAAAACAGTCTTTATAATTTTGTTACACTTAAAAATACAGTCAATTTGGAAAACCATGCATAAAAAACTTAATCACCATCAAATATTAATAAAAATTTTGTGTTTATTATTATGTATATAACATAGTTTTGTGTTTATTATTATGTATATAAAATTTCAAAAGAATATTACAAATTGAAGTTGAGAAATTAAAACTTCATTATTGTCCTTACAATTCTATTACGCAATGCGATCTTGGACAGAAGGACTAACATTTTTGATCCTTTCCACAGATTCAAAGGTTTTGAATCAGGATACTTTTTGAATGTGTTCGATTTTTCAGAACACATTCAAAAAACAGTACATATTTGAAATAAATTCAGATTCAAAACCTTTGACCAGAAGATGATCCATGGAAAGGATCGAAAACATTAGTCTTTCTGTCTGAGATTATTTACTGGAGTTACTTTTGGTTCTGCAAGGTGTTTTAGTACTGATTAAGAATCTCTGCTCTAGAAATAATTAAACTAAAACTGGAATCTGTTACAATAAATTTGTAATTGAACATCTTCACTTTCCAGCAGTAATTGTTACAGCAAATGTTTTTGGCCTTATTGATGAGCCATCATCAGACTCACAATGGAAATTGGAATGTTCTAATAATGTGTGGCTAGATGCCATTTGTGTAATGATAGTTATATTTTATTTTATCTTAGAATATATTTTTCCTTCTCTTTCCTATTACTATTATCTTTACTTCCTGGAACCCTTCCCCAACCGGTGCTTAACGGCTTAACAATAGGCGACCCCATTATGGACAATCGGACTGTACGCAGCCCTCAGGGGTAGAACTAAGACGAAGGAGTCATTTTTGAGCAAGAGCTGAAGGAGGAAAGACGAGAAAAGGAGAGCTCCCGTATGCGTCTTTGAGACCACGTGGGTGAAGACAAAGAGGACTTTATGTTTAGTGAATATATTGACTGTTTTTTCGTCATTAAGAAGAAATCCGTCATATACGCCGTTATATGTACCGTTATATGCACCTCATCGTATTAGCGCCGAAATAGTTGGGTACCCATTTCTTTTTTTTCTTCTCCTATCCGTTATTTTATTGTCCTAAGATTCTTCTATCATTCTGCATTAGTTATAATTAATTATAAGTTTAGAAGTAAGGTCTATATATATTTGTAATCACCCTTTGTAAGATAGTTATTTATGTATCGGAATAGTCGTCACGAGACCTGAAGCTTATGTTATTAATTTTTTTGTCGGGTTCCGTACTAATATATACCTGTGTCGGGGATAGAGATATTATAGCTGGCATCCCACAATCCTTCCTGTATCTATATACGCGAATAAAAGATCCTGTTGTAAAAAATTATTCCAGTTTCTTTGTGTACTACATTCGCGAAATTCACAAATGGCTGTTCAAACTAAGAGTGTTTCGATTTTGAACTCAGATTTAAAACTAATTTCATTTCAATATAGACCCTAAGCAGTTAGAAAAAATGAACAGAACCATAAACCTAGAAGAGGAAAGATCAACTGCATTACACAGTACATACATTAAAAAATTGTGATGGATATTCCAGCATAAGTTTTGTCAGCCATGCTTCTCGTGTGCTGGAATGATACCCCCCTCCTCAGCTGCCTACAGATAGCTATTAAAAAACGGTCCCATGTTCATACCTCAAGCTCCCAATAAGAAGTCTGAACAGACCTTACTAGGTATTGAAGCACTATTAACATGAATCAAAGAAGTCCAGAAAGACTACTACTGATAACCATTTCCAACTGAATGTATGTTATAGCATAACATACCAGTCAGTAGAAAATGGTTACAAGAAAATGATGTAATCTTAACAAAAGCAGTCAAAAACAAATTCCTTGTTTTGACAAAAAAGCAAAGTACCATGTAGAACTTGACAATCTACTCAATGGAATGCATGCAAATAAGTGATGATTTTTGTTGACAGCATAAAGCAGGGTTGTTAGATTCACACACATAAAACTGACAAGAACCACAGACACCCTCAGGACACAGCTAATACCCATTGTATATAATTGCCCATATGACTATTAGATATGATGATGCATTTATATATATCATCCTTTAAAGATTACGGGTTTAATGTGACTAACCTTAGTGCAGGGAAAAGGTAAAATCCACACCCATTATCACCAACAAATCCAAGAGCTCACCCATCTAATGTGGTATTCATCCTTTTTTTAAATACAAACATAAAACCTACTTACAGAGCAGGAGTATACCAATGGAAAGTCCCCATCAGTCCCAAAGGGAAGTCCCTATGTGAGCTAGTCATTCAAGCCCTAAAAAGATTCTTGACTAACTTCATTCCACACATTGTCTTATACACCAGGTATATACAGGGTGTATCAGTACAGTGGTTACAAATTTTCAGGAGCGATACAGTACACCTAGACGATGGGAAATCACATAGCAATGCATGGTTGGAAACGCTTTCCTGGCGCGGTAGTGATGACACAAAACACAAGAAAGGAAGGACATGAACAGGGTTGAGAAAACATGTTTATTATTCTCACTACAGCAAAAAATGCTGGGACATCTTTGGCTTGTGTACACAATAGATGTTGCTACACCAGCCAAAGACATCCCAGCATTTTTGCTGTAGTGAGAATAATAAACATGTTTTCTCAACCCTGTTCATGTCCTTCCTTTCTTGTGTTTTGTGTCATCACTACCGAACCAGGAAAGTGTTTTCAACCATGCATTGCTATGTGATTTCGCTTGTCTAGGTGTACTCTATCTCTACTGAAAGTTTGTAACCGCTTATGTACTGATACACCCTGTAGATGACACATTTATTATATAGTGTGTCAAAATGTGAATAATAGTTTTTTAGCAAAAGTTAACATTCCCTGCGGGATTACAGGAATTCCAAAAATGTGCTTCAGCATCAAGTGATTGACATTATTGAACATTTTCTGGACTTAAATATCACTCTCAAGGAAGGGCAGATTATCACCAAATTATACTACAAGCCGGAGACCCATTTATTTTTTATCATAACCTGCTCAAATGACCTGTACACTTATAAGTTGGTGGCTTTTAGAGCATTGATCAAAAGGAGACTTCTTTCATTGCACAAATATTCTGAACACATCGGAAGAGCTTAAATGTATTGGAGAGATAGCAGTGCGGAATAGATATCCAAGAATAACGGTCAAGTGATTAACACAATTGTATGTGGAGAGGATGCTAGAACACCACCATCAGGAACAAGATAAACAACCAGGTCCCAAATAGGTCCCAAGGTGCATCCCACCATCGAATGATAAAGACAAGATACGCTGCACATACCCAGAAGTTTATAGATTCTAATAACTGATGAGAGGACAGGGCACAAACCAGGTAAACAAAATACATGAACAGATATCTAATCATAACTTAAGTCATCCCCAATAACTAAAGGATCACAAAAATATTTATTTTGTCATTATTTTACTTGAACAGTAGTAGGAAATTTAAGTAGTCATCACTGGACCTAGTTACAAGTGTCATTTGATAAAAACACATTCTTAAAAATCAACTCAAATCATTTTAAATCTGTGAGTTCAAAATTGAAATGCTTGAGTTCAAACACCTATTATAAAAACAATCCAATTTCCAATTTGAACCTGACAAAGGCCCATCAAAAGCCAAAAATGTTCTCTCTAAAAATGACTGCTAAAAAGTAAAAGTTTTCATTTATGCTGCATGTTAATTACTTCTTACCCTTATTGTATAATTATTCTAAAAATGTTCACAAGAACCTTACTTTATTTAAGGACTTGTTACATCAAAGAAGAGGAAAAAACAAATCTCTGCACTCTCTCCTTGATGTAATAAGTCCTTGAATAAAATAAGGTTTTCATGAACATTTTTAGAATAAGAGTTTACTCTGCTCTAGAGTATAAATCATACATCCACCCTATAAAAAAGTTAATATCAAGAATGATTTATCAATGCAAAGCACCGACATACTAGTTAGTAGACTGCCACAATTTCGTTCATTATAGGTTCCTTTCTATAATCTGCAGGGTCAGCCAACATAAATGAAAAATAAATAATAATACTCAAACTTTAACTAACTGTGATAAATTATTAGATCCTACATTAATATGCTGTTATTTTCTACATAAACAAAGACTGACCCGATATTGTTTGATCCTTAATAGTAACAAAATATATGATACACAGTGATATCTCGAATCTTTAATTATGCATCAATGATGATATTTATCTTGTCTTCAGGAAGTGTATTTGTTATGCTTCCAACTCAGTTTAAGTTCCTAATTAAAATTTAACACATTGCTTAATACAAACTAAACTTTAAAATAGAAGCAGACAAAAGATTTTTAGGTTAATGTTACCTTAGGTGCCAAGATGGCGGCCCGTCTCTGATTCCAGCAAGAAAACAGTGGGACACACATTCTAACCTAACTAACCTAACCTATTCTAATAAATTACCATAATTATTAGCAACCAAATTATTAGAATAGGTTAGGTTAGGTTAGAATGTGCGTCCCACTGTTTCCTTGCTGGAATCAGAGACGAGCCGCCATCTTGGCACCTAAGGTAACATTAACCAATTTTTATTTTAGAAGCTATTCTTATATATTACTTATGAGCTTGCAAAGTCATCAATTTATTAACTTTATTGCTACCTTCCTTTCCGGTGTTTTTGCTTCCAATTCTGCATGTTTCTCCCTCACTCTTCTAGCTGTTTCAGAACACATCATAACCTATAGTATATACAAAATATTTTATTACTTTTATAAAAGACTTATTAAAAGTAATATAATTTTAAATTTGAACAATCCTAACCTTATGCTCTATGAATCCATTTGAAAAAAACTGTGTAATCGATAGAACTGGTTTCCAATTGAAAATTTCACGTAAAATAAGGTAGAGATTTTCCATGAACTTGCTTTTATCTTGCTGATAGGATGGTAATTTATATCCTTTGTCATTTATCATGTGCATGACAGGTGGACTAAACCAGTCGAAGAGATAATCGTAAACTGGTAGATAGCTGTCTGAATCTCCAGATGCAAAACTAGAACATAAAAATTAAAAGTTGTATATTTAAACTTATAGAATCATAGATCAATATATAAATTTTACATCAGTTTTGTCCATTCAGCTGTCTATCAGTCAGATTTTTCAGAAATGAAGAGTTATAAAATTGAAATTTTACAGTAATTCATAAACTCTTTTCTAACCTTTGTATCCAGTAATTTCTTTACTGTCCAAAAAACAAACGTTTTCGGCCTCACTCGAGGTCTGCTTCAGGTTAATCGAACAAAAGAACAAACGAGAACTGGCTTCCAAATTATTTGAATTAATCCTTGAGGAACTTTTAGTTTTAAAATATATTCGAACCTAATTTTGAATATACGCATGCGCTATGTAGCGTTGCTATGTATGTATGCGAAGCATACAAAACAGCAACGCTACATAGCGCATGCGTATATTCAAAATTAGGTTCGAATATATTTTAAAACTAAAAGTTCCTCAAGGATTAATTCAAATAATTTGGAAGCCAGTTCTCGTTTGTTCTTTTGTTCGATTAACCTGAAGCAGACCTCGAGTGAGGCCGAAAACGTTTGTTTTTTAGACAGTAAAGAAATTACCGAATACAAAGGTTAGAAAAGAGTTTATGGATTAAATAAACCGGTAGTCAGATTAGTAGATTGGGTAGTTTACAGTAATTATGATAAATAATCTCATACAATTTCATTTTGAACTATATCATGATTCTGCTATATATATAGTATGAAAAGCATTTTTACAATGACTCTTATCTTCATTGAATGACAGTATTCCTTATCCTACAGCATCTTTGGATGCTGCACCCTCAAAATATTAGCAAGGTTGAGGGCAAAGTTTTAAATGCAAAAACATGCACGTTGAACGTTTGGCACCACTTTCCTGTAAGCCTAGAAGTTTGGCAATGGCCTTTGGAATGACGAGCATGATTCCACTGACTTTCCAAACGCCATTGCCAAATTTCTAGGCTTACAGGAAAGCGACGCTGAATGTCCAACATACACATTTTTGTGTTGAAAACTTCGGCCTCAACCTTGCTATTGTGATCGTCATGATCTTCAAGAACTGTCTGACACCTAGTGTTCACATTACACACAACTGATGACTTTGAAAAAGACTGAATCATCAAGCTGAGAGAAGTAAGATGGTCATTTTGCTGAATCCAAGATGTTCTGACCTGGCTGTGAGATGTTGGGAGCAGTGAATACATGAGGGCACACATACAGCAGGCAGATTCTGGATGCTTGACAAATCACAGAAGAGATTATAGTCTGATTACGAGACAATCACAAACAGCAAGCTGTAATGTCTTTGTTCACCATTCAGAAACAAACCTCACTACAACTCTCTTCTTATACCACAGGCAAAAGACAGAGCAAATTTATATGTACAACTGTTCTGCATTCTATCATTACCATTCCAGCATTGTCAGCTTCGTTTGTAATGATGCTGTAACAGAGAAGCATAGACCTGACAGCATATCATCTGTAGCAATAATGCCCAGTTCTGTTTGAGAACAGACAACTACTGGTGAGCACTTTAACCCCACACTTACTGTTGAGCAGTATATTGTCCCCACTGCTGAGATGCTAGTCTGAGAAGCCATCTTTGTGACAATTGGTCACTTCAAGTAGTGATATGAGAAACAACATGATGCAATGATACATCTGGAAAATGTTGCACTCTTGTATGTTTCCTTTCATGACAACATTGCAAAGAGCCATTTTCCAGCAAGACAATGCTTGGCCACACACAACTATAATTTTCTACAAATGTCTCTGTCGTGTCGTCACACTTTCTTGATCTGCGTGGTCTCTAGATTTGTCTCGCATCAAGCATTTATGGGACCATACTATCTTTGAATAAGCAGAGTAGCAGTTGCAACAACTGTGGGTACATCTGTTGCAAGAAAGCGCACAGTTCCTGTATGCTTCCATGCCCAACCGTATTGCTGCATGTACCCATGTAAGAGAAGGTCCACAACAGTACTAAAAGTTCTGTTAAATTGTACCATTATTTAACAGGAAATCATGCCTTTATAATATTGTAATCATTACATTCTGACTGAAAAGGTTGTAAATTTAACATTTTACAGCTGGATTTTCTGGTTTGCTGGATATTTTTAATAATTAATTAATTTTCATTTAATTCCAATGCCTCTTGATGAATAAATTTTGTCAATGAGTGTACATTTTTATATTCTTTTGTAATATCTTATACAACTTCAGATTAGAAATTTTGCACTTAATTTTTCTTATATATTATTAATTAGCTTGTTGAATACTAAAAAACATTATTTTCCCCCAATTTCATATTCACGGAGATCAAAAATAGCTAAACATTAGCGATAGTTTAAACATAATAACAATGTCAAATTTAATTTTTACAAAAATTTCATATAAATTAACAGATGGAGACAAAATTAATATTAATTCTTGCAACACGAATATAAACCAACTAATAAATTCGAGAAATTCCGTTGATCAATTATTCATTTACTTTTATTATATTTTATTAAATCTTTCATTTCCTTTTCTATTTGCATATAGAAAAAATTACCGCACAAATGATTTTATTACTAAAATTATAAAAAGATTTTATTAACTTTATGATTATATAAAAACAATTCTACAAATAAATCTACAAAAATTAATTTTAAAAAATTTTTGTATTTAATTTATAAAAAAAATCAATTTAAATATTTAAATTAACTTTTAAATAATTTTTATATTAAAAAATAAATGTTTAATTTGATTATTATCAAAATTTAAATCATAGAAGAATCGTCTTTAAAGAAATATCGTCATTAAAATGTAATAAAAATTATCATGTTAACGTGATTACATGCTAATTTATTAACTTAATATACAGAACAAAATCACAAAATTAATCTTAAATTCAATTATCATTAGAATAAAATTATTTTCCTTTATTAAAATATTTATAATTTGAGGATTATAACACCGGAACTTGTCCCGAAACATTTTAAAGAGTTAAATCTAATACTAACAATTGAGATAATTCAATTTAAAGTGATTAAAAATAAATATTTGTTTGCAGTTTCACTTAAATTTTAATATTTTCAAGTACAAAAGTATTAAAAACTTTATAACAAATTAATAATAAATAAAATACACAGTTTTAGATCCCTAATTGAATTAAGCATATAGAAAACTATAAATTTCACTTTCTTGTGTTGTATTGTTCATTGTGTATAGTAAGTGTGGAATGTTTACTTACCTTTCACAGTCTATAATTCATTAATTGGCTGGCAAATTAGTATGTTTCTTTATTCAGAAGGATGGAGAACTTGCAATTAGATTTTGATGAGAAAAGTAATTCTAAATTGATCACAGAACTTTGAAAATGTAGCCAGTGTGCATGGGAGAAAGAGAAAGCAAGACAAAGTAAGTGAGAGGTCATTTTATACATTTTAAATGTGTAATTTCTTTAAATCAAGTATATAATTTAGATTTTAAATTTATTATTCATTCATTGTATCTAGTTGGTACATAGGTAGTTCCAGACTTGCATCATTGGCAACAATGAGTAGCATCAATTAAAGTGTAAAATATCTTTTTCTAGAGTTCTCCTATGCATGGTTTTGGGACAACTTCTCTTTCTAGATCCATCTGTCTGCCAAAAATTTGCCTGCTGGAATAGCCTACTTACAGACATTCTTAATATGTAACCAATGTAGTTATCATCTGAAAGCCATACTACAACCACTAAGGTTAGCAGTTTGATTGGAAATAAAATCATCTCAGCAAATATGCATGATTTTTTCAGACATTAGTCACAAAGAAATTTAAGTTTTTTATTTATGGCACTTGAAGTGTTTCTGTTTTGAATCCATACAGGAGGATGAAGAAAACCCACAACGGTTAATGTTACCTTAGGTGCCAAGATGGCGGCTCGTCTCTGATTCCAGCAAGGAAACAGTGGGACGCACGTTCTAACCTAACCTAACCTATTCTAATAAATTACCATAATTATTAGCAACCATATTATTAGAATAGGTTAGGTTAGGTTAGAACGTGCGTCCCCACTGTTTCCTTGCTGGAATCAGAGACGAGCCGCCATCTTGGCACCTAAGATAACATTAACCAATACAACTGTTAAAAATTCTTGGTTTAGTATGAAGTGTGATAATTTCCAGATATTATGCAATTTGTGAAATGAATATATGCCTTGTCAATCTTTTCCATTAAGTTTGTTTTCGATATCATCATCCTACTTAGTAAGTAAATAAAATGATTTGTTTACAATAGACACATTTTCTAGTAGGATTTAGGAGTGATTTTCAAATCCAATAGATAGAATTTTCATTTTTTTTTTTTTTTTTTTCAGGCCAAGATGGTTGTATTGCTTGCTAGAGTTATCTTTTGTATATCAGGTGTACTATCGGAAAAGACAAATATCAACAAAATTGAGATCTTTACAGTATTTTCCAAACCAATCAACATCATTATCCAAATATAAAGAAAATTTTAAAAGAAAATTTATTGCTATGATGGAAAATAAAGGAGAATTACACAACCGTGTTGACCACAGTAGATACAGAAAACCAGTCATTTGTTTTTCCATCCACTATCATAGTTACATGATTCACAAATTGTAAGGTTGATAATACAGGCCAGTCGTCATCTCATAAAACAGCAAAATAAGTGAATTCAAATGTATTAGAGAATCAGTTTTGGTCGATTTACAAAATACTAAGATGTTTCAAGTGGCCAATATGTCTTAAATGTACAACAAAAGTTTATTGTGTTTATTGTACAAAATATTTATATTATTCTACTCCCATTATATAATCAAAAATTAGTACTTTATAAATGTTCATTTAGAATATCTTCTAATTTTCAACCAACCAATAGCCAAATTAACCAAGCGAGAATTACGCTACTTCTAATCTTCAAAATAGACATTAAACTTTACTTGTCTTTTTTAGAATTATAACTTAGGTTACTTTTGTTGAAGCATAATGTATCATTAACAAGAGAATATTTCTGTAATGCATTTTTATTTTTTAAATTTGCCTTATCACATAAGATATGGTTTAAAACATCAACTGAAACTTGTAAATAAAAAATACACATATATATATATGCCCCAAGCTTTGCAGTTCTGTTTGAGGGATTTGGACCCCCAAATTTTAGACCATGTCAATGGGGGTAAAATTAAAGAGCCCTCTCACTTTTTACTCCAATGGGCACAGTCTAGGGCCTCATTCGGCACTGCATTTGTACCATATTTGGGGCTGTACGGTATATTTTCTCAGTACGATGTAAGTCTTCGAAATGCCGCCCCCTTATGGTGCTGCCTCTCTGTATCATAGCACGGCACAGCCCTGACCATATTTCTTATAAAATGATAAACAGTTGTGACAGTGTAAATGTAACCATTAATTAAACACTGGCCTGCTACTGTATGTAATAGACACACAATAGCATGCCAATGGTTAAAAGTTAATAAACTTAAAATGGGATTAGAATTAAAAATATGAAGCATTTTAAGCTAAAAAATGATGGAGAAGTCTGAGCATAGTATTTCCTTCAAATTATAAAAATTTACATAAAATTTACTTTTCTTCTATTAATTTAAATCCTACCCTTCAAAGTCAAATAAATGTTGAGGTAGACGAATTTTCTTTAATTCTAAATTAAGTTTTTTAAGATTATTCTTCAGATCTCCGGTAGCCATTTTTAAAATGTCGATAACAAGAAATTCACCCGCTAAAAATTTCAAAAACTGGAAACTTTCTATTTCTTTGTGTGACGTAAGACTACGTAGTGTATTACTGCCACCTATGTAATCACACGTCACTTATTTTCGAAAATTTAAATTGCCATCTGGCGGTGACAATGCAAACTATAGTATGTCGTAGATTCTTAAGTGGTAAGCTGTTTTTTGATGTTTTTCTTTAAATTTGTTTATTTTTGTCTCATAAAAATCGTTTTCCGATATTTATTTACACTCTTTATATAATTAAACCATCAAAAATTGTTGTTAAGCATTTAAATTTTTTGTAATTGACATATTTACAAAATGCACATGTTAACCCTGATCAACAATAAGTGTTAATCTATGAGAATAATGTAAAATTTAATATTTATTAATTAAATTTTAATGGAAATTGTGTAGAATTCTAATTTAAAACTTGATAAAGTATTTTATTCATAGAAAATTACATAAATTATTTTTAAATTTTAAAAGTTACATTTAAATGTTCTGCATGACTCAATAGTTCAATAAGTGTAATCAGTCAAAAAAACACCTTATAATTTAATATATTCTAATTAAAATTGAATGATAATTTTACATTTTAAACCCAATTAAACATGTGCAAAATTTAGTGATTTTAAGTTAAATGTTATATTCAAATATTGTTTATAAATCAGTAAGACTGGATTAATGTAAATAAAAATAACCATTTATTTAATTATTGTATTCCTTAATTTATAATTTAATATATAAAAATGTATAGAATTCAATCTATGAATTGTTGCATAAAATTATTCCCTTAAAAGTGCATTTTTAGCATCATTTGAAATGTCATATTAATTAAATGTATTTAAAGTTTATTTACAAACTATATTTATGTAAATATTTAAAGTTTTGTAATTGTTGCAGATTAGAAAATGCAAAGTTAATATTTTTAAAGGAGTTTTTTTAAAATCAATGTTAAAATACGATTTAAATACTGTATATAAATTAATGTTTTATACTGTTTCATACACCATTTTATTATAAATTTATTAGAAAGATTGTTTATATTTACTTAAAGCTAGGTTTACGCTGGCATACAACTGCCAGTTTGTGTCCTTTCGGCAGTCGTTTGACCGAACTGGTCAAACGGTTCATTAGGAGATGAAAATATCTCAATTTTTACTGAACTTCAGTTCATTCGACCAATTAACTTTTCCCTTAAAACTGTATCTTGTAAACGAAACCTTTTTGACTAATCATGTTGTCACTCCGTTAGTGTCAGATAGTATGATGCTATCAGAATTTCTCCGTTAGTGTTCGGTCATATTGATTCATACAATAATGTGAACCTAACTTAAGTATTCAGTTTATTTTTTAAGATTTTTATTTAAGAAACTCGATGTTTTAATGTTTGATACTTTTAAGGTTAATGTTTCCATTTTCTATTTAGAGCTATCCTGAAGATAGTAGGCTATATCAATTAAACTGAAGAGTGTTTTTGATTTTAAATAAAACATTTCTCTTTATGATGTGATTATACCTTTGGTAGTTGAAAACCAACATCAGTATCAAATTTTTGTTTTATCATTAACATTTTTAGTGCTTTTTCATGTTGTTTGAAAAGCTTGTTGAAGAAGTTAATCATAAATCATCATTAGCGAGGTTGCGGCCGAAGTTTTCAACTCTAAAATGCGAACATCGACAAGATAGCGATGTTCGATGTTCACGTTTTAGAGATGAAAACTTCAGTCGCAACATCGCTATTACATCATAAATATTTTTTACGTCATTTGTTCTTCTAGTTAGTCATAAAATTAGTTCATTAATTGGATGCTGGATGACTTCTGACTTTTATGACTTTGTTATCATTTCTGACTTTCATATTTTGACATATTCTGTAAACTGTTACAAGTTCAGAAATGATAAATCAAAAATGATTTATCAAGTGTAATAATAATTAGATACAGATACAAAAGCACAATTGAAATTTGTAAAATTAAGTAGAAATTAAATTTATTATTATTATTAAGAAAATTAAAAACAAAAGTTTGTTGTATTAATATAGTAATACAATATTACAAACTTATATTAAGCCAAATAAGATAATTTCTTATGTATATCTATATATATAATCGAGATGGGTTGATAATAATAATAAGCGCAGAGCCCAAATGGTTAGGAATTGAAAGTTGAAATTTGGTACACAGGGTATGTTATGCGAATGTACACTACGAAGGGATTTTTCGAAATTCTCCCCCTGCGGGAAAAGGGAAAGGATTAAGGCTTATCCTAAAGAACTCAGCTGCTACTGTACTACTTTAGATGCAATTTTTTGTTTTTAACTGCGTGTTAGTAGGGTATTGCGGGGGATGAAAAAAGTGTATTCCTTAACAATAGAAGTGTTAACAACGGAAGTGTTAAGAAAAAGCAATGTGCAAGATTTAGAGGCAAGGCACAGATGCGGTTTTTTGCGGGAAATCGAACATATTTTTATACCCATCTAAAAATTCTCTAATTAGTCTGGAAACAGGGATATCTAATTCCCGCATTCTGTGAAAATAGGTAAGATTGGCTATAACGTAATAATCTTAATCTTCGCTATCGTTACTTTTTTGCCCAAGCAACGCTGGGCTTATCTGCTAGTGTATATATAATAATAATTAGAATCATATGTAATAAGACATTATTAATGAATTATAAGGCTTTTCCAGAAGCACTAAATTAGTAACAATACTTTTCTAAACATAAAATTGATTTATGTATTTAATTTTAATGTAAGAGGAGTATTGTTGAAATCTGTTATTGAGAATAATTAAATATCTTCTATATAAATAATTGTTAAAGAAATGTTATTATAAACTATTATAATTATATACTTTGCATTCATAAATTCTTCATAAACTGTAATTTACATTAAGAATTTGACAACATTCAACTGTAAGCTGGCAAACAGAGAAGACAACATTAACAATTTTATACTTTAACATTATAGAGTTATTAAGCTGTTAATAAATTTTATATACAGTATATAAAACATACTTTTATTTATAGTAAATGAAGATATCACTAATTTCTAAGCACAATATTATACCTTAGGTACATCTATTGCTAACAAGAAAATAATTATTGAAATTTATGTACCTGTATTAATAAAATTAATACGCTTGTCTACTTGTATCTAAAGTTAATTTTTAAAATACTCTATATTTTATAATATACATTTAAATTAATGTAAAAACTAAATAAATTTTTATGTTATATATATATATATTTATAAATCACAAAATAAATTTTTCTTATAATAAAATCATTTTCTTGACTCTGATTTTTGGAAGAACTCTCACTTATGGTCCATCTTGCATTTATTATTTTACTATTAATTATTTTAATGAAATGTATTTAATATCAAAATATATTCATAATTAAAAAATAAATGTTTGTTTAAAATTATAAAGGTCAATTTCAACCTAGAATTAATGAATATCAATAAGAAATTCAAACACATTTTATCTTGTTTATCTTCAGCCCAAATAAGAATATCTGAATGAGATTTTTAATTATGGAAGTATTAAATTTGTTTAAATATTAGATAAATAAATAACTTTATATGACATTAAGTCTTGAAAAATTATCGTCTTATTCTGTTAATTATTTTCTTAATTGCATTTTTTTATATTTTATTTGAATATTTACGAATTATTTATTACGATTTAACAGATTATGGAGTTATGATGAAACCAGACGAAAGATTAAAATATCTACGATATTCATCTCTACATATGTAACAACTCGATTGATTGATTAATTTTTCTATTTTTGATATGATAAAAGGTATGCTTCTTAACCTTTTAGGTTAATGTAACCCTCAGTGCCAAGATGGCGGCTTGTCTCTGATTCCAGCAAGGAAACAGTGGGACACACGTTCTAACCTAACCTAACCTATTCTAATAATTCGGTTGCTAATAATTATGGTAATTTATTAGAATAGGTTTGGTTAGTACATGCGTCCCACTGTTTCCTTGCTGGAATCAGACGAGCCGCCATCTTGGCACCAAGGGTTACAGTAATCAAGTTTTAATATGAATAAACTGAGTTTTTAAAATTATTTTTTAGAAATTTAATATGAAGAATTGTAATAATGTTTAATAAAAGTTTGTCTTATATCGGAATATATATTTATAGTTGGTTTTCTTTTCTGAGTCATTTAAGAAATACTTAAATATTTTATATTCTAGAATATTGCTGCTTTCAGCTGCTGTAGTCATACAGCAATGGGCCAAGTATTGAAAAAATTAAATGAAAAAGAAAGCAAAGACTTGAACTCTGTGGCAGAAGGTAAGTTTTTAAAATGATACATCCATATGTATAATTTATTCGTGTATATGTCTGTATATACAGGACCAACAGAAATATTTTTCACAAATATTGATTTAAGTTAAAATGGGCAAAAATATATACAGGACTGTGGCCAAGGATAACAATATTTTGTAGCAATAAACAGACTCGTTAAAATTTATAAAAATGAACATTTGGAGATGTTTTAGCCTTTTATGAAAGCTTAAAAGCTCTCGTAAAAGATCAAACTATATCTAAGAGTGCATAAACTTTGAATTATGAATGAAGTATTTGTATTTAGATGAAATGTGTTAAAAATTGTTTTTAATTAATATTAAAATAGAAAGAAATCGGTTTAAATAAGTAACATTCTAAAAGTATATCTTTCAATTAATTCAAGCCACCTGTATTAGAAGGTAACTCCATGTTTTTTTTTTTTTTTTATAAGTAATGAATTATGTATGAAATTATTATTTATTCCAGCATATATTTATTCAGGTTTTCTATTCCTAAAGAGCAGTGGTGTGCTGTCCATGGAAGCTGTCGGAAGCACCACTTCCCTTGTATTTTCTAAAATATAAATACATATTGCGCGATTATTTTAATATTTTAACGTACTTTGAATTACTTAAAATTAATATTTTATTATAACCGAATTATGTATTTTATTACAAATTTATATATTATACATGTGAAAAACAATGATAAGATTGCTATTGTATATTCAAATATAAATTTGTAAATGCATATTTCTAATGGAAGCACTGTATTGTCGAATACGGGACAGCTTCCACAGTGAAAATATCTGAATCATGTAAAGCAGTGGTGTGCGACCCCTCTGGGGATCACAATAAAATTTTTCAGGATCGTCAAATTCAAAGAAATTTATTTGACAATAAAAAATATAAGACTTCAACAAGTATCGGGTACAAGTAAAATTATCTGTTTTATTCAGACCTGTAATAAAGCAGAAACATAAACGCAAATCCCAGAAAGAATTTCACTTTAAATATGTTGATGATTAACAAAAACGTCAACTAGGTGTCGCAATAAAATTTTACGCAAAACAGAGAGTTGGAAATGAAAATAGTTTGTTCATCACTGGTGTAAAGCAGCCAGATGCTACCTCTGGCGGTTTAGCTCGTGGATGCTACACACCAAAATATTTTATAACGCTTCCAATGATTCCATCCATTAGCCACTGTAGGGAGTGCTATTTGAATAAGTGCATTGTTTTAAGATTTAAAAAGTAAAGAAGATTTTATGTTATTTTCATGTACGTTTCTGTACAAAGCTATATTTAATTATAATTTCCTTTTAATTATAGTTATATTGACAGATTTTCAAATATAAAATCTGTAGAATTTTTATCATTTTTTTAGATGTTAATAATTTTAAATATTGTGAAAAACAATTTTCGAAGCTAGTTTTAATTCTTTGAATTAAGTACATTTTATGGAAAAATTTTTTGATTTATCTAAATTACGTAGTCAATATAGACATAAAAAATATAATTAATGACGATCCAAACAAAGACGTACTAAAAGAATTATATGATTTAATATCATTAATTTTCACGGTACTATCTATGAGTGCATCTGTTGAATGCAGTTTTTCAACCATGAAGCAAATTGATACATTCTCAAGGAACACTCATATCATCATTAGCGTTGCTTTCCATAAAAAAGAGTTTTTAAATACTTCGATGGAATCAACGACAAGCGATTTTTATGATAAAGTAATTAACGACTTTGCGAAAAAAATTGCCAACAGAGTTAGTTTATAAAAAATAATAAAAACGAGTTCTTATATCTTTGTTTTGTGTTAATTATCTATTTTAGAATTGAAATAAATAAACTGTTTATTTTTGTCATTTCCAGTATTTGTTTAAAATTTTTACGGAAACAGCTTCCCCGTCATCAAATGTCACAGCATTCCACTGCTAAAGAGTATTTTACACATTTGTAACCTGGACTACAGAAAGGTGGATAATGTGTCAAGATATCAATATTGTTTTCAGTGAATTTTAGGTTAATGTTACCCTAGGTATACAAAATGGCGGCTCGTCTCCGATTCCAACAATCAGAAGACAGGGAACAGTGGGGACACACGTTCTAACCTAACCTAACCTATTCTAATAATTTGGTTGCTAATAATTATGGTAATTTATTTTAGAATAGGTTAGGTTAGGTTAGAACGTGCGTCCCCACTGTTCCCTGTCTTCTGATTGCTGGAATGGGAGACAAGCCACCATTTTGTATACCTAGGGTAACATTAACCGAATTTTATAATCAACAGTTCCAGGTTTCTAGCTCTAATTGCTGTATCTCAATTTGTATTTATAATGGAAATAAGAAATGAACATTAACAAATTGATAGGAAAACAAGAAAAAATATATGTTCTTTAAGAAATTAATTATGATAAAACTAGAAGAGTACAGTAGGTCAGTTTAATTTGACTAATGCCATTACATTAAACTTAAAGACTTCTTTACGAACTTAACTGCCTTTTTGTTGTACAGATCACATATTTAATTAAATAAAACCAGAGGATGAGGTTGGAAGCAATAACAATTGAAATGAATTTGTTTATTTAAATATGTTTGATTAGAATATATTTTATTCTGTTGTCTGAATTTATATTTTTTGCTAATTAAATTGTCAGATGTTATCAATTGCATGCTACTATTGACATTTAACATATCAATTTGTTTAATTTATTTAAATTATTTCATTCAGAAATTGCATGCATTGGATAAAGTCTCTTTCCGGGGTAGAATTCAGCGATTACACGTTATTAAATCACATAAAATAAAATGATATGCTTGCTTATGAAACCATTTACATAGATTTTGGATGTACAGAATATGACTATGATATAAAGATTTTATTTTGTGTGATTTAGTAATAACACATTCTTATAATATGAATAATAATAATATAATATCCTATATTTTTTACTTTGATACTGCTTCTTGTCCTTAGTTACTTACATATTATGTCTTTGTCCACTTGACTTTCTTGTTAACTAGAACTTGTTATACCAAGGGAAGAGAATCACACAATTTTAAACTAAAGCACCTTTAATGTAACATAATTCTGAAGAAAACATTCCTGTGACTATAATGTTTACTCTGTACGAGGGTCGTTCAATAAGTCCTTAGAAAAAGATAGAAAAACAAATTATTTTATGTAGATTTTTTCAACATAATCTTCTTTAAGCTCTATACACTTTTCCTAGCATTTCTCCAACTTTTTTAAGCCATCTAAAAAGTAAGATTTCGGAAGGTTCTCAAAATAGGCATCTGTTTGGGCGATGACCTCCTTGTTTGATGTGAATCGTCCGCCGAGCCAATTTTTTAAGTTTGGAAATAAGAAAACGTCGCTAGGGGCCAAATCCGGTGAATACAGTGGATGTTGTAATAATTCAAACTTTAATTCTGTGATTTTGGCCATTAAAACTGCATAGGTGTGCACCTGTGCATTGTCTTGATGGAAGAAGATCTTTTTCTTTTTCAAATGAGGACGTTTTTCCTTGATTTCTTCACTCAACCAGTGCAATAATGCCACATAATATTCTCTGGTTATTGTTTTTCCTTTTTCGAAGTAATCAGTGTAGATGATTCCACGTGTATCCCAAAAAACTGTGGCCATCACCTTCCCAGCCAATTTTGCTGTCTTTGCCGCCTTCAGAGCCCTTTTGCCTTCAAAAACCCACTATTTTGACTGTTCTTTTGTCCCTGAAGTATAGTAGTGTATCCATGTTTTGTCCACAGTTATGTATCGAGGCAGAAACTTGTCAGGATTGCGACGAAAAAGGGCCAGAATAGCCTCAGAGTCAACCACACGATTACGTTTATTCTCCACTGAGAGCAAACGCAGCATCCATCTTGCTGAGATTTTTTCACACCCAATTTTTCGTGCAAAATTGAAAACACTGTACCTTGTGATATGCCTGTGGCCTCAACTATTTCACGCACTTTGATTCGTCGATCACTCAAAATCATGGATTTTGTCAATCATTTCAGGAGTAGTCACTTCCACTGGACGTCCCGAATGATGTTCATGTTTTGTGGATGTACAGCCACGTTTGAACTCATTTACCCAATTGTAAAAGGTTGCAAACACAAGAGCAGATGTGCCATGAACTTCATCCAACTCAGCTTTGATCTCTTTTGGTGTTAAGTCTTTTAAATATGTATTTAATCACTGCTCGAAACTCACTTTTTTCCATTTTTCTAAATAAACAAAAGTTTCTTGCTTCAATCGACAATAAAAATTAAACCATGCAATGAATATGACTGAGATTTTCACAACTGTCTAGTGAGCCACGATGCTTACTAAAGATGCACCAATTTTGATGCTACAAGCGCCAGCTATTGGATTTTCTAAGGACTTAGTTAATTTTTTTTAATACGTGGGTCGTTCAATATCTTACCAGACCAGATGCATTAACTTTACTGGCTCTGATCCAAGGGAGCTAACTCATTTTTTTGGCCTGAACTTCACAGATTTTACTGGGGAGTTTATAAAAATGCATACGAGTTACATAGATGCTAAATGAAAACTGCTTTATGTAGGCGCACAATATTTGAGAATATTTTTTGCAATAGACAAACCTATAATCTAGTATCAATTTCATAACATCTCAGCAATTGCAATCAATCTAGATCCTTGTCTTTTCTCATTAGACTTGATCAGTTATAGAGGGATGTGTTTAATCATAAGAAATTAGGAAATGTCTTCTCAAACACAACAAAATTGAAAGTAACAGGTTACCATTTGCAAAATTATATTAATACTGCACTCACAATGTTTATTTACTATGACTGGCTGATTTATTTTTAGTTTGATGTCATTTAAAAGTGGGGATTTCCTATTCTTGCTACATCAAAAATTCAACTGAGAGACTAGTCAGTTCTTGATAATCTGAGAATATGGTCTGACCAGGTTAAGAGGCTATCCAGGAATTACATAAGGTATTTTGGGATGGATGGGGGGTCAAGGATTTCTTACAGTTTCTTACTCGCGGGTAGGGGGTAATAGATCTCGTCTTACGTAATATTCTTATTTTTATTTTTTGATCTCGTTGAGTGGTGTAGTTTTGAATTTGGCTTCAATTTGGCGGTTTCTATAAAGAACACTCGTTGTACTAACGCCATCTCGTGTGACGTGATAGAATAATAACACTAGCAGACTCACTCTCTACACATATTTTATCACGGAGAAAGTGTGGTGGTTTCTCTCGTTTTTTTTATTCGAATAAGTGCACCACTCCTGTGGGTGTATAACACTAAGAATACATAAACCAAAATACATGATACAAAGTAAACAAAAAATTAATATTTGGCTTTTAGTGAAAACTAAAATGTAAAACTACAAATTATAAATAGTCTTTTTTTTCCATGTTTTTTGAACATAATTGTAAAAAGCATCAAGCTTATTGAGTGGACATGGTCACCTGAAAAAAAGCGTAAAGATTTCTAATTTCAGAATAAGTCTATCTTGATCATAAATTGAACAATGATGGATCGTATGGTCGACGGTGTCTAGGTGATCTCTGATATGCTCCCCCCATGTACGGATGTTTTTAACATGGAGGCTTGTTGAAATAGCAGGATGGTTTCTTCTTCTGATGCATATATTGAGAGGGCTGTGGCCTATCAATATATGCATATTCATTCAAGGTTGAAGGTTGACTGGAGAAGAGGAGAATAGAAATGTGTAATTGTTTAGACATTATTAATACCAAAGAATTCCTCATTCTCAATTGGTTAAAATGGAAAATTTAGCACATGCTGATTTTATAATGTTCTGATCTGTATCACTAAATCTGTTCTTCATTCAGTTATTATAACAAGACTGAATATAAACACAACATGACAGATGGACATGTGTAAAAATTGTTCCCTATTAATATATCATTTAATCAGTCAAAATTGATCGACTGAATGGACTACTATGGACTAATTTGTTTCAATTTTTGTCAAATTCAGGCAAATCTGATAGTTATGCATTAAAGCTAAATCGTAGCCAAATTATATTGGGCTATATTACTACTACTATTATTAATTAAATGCTAAGTAATTTTGCATTAGATACAGGTGTTAAGTACCATCTCTTGGTAAATTTAATAATTAAACAGGAGTTGTGGGTTTGAGTCCCACTTCTTTCACTCCAATTCTTTAATTCTAGAACCCTCTAAATTAATTATTAAAATATTAATTTAATTATAATTATTAAATTTAACAAGGGATGATGCTTAACACCTGTCACTAGTACCAAATTACTTATTATTTAATTAATAATGGTAGTAGTAATATAGCACGATATAATTTGGCAATCGTTTGGCTTTACTTTATTCTTTTTTATGCTGCAACAAGACATGCTATAACTTTTTTCCTTTATCAGTTTGTTGTAAGGAGTAACACAAAAATTTAGATTGTATTACTAAGATAAATTAATGAATTAGGAGGCCATACTTTGGGCTTAGTCTTTGAAGTGAAGGATTATGAGGATGGGGAGAGAGGAAGGGGGATAGGAAAGTGGGAAATGAGTCACCTGAGCAGGCGACCAGGGTCTATTAATGGCCAAAGAAAAATTTACATACACAGTGTGGATCGCAGCCCAGCTGAATACAGATATTAGGTTGCTCATAGAATAAGGCAGTGGTTAGATACTGCAAAAATGACAACAGCATAACAAGACAGGCGCTACCTGTGACAAAACAGGACATAAAGGCGTTATGGAAATACAGGTATAGGCCACTTAATGTTTCGAGAAATATGTCATTAAGAGGGTGTCCATAAACGATGTCCACACTGGAAGGGAGGGAAGGAATTACAACAAATCAGACAAAGTCAAACAAGGGGAGGGGTACAGCTTCAGCAGACATCTGTTTATTTCATTAAATTTTATACAGTTTATGCATTTTATTATATTTATTTCAAAATTTCTTGTACACTTTGTTTCTACTTATGGTATCTATTATTCGTAAAGTGATAAAGGTTTTAAAGGGAGTCAAGTTTAGTTGGATGTCCGAAAAGGGGAGGAAAATTTCAGGAAAAATGCAGACATAATTTATGGACATTTCCTAAGCAAATGTTATGGAGTATACTTAGACAGACCTTTATGGTTTGTCTAAGTGTACAATTGTTAGATTTCATTTATTTATTTTTACTTTCCGGGCTGTTATAACAGAGGGAAAGTATGGCAATCCGGCAAAAACTGGCACCCCAGATTTTTACATTTTTAGACTTACAACAGCTTGAAACATCAAGAAATGCAAAAAAATTTGGGGATAATTTCTGTATGTATGATTGTTAGTGTGTATGATGGACATGATTTTGTTCACCTCGTTTGAAGCTTAATAACTGCTGTGCTTTTTGTCGAAAATTTCTGAAATTTTGCAGGGAGGTTTGTTTATTAGGGGGATCGATGCTATTAAATTTTGGTGGTTAAAGGTCGAGAGGGTGGGGAGTTAATGGGGTTGTGTGTAAAACATGCAACTGTATTTTTGACTTTCATCTGTATTATTACAAACATATATTCAAAAGTTGACGTCCAGCTGTATAATCAAATTAAGTGTGAAGAAGACACACCAAAAAATATATAATTAAATATCTTCTTATTTTTCAGTTTGTTACAGTTTTATAATTGTCAAAAATTATGGCAATACACTTATTATATATTTAGTTATAGTGTTTGTGTTTTCTATTTTGTTTTCAGAAAACTTATTTTAAAGCAAGCTATCCTATTTTCCATAAATGTAGCGTCACATGTTAAGTTTATGCTCTTAGACATACAGTTTTAGCTGTATAATACTAAATAGAAATGACTGACGAAAGGTTATAATAGGAAATTTATATCAGTCATAAAATAAGTGTCTGTTGTGCTTATTTATGAAAAGTTAGAGTTAAACCTTATGGATTACAAAATTGACTTGAAAGAATATGTATTAATGATAATTTAAAATGGTATAATGACACTTCTGCTTAGAACAAACATTAAATGAGCCACTGTATGTTGAACTCTAGATTTAGTGCTATAAGTTGAGGTTTTATTCTTGGAAAGACAGTTTGAACTGCATAATATTATAATGAGATGCCTAACAAAAACTGTGGCAAAATAAACTTATGGAATTTTGATGCTTTGCCTTATCTTTTAATTATCGAGAAAACACAAGCTGACTAAGTATAGAAGTAGCAATGTCCAACTATGTACTGTACTGTATGTAGAAGATAAAGTTGTAACAACCAGTGATCAGTAGAAAGAATAATGATCAATTGTAGTGTATGGTGATACTAAGAGAAGACTATATTTGATAATAGGTCAGGCATTCTGCCTACAGACAGAAGGAAATATTCTCAGGACAATTGAGACAGAATTAAGACTCTAGAAAAGAGAAATTATAATATATAGATAATTTATATTGAAGATACTCAATAAAGATATGCTGAAGACATTCTGAATGAATCTTGATCTTTAAAATGAGAAAATTCAATAAAAATATAGAGTGAATAGATTTTTGAAAGACCTTTAAACTACATAAATTTAAGACTTTTTAAAAAATAATTCATAAAAATCTTTAAATTGATGCTTTTTTTATGTACAATAGAGCCTTAATTATCCAAGACATTGTGGAACAATGGTACATCAGATAACCGAAAACCTGGATAATACAGATCCGTTTTGGATTAAAATTTATACGGTGTATCGCCTTTTTTTTTTTGCCTGTACTATTGTGAATTTAATCATATATAAGAACACTAATTTTCACATTATTATACATCTAATATACATATAGTAAGTTTTAAGAATAAAAATGTATATTATTGTAGTTACACTTTAATATGAATATGATTTTAAACTTCCTTTTATGAATTGTAGTATAAGAAAAGTTGCATGTTCACTTGCAGATTTGCCTTGAATAATGCAAAACCTAGGATAATCAGGGTTCTACTGTATTAATTTAATATTGTATTTATCACATTGCTGCGATAATGATACTGTTTATTATTATTTCTTGCTCTTAGATGATTGTAGAAACAATCTTAACTAGCAGAAAATTGTGGAAAGTTAACAATTAATTTGTTTAACACACTTATAAGTATGTCTGTATTTTATTAACTTTTACAATATAGAAAAGATAGTAGTATATTTTTTAATTTATATTCGAGAACGAAACTTTCGACAAAAATTAAGTATGAATTTTAGGAATTTATGTATTATTTGTGTTAATTTTTTTTTTAGGATTTCCAGATTTAGCAACGTGGCCACCAGAACTAAGTTTAACTGTATTATCTCATCTTAATGCAACTGATTTATGTCTGGCATCATGTGTATGGAGAGAATTGGCACAGGATGAAGTTCTTTGGCAAAGGTATCCTTTTTTTTCCTTAACTCTTTCTGCACTGTGGGCATTAAGGTGTCTTTTTTTTTTTAGGAAACTTTTTTTATGAGTTCAGTCAGGTCCACAGTAGGGTGACCAAATGGTGAGGGATGGGGCCAAACATATCTGAATAGACTATACTCCAAAAATTCCTGGGATTTTTCAAGCTGTTCCGATTCAGTTCCAGGTTCCCCAGAGGAATAGGTCACTACCCTAACTGCTTGGCCATCTGGTTATCAAAGATAGCTGTTTGTGTAAATCAAGAATGTGATCAGTAGCACATTATAAGTTCTTGGGGCATAGGCAAATTTGAATTGAGGCCCCATGTACAGTGTTGACTTCAGACATTTTTTGGGAGGGGAGTTTTATGGGGGAAATATTTTTTTATTAAAGATTGGTTTGGACCCCAGACAATTGTCCACTTTTTCCATAGGATAATGGCCAGAGGGTGATTGTTGTCACTCAACAGGATTATGGAAGAAGTTTAAAAAGGTGTTGAGCATTAATTAAGGAATTGAAGTTTGAGAAATTGAATTTGATTGACAAAAACTTTAAGGGTTATGAGTAGGAAAAGTTTTCACGCTCCCAATCTGGACACATTTTAAGCAATTTGAACATGGCCAAGAAGCCTCTAAAGACAGATCAAGACTGCTTCAGTCATCTTTAAAATATTTCTAATGTTCTGATTTGTAAGGACATGAAATGTAATTTTTACTTTTAAAATACAGTATGGTCTTTTTTATTTATTTAACCTGGTTATTATGTCAGCAAATTTATAATCCACCTCGAGTAGTCCCAAATGATTGCCTAGATGTATACAACCATTTATAATTAACAGAAAAATATTTTATTTATGTTTTATCTATAATGAATAACATTTTAGTCTGTTGTTTCTAAATATACAGAGCAAAAGTTTGTTATACTTCATCAATAACCGAGAAACATGATTTACTGACTGAAGTGATACCAGAAGTGGGTTAAATATTTGCCACTCGTGAATATATGAATCTATATAAAATAAGATCTTGCTATTTGTAATCTTTTAAAATAAAGATTGCATTAAGTAATAAAGATTATAATAAATGTATGTAGGAGATGAATAGATTCTATGCATTTGTCGTTATAACATGCTCTACGAATCTATTTTGTTAGTACAGTGACATTATTAATACACATGATCCTCACTAGTGAGGATCAAGAGAAAATATCTAGTAAATATAAATTTCTTTATTAATAAAATAACTAGAAATTGGTTGACAAAAATCAAAATAATACAGTAATAAATTTAAATGGGAACAAAACAATATGCATCTTTTTCTAGAGGTCAAAACCCCTTAATAAACTAAAGATTTTTGAGATTTCAGGACATTAAAATATAAATTTTACAAAGTATTTCAAATCAGGCTGCATTATTTGGTAAAGCTGCTTCGAGCAACTTTTTTTAAAAGTAGAATTTATATTAAATTTTCTTTAGTAGCTGTATTTTATGTTGATCTAGTGATAGTCTCTTTAATCCGAAAATATTTACGGTAGACTGTCTCACAGCTAAACAGGTTCAAAACTCCTTTATTGCCTTTTTACATATGCATTTCGGATCAGTGTTATCATTTCTGATCCCTCTTCATTGCTATAAAAACAAAGGTTTTATATTAACAAAGCTAACGCGAGTAGGAAACAATAAAACACTTAAAAAACCCCTTTCCAATACCTTTAAGTTCTTCACATACTATTGGTTACTTTGGTTACTTTGCACATTAAAGTGTTTTTAAATTTGTTAGACTGGGAAATATAGACATGATTGGCTGCATCTGATGTCACGCTACACATGATACACACTGATGCACATGATGTCTACAACATCAGATGCATTTTGTATCGTTGCTAACTAAGCATTTTGATATATGATTTGATACATGAAAATAGCATTTATAATAGCATTTATGATAGCATTTGATATATGAAAATAGCATTTATAAACAGCAAAGCAGCACTAGAATTGTGTTAAAAGCAAAAATTGCTTAAAACCACTTGTAGCAGCTCAATTAATACACTTTTATCAGACGTTATGTTATCAGAACTGAAATTTGAACAGTTTGTGTTCAATTTTGTATTGTGTTCTGTTTGCCAAACTATAATGAATCAATGCAAATTTCAATAGCAGAACGATACAGATATTTTGAAGGTTTTACTGAATTTGACTGGACACACCTAAAAATGGATCTCCTCATTATCTCTTCTATTATAAATTAATATTCTTTTAATTTATTTGTAGTAGATTTTAATTAAATCTAATCTTGCATTATATTTCTTATTAAAAGTTAAAATGGACTTTTATAGTGTACAATTTAAAATATTTATTTAAATATAAAACATTTTGAACGTTAAAACAATTTTAAAAGTTCATAAAATCTATTCAAACATCTTATTTAATAATTGAGAAGAATTTATGTATTTATTTTATAATTCTAGATTGTATTTTCTGCTAATTTTCTCTTGGCATTTTACTATAAATATTTAAAATTAGTTGAATATCATTCAAACAAAATTATTGCAGACTTAATACGTGAATTATTAATATTGAATTTGATATAAATCAATATAAAATTGTAGTTTTATTATTAAGATAAATTAAATTTTTATTCTTTTAGTCTTTGTCACAATCAATGGGGATACATAACTCTTTATAATCAGTCAAAACCACCTGGATTTTCATATCACAAATTATATTTAATCTTAGATGAAGGAACAGTTACATTTAATGCAGATGCTTTTATGGTAAGTGTAATTATTAATCATACAAGTATGATTAAATTACCGTATTTTTTGGCTTATAAGACGACTTTTCAACCCAGGAAAATCTCAAAAGTTGGGGGTTGTCTTATAAGGCAAGTATATCCCAAACTATATTTTAACTGAAAAAGTCAGGGGTAGTCTTATATGCCGGAAAATACAGTAGTAAAAAGCTCAACTTAACTGTTTTCATATAGTTTTGCTTAGAATATTCATTAATAATTAATTAAAGTTACAAATTTATTAAGAAATTGCTTATTTAAATAATACTAATGTTAATTAAAATGATATATTTATTTCTACACCATCCATTTCTGCCTAGTGCAGCATCAGTTCCTCTCCATTCTTTCTAATTGTTCTTAGTAAACCTTTTCTCTTTACTCTTCCTTATGGTATCAGTATTAATAATTCTCCCCTTCATGATCCTTTCATTATGTATCCAGATAAAGTTATCATCCATTTCATGATTTGTGTGAACTCGACTGTTTATGGTCCCGATTTTTTAAAAAATTGTAAACAGTTAAAATTAGTTTCGAGAGTTAATATAAACATCCCCGATAGAAAAACTCTCCACGCAGAGAATCGGGTCAGATGTCACTGCTGAAGTCAACAATCCGGTGTGAAAGTTAGCAAGTCGTTATGAAACAACATGACAAAAATGCAAGTCATCGCGTACCTGCAACTTAGAATGAAAACACCAGACGATCAGGTAACTCATTTCTCGCGCTAAGTGTATAAAAGAGTTTGTCACCGGAAGCTTGGCACGCTATCATCCCAGTAAGTTATTCCATCTCGATCTCCTGAATCAAGACATCCAGGACTTATGCCACTTCCCTCAAAGGATCGATTGGCCCATACAGCTCTCCGAGATACTTGAGAGGTATTTTAAAGCTTAAAACTGTGAACTCTCTCTCCTCTTTATGCAAGCCTTTTGGCCCACGACCTAAGAGATTAGCCTAGGCCCACGACCTAGATTAGCCACCTTCTTTGAAAATACCACATATTATCTGCTTGTAAGCGCATGTTAGCTGAACAGCTATTTTTGTATTCTTATGTGTTAGTCTTATATACTAGGTTTAGCAATATAATAAATTTTTGTTTCTTTATATGTTAAAGCCTGTCAACCTGTCTTATTCCAAACAGAACCTGTCGACTTACCGACGCGCTTCCCACTCGTTTTTGCCCTCCTAACCATTCGAAACGATAACGTGAGCAGTCTTTGAAGGCTGTTGTCGAGTACATTGTTCCTAGGTACACCCCTGGATCCCACAGTTTCTCACATTTGACTTATTAATTTTCTCTTGTTACTCACTCTTCTTAATACCATTTATTATCCCATCTACATCCTTATTCTTTCTGTCCTATACATGTCTCAAATGCTTCAATTATCATTATTTTCTTTTGATTCAATGTCAATATATGTTATATAAAACTTTTAATTGTAAACTTTTACAAATTATTACAGGGCATGAATTACTTTGTAAAAAATGGATTAGTGTATGATGGTGCTTTAGAAATAGCAAAGTTTCTTCATAACACAAGATCTTTAAATCCTAGACAAATGAGACTATACTTAGATGTCAGGTAAATATTATATCTTTTTATATTATGTGATATCAAATGGTTATGAGGAATAATTTAGCTTCTGAGTCTACTATTTCAATTGGAATGTGGTCATAAAATCTGTTTAGTTTGACTTAAATTGGATGTTTTCTATTCATTTGGTTATTACATAAACTATTAACAGTGATATAACTATTACAAATGATTTATTATATTGTTATTTTATCTTTACTCCTGTATTTTATTTAGCAGCAAAGACATTATTATGATACCTTCATGTTCATGACTAATTGGGACTAAGTAACTCTTCATGAATGTCAAATTCTTGAACTTTTAGTTTTATTTTTAATGTGAAAATTCTAATTTGTTTCAAGATATTATGTATTATTTCTATTTTAAAAAATTTTCATAATGAATAGTTTTATTAAATAAACATACTGTACAATGGTTTATAATGCTGCAAAAGTCATTTTACTTAAACTAAAAGAAAAACTTTCACCACATTATATATATAGAAATGAAATTAATTCGTTTAATTTTTTCATATTACATTCTGCATGATTATGTTGATAATGTACCCTGAGAACCTATATCTGCTGTGTGACAAAAAGAGCAAAAGAAAAAGTTCACCACAAATGTTTTCGAACTGCTCTGAGTTCTTCTTTGGGTGTTAAACAGAATTTCTGATGGAACATAGAACATACAGATTACAAAACTTTGAAAATGCATTCAAATCCGTTATGCAAGCCTCGTATTCGTAAGTCTGACAGATTTTGACATTTAAAGATTGGTTTCCATCAATGCCTGCCAGACTACCGACAAAATCACCTTGTCTTTATATGTTAATTGATGCATGTGTAGTTGAGGCTCGATTTATATATGTGAATGGCCTCTAGCCATTTTAGGTGTTCCATGCAGGACAAAGTTCGGACGAGCTTCACCTTGTTAAAGACCACCATGATGTCAGGATCGACAATGTAAATGGTGAGAGCGGTAATATTTCTCGCATGATGTAGTCCACCTGTAACCTGCCTCCCAAGGAGCATTTTGTCAATCTGATGTAAATGACATCCCTCAAATCTGTTGTCCCTAATGGGGATACTATTCATGCCAAGGAGTCTGTTCTGGTTGGGGGTCTTTCCCATTGCAGAGGAAGTCAAAGATGGTTGGACATCTGAACGTGATCTGAGCATGGTGTTTCTTGGCGATCTCAGTACATGGCATTTTTATGTACGGATTATACATGATAGGGACCCATTCTACAATGTCAGGATGGTTGTCACTCTGCATGTCAGCCATGTCAGTGCGTTGGAGCATGTGCGGTGATAGCATTCAATCAATTTATGGGTAAGCTTCAGGTACCCATGTGCGGAGGCAACACACTGTATAAGCTATAGTTCAGCGGCAAGAGCTTGTGCAGTAGATGAATGAGTAAATCCTCCTAATTAAAGTGTTGAATGCCGCATTCTTATATGGGAAAGGGTTGTACGACCTGACAGGTATGTAGGTGGATGTGGAACCTGGTTTGCGGAAAACAGATGTGAGGATGCCCGTCCCCTCCATTCTAATATTTATGTCCAGGAAGTGGACTTCCTTGTGGCTGACTTGTTCGAGTTCTAAGGTCAAGCCATAAGGGTTGTCATTAACAGTGTCGACAAAGGAAAGGCCGTCATATCTGGTACTGTCCTGCAGAAAATTATGATATCGTCGATGTACCTCCTATATAAAAGGATGTTGGGGAGAAACCATGGAAGGACTTTGCTCTCCAGCTGTCTTATTACTTGATTATGTTAATGTTGAAAGTTGCTTGTCTTTGAAATTTGGAAAAAACTGAAGATTTTAATGGAACATGAATGTCAGTGGAAGAAGATTAAAGTGGCAGTGGTTTAAAAAATTTCTCTAGTTTCATTTGTTTTTTTTTTTCAAGATCTTCAAGTTCTGTTATGTATGGATGGCAGGCTGTAAGGTATTACAAAATTTAGAAGTTCTTTCTTGCTCAGGGTCCTTGTTACAGATTACTTTAATTTGACATAGCATGAAGTAGATCAGACAATAACAAAATGACATAACAATTATGGTAAACAAAACAGTAATATAACTTACGACAGGTGTACTGTATGAATGTCAGTGCAGTGACCTTTTAGCATTTTGCCTGCGTGAACATCCAGGTTGCACTGCACCAGCTCTGGTTTACAGTAGTACATATTCTCCCATTTCCCAAAAAATGGAAACTTTTTATGAATGTTGACATTTTGGTGCGTAAATTTCTGATCACAAAATATTAAGTTCCCAAACACTGATGTCCACAAACATCGAGGTGTAGTGTAGTAATGCTGAGACATTTATAAAAGTAGTTTAGATTTAAGCTTTGAGTTAGATTTTATTTTGTTATTGTGTAGCTGAAATCAGTTATTTTATTATTGTTTAATAAAGATCCTCTACTTCCAAATTGCTTTCTGGAGATTGTCTAAACTATGCTTAGCCAGCAAGATGGTTGCAATCTATCAATTGATTACAGTATCAATTTTGGTTTGTTGCAGCTATTATAGCCTGTTAAAACATTAAAAATAATTACACTTTTTTATGAGAATATTAGTTCTTTATTTTTCATGCAGGATTTTTTTAAAATACCTTTTGGGTTTTGCAGCACTATTATATAACATCTGGTTATCCTTTTTTTTCTGATGTATGTTGAGGAGCTTAGATATAGATATTAAATAAGGAACATCAGAAAATGGAATTTGCTCTTTGAACAGATGGTCATAGTTAAGTTATATATTTATTTTAGAAATGGCATTATGTACCTTTATCAATTTCAGTTTTATGCAAAAATGAGTATATCAAAGAAGAGTAAAATTTATCATTTCCACAATGAAAGACAAAAAGATAAATGTGGCTATTCAATTTACAATAGAATGCTTTAGTATTTTTACAAAAAGAGAAAAGATAAGATAAAGGAGTGCTGTCATAATGCAATATGTAAATACAGGGTGGGGCATAACTGAGTCCCACATTTACGAGGTGAATTTTAAAAAAATGGTACAATAATACGGAAAAAACTTTTTATTTATTCAAAGTACACGTAAGAAAGTTATTTTTGGTTAGATTTTAAAAATTATATTGTTAAATCTTTACAGCTGTGCCTCCTAGAGGTATTGTGTGGAGTAGTGACAAAGCACATTTTCATCTGTCGGGCACAGTGAACAAGCAAAATTGGACTGTTGGGAACCCCAAGAACTCCATCAACAACCTCTTCACAGCCCAAAAGTTACTGTTTTGTGTGCTTTGTCCTCTGTAGGCATTGTGGGGCCTTTTTTTTCTTTTTTCTTTTTTTGAAGAGGATGACGTCACTGTTATTGTGACTTCCAACTGATACTACGACATGCTGGAGAATTTTTTGTGCCCTAAAATGAAAGAATACAATACAAGTGGCTTTTGAGTTCAACAAGATGGAGCCACAGCCCATATGAACTGTTGTTTTCACACCATTTTGACAGAGATGTTCCCTGGTTGACTAATCTCTTTATGAGAAGCTGTTGAATGGCCCTTAACTCCAGATTTGACTCCCTGTGACTTTTTCTTATGGGGGTATCTCAAGGCAGAGGACTCTACAAGAACTCAAGGAGGCCATTCTTTTCTTCCAGTTAGGCCTAAATTTATTTAAATTATTTAATTAAAATTCTAATTATTAAATTTAGCAAGAGATGGCGCCTAACGCCTAACTCTAGTTCCAAATTATCTTAAATTATTAATACTGCTATAGCCGTTTTCTAGCCCGATAATTCGGCATTGGTTGGAGTCTTTATGTTTAACGGGTTAGTTGTTGTTTATTTATAAAAACAGACCTAGCCCCATTATGTGTTGGCCTTTGTCTAAACCAAGGGGTGGCCAACATACAGCCCACGTAATGGGTTTATCCGACCCGCGATTAATTTTTCAAAATTAGCTACTTAACTTCCAAAAATTGGTGGAATGGATTTGCAATACTTCTTCATGTTTTAAAAAAATTCCATTGTAGAGATTTATAACTTTTGCATTCATTTGTTATAAATTTACATTATTTGAAGAACGAAAGACCCCACACTCACTGAAACTCATCTGCCATTCTGCCATGCCACTCTGTTTATGCTGACGTGTGATGCACAGCTACATACAGCTTTTTGTGGCTTCTATTATAGCCTGACAACAATATACGAAGGCAGTTTTTTTTCAACCTCTAATGGTCTATAAAACAAAGACAAGTGTAAATAACAAAATGAATTTATTACCAAAAGTTAGGTACAAACATGCTTACTTTTTGACATAATCACCGTGAAGATTGAAGCATTTGTCATATCTGTGAACGGGCTTTGCAATCTCCTCTTCATAGAAGGTTGCCCTCCTAGCCATGTTTCAATTCAGGAAAGAGGTGGAAGTCTTCACACATTAAAGGTGCAAAGACTTCCACCCAGCTTGCAACTTTTTAACACCCAGCATATAGCCCCAATTTAGCGCCGAGTGATTTCCACCTCTTTCCTGAATTGAAAACGTGGCTAGTAGGGCATGGTTTCAGACTAATGACGATCTTCAACACAATGTTAAGGCCCATCTCAAGTCACTGGCGGCAACATTTTACAAAGAAGGAATTGCAAAGCCCGTTCACAGATATGACAAATGCCTCAATCTTCACAGTGATTATGTCAAAAATTAAGCATGTTTGTACCTAACTTTTGGTAATTAATTTATTTTGTTATTTACACTTCTCTTTGTTTTATGGACCATAGGCTTTTTTTTTTTTTTTTTTCAACTTTCAATGTAAAATGAAGAAGGTTAATTTTGTTGTCACGAATTTTGAATTACAAAAGTATGTTGTTATGTTTTTTTTTTTCAATAAAGCCTGTGTACGATTTACAATTTTTGATGCATGAATACTTGATGTATGTATTTTGGAAACTGCTACTGTATACATGTGGTTTCTATATAATGAGATGTGATTTTTCAATTACGTAAAGTTTCCCATCTTGCTATCTCTCAGTCTATATCTCATTTCTGTTATCTGTTTAAAATACAATAAAACTTCAATTTACCAGACTAATTCAAGTGAGTGGGTGTTCATTAAAGCTAAAGTCCATTATATAATAAAGTAGGTTTTCTGAATGCATATGTTGAACTAACTACGCAATTTGTCAATTTTTTTTTATCTGTTTTTACTTCTGCAGATACATTTGTATAATTAAAATTAAGTTCATATGAGAAAATTTTGCATGATCCCCATTATGTAGGTGTATAAAATAGTTATACAAATAAAATAATTTACTAATAACAAATCATAAAACAATTTATTCAAAAAACAATTCTTTGATATAAATATTATTTTAACATTTATTACTATTTATTAAAGACAAAAGCAAATTTGCATACTAATGAGATGGATGTGCTTGTTTATTTTTACATAAAGAATTAAATCTTGACTGAATATTTGATATTGTAGGACATAGGGTACCTTCAATGTTTTTACAGAGTTTAGCAACATTTTGATTTTATAATCACCAATGCTGGAACTGTCCCTTTGCATAAATAAGTAGTACAAAATTTTAGTGTTGTCAAATTTTTCACAATTCCCATATTCAGTTATGCTATCCCAAAAGGGGGTCATAACACACAGTTTAAGAAGCTCTGTCCTAGATGATAATGGTATAATGCAAACATTTTTCTCAACCATCATTAGCACTATCTATCCACATAGTAATTAACTTAGTTTGGTACATTTTGGCCTATCAAAACTCGTAGCAGAATCCATCAAACTAACCAATCAATTGTTTAAATATTTGTCAAGAAATTTGATTTATTTACCATTATTTCCTGTATATTTTATAGCTATAATATTATTTTTTTGACACACTATTTAATAAAAGTGGAAAAACTTATTATAGAGAGAGAGATATATACTTCATAAATAAATAAATTGTGTTACATTATACAGTTAAATTCCAGTTTTACATTTCTCAGTTGTATATTTTTGGCAATTGTACATTAAAAATTTTCTGCAGTACTTTCTCCATTATAACACTTGAGTTATATCTTTTCCATTTATATGATTTTGCACTTATACATTGTATTTTCCAAGGTGCTACAGCTCTTTTTTCTCAATTAAGCATTATTTTCATTGAAATGGAAACATTTTAAGTGCTTTGTTTCATTTGAGTAAAATTAAAGAAAGTAAAGAAAAAAAAGCAAATCATTTCATTTCACTATATATTCACTTAAGTTTAGTTCACACTGACAGTGAATTGCTAGCAAATACAAAACAGAGTGAATAATATGTACAGCCAATGGTGTAGCAAGGGGGGTGTATCATGCTCCAGGTGCCACTTGCAGAGGGGTGCTCAAATGGTCTCCAAGACAAACTACATGTGTTTCTGGAAGGGGGAGGGGGGCGCCAATAAAGTGTCGTGCTCCAGGCACCAGTTATGTTCGCTATGCCACTGTGTACAGCTTGTTTCAGGAATCTTGATCAGGCTTTAAAAATGTGCAGTAGCAGGGAACAGTCTATTTATTTAGTAAAGGAAGCAGATTGCTTATCAAATAAGGCCACTGTTTGTTACCAAAAAGGTGTCTTGAATTTACCAAACTTCCAGAGCCATAACTGAATAACATATTGCCCAGCCAAGACGTAAAATAATCTGTACCGTGTGACACCATTCGTGACAAATTTTCATATTTTGCAAATTGCTCCACCAGTCTAAAAGTTTCATTATCAAAGGTCATTGAATTTGGCTTCAAAATATATATTTTAATCTGATTTCAACTTTATTTTTGGGAGCAAGAATGCAGGCATTAGTTTCATACACCTGCATGCAGAATAAATTTTATTGATTTGAAAATTAATTAGTTAATTGAATTTTTTATATAGTTTCCTCTAATGCACATTTAATTAATAGAATTGCATAATAAGTTTACGAAGAAAGCAATTAGTTTCCTAATGTACGAATTTATTTATAAAGAGAATCACCGAGTTCTTAAGAGAGTAAGTGCTTCTAAACAGAATTCTAACCACTTACGAGTTAACAGCATTGAAATATTCAATAAATAATATAATTATAATACATTTTAAAGCAATTTTATCTATACAATTATAAACTTTTAATAAATTAAATATTCTTTGATTCATAAATTAAATTTTAAAATAGTTATCATCATAATGTAAATATGTTATTTCCTTATTATTATTAAATATGTGGATATTTCTTTCATAATGAATTTTATTTATTAACAAAATATGAATATTAGATAATGTATTTTGTTAAAATAATTATCATTATTCACTAGTGATATTAGTCTGTTCTTTCTCTAATGAAACATATGAATGAATTATATGATTTTTATGAATATTAACTTACTTATATTAATTATTTAATATGAATTCAATTCCGTAGAATTTATTATATATAAATATAAAACTTTCATCGGAATTACACAATAACTAAGAAGATAATTTAATTTCGTTTTGATTTTTAACTGCTATATTAATAATTTAATATGAATATTTTCATAATTATTTCAGGAGGGACGTTCTAGATCATCTTATAGCTCTACACAATTACCAGAATTTGTTTTTACCTCATGCATTACGTAAATTCTTCCAAATATTGCAAGCTCCAAACCAGCATGATAACTATCTCCATACGCTTCTCGAAAAGTTTTCTGCGAGATTTTGTCAGTGCAATCCACATTTGGGATTAAGTACAGGTAATATTTGTATTTTTTAAAATTATATTAATATATACAAATTTCTTTGTTAATTATTGTTATATACAATGAATATTGGTACTGTAAGATACGCATATTTTTTATATATATACACAACATATATTGAAATTTTCCCATCGTTGTAAACTAATTAATTTGAAATAAATAAAAATCTGATAGAGCTGCTATACAGCTTTCTTTTAATAATGCAATGGTATAGCATATCTCATTGTAAATTTGATGGCTACCTGATATTTACAACAAAAATATACTTATCATGTGAAATTACACAGTTCTTCCAATGTACGGATGAGTCAAGAGGAGAGAGTAACTTAGGAGATGATACTAAAGGTCAATGTAAGAAAAAGTTTATATCAATATGAGTTTTGGAGATAAAGCTGTTTGAAGTTATTTACATACAACAATAATAATGAATGGCAGGTTATTATGTTCACAACAAATGCTCAAAAATTTAACCCTGAACCTCGGTCACTTTACAGTTAACTGGGGTTAAATGAACTTAAAATTGCTTTGGCTTACATCAATATATGCTGCAATGAGATCCAAATTTCGTCAGTGGATACATTCATTGCCGAGTAACTCGGAAATGACAAGTCATTTTTAGATAAAAGTTGTAAAGTGTATTGAGATTCAGCATTAAATTTTTGAGCATTTGTTGTCAATCCAATATTTATCATTCAGTATTATTGTTGCATGTGACCACTTTCAAACAGCAGTATCTCTGAAACTACTTAGAAAAATATCCATGTTCATATAAAGTTTTTTTGCTTACAACGACCCATACTGTCATCTCCCAATGTATACTTCCCTCTCCTACTGACTCATCCTGTATATTGTTTTAAGCCAGGGTTGTCCAACCTTTGTTCCTAATGGACCAAATTAGAAATTTACATATATTCAGCTGGCCACAAAGGTATTTTATATAAATATATGCTTTTAAAAAGTTCAAAATGTGAACATCAAATTTTAATAACAAATATACAGGGTGTTTTTTTTATCTTGAGACAATGAAATAACTTACTTGGATCTCATTATTTTGAGAAAAAGGTATCTAAAAAAGTTGTAGGGTTTTGAAGGCCCAATCAATTGGTAACCTTGGATGTGATCTTGACCTTGACCTTCAAGGTCATTTGCAGGTCAAGTCTGTTTTTTTTCAGTGGGAACACACATTTTTTACCCCATCAATGGAAAGAGCAAAAAATTTCACAACCAGATATACTTTTGACATTATGGTTCAGGTCAAAGGTCACGATTATTTTAAGGTTTAAATTATAAGCTTTTTCTAATGGGAAACCATACTTTTTATTACTGGAATGAGAAAATGAGGTAAAAGTTACATTTACATGGAAAGAGTGGGAAATTTCACAATCAGCCATGTTCTTGACTACGCTAAATTTGATCTCTGAAGGAAATCTCAAGCGTGATAATTTTAAGCGCAGCTCAACAAATGCATCGAAGTGGAAGAGCATTATTTTGAACATTTGTTATAAAATTTTTCTCGAAACCAACATCTCAAGCAATGGCAAGAATTAAGGTGACTCACAAAAAACAAGCAGCACAATAGTGAGAGGCAAAGGGACTCACTGAAAATAAGCACCCCCCAAAAGAAAACAACTATTTCCACATTGTTACTCCTGAGTAGTGCTAAAAGTAGTAAATGCTTTATAGGTCAAAGTAATAAGGTCGTGACAAAATGTAACTTTTATCTCCCTGCCCATTCCAGTAATAAAAAGTATGGTTTCCCATTAGAAAAAGCTTATAATTTAAACCTTAAAATAATCGTGACCTTTGACCTAGACCATAAGGTCAAAGGTATGTCTGGTTGTGAAATTTCTTGCTCTTTCCGTTGACGGGTAAAAAATGTGTGTTCCCATTGAAAAAAAACAGACTTGACCCTCAAATGACCTTAAAGGTCAAGGTCACATCCAAGGTCACCAATTGATTGGGCCTTCGAAACCCTACAACTTTTCTAGATACTTTTTTCTCAAAATAATGAGATCCAAGTAAGTTATTTCATTGTCTCAAGATAAAAAAAAAACACCCTGTATATAATTACATAAAATACTGTATTATTGACAGTAAAAAAATTATACTCACACAAAATAAAAATAAATTCAATGTGGCCTGCCTTTTATAATGTTGCGAATATCTGCTTTTATGATACTAGTCTTAGTTCTAAGAATGTTAGTTAAATGGAAATCACTCAACCTATTTTTTCAGCAGTTTTGATGTTTTTCATGCACGAAAACAATTGTTCACAATATTATGTTATGCATGTGGGGTGGTACAGTTTTCTAGCACCAATTACATCGTTACGACACCAACGTGTATCGAGTGAAACGGGAATAATTTTTAACAACATTTTTTACGAAAATAAATAAAAATGTGCCAGTACATAAAAAATTTAGGATGCAGTGGGCCGCATAAAAATATTAAGTGGCCACGGGTTGGACATCTCTGTTTTAAGCTATACAGATTTTTAATATAAAATATATATCATCATCTCTCTAAATATATTATACCTATTTAAAAACAATATATATAATTTAACTGCATTATAAAGAAATTAATATGAATTTTTGTTTTCAGATATGGTATACATATTGTGTTTCTCTCTCATTATGTTGTCAGTCGACCTGTGTAGTCCACATGTTAAGAACAAAATGTCCAAAAGAGAGTTCATACGTAATGTTCGGCATGCCATACACAAGACTGATGACGAATTATATGGTCACTTGTACGACGATGTATATTTACGAGGACACATTGCCCCAAACTCGACAGATTAGAATGATCAAACACGGATCTCGAATGTAATATATTATAATTTGTTTAAATTATAGTCATATCTGCCACTAATAATACTCACAAAAGATTAATTTATGAATCTAAATACATTTGAAGATTACATAGAATTTATCACCATAAATATATAAGACTATAGCTAACATATTGAGAAAATAACTTAGAATTATTGACGTTTTATACTATTAGCGTTTAAGTTAATAGTTTAAAAAAGGAAATTGGAATAAGTTTTTTCTAATGTTACAAGAAAGACAAAATATATTCCAGATTTGTATGCAAGCTATATAAAATATTTCTATGTTAACATATTGGAAACAAAAGAAATTACTTAACTTTAAATTTAATAATTTATTAAATAACGAATTATTTTAATTTTATAAATTAAATATTTAAAATATAAATATATATATATATATATAATATAAATATATTCTTGTAGAATATTGTACAGATTTTGTATATTGTTTTAGATTATAATTATCATATCGCTATGAGTTCCAGTGCAATGCCATTTAATAATTTTATGAGGAACTTAACGATAAGTGCTCATTGATTCCAAATTTTGTCATTTAATTTTAAAAAAGAGAAAATATATATATAAATATATAAAAGAGAGAAATCTTACATTTTCACACAGTTTTTATACAATTTTTACATAATTTCTTATCACTAGCAAAGTCTTTAGTAAGAGTATAGGATTTTTAGACACTATTCCAGTCATGTAGATTGTATAATTAAGCAGATATAAATCAAGTTAAAAGAAAAGTCCATCTTGTGCAGTCTAAAATACAAATTATCTGACCTAAGATAACTTTTTAGGTAAACATTCCTGGCCGTTAGTTGCCAAAAGCAAATGTAAAAATGCAAAATGCTTATATCTCACTTAAATGAATGTGTGTGCAAGTAACGAACATTTAATTATGCTTTGATGCTAGATCGAGTGATTTTTATGTAAATTAATTGCAATAACGTTACATTTGTATTGTCAAATGTTTGTAAAGTGGCAAGAAAATCAACGCATTGTTTAAATTGCATTCATAAGTGTGTTGCAGCAGGCATTGAAAAAGTATCGAGTTGATAGTACAAATCTAATTGCAAAATAAACTCATACTTTTATAATTTTGTGATAGCTTTTTAAATTGAATGCTGCATTTTTTAATTTAAGAAGAAGAAAACATCAACAACAAAACTTTTTTTGTAAAACAAAAGAAAAGAAGAATAATTACAATAATGTAATTAGTGATAGTGTATGTGATCAAAATGTTTAACATGTTTATGTTGTCCTAATCATTGTAAAATGTGAATTTATTTGATTATGTGGCTTCATTTCACTCTTGAGAATCAACTTAGTCAGTTTTTCAATGTGAAAAATGCATGAAAATTCATATGTAGAAATACTTATCATTATCAATAAATAAATTTTGATTTATTCATGAAATATTTATTTATTTAGTGTCATAATAGAAAGAAAAATAATGTCACAATTATAATCATGACTGTAGAGTTAATACACAAAATTACTGGCTATAACTCCTGCTCCTCAACTTTTAAATCCCAGACTCTAGTTCAAACTCTTCTATAAAAGCTTCATATCTATTAATAATAGTAAGTCTACTAAAATAGTAAATGGTAACCATTTAAGATATTGACGCACTTGAAACCGTGTTGATAATTGTTGTCTCCAATTGCCAATTGTCCGCGTGTCTGCGCTTTATAGTGTTCAGGAGACAACATTTAAGATATTTTATTTCCATTTTGTGAATCACGGTTACTTTTTAGACAATTTACATAAGATGTCAGAAAAGTTTTTGTGCAGTTTGTAAAAGGTATAAATATAATTGTAATAAAATGAAGTTTTATATATAATATTGCAGTTTCTCCTACAGCAAATGCTAGAAATGTCTCCCAGAGGCCCAAAAAATCTGGGGGAGAAGACCTAGAATGCCAGATTCCATGGGAGATTATGTGATTTGCAAAGAAGTCTTCCAAAAACCAAAATGCCTGAGCAAGCAGTACATTGTCTACCACAAAGTAGAAACACAGGACATACAACTTGCAGGTCTCTTACGAATGCCGTACATGTAACTTTAATGTCATTACAAATTTATCACTGCACAGTAACTTTTCGTACACCCTGTATTTAAGTGTAAGTTTAAGTTTATAGTGAGGTTGGAATTGAAAGTGGTAAATTATTAACAACTTTAACAACACTGTCCAAAAATTGACTCCACAGCCACAGTTACAATAAGTAATTTACTGTTCTACATATGTTAAACTCTAATTTTCAAAAGTTCAAGTTTGTTGAAAAGATGACAGATTCAAAGCTTTGAAAGCCACTCTTATGTGTTCCAAAACCCCAAGAGATCCATTAATTTCGGGATGTTTAAAATTGTCTAAAAAGTAACAAGTTCCATCTTCTGTAAATCCTTTCGGCAAACATTCTTTAGGTCTTTCTGTGAATGTAAATCCTTCGGCTGCATTTAAAATCCTGAAAAAATATTTATTTTAAAAGTAATCTGGATAAAATTAGTGTGTATTCATAAATTTCATAGAATAGAGAACAATATTTTTAAAAAGTTTACTTTAATACTATACTCATGCTGTCATATGAACACCAACAAAGGGGAAATGCTGTTTGCATCATTCTCTGTGACACTAACTTTTGTTGAACATTTTAATAAGTTAATTGGTTGAACAAACCAAAGTTTGGTAAAAGTTGAGATGCTTTCAACTCTTAATGAACTGCTCAAACAGTCGTCAAAATGGCACAAACTTAGCGGTTCATATGCCAATGTGAGCCTAGCTCGAGTTGTAAATCAAATGAATTATTTGTTTTTTTTAATTCTCTGCTCTGATAATAGTGAAAGCTGCTTTGTTTTTGTGTTCATCACAGATTCAGCCCAGGTCCCCACAGTGGAATGGTTGAATCTGAAATGGATAGGGCTTGGCATATTTAGGCAGATCACCTATAAAAGTTGGAATTCTGACTTAGACTTGAACCTGAATCCCTCGGAATGCAGTCGTTTAGGGCATGTGCCGACCACTATTCTGATCCACTTAATCATATTGATCTTATATCCAAATGAACTATTTAACTATAGTTTGAAAAACTGTCAAGTTTATTGACATATAACACTATTATAAAACAGGAATATGTGTGATAAGTAAATATTTTCTAGATGATCAAGCAAATAATTTACTTACCAGCAATAGACTTGGCAATATTGTGAGCCATTTATGTTTATTAGTCCTATTATATGTCCAAGAAACATTTAAATCTTGAACATTTATTTACTATGGTCAGCAAGTTAACTTAATGGAGTTACAACACCAAATGGTAGACTGGAATATTAAAGCATAAACATCTATCATAAAGCCTTAATTATCTCGTTGGAATTCAATTAAGGCTCTTTGATAGACGTGTTTATTGCTATGGTCTCGGGCAATAGCATCTGAGTGTCTTTGCTGATGTTACTGAATCTGTTTCTTCTGTATAAACTTTATTACATTATCAATATGTAAACTATACAAAATTCTAATTTTGAAACTGATGTTTTTCATGACCTTGCTGCTCCACTTCATTATAGGCCTGTGCATTGTATGGGTTTATTTGAGTTATAAAATTACAGTTGATATCTTTCAAACGACATTTGCACATCTGTATGGATGTAGTACCACTTACAATTGCAACTTACAAAACCCTACTTGCTGCCATACGTTGTATTTGAGACTAACCGAAAAGATAGTGAGCTTGAAGGCACATCATACGTTGATGAAGATCATTGTCAGCAGTTGTAACTTCATTACGTAATAGAGCCGCTGAAGTTGGTCTTCTTGTTTCCCAATTGATAAAGCCAGATGTGTTCGCTGGTGTGATGTCAGATGAAAACTGATGAATGATTTGACTTTGAATTGGCTCTCCTCTCCTTCACCCATGAGGTTAAGATGGCAGATTTTTGTACGCTTATGTGATAAAAATGCCATAAGTTTCTGCAACAATGCATTGTGTTGATAATACTGGAATATATTAAATTACGGCTATTTTTTTTAACGGTCCTGACACAAATTTCACATTATGGCACTTTTTAAAAAATACCATAATGTGTCATGACTATAACCAGTAAGGACATAAAATTTTTTGTTGTGGCTGTTTCTGTAAATCATAACGTGCTCTGAGTGTCTAGTCTTGAGAACACAAACGTGCTGAGAACATCACGTGGTACCAACTCGTTCGAATAGTCTGTGAACGAATTGGTACCATGTCATGATGTCCATTTGTGGTGTTGCTACTCATATAATTCAAGACTAAGCACCCTGGTAGTTTTTCTGATCATTGAGCGTTTTTAATCTTTGAGACTAACATATACACACACCATATAAAGCGTGCAATAGGTATTTTTTCCTATAGAAAAATTGACTTTCTTCAGTAAAAATTTTGCAATTCAAACTATAATTTTTCTTGAACTCCATGTAACCCACTTTATAATGTTGGGCACCATTTCAGGTGTTCCATTTTATTTACATTTCGTTCTATGTAACAGTCTATGGCCTGATGACTGCTGATAAAAACAGTTGAAAACTTTTTTCTCCTATAATAAATTGGTTCCTTTTAAATGGATTACAAGTATTAGTGTTTGCTTTTATTGTAATGTCATCCAGTTTTCTAGTATCTTTTAATCTACATAATTATAGCTCTATAACTTTAGAATAATTAACTATTAGGCCTATATTGATTCTTTCAATAAGTATCTAGATTTTGCAACATGCAAATTTGAAATCATCAGTAAAGACGTGGTAATGCTTGTATCATAATTCATTTCATTCAAGTTCTTGTTTTAAATTTAAATTAAGTTCAGAAAGCATTTAAAATGTGCTTCCTGAACTTGAACAAATTATTTTCATAACTTAAAATTATTACCATTTGCCCTCTCATTGCTGGTTCCAAATTGAGAGATCGAATGCACTTATGGCGTATAACAATCGCTCAATATATTGACCCATATAGTTTTTTAATGTATAAAGTCATAGAACGTGCTGAAAATTTATAAATTTCAACGTTACCTGTGAGTAGTAGGACTTATATTAATTCTAAGAGCTTCACTTTCAGATTCAAATTTGTTTGCCATAGTAACATTATGGCCGAACAAGCAATATCTTGGCATCTTCACTCCAACAACTCCTGCAAGAACTGTACCCGTATGTAAACCTATCCTCATCTATCAAAGAAAAATAAAATAAATTTAAAATACGTCTTCTATAGGAAACAAAATCAAAATTTTGTGAGAATATTAACCTGAATCGGTTTTCCATCATGAGATTTGGATTTCTGAGCAGTTTCCATCATCATCAAAGCCATCCATGCTGTTTGAATTGCATGGGTTTCACTAGTTCTATGCAATCCTCCAACCACACAATACGCATCTCCGATGGTTTCGGTCTATAAAAAGTATTGTTATTAAACTGTATCAAATAGAAACTACAACATAGGTATATATGTTACAGTCAAAACCCGTTTTTAGTTAGAACGCGTTTTAACTAGTTAAAACTAGTTTTAACTCAAATTCATTTTTGACTAGCAGTAAATTCTAGTTTTAACTAGACAAAACCGGGTTTTAACAAAGACATCCAGTATAAACTAGTTAAAACGCATCCTAACTAAAAACTGGTTTTGACTGCAACATATAGAGTGATTCGGGGTAAGATGGTAAGCGGGGGAAGATGCCTACTTTTTGATATTTTCAAACGGTGACGTCAGATATTGTCATGTGTTTGTATTATGAATCGTTGGGCCAATATTGAGTGCGGAAAGCTATAGTTGGCTACCGTTACCTCATTTTCTACATCTGAGAAGAATAAAAGCAAGATAAGAACGAAGTTTTTGTTGCGAAATGCTTCTAGAATCATTTTAAAACTAAAAGTTAAAATAGAATTTATTAAAAATTGCGGAAATTAATGTGTGATGTAGTTAAGGTTTTAAAGTTTCCATTGTGAGCTACCGCCGATCCCGATCAGACATGCTAGAACACGTACAACGTAGGCATCTTACCCCGACAAATGGAAAAGATGCGACTTTTTTCATGGGGTAACATGCCTATTTTTTGTTAATTAAATTCCAATATGCCTATTTTTAATAAATTTTTGTTTTCTCGTTTTATTGCAGGATATGCATAGAAATTGTATAAGGACTTCTCAAAAAGGTTTTTGGACTGAAAAAAGCTTTCAGCTAGCTATAGAGCACGTTCGAACGGGCGGAAACTTAACAATACTTATACTGCGCTGTTATACTTACTATGAAGTACTTTGTACTACATATGCAATAAATTAAATTTGGTTAAGATATTCAAAAATTAATTTTATGCAATTATATTTGTTATCTTACCCTAATGGCATTTGGCATCTCACCCGGATACTTTTTTTTTTTTTAACTCTTTCCGCCCTGTGGGCACTAAGAGGGCCTCTTTTAGTAGGCCCATTATGGGTTCGGCCAGGCCCACAATGGGGCGACCGGGTGGTGAGGGACGGGGCCCGACATATCCGAACGGACCACCCCCCGAAAAATTCCTGGGGATTATTCGACCCGTTCGGATTCGATCCCGGGTCCCCCAGAGCGGTAGGCTGCCACCTTTACCGCTCGGCCATCCGGCCCACCCGGATACTTAGGGTGAGATGCCTAAAATGCCAGACAGTAAAAAAGTCGTCATTGCAAACACAATATACAATTATTTTTCATATACTCGAAAGTTTTATTTGAAAAACATGCTCAAGAATATATTTTCGTTAGAGGGCCTCCAAAACCCAAATTATCGCTATAATTTCCTTCATAAGCATAATGTTAGGCATCTTCCCCCGAATCACTATACATAACTTTATTTATTTCCCCCAAACATATTTATGTAGCTAAAATTAGTTTTAACTAATGTTAAAAGTTAAAACTAGTTTTATCTAAAATCAAAACATGTACAGCAACCCGTTTTGTCTAGTTAAAACTAGAATTTACTGTTAGTCAAAAATGAATTTGAGTTAAAACTAGTTTTAACTAGACAAAACGGGTTTCGACTGTAACGTATACATCATATTTAACGATATCAAGAAATTTAATAGCAAAATACAGTACAGTCTCTGTAATCCGGCATAGATGGGATCGGAACTGTGTTGGTGTTAGCACTGTTAGGAGATTGCTGGAATATTGGAAGTAAAATGAATTCAGTGGCGCAAAAATTAATTTGACACATCAAAACCTGACAAGACAATAAATCAAATCAACGCCGTCATTGGTAACTGATATTGCAGAGTTAACGGAGTTCGCTAAATTTAGTAGTGAATTGAAGCACCCTGGAAAATTTAATGGGAGATACATTACATTTTGACGGACGGGACTCATTTTTATATTTTTACTGTATATATTATAAGATATTGTACCTTTTTTGAACAGCCCAAGATGACGAACCTAATAATCTTTAATATTGAGTGTTCAAGCTCGGGTTTTGTCTGGAGAACTGGTGTTTGAACTAGCGGTCTAGCCTGAGAGTTTACTAGTGTCGGATTACTGGACGTGTCGAACTAGCAAACAGTTGGATTACCGAAATTGTACTGTATTTAAATATTACATGCTATATTATACTGTAAAGTAAGAGTGCGGCTGCTGTAGTTAAGGCTTCTGACTACTGCTCTGGGATCCAGGATTGAGTCTGAGCGGTCGAAAAACACAGAAATGTTTTGGTATGGTCTGTTCTGGATTTGTCGGGTTCCATCTCTCACCACCTGGCCGCCGCTATTGCGGATCTGACCGAATCCATCATGGGTTCAGCCATATTAAAACCCCAGGAACTTTTTGGAAACGGTCCGTCCGGTTATGTTGGGCCCAGTCCTTCACTACCCGGTCGTCCCTTTGTTGACTTTGCCGAACCCGAAATGGGTTTGTAAAAAGGGATCTCTTAGCGCCTACAAGACGGAAAGAGTTTTAAAAAAATAGAATCTAGAGTATCAATATTAAAGAAGAAATGTGTGCAGACTTTCGTTTCTAACTTGCAAAACTTTCTACATGCAAGGTAAGAAAGTATATATTTTCATATATATTTACTTACCTAGCAAGTAGGAACATTTTGGTAATATTTTATAATTCATTGTAAAGAATGATCTGCAAGATAGTATGTTGAAAAACATTTATGTAGAGGTTATTTGTTTCGCTATCAGATGACATTGCGCACGAAAGACTTAACAGGGCAAGAAGCAATTGAGACACTTGATAACATTGTAAATGACGATGAAGCTGTCGATATAATGATGGTCGAGCAGTTAAGGTAGCAGCCTGCCGCTCTTGGGGACCTGGGATCGAATCTGGGCGTGTCAAAAAGTCTCCAGGAATTTTTAGGGGTTAGTCCATCTAGATATGTCGGCCTCCGTCTCTCACTATCCATAGTGGGCTTGGTAAAAACAGGCCCTCTTAGTGCCCACAGGGCGAAAAGAATTTAAAAAAAAAAATGATATCACTATATGTTGACGAGTTAATATTGTCTGACGTATTATGTATATACTGTATTGTATATGGGCATCAGCCAACGGTTCATATAAGAACTATTTTTACCTATACTATTTTACTTGGTCACAACCAAAAGAAATAAAGTTTTTAACAATATACACTTTATGTAACATTATAAAACAGTACTCCAAAAACTTTATGCGTATTAAAAATAAACGCCCTTTGCCGTAAATAGGTTAATTCATCTGTTGTCAAATTTTAGTAGGAACTAGGAAGAAATTAATAAAATAAAAAACTTTAATAGGAAAAAACTGTCTGACTTCGAAATAGCGAAAGGAAATGCATGTGTAAAATTCAAATACAATTTTAATGTGTTTTTTTAAGAACGCATTGAATTTACCTTATAAACATCCAATTCTTCACAAAATACATCAAATTGAGTGTACAATTCATTCAGCATTGTAATCACATCCATGGGTGTAGCTGAGGAACAAATGGATGTAAATCCAACAATGTCCGAAAATAGCAAGGTAACTTCATCAAACTGTTGAGAAGCTACTGCTTCACCTATAAAGTGGATTTAGTAAGGATCAAAATCAATTACTTTCATCAATGCTAAGAATAATCACACAAAATATTTACCTAACCATAATTTTTTAGCAATTTGGGCTGGAAAAATTAAATATAGAAGATCCACATTTTTCTTTCTTTCTTCAGCAACAGCTTCACTGGCTTCCTGGATTGAAGTTTTCAATTTATCCATTCTTTTCTTAAGACCATCCTGAGCTCTGGACTGTTCTTCCACTAACAATATATCTCTAGTAGCATCGTGTATAGGGATATCTGACATGTGTAAACCTCTTCCTGTCATTGTTTTCAGACTTTTTACAACAGGAGAGCCGAGAAACAAAATGGTGTTCGATTCCACACAGTAAATCATCTGTCCTTTGATGCTTAATCTCTGAAAAAATGATTTTTTAAAATATTTTAAATCTAGAAAGAAATATGTCTGAAGATTTACCTTATTTTTATCATATTGTATTTTGTCCTTCAAGGCAATGATGAACGTAGTGTTAATTTTATTAATAATATTTTTAAAACTTGGAGTTATTTTTGGTGAAACGATCTCCAGAATCGAAGAAAATTTAATCTTTTCTTTTACATCTTGAAGGCTTAATAGTTTAACGAGACCCCTACCTATCTGAATTACATCAAGTGAGTTATCGATAATAAAATAAAATGGAAAAGTTCGATAGAAAGTAGCCACTGGAACTCTTAAGTCAGTTGGATTTTTTGAAAGAATTTCTTGATAAGAACTCTGTGCATTATTATATTTTAAGTCGAAAATATAATAATCTTTATTCTTTTTTATTACATTAATAACTGTAATGAGATTGTATAATTCCAAAGCTATTTTCTTTAAAATGCCCACAATAATTGGACCCATGTAACTTCTGGTACTTTGATAATGTACATAATGACCTTGAGCGTGTGTTTTAACTGAAAATTGAATTATGCTTTCCATGTTATGGCTTAAATCTTTCTTTTTTAATACTTCTTGAAGACTTTCTACGTTAACTAGAAAGTCATTCAGGTTAACTCCTAAAAATTTAAGTGATTTTAGATAAATATTCGAACAGAAATGGAAAATATTATAACCAACGTCTTCCAATAAATTCATTTCTTCAATTCCTAAAATTAAAAATTTTTATGTATTTTTGTTAAAATCCAAAGCTGTAAAGGAGATAGAATATTAAAAATACCAGTTAACTGCACTCCAACATTAATTATTTCAATAATAGTCTTTTCTACAATTTCCAAAACAGTTCCTTCGAAATTCATGTTCATATTTTTAGTCCAGTTATCCATTGTTTTAACTATTAGATCCATTGGAGGCTGAATATCTACTTTGTTTCTTTAAAAAAAATCTTTTAAATTTTTTTAAAAAATCTTTAATTGTTTAAACTAAATAAATAACTTACAAAATAATTCCCCATGCATCTTTATTTTTCGCCATTTTATTCTTCTTAACGCTCTTTTGCAGAGCAGCTAATAATGCCGGATGCTTTAAGGATAAAATATTAAATTAATGTTAATGTGCATTGTCTATGCTTATGAGAACTTTTTAATGTATAAACATGATACTTACAGGTGGACAGAAGAGCATACAAATGGCCGAATTGATGGAATGAAGAGTAAGATCTTCATTTTTTTTGGTGGTTTGTACAGAATCTCTACATGTGATGCGTCTTTCGAAACGTGGATTAGATAATACTGTTATAGTATCAAAACGTTTATCAATACAGGCAAACGGACATCCGACACCCATTTCGAACAGGTTACTAAAATCTCAATATGGTTAAGTAAATCATTGTAATAATAAAGCACAGTAACGTTAGCTTTTTATTGGTTTTCGTGAAATTACGTCATGATGTGAACTTCATTGATTATGATAAGGTTTCCATAGAAACATGGAAAAAAAATCAATTTTTTTTTATTAAACACAATAGACAAATAAATTTCAAGTAGAGTAAGAGTAGGCTATATAATTTATATCTTATATGGCGCCAAGATTATTATGGCATCTTAATTATCATTTCAAAAATATTTCTTCAGTGGTTATAGTTCCAACATAGATTACTACATATTTTGTGGTGTAAAACTCTATAATAACTTTGAAATACAGGCTCTTCAATAAAGGGATTTATGTTTATTCCAAATAATAAACTTTATGGTAATTAGATAGCATTAAAAATATATTTACTAAGTTATTTTGAGATATTTAGTGTTATCACTATAGAGTAGAATATGGATAGGATGCAGTGGCGTGCCGTGACATTTGATGATAGGGAAGCTGTGTTTCTATAAAAAGCCGACTTACAGGGGCAATCAATTAATTGCGCGTCAGGGCCCGTTCGTATTCGTTTGTTCGATAAGCCAGTAAAAACCGTATACTTCTTTAAATGTATTTTTAATAGATTATCTGACGTAATTAATAAATAACAGAGGTAATTATATTGAACTTTCTTATTAGATTCAATAAATTCCCTACGCCCTCTAAATGCCAATTCTTGCTTTGAGAAAAAACATATAACATCTATTAATCGTAATTATCTTGTTATAATTTTCAATATTTATTTTATAATGTTTACCAATGTTAAATTCTACTCCGCTTTGATTTCCAAATCGCTTCAATTTTACGAAAGAATCGTCATTCGTCATAAATTTTATCGTCAAAATGTCGAAATTTTTTTGTCGACGTATTTATATTTAATTTAGGCATTGGTCTTTCTCTTTTAATAACGTTTTCTTTTTCATTATATGGTCTCGAGCCAAAACTTTTTAAAATAAATTTTTGAATCACTAGCCACGATATAAAGGCTAAAATTAAAATTATAAAAAAACTTGGTAAAACAAAATGTGTGACGAATATACATGCCTAATACAAAAAATTCTTCAATTGTATGAATATACTTTTAAAGAAACTTATAATTAAATATAACTTTGTGAAGAAACTTACATAAAAATAACAAAATATTCTTTACTTTTTAAATCTTAAAACAATCCACTTAGTGAAATAGCTCCCTACGAGTGGCTCATAAATGGAATCAGAGACGGTTCAGGTAGGTGTGTGCGTGCCAAATCCCGAGGGTGCCGATACCGGTCAATGTCAAATGCCTCTTTTGACGCGTCACTAGTATATATTAAAGGACGCGACAAGGTTGTTGTAGATTTTAGACGTTTCTCACCATAGCTGTAAAAATCTAAATACGTTAAACTTAACAGATTGTCCGTCGTTCGTTTTCTAACTAATTCGTTTTAGGACCGAGTGTTCACAGAAATTTCCAAACTTTACAACTTTTCGGTCACTCTCATTGAACTGGAAAAATTTCTGTCTTTATTACATCTAATATTACGAAGAGATCAGACCCCACTGTACTCGGCAAGAGATTGGTTCGGTTAAGCTTCTGTTTAAGTAAAATTTCGGCTCTTTCATCGGGGTTTTATTTATGTTTCTAATTCCCTAATCGCTTAATTATTTAACTACTTCTTAAGTAGAAATAAGTTGAAACCGGTTACTTTGTACTCGAATATCTGTAGTCTTGGGAAAGAAGTAGAAAGACAATTTTTATGACAACCAATACATAAATCGTAAATTTAAGGAAAATAAATTCTAGAGCTTTTTTTTTGTACCATTGTACGTCTCATTCATTAAATTTGGTTGTAAATGATGCTGCCAAAGTAACAGTTACTTTTTTAACATTATACAAGAATTGTACACGTTTTTTCTGCATCCCCTTACAGATGGGACATACTAAATCGTAATATCACCGGTTTAACATTGAAATCCGTAATTAATATAAGATGGGAGAGCGGAATAAACTCAGAATAAATATATCAAATATTTTAATGGATTTTTTAAAACTCTTGTCAACTATACAGAACTATCATAAAAACATGCCAGTAAACTCCTATCGGATGGGTTAAGTTATAAATCTAGTCTAGGGTGGGCAACCTTTTTTATAACATGGGCCAGAATAAATTTTACGTTTTTTCCGCGGGCCGTAGTAGTTAATTGACGCCTTCTTGTAACTTGTAATTTTTTTAGTCTGCAAATATGAAATAAATAAATAAAAAGTTTATTACTACATTTATTTCTCTTATCGTTTTCGAAAATTACAAAGAATTGGAAAAATAACTATTAATTAGTTATTTTTCCAATTTAATAATCTATTAAAGATCTCGCGGGCCGGATAGAAACTTTTCGCGAGCCGTAGCTGGCCCGCGGGCCGAGGGTTGCCCGCCGTTGATCTAGTCTGCTCGTGATTCACATAATCGGGCGAGGGCGGCCGAATATCTAGCAGGCAGATGGCTAACAGCCCACGACCGGTCCGGGATATAAAATTAGAAGCTTTATGTGTGAAGCATTCACCAGCTAAACCGAGTGAGGTTGGTGCTCTGTAAACCGCATGTGTCAATGCCTATATAATTTGGCTGATTGGAAACTGACCCGGTTTGGACATTCCTTCTGCCACTGAATTATTCGAATATACAATAGCAATCTTATCGTTTTTTTCACACGTAGTATAGAAATTTGTAAAAGATACATAATGCAGTTATAATAAAATATTAATTTTAATTAATGCAAAGTACGTTAAAATATGAAAATTTATATTTTATAAAATACAAGGGAAGGTCATTGGAAGGTGGAATCGGCGCTTCCATCGCTTTCAATGACGGCACGCCACTGATAGGAAGATAAATTAATGGTTTCTTAACTATCGAACTTATTGCACTAATGAGTCCATTGAAGAATTCCATATTAGTTCTAAAGGACTAATCTATTAATATTGTTTACTAAATTATCTTGATATGTTTAATGCTAATGCTTTAGCATATCGATAATTTAACATTAACATTGATGCATTTTTTAAAATTCATTCCGCCTAGTGGGATGCCAATAGGACCTTTTTTCCATGCCCATTATGGATTTAACCAGGCCCACAATTGGGCGGCTCAGGAACTGGCCTGACATATCCGGAATTGATCGCCCATGAAAAATTCTTGGGGATTGTCTTACCCAGATTCATCCAGGGTATCCCAGAACGATAGGATGATGTCTTCACTTTCTCGGCCATCCTGTACTCATTGCTCCATGATACTTTTTAGTGCATGCCTTCTTCGTTCTCTTTGCAGGCTCTTTGCCCTTTCTGGATGCATTGCTCCTTCATACTTTTTGAATTGAGCATTAAATTAATTTGATAACTTCTCAGATTAGAAGCAAATACAGGAGATTGATAACATTAAATTGAGCATTAAAATCAAATTAATAGTGAAAATTGTTTTTTGTGATTTCCTAATTAACATGTCACTAAATATTATATATATATATATAATTTAATTATATTTTAAAATTGATGAATTATAGTTTAATTCATCCAAAATAAACAAAAAATTACCATAAAATAATTCTTATAAGAAGCATTTAAAAGCTTTGTTCTAAGATAATTATGGATTAAATTAATGGATATTTTTTATGAACACAATATTTTATGAAGAAGTTATCTGCTTACTCCAATTACTCCAATTCACATATAACATGCAATATCATTTCATTCTCTTTACATCAAAACGCAATAACCATTTTAAAAAAAATATGATGGATGACTCCATTAAAAATAAGTAAATAAAATGATAGAGTTTCTATTAAGTTTCATATTGCTCAATAAATTTCTCCTCCTCAGCATTTTATATAAAATTAGAATTACAAAATAACATTATACATTCAAAAAAGATACAATTCCATTTGCTTTTTTAGTAAAAACCGTAATTTTAAAAAAACAAGTAGGAGCTAAACAATGCTAATAATTTACACCTCTCACTGTTAATCATCTTGCAATATACAGTGTGTATTTATGGATGCTCCAGTGTGAAAGATGTTATTAATGCTGTAACCTTTAGATACTTTTTTACTTATAAATTTCACTGAAATTAAATTTTCTACGCGAGATATTTTGTTAACAATTCATCTCTTCCTGTTCTAATGTTAGTTAATGGAAAATAATGTGAAATTTCGCCAGTAGAGATCAGCACGAACTGCAAGTATACACTTCAATGACGTCACAGATCGATAAGTGGTACAGCACCAATTCATACGTTAAGGTATATTTAAAATATAGTTCTGTATATGTCGACATTTTAACAGGAATTTGTTTATATATCTTAATCTAATCATGGTAAGTATGTAATTCATTTTATAAATTCGTTCTTCAATGATTGTTTTAGAAGAAATTTTTTATTATGAAGATAATCCTTTAGCTTGACATAAGTACTAATGAGGAAACCTTTACAGTTTATTTACATTTATTTATTTATTTAGTGTTTTAATAATTAATGTCCTAAGCTAAACGACTGCTTTTCAGTAATAATAGGTGATGAATAATTAATTTTTTATTGATAATTTTTTTATTGGTTAGTATTTTAAATATATATATTTTTTAAAAAATTTATTAATAGTACGGATTCGTAAATCACGCTCTGGAGTTGTTAGTTTTAAGAAATTTTGGATTAGAGACTTGGGAAAAAATTAAGTAAGTGAGAAAATTAATTAATTTTTAGAATATAGAATATTTTACACGTTAATTACCATATAAATTTTAAATTTTGAATTTAAAAACGTTAACAATTGATGAAATCAATTAATTTAAATATATATGTATATTTCAAATTTTAAATTTTGAAAAAACTGTCACTTGTAAAAAACGGATATTTTTTTTCTTTTTCCAGATTAAAGTCATCAGAATGCCATTAATTTTTTTAAAAATATAGATTTTACTGATATCTTTTTCATAAAAGTACATTTATTTGCCAAATTTTGTAGTAATTAAAAATGTTTTTAACTTTAAAACTGAATTAGAATTTACTTTCATGGCATATTTTTAAATTAATTATTTTTTAATTTTATTTAATTTTATTTCATTTTTAGAAAAGAAGCAGAAATCGAGATGGAAGGACAGTTTTTAGTAAGATTAATTTACGAAGACGAAATGACCTACAATATTGTTGCTGCGGCAGAGAAAGTGTTACGTATGTTTCTAATAAATAATAAAATTTAGTGTTTAGATTTCTAAAGCAGTTACTATATATATATATATATATATATTTTTAAAATTTATTATTTTAGAAATTCCTGCAGCAGATATTTTAGAATTATTTGGAAAGATGTTTTTTGATTTTTGTCAAGAGTCTGGTTACGATAAGATTCTACAAGTACTAGGAGCTACTCCTCATGATTTTCTACAAAATTTGGATGCTTTACACGATCATTTAGCTACGATTTATCCAGGAATGAGAGCACCATCGTTTCGTTGTACAGAAAACCAAGAAGACGGAACATTGATTTTACATTATTATTCAGAAAGAGAAGGCTTGGAACCAATCGTTATTGGAATCGTAAAGGTAATTTATATAAAATTTAATTAAATTTCTAATTATTTAAAATGTATTTATCTTTATATAATTTAGGCTGTTGCGAGTAAATTACATAAAACTGACGTAGAAGTTGAGGTTGTAAAAAGTAAAAAAGATGATTGCGATCACGTTCAGTTTGCCATCATAGAAAAAGGTGACAAAAAATGTACAGCTGAACCTGAATTAGAAGAATTCGAAACTATGTCTTTAGAGAATAAAATAAGTCCAGCAACTTTCTGTCGTGCTTTCCCTTTTCATATAATGTTCGATCGAAATTTGGTTATTAAACAAGCTGGAACATCTGTGGCTCGTGTTGTACCAGCCTTATCACAACCAAATTGCCTCGTTACAGATGTTTTTGATATAGTTAGACCTCACATGGAATTTAATTTCGATGCCATTCTATCACACATTAACACTATCTTTGTCCTTCGCACCAAATGCATGGAAGGAATGGAAAATGAAAACGAGCATTCCAGGTAATAGTTACATTGAGTTTTAATAAATTCACAAATTTCATATTGATTCAGTAACATTTTAAATTATTTTCAGAATTCGTCTGAAAGGTCAAATGCTTTACATATCAGAAACGGAGTTGATTTTATTCCTTTGTTCACCAAGTGTATTAAATTTGGATGATTTGTACAGAAGGGGATTGTATCTGAGCGATATACCATTACATGATGCTACTAGAGATCTGGTACTGTTATCGGAACAGTTTGAAGCTGAATATAAATTGACAAAAAATTTAGAAATATTAACCGATAAGTTACAACAAACATATAGAGAATTAGAAGATGAAAAGAAGAAAACTGATAGGTATGGAGCGAGTTTATAGTGTATTATTAGAATGGGTTAATTTATTTTTCTTTATAGGCTCTTATATTCGATTTTGCCACCAAGTGTGGCAAACGAATTGCGTCATCATCGCCCTGTTCCTGCTAAAAAATACGAAGGTGTAACTATTTTATTCAGTGGCATCGTTGGATTTAGCCAGTATTGTTCTAAAAATTCAGATTCCAAAGGAGCAATGAAAATCGTCAAGCTCCTGAATGACATATACACAACTTTCGACGTTCTTACAGATCCTAAAAATAATCCTAACGTTTATAAAGTAGGTTAATTTTTTCTTAATTTTTTTAAAATTAATTTTCGGTTATATAAAAGCTATAATGTTTTTTAAAGGTTGAAACCATTGGTGATAAATACATGGCTGTTAGTGGATTGCCTGAACCTTGCAAGACACACGCGAAGTGTATTGCTCGTTTGGCATTAGATATTATGGATTTATCTAAAAAAATCAGGACTGAAGATGGAGAATCTATAGTAAGACTTTATTTTTATTTTTTTAGAATTTCATCTAAATAAACTCTAATGCGATATCTTGTATTAGAAAATCACTATTGGGATCCATACAGGAGAAGTAGTAACAGGAGTGATTGGTAAAAGAATGCCAAGATATTGCCTCTTCGGTAACACGGTAAATCTAACGAGTAGAACAGAAACAACAGGTGAACAAGGGAAGATTAATATCTCTGAAGATGCTTACAGGTAAAGAATCTTAGATTTATGGAATTGTATATAATTGATGATGTATATACGTTCTTATATTATGCAGGTGCTTGCAGCAATCCGAAAATCACGATCCAGAATTTCATTTTCAGTACAGAGGACCAGTTCAAATGAAGGGTAAAAAAGAACCAATGGAAGTTTGGTTCCTTTCTAGAAAAAATAAAAATGAATTAGAATAATATTTTAATTTTCATTGTAATCGATGTCGTCATTCATACGTTTACTTTGTTGAAGTATTCAGAAAAAAACAATTGTAACAATGTTTTAATGCCAATGGGGGAGAAAATTTAAAATAATTTATTTAAAAATGTTATATTTAATTCATATTTTTTAAGTTGTATATATATTACAAAAAAATACATTCAAATTTGTAATTTATAGTGTTAAATTTTAAAAATTTTAATGTTAAAATGTGTTGAAATCATCGTATAATATTGTTTATATTAAATAGTGTATTGTATAACATTAAATAAATTTTCATCATTAATTAATTAATTTACGTTTGATTAATATTAATTTTTCTATAGTGACATGTTATGTCATTAATCTATACCAATGCTATGTTGTGTACATAATTTCGAAAGTAAACGTAACGTTATAGTAACAGCATAAATAAATTTTATCGATTAATTCTTTTAAATGTTGTTAGTAAAAACACTATATAATGTGTTAGAATAAATAAATCGTTTTTTATTTACCTTTTTAAATGTTGAATTTATAAATAAACTAAATAAAATTATATTAATTCTAAAATAAAGCATTTAATTACGTGTACAGGATTTTTAAATGTGAATACAGTATTAATAGTTAAAACCTAGATGGCGCTACTGTACGTTTGTAAAATTCAAATTTTGCTTCACCAATAGAATTGAATGTAAATTGATTAATTAAATTTAAAAATTCAAAAACTAAAATAACGGTTTTAATTTTAAATCAACAACAGAAAAAAATAATTTAGCTAGCGTTGTTACGTAAATATCGCGAGAAGATATGCAAATTATCTTTTTTTTTTAATTCTTTCTTTTATAAAGATGTAGATTTTTTTTTAATTTAAGAAAATTTAGAACAGCAATTAATTATTTAATTAATTATTGAATACAAGACTAGGTTGGAAGATAGCATCTAATTTTTTTTTTTTTTTTTTTTTTTTTTTTTTTTTTTTGTGTGTTACCTTATCTGAACGTGGTTAACCTCAACTTTTCTAGGAAATCTAAGTTTATAATTTTCTTACGAAATCATTAATTATACTTATAAAAGAATTTAAACACTAAATTTTGCTTCTTACATTAAAATATATATATATATATTAATTAATTAATTAGTTAAATCCGTCTCATCTTTTTTTAGAAAACCATTCTTCCAGTAAAAATATTTTTAGAAATTTTTTGAATAAGAACGTGAATTCAAGTCATTTGGTGATATGAATGTCGTTTTTAATCAAAATACTCTGTCTGTTCACAAGTATTTATTGACACTTTACGCGGGATGCGCTATTTTGGAAGACGTTAGACCGAGTGAATAATTTATAATAGGTATATGAAGGTTTTTGGGCCATATGTACTCATAAGTATACAGTGAGGTAAGTATAATTATAGTCATATATAAATATTTTATACGGATCAGGCAGACTTAAAATATAAATGTTAGGGCAGGCCCGTAGCTGGCGAGGATCCAGGGGTGGTTGTGCCACCCTTAGAACATTTTCGGCGACTCCTATCCATTGTTCCAAATAACGAAATTCGATTTGATTGATTATATTTTATATAATTTTTAACGTTTAAATTTCGAATATTTTTTTATTATTATGTACTACTGTACGTAGCCTAAATTATTTAATAGTATTACTGTATATAAAATATTCTGTGGTTAGGTTCCCGGACTTTCTTTCTCTGGGGTACTCCATGATCCCCAGATCCGTGGTAAGGCCATTCCAAATATGCTACAACTACTCCTAATATCATTGGTGTAGTTCCTCCCTCGATTTAAGGTATGTACTGTACTTTCATACAGTATTTAACTGTAAGTGTATGTTATGATTTACTATACTGTACTGTACTGTACTGTACATACACCAAATATAAGAAATTCTTAAAATAATACAAGAAAATTAGATCATAATCATGTAAATTTATCTGAGAATGTAAAAGTACTGTATAAAGTAAATAAATTAATTCTTTTAGAATTTTAAGTCAGTTTTATTTTTAAATTGCTGTTAAATAACAATTATAAAGCATCAAAATTATTATATTTTATGAAATTATTCTAAGAATTTTTATTTATAATATCGATCGGTTAAATAACGGAGTCAATTTAAAAATCGATCATATATCTTGTTAATAGATAAAGATACGTAGCATAAGCATCATTATAGTTGATAAAGAAAGATTGAAAAATTTCGTCCGTAAGTAAGTTTATAAATTTAAATTTTTTTATATTCTTTGATATAATATTTGTGGTTTTAAGTAGAATTATAACGTAGTAAGCCTGGAATATACATCTTACACACTTCAGTTAGTAGCTTAAGTACTTGTAGTCCAATAAGATTATCTGCAGTACTTACTGGAGAATTTGTATAATGTATTTTTATACACTCTCAGTAACAGTAGTGCTGTTGGTAATCTGTTAGTAATCCAGTCAGTAGAAGGGCTCACCAGTGACCGGATGTATGAAACCACAGAATACAGTAGTAGCTTTAGGTTCGCTCCTAACCTATGGGCGACCATATGGAGTTTTCTGGGTTTCGTTACGTGTCTAATACCTAAATAGAGCCAGCTTTCCATAGAAAGTCCACCCAGGAGGTACCCCTTGACAGATCACCACGTTAGCATGAATGTATTTTGGTACTCTAAATAGCATTCAGAGGATTTGGCATGTTATCGAAGGGAGCGAATTTACATCTCCTTCTGATCTAAAGTTAAATGATTACCGTAATACATTAGCTATTTAATGTACAGTACACTACACACAAACATTGAGAAGTTAATGTATGCGGTATTACATTAATACCGTATACATTAACTTCTCAATTTATTTTTACATTAAATGCTAGAATTAATATAATCGTCTGTAAACAAATTAATATATTCATACGTTTAAAGAACAATTAGCCAAAACGTACTGTTGTTCATTCAATGTAAATAAAGAACAGATTTAGGCTATATACATATGAAGCTTTTAAGCTATGACGTAACGCCTTATATTCTAGCTCATACGCATATCGAGAAAGTTCCTTCTGTAATTATTCAGGTAAGTTTCTCTGTGCTTTAGATTATAGACTTCAATTTTTCCAGCCTTGTATATACTGCACATAGATCTGAACATGTCACTTTAGTATATATAAAGTCATAGATTTTTCCAAATTCTAATTTATAAATTTCTTCACCCTCATCTGTTATTACATCTGTTTGATTAAATATACATCATATGGGAAGTATGATTAAATGTGCAAAACATATATCCTGACAAATTCTGTATAAAAGAAATTTATTCCCTGAGATCGATAAACAAAATAATTTTTAAAACGCAGAGTTTTCATTAGTTGTGTCAATATTTAACAGATTTTTGTCTTTCTTTTTCCGTTATATAACTTAATTAAATATGTATTTAAACACAATAATGGTCTATTAAGTTTAATATTCGATTTTTGGATATTAATATATTATTTTTTAAATTTTTTCAGGTGTTTTTAGCAGAGAAATGATCAATAAATTAAAGAGAAATCTGTTGATTAGGAGAAATAAAGTAGCAGATGCATTTCTTATTGATAATCGCATCAATGAGAAATGCGCTCAAGAAATCTGCTGTTATTGCCATCTGTATCCATTTTTTCAAGTATTGAAGTTCTTTGGAATTGTAGTTGTATATCCCTGTTCTTCTAAGGAAACATTGATAGGTCCTTACTACAGAATGTATCAGAATATGATACTGATAGTTCCTTACTTGACGTTCGTACTAGTTACAATAATATACTTTATCGGTTTGGAAGAAACTAAAGTAATAGGGTCTAAGCTTATTTATGTTTATGGAGATAATAACATAGATGTTATCTTCTGTCTCTTATTTACATTCGCTTCATTTTATGCAACATTTCTCACCATCCTGCTTACGAGAAAATACGTAAATTTAACGCATTTCAACTTAGGCACTGTGGACGATGAACTCCGATTCAAAATGGCGAATTATGTAGATATTATGTTTATGATTTTTTTAATTTTTCACTTCATTTTATCTATAACATTTGCATGCCAGGTTGCATACAAGGGTTTTGATTACATGAGTGAAGGTATGGAACATTCATTTGTCGTTATATTCTTGTTTCTCTTAGCTGGGGGCGTTATTCATGCTTGGGGTATTTTATTATATGGTGTAGCAACTTGCATCCTAATGTGTATGTGGATCACACTAAATCTCTATTCTGTACATAATAAATTATTTAAAAAATCTAAAACTGATATCGATTACAAGTTCTTAAAAATGATCCACTTGAATCATATCAGAATTTGCGAATTTTTAGAATATATAAATAAAAATACAGTGTTTGTGAGTTTATCATCTTACGTTGCACTCATATGTCTCACTTGTTTTCATTTTTATATATTTTGTTTCTCGGAAATTAACCTTTTAATGAGATTCCATGTCTTCGCTTTGAGTATCATTTACATTTTTCAATTGGCATTGTTTTCATTTTCTGCTGGAGAAATTGCTTCTATGGTAAATATTTTAAATACATATTTATTTTAATAATATATATTAATATTTAAAGATATTTATTACTGATATTTCTTCTTCTACAGTCAAGAGGATGCTTCATAGAACTTTGGAAATTTGACATTAACTTTGAGACAATTGAAAACAAATTTAAAGTCAGTCAATTTTTTAAAATTATAAATGATTTTTTTTTAATTTTTCAAAAACACAACGTAATTTAATTTTTATCCGATTTTTTTCCTTCTAGTTTCTCATCTTAATGAAGAAGTACAGCGGTATGCCTTCAGGAGTCAAACTATGGAACTGTTCCGTAATCATCAAGAAATTCCTATTAAGAGTAAATATTAATAAATTAATTTAAATATTTATAATTTTTTATTAAAAATATTTACTTTTACAGGGATTAAGCTCTTTATATTCTTTATTTTCTACACTTATGCACCTTCACAACGTGATGCAAAATAAGCAGTCTAAATGTGATATACAAGAAAATTTTAATAAAAGTTTAATTAATATCTCAAAAAACAATTTTATTTAATTTTTTTCGAGTTTTTAAAATAATGTATTGTTTATTTTTAAAATAAACTTAAGGCCATCTTGTCAAATTTGCTAACAGATGGCGTTATGATTACTAAAGTTACTTACTCGTTAGATGGCGCTACAGATGTTAATGTTCAATTTCGTGTATTGTTATTGACTAAATTAACCAATCATATTGCTTAATTTAAACAAAGATAATTTTAAAAAATGTAAAAGATTAATAAATAAAGTAATTGATTTTTAAATCTGTCTTGTATTTTCTCTTAGTTTTTACGCATTAATTTAACACTTTTTTAATTATTTTACTGTATGATTTTTCCAATTGTTCTGTTGATGTTATACACTTATACAATGCTGTTTTATTTTTATTTTCTTTTTTTTGCTGTAAGAATATATTCTATTATGCTTTATTTAGTTTAACAGTGTCATACATTTATTGTTTAAAATATTGATTTTATAAAACTTTACTCTGTTTGCAACTTACGTGTATATAATGCTCTAGTTTTTACTGCAAAGTTTAATTGTAAATAATGCCACAATTTATACAATAAGCTAGTGTTATGTTGTCGAATTATTCTATACGCCATCTTACTTTTAAGAGGATTTTTTTTATATACTTTCCTGTTTACAGTTTATACATGTAAATGCTCTTTGTTACCGTAACCTACAAAGGTTGTACAGTACCTGTTCTATAACCTATAACCTACAAAATATTTACTTCAATAATAATAAAATCTTATTATAAAATTAGATATTTGGTTACTTTTGTGTCTGTATAACTTAAAATTAATCTTCCTCATATACAGTAAAAATGTTTTAAACAATATACTGTATTTTCATTTTTTAATTGTTAAGTATTTTTTAATTTTAATTTTGAAAATTAAATCGTAAAAAATGGCAACACGTACAGTTTTCTTTATTTATTCCTTCAATAAATACCCGAAAGAGTGACCTAGGGCCCATTATCGCTCCCTATAGCTTTGGCTATAAAAATATGATGGAATGTACTGTACATAACACATTTATAACAGAAAAATAATGAAATATACATTTGTTCTAGATAATACAACAGTGATGAAATGTACATTTGTTCTGTTTATAGATTTATATTGAAATATACATTTTTATATTTATAGAACAATGTAAATTTCATTACCAACAACTGTCGATTTCCTTTCTTTATTTTTATTATTTATTTTGTTATTTTTCTTAGCGTCAAAATAGTTTCAAAAACGAAACAAATGTAGAACTAATAATGTAAAACGATACGTCACTAATAATATTCCATAAAACTTAATTCATAGACATCGTAAATAAAGTAAATACAGTCGGGTTATTTTAACAGTATAATGGAGCAGGGAACGTTATCCTTGTCTAGGAACAATATTGACCTGATTTGTCATCTGCCAAATTTATCTACAGGACCTCTAGTCTTTCCTCACGAGACCAATCTCATTGGCCATGTATAAAAAGAGTAGGCAATTACTGTCCTCTATCTAACTGATAAGAACTTCTTTAACTCACTATCCTCTCCATAGGAGGAGTTCTTATACCAAATCGTATCGTGTTGCCAACCTAGCCACCAATTATTAACTATAAACAAATTTCGTAAAATGATTCCTATTTGGTGTGGCATCGTAAATGAATTTATATGTTTCTACTTGATTGATATATGGCTTCTTATACTATTTATAAAAGTTTTCAAGCTTAATATAAACTTTAACAGATTGATTTATGAAAGGAGGAGGAAGTTTTTTGAATTTTTTAACATTGATTAAGTTGAAAAACACGAACAAAGTCTCCTCTAACCTGCTTATAAAGTGTAAAAAAATAGCGAAACTCGTGGAAATTTTATACATAATTTACAAAAAAATATGTATTAAATGTAATTTTTATGTTTTTAACTTAATATAGTTTTTCTAAATTCTTCCAGATGTAAATTTTAAATTAAATTAAATATATAACTACAAATAGCGCCTGTAGTTCGTCTACACTCTATAACAAGCAAAGTAAACTTTTTTTTTCCGTTTATAAAGTGCAAATTTGCATATTTTAAATACAAAATTGATTCAAAAAACTCTAAAATTAATTAATTTTTTTAAAAAATAAATTATATTTTAAAAATCTAATAATTAAAGTTTTTATCTTAGGCTTTTTTAAAGAATAAGAGGCTTAATTTTATAATAATTATTATTATTATTTTAATCAACTTTTGCCTTCAAAAAACACAAAATTTAACTGTAAAACGAAAGCCACAACTGATTTAATTTATAATTATTTCAAATGTCGGCTAGAAGTTGTTATTCTTCTAAAAAATCGATTTAAACTGTACAAGAGGAGGAGGGAGAGCTGTTTTTATCAAAGGAGCAACGATAAACTAATGGGAATTTTCAACCACCCCAACTATTTTTAGATTTTCCTTTTATCAAATAACATAATTAATATGAAAAGAGGCTTGGCCTTAACGAAAAATTGAGATTTTTTTCGAAATCGCGATGAGTCATATCTTGGTAACAAAACAATTTTAAAAGACTATTTGGAAACAGTATATCCGTTAGAGTTATCCCTTCGTCTCAGAGGATTTCTTATCGTAACAAACGAAGTAGGAGCATCTCGGGTATCAAGGGAGGAGGTAGATGAGTCCATCGAAGGAGGCGTCAAGACAAAAGACGCCGCATATGTAAGACGATCCTCCCCATAGTGTTGAACTAAGTAAGAGTAGGAAACAGGTCTGGAGCCTTTACGTCGCTCACATAGATAGTAAAGTAATGGCAGACATTAAATCAACCCAGATGAGTGTTTGAGTTATTGTCTGTGTACTTGTTGTGTGACCAAGTTGTATTGAAGGTTATCGTCCCTCTGTTATTCTTAACTCCCAATACATAATGTATATACAGCTCTCGATCGTTTCGTCCACATCCCATTTTTGTGTGTCCTTATCTACTTTCTAGTCTCATAATTCTTATAAGTGCAATTAAATTTGACTGTCACGAAAATTGTTTAAGTGGTGTGATAATCCGTTATCCGGGTTCAAAATAAACTTGCCATTATGCACATTTTCTTGTCGATGATAATAGATATTGTTCTAATTTCGGGATGATGTTAAGTGCCTTCTTCGTTCTTTCCTGCTTTCTACATCGATTTTTTAGTATTGGCATGTGATTTTTTTGATATAATTTTTCACTATTTAGCTCTAAATAAGAGCATGATGACAACAACTATTCCCACTCTTATGTCAACATGAAGATAAGTTATGTCGATAGTTGAAAGGCCAACGACTTCAGTCAATTCGTAGTTTGAAACTAACATCTAAAAACTCCAACACACACGAAAAACACTTGGTAGATTATTTTAAGAAGGATTTAAAGTCCTAAGTAGTAAAATTTTTGAAAAATTGATGCAATCTGTGACTATTTACGGATCCACGTTGCCCATTTACGACAATTATACTATTTTAAATCACTATTAAATGTATTTTTAAAAGATGAATTAAGTTATCTTTGACCATAAAATTTAAATAAGTTTATTAATCCTTTGAAATATAATTAAAATTATTGTGTCATTTATCAGTATTTCATATTGAAAATCTGGAAAATTTATTTATGCCACTTTTAACGAACAAATATCAATAAATATACCTTATTTATTCCTAAAATTTAGCTAAAAAGAGACGAATCCTGAAACTAATTTCAGATGCCTTATTCTTATTCCTGTTTTAAGGTTTTAGTCCTATTCCTGTCTGTATTTTAAGTGTTCGATCCCTACTCCTTCCTTTATTTTAAGTGTTCTTTTCTACTCCTGCTTTTATTTTTAAATGTTCTACTCCTACTCCTCTCTTTATTTCAGATATCCTATTCTCACCCCCTGCTTTTATTTAAAGCATTCTATTCCTACTCCTACCCTTATTTTAAGTGTTCTATTCCTATCTCTGTACCTATTTTAAGTTCTGTAAACCCCTATTTCTAACTTATACCAACATTTTACATGATCATTCCCTATTTTTACACGCTCCACTCCCTATCCCATAAGTTCCTATCGCCCTTTCATCTAAACGCCTATTTTTAGTTGCTCTATATTAAAGAACAGGAGCAATTACCTCACCTATTTTAAACCCAATTTTATTTTTTATTTTTTCAGGAAACGAACAGAGGCAGATACATTCGAGTAATTTATTCACATTCCAGACAGCCAATAGAAACGAATTTAAGAGAATGTAACACGCGGGAGGGGAGCTTAGATTTATAAAACAATGTGACCTCTTGTACCTACAACAAGATAAATTGCTTACTAGACTTTACTTTGCCATAATTACCTAACAATTTACTAGGAAAGAAAATGACAATAGCTTCGATATAATTGGCTCTTCAGTTTGAAATTTACGTGTTTTCTTTTTTCTTTTTTCTTGTGTTTTTTTATTTATTCTTACTCCTTCCGCCTTTTCGTGAAGGCAAAAACTATTGTTTCACACATTTTCTACTTTTAAATTTTCAAAAACTGGTTTTCTCGTCACGTGAGGGGGGTCGTCTAACCTCTCATTGGCTCCTTCCATCGACCAATGGTGGACCAGTACACGGCTCAATAACATGGAAATGCCTACCCATTCATTATATTGATAATAACAAATGGTATGTCGTGCCTGGAATGCCTAACATGGTTACTTTTATTGGAAATAATTCAATGATTAGTAATATTAAATGGCCGCGAATTGAATAAATAATCGTTCGTGATTGGATAGAGTTTAATTCCGTTTAACTTTAATTGTGATTAAATAATACTAAAGTAGTGTTTTTAATCACAATTTGTGGGCGCAGCGAAGAGAGGCGAAGCTTATCTTTGTTGGGAAAATGTATCAATTTATGAGGAAATTACGAATAAATCACGCGTTAACGTGCTTAAAATGATGATTTTTGGATTCATTTAATGCTGTTTAACTTTAATTGTAATTAAATAATATAATTTTAGTCATATTTTAGTACTTAGTTATGAGGAAATAAAGCTTACTTTATAGAGATATTGAGTGAATAATATGGAAAATTATGAATAAATCGCGCATTAAAATGGTTAAAATGATGACTTTTAGGGTTAATTTAATGCTGTTTAAGTTTAATTATAATTAAATAACGTTAAATAGTACTTTTAATCACAGTTCGATGTGCTGTTATGAGGAAGGTGAGATTCAACTTTACAGGAATATTATACAAATAATAAGGAAAATTATGAATAAATCGCATATTAATATTATGTTTTTAAGATTTTCCTTAATGCTGTTTAAGTTTAAATGGGATTAAACATCATTAAAAAGTCATTTTCGCTACAATATACAATAGGACTATCTTTATCTTTGTTACAGAATTACATTAAATGTAAGAAAAATTACAAACACATTTTGTACAATCTAACTTAATACTAATTAAAATTAAATTCAATTTGCTTTAATTAAGATTAAATCGTGTTAAATAACGTTTGACGACAAAGCTTTGTATGCAAATTGATGGAGAAGATGAAATTATTTTGTGATAAATTACAAATTTTTTAAGGAAAGTTTTAAATAAATCTTACGAAAAAATAAAAATTACAATCGCTAGTTAATTACGTTTAACTGTAATTAAAATTAAACGCAATTAAACTGATTTTATCGCCATTTTTTAAACCCTTTTTAAATCGCAGCTTGAGTAGAAGAGATGAGTTAAGTGATAAGAAGGATAAAGTCCATCTTTTAATTAAGATAGAAAAATTAATTAAAAATTAATTTAAAAAAACGTTTTAATTAACATTTCTAACGTTAATTTTACATTATAAAAGTGACAAATTAATGATATTCCTTGTTAAATACAGGAGCTTGACTGTTTAAGTGATGCACTTCATCGCTCGTTCAAGTCAAATGAAGCATCAAACTTATTGGCTCTTAAAGTACTTCTAACACAAGTACACAATACTTTAACCTTATTTATATTATATTTTTACGTCATATATGTTAGGGAAAGTATAATGTAAACAAAGGTACTAATATATATTCATAAATTCCAAAAAAAACAACTCCAAATCATCTGAAAGAAAACGAGTTTGATTCTAAAAAACACCCACAACTGTGCTGTAGAACGTGGATTTTTTAGAAATTCGATGGTTTTGTAATCGCTGATTCAAAAAATACACTCAAATAAGTGTATTTTTTGAGTTGTTTGACATTTTTTGAAGGCGTTCGTTCAAAAAACACACTAAAGTATGATATAGAACGTGGTTTATTTGAGAAATTTGATGGTTTTCTAGTCACAGATTCAAAAAATACCTTTAAATAAGCTAAATAGATGGTATTTTTTGAGCTATTTAGACTTTTGGGAGGCTGTAGTTCAAAAAGCTCACTAAAGTGTGCCATAGAATATGGATTTTTTGGGAAATTTGATGGTCACAGATTCAAAAAATGCATTTAAATAAGCTAAATGGAGGGTATCTTTGTGAGCTATTTGACATTTTTAGAAGCTGTGGTTCAAAAAACACACTCTAGTGTAGCATAAAACGTGGGATTTTTTAATCACATATTTAAAAAACACACCTGCAAATACACGAGAAAATCCAAAATCAAAGAATTTTTAAGTGGACACTCAACCCCTTTTAAGGCCTCCTTGATAACAAGGGGGGAGGTGATGCTTAACCTCCATTTTCCAAAAAAATAAATAAATAAATATAAATTCCAAAAAATCGATATTATCCAAAAAATCTGATTAAATTAATTTAAAGAAAATCAAAAAAATAATAAATAAAAAATTTGATATTTTTTAGAGTCCAAAAAAAAAGGGGGATTCGGCGGCTACAAAGAAGTAAGAAGAGTTAGTGTATACAAGTGTGTATATGGGATTTTTTTGACGTGTTACGCCGACATTTTTATGTTCAATCTCGTGTTTCTTCATAATTAGATACAGCTGTTACGTCAGCAAAGAACTATAGTTACTCTGTCTAACTAAGTCGAAAATATAATATACATGGCGAATAATTCCGTGTAATAAGCGGCATCAAACGATTTCTTGATAAACAGACATACGAACGGTCAACGAACTCTTTTTACAACTTGATTTTTCCCGCACGCGATTAACTCTTTCTATAGGTGAGTCTTTTCTAATATAATATTTTTAAAAAATCTATACTATACGTAGATCCCGTATACGTACTTACATACGAACGTACACTTCAAAATTCAGATTTTTAAGTTATGTTTTATGTGAGAATTCGTTTAGCTTTTTGGAAGCTTTTATTTAAAAAGTGGGGATTTTTAGAGAAGTTTTATAGTAAAGAATAGAGAAAATTATCTAAAAACTCTAATTTTTGGGAGTTTTAGATTTATATATTTATTGTTTTTAGGAGTTTTTTAGATGTGCAGTTAAAAAAATTCGTCTAAAAAGCTCTACTTTGTGCAGGTTTTGAGCTACGTATTTGCATACGAACGTACGCTTTAAAAATAAGTTTTTGTAGAGAATTGTTGAGGGAATTTGTTCATTTATACAGAGAAGCACGTAAAAACTTTCTAATAAATTAGCAAATTTTCTTAAGAATCTCACACATAAGTGTAATTTAAAAAGATTATCTTAAGCGTACGTCCTGTATGTCAGCTCGAAGACAAATATATAAATTAAATTAAGATTTTTTTAGAATTTTATAAAACATAAACTATCAATTACCCATGGAATTAGAATTTTTAGATGATTTATTAAGAAAATTTTAATGCGAAAAATTAATCTAAAAAACTCGCAAATTTACAAATAAATCACATTCAAATTCTGGATTTCTTTAGAAACTTAAATTAAGTTAATTAAATTTTAATAAATAAATCTTTTGGATGTTGAAAGTGATTAATCTTCATAACTTTCTAGAATTTCATAATTACAATTTCGTGTTATATGTCCGATTATTATTATTATTATTATTATAAACAAGATTAGAATTTAGGTCAGACATTCCAGTTAATTGTCAGCATTTTCTTATTGTTTCCTGCAAAACACTATGGTAAAAATTCATTTTTAATGCAAATTTATCTTAGAAAATGAATTTAACTCTTTCATTTTCTAGAAATTCTCTTAAATTTTTAGAAAATTTGCGTGTTATTTTTAATTTTTAAGCAATTTCTTTATGTAAAAACTTTTTACATAAAATGAATTAAAATTATTTTAATTAATAAATTTTGTTGGGAATTTGTAAGGTGTTTGTTAAAATGAGTGTAAAAATTTCGGAAATTTTTTGCAATTTTTGAAATTTTTAAGATATAAAACATTTTAAAATACGTTTTTGGATAAGTTTTTTTGAAAATTTCTGCAATTTCTCGGAATTGTTTTACAATTTTTTGGAATATTTTTGCATTTTTGGGAAATTTTTTGCGTTTTCGGGAAATGTTTGCACATTTTGGGAAATTTTTTGCATTTTCGGGAAATGTTTGCACTTTTTGAGAGATTTTTTGCATTTTTCGTGAAATGTTTGCACTTTTTGGGAAAATTTTTGTCATTTTTTAATCTAATAAAATTTATTGAAAAACGCAGAGATTTAAAATTTTTAAAAATTCAAGAATTAGAAACTAAAATTGCACTTGAATTTTTGAAAATTTTTACTAAATTTTTGAGTATTTTTAGATTCTAAAAATTGCTTTAATAAATGGCCTAAAGATCAGTGCAGGCCTTAGATTTAGCCCTTAAATTTTGACATTTTTGAAGATTTATCATTGAATTTTAAGAGAAAATATCATCTCTGTGTTTTTTTATTAGATTTTTTTGCATTTTTAGAGTGCTTAGAGTTTTTTAGAGGACTGATTTGATTATTCGATGAGCAACACTCGCTACATCCATCTAAAATTAAACGAATGCTATTGATTTTTATAATATTTTAGCCAGTTATTTTCTAAGAATATATACAGTTAATCACTTCTAAACATAATTTTCTAGATGATTTTTTAGAAAATATTCAAAAATTTACTCTAGAATTTAAATTAGACCCTAATTTCCATGCAAAAACAGTCAATCAACAGTAATTTACGAAGGAAAACTGCTGTTCTCTACGAAGGAATCATGAAGTATTTTCAGTCGAACACGCTTGTAAGCTTAATTTTTAGATGACTTTTTTAGAAAAACCCCAAAAAAATCCCTGCAGGAATTAAACTAGAGCCTTATTTCCCTATATAGACAGTCAATCATCAGTTATTTACTAGAGAAAACTCCTATTTTCTATGAAGAGACCACAAAGTGTTTACATTTAAACACATCTCTAAACTTAACATTTTAAGCCATTTCTTAAGAAAAAAATACCTAAAAATCCCTGCAGGAATTAAACTAGAGCCACATCCCTGTACGAAAACATGGAAAACGTAGGAAGTATTTACCAAGTGTTGGTGGTGGAGAGGATACAAAAGTAACAACTGATGTCAGATTACTCAACAGTTAACAAAGAGGAGTCATTGGGTGAATTTAAGTCTGTCATTCTCAGAATTCCTGAAACCCAAGTCGGATCGACTTACAACCAAGACGACAGACATGTCATTAGATGGGCGACGTGATCATTCTGTCAACGTACTGTCAACGGTGGTCAAATTGTAGAAGATGTCCACTGCCCCTTAACTGGGTCCTACTGGCGCCAAGCATCTCACCCCATTCAAATATTCCCTCGTCCACGATCTTTAGGATTTTTCAGCGCTAATTGATGACGTTATATCGGGGGAAACGGGGGTCGAGACGAGTAAATGACATTAGAGGGGGAGGGGAGAGGCGAAGAGGGGTAAGAGTAAACCAAGCGACGAATACTTTCGAAGAAATTTAAGGTTGGAAATTGTTGTTTTCGAATGAAAGTTAATCGAAAGTTGTTATAGTTGGCTGAACGTATAAAATGCAATGGGAGAAAAGTTAAATTTTATCAGATTTTTCTTCCGTTTTCTTCGGAATTCGTGTTCTGTTTTATAAGATTTGTCTCGTAAGACCGTTTTTAAAGGCTTCTTTCTTCTTAAAATTCGACTTTTTTAACGGTTTTTTGCCTCAGAATTCGGTTTTTTCCTCTCTGTTTGCCTCAAAATTTAGTTTATTTTGCTTTTTTTCTCTTCAAAATTCCGTTTTTAGGGCATTCATAACACGAAAAAATGGGTTAAACATCTATATTTTCTCCAAACTTACCTTTAATTTGCATATCAAAATTTTATAGTTTTTTTGGATAATTTCAGGCAAAAATAAAAATAAATAAAATTTTTTAAATGTTATTTTTAGATGAAATCATTAAATTACATATTTTATGATTAAAAAGCATTCAAAAATTGCATCTTTTAATGCTTTCTTAGGGCATAAATGACACTTAAATCTGACGATAGTTTGGAAGTTCAAAGTTCAAATTTAGAAATTTAAAACCTAATCTTGGACTTCTAACTTAATTAATTCAAATTTAGACCTTCTAAACTTTAGCAAATTCATAAATTTGGCAATTTATTAACGATTAAATTAGCTTTACAAACGAATTTACTCGACTATATTCAGCATTTATATATGTGTAGAACCTCGTCACCTCTTCACTTTTATTGACGATCATTATAGAGGAATCAAAATTTAGGAAATTACGAGAAAATTGTGCACATTTTAGTAGTAAATTTGTTATTTCTTAACGCATATAACGCGCTTGAAAGTTTATTTCCCCTATATAACGTGCTTAAACCCTTACCCACTTTGACCAACTTCACGCGGAGATGTAGGACATAATTACACAACAACAACTACTGATCCACTTGAAATTATTTCCTATTTAAGTCCTAAATAGGATCAAAACTAATTTCTTAATTTAAATCCTATATATAAAAAAAAAACTAGTTTAGAAGGTTAAAACAAAGAAATAATTTCCTGGTTAAACAGGTGAAGTATCAGGAAAAAGACGAGCAAAAACTACTTTATTTATTGTTCTAGCACTGCTTTACTTAATTAAATTCTAATTATAACTGATTAATTATGAAATTTCACATAATATTCGAAAAAAAAATGAAATTTCTATTAATTTTCTATAAAAATTTCAATGAAATTCGAGGTAAAGTATCAGTAAGACAACTACAAAATCAACGCGTTTACTTAATTAAAATGAAGGAAATATTAATTATAACTTATCAGTTACGAAATTTCACGAAATATTCGATTCGAAAACGTAAAATTTTCATTATTTTCTTTAAAAATTTCATGGGAAAATATCAGGAAAACAGAGCAGAAACTACTTCATCCATTGTTCGAGTACAGATGTACAGTACTTAATTAAATATTAATTAACCGCGAAATTTCACGAAATATTTGAAGAAAAACGTGAAATTTTTATCAATTTCCTATAGAAATTTCATTTTATTTTGGCAGGAATTGTTAGAATTTCCTTCGAAAAACTTTAAAAGCCTTGTCGACGTCATAAATCACAGAAGGACCCTCCACAGATCGAGGGACAGTGTTAGTCGCCATGGTGGATGGAAATATTGCTTGTCTGGCACCGAAATTCTTCACTTTAATTAGCTAAGACGTGCGATCAGACGGATAGTGTCGTGTCGTTTCCAACATACACTCACTACCTGTAATTCCAGTTCCTTCCACTAATGATTCTTCGTCATCACGATGCGGACACGCCTGGTCGACAATTGTCCTCTATAGTCCTACTACTGCCTGCCCCACTCTACAACCTTATCAAATACTTAAATACAACCCACCCCCTAAATTTGCATACTTTTTTTGGGGTATTTTCAGTTTTAAAGTACCCTTTTCTCTGGGTTTTTATTGATATAATTTAATCAATTCAATTTATGGCCCTTTGCCTATGGGATCAATTTTTTAATAGTTTTATCCTTCTGGCGACCGATTTTACCACTTTTTTGAGCCTCTACCACTAACTTTTGTACGTAAAACTTAATAAATATAGTTTATGTTCCTTTATCTGTAGGATTTTAAGGATTGTTATTACCTTTTTTTTTAGTGTTTTTCCCTTCTAGAGACTGATTTTTTGAGCCTCTAAAACCATGTTTTTATAGGATTTTGGTGGAGAAATTTAGTAAATATAATTAATTTCTGTGCTTTATTTATAGGAATTTTGAATATTATTTTTAGATTCTTTAAAGAATTTTAGCCTTTCTGTAGGATTTGATTAACAAAATTAAATAATAATAAATTTAAAATTTTATAAAATTTATATTCCTTTGTCAAAAAATTATTATTCAATTTTTATCAGTTGTGTCCTTATAACTTTATTTTCCTACAGGTCTCATCAGTACGTGATGCTAAGTTCCCGTCTTTTTAAATTAAATAACTGTGTTAATAATAAAAAGTTGTCAGATATATCTATTAATTAGATGAATTTGGACATTATTAAATCCTTGTTAAACAATTAAATATGATCCTTTATTTTATAACTTGTAAGTATAGTTCCTTCCTCACTGTTGCCCCTTTCTGGCTCTTGTATATGTAGCTCCTTACTGTTCTAAACTTACTTGTTGCTCTTTGTAAATATAGTTCCTTTCTGTCTCTTGTAAATGTGGCTCCTTACTCACTGTTTCTTCTTTCTGGATCTTGTAAATGTGGCTTTACTCACTGTTTCTCCTTGCTTGCTCCTTGTAAATGTAGCTCCTGTCTGGCTCTTATAAATGAAACTTCTTCCTTTCCACAGCTTGAAAATGTAAATCTGTTTGCTCCTCGTAAACTTGTTTTCTCAAATTTGGAAATTGTTAACATAATCTTCACTCCAGAAACTTCTAAATCCTAATTTTTGAAGCTCTTATAAGCTCTATTCAATTCTTCTCTCATAATATAGATCCATAATTAGATCAATATAGCCACACTTCACTCCAACACAAGCATTTAACACATCTTTCTAGATTTTTAACTGCTTCTTTATAAAATTAAGAAAGGCCTAATACCATTTTTAATATATTTATCACCAATTTATCAGCTTAACTCTTTGCTAATTCCAAAAAATAAGTATAAATTTTCATACACAACCGACATACTTCTACATCTCATAAAGACATTTTGGCTTAAGAAATGAATTTTAAAAATGCTTTTAATTATTTATTTTTTAAAAAAATAACCATTAAACAAGAAGAAAATTACAAAATTAGTTTTAAAAAATCAATTTGTTTACATAGATTTAAAGATTATAGAGAAGGGAGGAGGAGGAGGAGGAGTGGAGGATGTTACGCTTGAGTCACGCTGTTGTATACACGCGCGTGTTCATCCAGCATCACGTTATCTCTTCATCTTCATTCGTCCGATCTCCAAAGCACATTGCAACAGATATAACTGATAAAAGTCATCCATATTCATTCAGTTGACTGCTGCTGGGACCAGATTTGCACTCCTACTCTTAATATGATTGTTACGACACTACTGGGGTTGACTTTAAGTGCTCTAACTTGATTCAATTAACTAGTAGGACCTATTATAGAAAGAGTGGTCGACAGATGTGTTTAAATAAAAATTTCCTGCCCACTAAAGAAGGTAGAAATCATTGTCATTTGTCATTATCCCTGTAGGGGTTGCTTCGTTCTTATCAAGATTTCTAAAGAAAGGAGCGTACACAACCGCAAAATTTGCTGTCATTATAATTCATAGATGTAGGATGATGTGTCTTTTTACTTTAAATATAATATAATTAATTAATTAATTTTAAATTAAATTTTTTTAAATTTTAATATAGAAAATGTTCGGCTTCTCCTTTCGGCTTCTTTGCATTTTTATAAGAGGAAGATGCCATTCAGGGGCTAAGATTATTTCTTCGTTTAATTCGTAAAAATCTGATATTTTTATAAATGTAAATGGCCGAAAATTATATAAAATTATATTTAACCCTTTGAAATTATTAAAATATCGTTTCTGATGAACATATTTTTTAAATTTAATGGATTAAATGTAACATAATATTTCCGAAAGGATATATTTTGTTTATCTTTAAACGTTCCTTATAAACATCTTAACCTTGCAAACTTGTCAGATGCAAAGTAACAGAAAATCATTTAAAATTATGTTAATATAATATCTACCAGATGTTTTCATAGTTTTTAATAAGATAAATTTAAAAAAAAAAAAAAACCTCTTATTAAGACTCTCTCCTATACCAAATTTAGCTAGAAAATAGTGGTCTAAAATTAGCTCCTACCCATCATTTAACTAAATTTAACTAAAAATAAATGTTACTCTAAATATTACACTATTTAATCTATATAATAAGCGGATAATTATCAAAATAAATTTTTTAGAACGTCTAAAACAAGCTTAGAAGTAAGTTGATAGGCTATAGAGTTCATCAAAATATTGTCTAATTTATCGTTTAAAACAGAGAAAAATATATAAATTTAGGTTTTTTTAAAGCTTAAAAATGTTTAGAATTTAAATTTACTGTAAATTTATATCAAAAAAGTTATATAATTAAGGAAATTTGATCATTTTTCCATCATCTATTCTAAAGATGCTAGTCCATAAGGATGTGGGATGATTAGAGGATGGCGCTTGTATGGTTTAATTAATCTTCAAAATTAAAAAAAAAATAATTTAAATAAAAACATTAAACTTTTTTAAACAGTTAAAACAGTTTATTTTATTTTAAAATAAAACTTTTCTAGCTTTAAGAACATTTTTCTGCGATTTAATGTAATAAGTATACTTTATGAAGAGAGAAACTTGATAAATTTATTTTAAATTATATTTTAAAAAATTAAAAATATTAAAAATTTAATTTTTAAAATTATTTTTAGGATATAAATTTTTAAAATTTCTGACTTAATGATACCCAAAAAACAAAAAAAAAGTAGTTAAACTATCAAAATCATCTCCGCATCTTTGACAGATCTTAAGATAAATCAGCATCCTCTTAAGAGACAAACGACTTTTTCTAGTTGATTTGCCTCTAAAATTGTCAAATTTAAACGAAATTTTAGTAAATTTAAGTAACTTTATATCTATAACAGGAGGGGAAATCTCTGTAAAAATCCCAAATATCTCTAAAATATAATGTGGATTTATTAAGACGAGAAGAAGAATGATTTTAATATCTTTAACATAAAAAGTTAGTTATAAATATTTATATAAAGAATTTTAAAATATTTATAATTTTTTAAATCTTTATAATTCTGAAGGAAAAGATACTTTTAAATTACCAAAATCCTTCTCATCACTCATAATTCTACATTTAAGGTAAATCAACATCCTCTTGAGAGAGGCATTCTCGTTAATTCTATTTCTTATAATGATAAATTTAAGGCAAATTTTAGTAAAATTAAAGTAAATTTACACTCCTAAAATTAAGGAAAACGCTGTATAAAAATAATTCATAAATTCATAAACCTTCAAAGAAAAAGATGCGGATCTAATTAAGAAGAGAGAGAAAGATGCTCGCTACATCTAACATAAAAAAAACAGCATGTATAAAGATTTTAACAGCTTCTATAAGTAATTTTATTATAGAAAATTATTGAAAACATTTTGAAAATATTAATAAAATGTCTCCATATTTTTAAAATATTTTAATTTATTAAAAATCTCTCTCTGCTTCTCTCACTCTACATCACAAAATAAATAAAGCAATCTTATAAGAGAGAGTTTCATATTAATTCCACGTGTAAAGGTAGTAAATTCAATCGAAATTTTAGTAAAAACTTACCTCTAAAATCGAGAAATCCTCTGTATAAAAAACTACTAAAAACTGATGCGGATTTATCACAAGATGAACAGGAGAGAGATTAACAATAGCGTCAATAAATAAGCATTCTTTTAAGGGAAAGTTTCTTATTAAATCCACATGTAAAAGTAGTAAATTCAATTAAAATTTTAGTAAAAATTTACCTCTAAAATCGAGAAAACCTCTGTATAAAAACCATTAAAGAAACAGATGCGGATTTATCACAAGAAGAAGAAGAAGAGGAGGAGGAGAAGGAGGAGAGAGAGATGCTAACATTAAAAAGAAGCATCAATAAAGATTTTAACAGCTTCTATAACAAATTTCAAACTTTGAGAATAAATTATAAGTTAATCCAATAGGAAATATAACTAATTATAAATCAATGAAGAGTTGTTAATACCTGTTTTGTTTTGGTAACGATGCAAATTACGTTGAGTTACGCCCTCGTAAACGGGATCTCCATTGACCGGCAAATGGCCAAGCGCATCGTAACAACCACTTACTATAGATCATACTTACTTAATTGCATTTCCTTGTTATATTCCTCTTTGCGCTGATGGCATTTCTTCCAATGGGATTTTGATAACAGGTCTCAGTCATCAACCAGATAGTATGTAGTGCAGTAAGGATATTAAATTTGGTGCGATGCGATGAGAACCAGAAGCCCTGCCTGCTTAACGTTAAAGTTGTTAAAACGATGGAATTAGTAGAACTGGCCAGATGCTAGTAAGATAAAGTTTTCCTCACCACAACCTGGAATCACTGCTATCATCGAGATATTTACTATACCCCCGACTTTTTTAACTAAAGTATGAGAAATAATCTTTGTGGAAATTTTTATGTTGATACCTTTACTCAATTAGATTTCTTGCGCTTTTTTTTATTATGGTCGTTAAATTGTGTTACGTGTAACCTGAGAAAAAATTCTGGGTGTTTCTACCTTATTAATCTATATATCTGCTGTGTATCTCTGTGTTTTTACGTATCTGTTTTATATCTGTCTTTCTGTGCGTGTTACGTGTATATCTGTTATTGGTTTCTGTTACGTACCGCTGTATATGTGCGTATTTTCTGTCTATGTATATTGTTACGGTTCCATTATGCATCCTTATATATAGCACATTATATATATATGTATCTCTTACGTACCGCTATGTATACTGTTGCGCTTCTAATATGTATTCCTATAAACCTAGCTATTATGTATACGCCTCTATGTAACTTTATATGGCTATTCTTCTATTATGCATCCCTATATATATTACATGTACTGCCTTATTAACCTATATATATTATGTACACTTATCCTTATTATGTATATATATTGTTAGGCCTAACTTATATAACCGTATGTATTTAATTTATTATGCATCCGTAACAGTTACGTGTCTGTATGTCTGATTTGTACGTCTATATATCTGTTATGTAGGCTATCTCAGTTCATTTTTTATTAACCTTTGAATTTTATGTATCTCTACTTGTGGAGTTATGCACTTTTATGTTACTAAAGTCATTGGTAGGATCGATTATACAATTCGTAAGCTATATAAAATGCCGCATATGCCTTTTATATATGTACAAACAGTAAAATATAGTTATACAAGAGTGCCAGAAGGACATTTAGCCCGAGCCTCACATTTAAAAAGCCTCGTGTAGCAGTAGCAATTAATACAAAACAAGCAAACAGGTAGTTACTGTTACAGTTACAAAATTTTATATAGAATATATACATTGCTATATATTAGGCACTATATGTTATTTGCCACGAATTACTTGCCGTAAATTAGCTGTTGACTAATTTATAATTTTAATACTTTCCACAAATTACTTATTAAAGACTATTTCCAACGATTGTTTCTATAAATTATCGGCTATGAATTAGTTATTGTAGGTTACTTGCAATGAACTAGGCCTACATGTAATTACTGCAGACTACTCGAAATGAATTGGTTACTACAGACTATATGCTACAAATTGGACCCTATAAGCTGTTTTCGATCAATTATTTACTATATCTGCTTGCCAAGAATTACAGGCTACTTACAATTAGGCCTTAATTGCTTACTATGGGCTTCAGACTACTTGCAATGAATTGGTTCCTGTAAGTTACTTGCTATGAATTGATTACTATAGGCTACTTGCAATGAATTAGTTACTACATCTGCTATGAATTAGTAACGAAATCTTACTAAAGACCATAAATTAGTTACTATTGTAACCTGCTACACATGATTAAGAGGCCTATAGTAGTCTATAAAGAAGTCTAAACAAGCCAGTTACTACAGACTTGAATACTATAAACCACGTAGGTCTACTACAAATTAATTTCTGTAGACAATATACCATTGAATCACTTACCATGAACCACTTATCGCGCTCATTTAATCATTAATTAAGAACTGTTAAATCCAATCGAACTTAAACCAGTTTAAATCAATAGAAACCGCTTATAATTTTAAAATTTAAATTTAAAAATAAATATATATATTTTTTCTTAATTTAAAAAAAAAACATATTTCATGATTAATTAAAATGAATTACAAAATTAGACCGTTAACTCTTTGAATTACAGGATTGTTTTTATCGTGTCTTTGATTTCTAAGATGACAGATTGATTAGGAAAAAGAAGAAAATATGAAATTTTATCTACAGGAAGAGAGTTTCATCATCACTTCTAGTTAAGAAAGTGAAGAGGAAGTTACTCTCAATGCTACACTGATAATCGTGTAGAGGGGTGTATGAGAGAGTGATTTAGACACGAGGCCCTAAAGTACTACTCGGTAGAGGAGGGCCTCAAGAGGGCCTTTTCCACTAACAAATAATTATAAATTTAAAAGCGCAAGGCCCTCGGTTGTAGGCCTACAGCGTGAGGCGCTACAGTTATAAGTGCAGTTCTGGGGTTTACTTATAAAAATTTAAAAATTTCAAATATAAAATCGTCTTATTTATTAATTATACAATATAAATTAATAATAATAATAATAATAATAAAACTCAGGAAGTAGCGAGAACAGTACTTAACTTCACCCTTAATTTACTCAGTAAAAATGCATTTTATAATAAAATGTATAAATTAAACTTATAAAATACAATACGAATTTTTAAAATTTCAATAAATAAAAATTCTAAATCTGTAAATTTATTTTTAAAAAAGGGAAAGAAAATGGAACGTAGTAAGGCGTCAATCAAAAAATACATGACGCGTGATTTTTCCACCTCCTTACCTGTTTCCCGACTGACGTCACAGGTTATAGAAGTAGTAAAGAGCAAGTAGCGGTAGAGCCCCGCCTCTTCTATCAACAGTCTCCGCCCAAACGCTGGTATACTCTGTCTATTATTGATGAGTGTTGGTGGGCCGCTAAGGCGGTTCTTTACCAATGTCACCGTCTCCATAAATGTTATACTGTAAAAGTGCTTTACGACTGACAACACATAACGTTATTTAGATATAATATTACATTGTTCGCTCGGCATTTTTTTTTCTTCCTTCTTTCTTACATGAACAATATCTTAATTACTTCTTCTTCCGAATAATGTTCGTATTGTTTTGTGTGTGTGTGTGTGTGGGTTTTTTTAATTATTCTTTGCAGGTTTATTGTGCTCTTTATGCGATTTCTTTATCCGTTTATGTCTTAATTAAAGAATGGTGTTTCCTTCCTTGAGTTTGTGTGTTTTTGGATGATTTTTTAGATGAATTTTCCTACTAAATTTGATGAGAATTTGGTATTTTCTTTGTTTATTTACGGTTTTAAAAGGATTTTTAAATGTTAATTAGCTTCTGTACGTGATAAAAACGGCTATTTCTTTGATAATTTGTGTTTTTTGGATGATTTTTTTTAGATTAACTGCTATTTATCTGTTTTTTCTAGATGTATTTTTAGATTAACTTAACTTCTAAATCTGATTGTTTTTAAATTAAAATTTCCTTTATTCAGTTGTGTTTTTTTTTTTAAAAAAAGATTTTAAATTAATTTCAGCTTATAAATTTGATTTATAATCTAACAAAGACTAATATTTTATACTTGTTTATTTTTTTGTGTGTTTTTAGAAAGGCAGATTTTGTAGGTTAATTGTACTTTCACATCTAGGTTTACGTGTTATTTTTAGAAGTATTTTTTAAACTTTGTTTATTATATAATTTTAATGAGTTTTAAAAGGGTTTAACTTACTAAAAACGATCGTCTACGATAAAGATTTGCATCAACAGTAATGCATCTTATCATCAGTTAAATCAAAATAATGCATCTTATAATACACCATGACAAAATGTATGGATCTCTATCATAATTTGTATCAAAAAATATGGAATCTAAATATCAATTGCAACAGAAAAATTGAGTTAAGTATCTTAACTCACAATTACATTAAAATATGCACCCATTAATCAGTTACAATTTTAAAAAATTGGATTTTAATCATTAATTACGTCAGAAAACTTGGATCTTAATTACATTAAAAGTGAATTCTAAGCATTATCTTCATCAGAAAATATGTATCCTAAATATTAGAGCTCACAATTTTGGATGCAAATGATCGTTATTTGCAGTAAAAATCAATCCAAGTGATCCTGCATCAAAAACTAAGGCTTATAATCCTGTTCCTTGCATCAGAAACGTGCATAAATTGCATCAAAAGATAATGTTCCTTATCACCCTTCTTTGCATGCACTTTATCATTATTTGCATTGAAAATGGATCATAGTAATTTTTCACCAGAAACTAAGGATCTTAATCCTCGAAGATTCTTCAGATTTCAAGGATCTTAATCTTTGTTGCATCAGAAACACGCATAAACTGCTCCAAAAAGAGTAATGCACCTTATCACCACTTGCATCAAAAAAAAAAAAAAATACACTTTGCTAGTTTTTTTTATTCAATTCTTACCATCCGACTGCCCTACTCTTAAAAGAAACACAATAAAAAATAATATATATCTATATATAAACTTTAGTGCAACTAATAAAACGTTTAAGAGTGCAGGGAACCAAATAGGCAATATGTTCTAAAAAATCCCATAGCGAGAGAGACATATATTTGTATTTAGACCTACTTAAAAGTGCTACGGATAGGAAAGTGTAGCGTGTGATAACATTACACACGAAATAGAGGGAATTGTTTACATAGTAAAAGCCTCGGAATTTCTAGGTATAGAATTACACAAATCGACTCCCTTTACGCTTCTAGCCACCAACCAACCACCTCAGTTCTGGAATACTAAAAATTCTCCAGCTATAGAATCATGTTACAACAGTCATAGCATGGCAATGCCCGGGAATTTTTGTTTTTACTTTCTTTCTCTCGTTCTTACCCTTATTGTTGTCGGTTCTTTTTGGGGGGAGGATTTAGAAAGATTTTGACCGGACACCGCGACTTGATCCTCTTTCACACAAGCTTCTTTGTTCTGTTTCCACTAATTGAGAATGTAATTAACTTTGTGTAAGTTAAATGACAAATAAGTTTGTGTGCGTATGTGTTTCCCCCCCCCTCTTCTGTTCATTCGATCCTTGTCGCTGATAAAATTTATTGCATTTTAATAATAATATTTTTAAATATTAGTTTATAAAATTAAATTAAATTTTATTTTTTTATAACATTTTTATTTGTATTGTGAAGTCTTTAAAATATTTTATTATGATTAAATTTTATATCTTAAAGTTATTTTTTGGTTTAAAATTTAATTTATAAACTTGTTTTTATTCTAAAATTTAATTCGATGTTTTAATTACTTTAATGCTTTGTTTTTAACTTTAATTACGGTTTAATTTTGTTCAGTTTCATTTTTAATTCATTTACATTTTTAAATTTGTTCAATTACAAGTTTAATTAAGTTCGGTTTCATCGCTTTAATCTTAATTTCGTTCAATTTCGATCAATTTCATTTAAGTATCTTAATTATATTCAATTTCACTTTAATTTCATTCAGTTTCACTTTAATTAAGTTCGATTTTAATTTAGTAAAGTACATTAAACAATAAAGCGATATTTTTAATGAATTTTTTTTAGAGAAATAATTCTTTAAATTTATTTTTTTAAGTTAAAAAAATTAAAATAAAAAAAAATACATATCAATGCGTAAAGATTTATCGAAGGAAATAGATCGATGTCACGAAAACGTTTTTTAAATGTTCAAATATCATCACAGATGTTTTGCAATGTTGCCTTTTTTTTCTAATATATACTTTAGAGCAATGATTGATGTTAACTGTCTAAATGCTTTGATGGCGGAACTTTGTCAAATGACGTCAGTCTCTTAGTTAACGAGGACTTCTCACACACACGCACACACAGACACACATACACACCGCACAATTTTCCACCTACGCACATAATGTGTAACCTTACACTGAAATTTTGAAGCTAGAAATCATCTTAGACTTCATATAATATGGATGACAATCCTTGCTAAGGACTGATCTTTCGTCCTTCTGAAAAAAAATCGTGTGTTTTTTTTATTGTTTATCGGTGATAAGAATCACGTTTATCAACAACTTCTTACCACGTATAAAACCAAAATTTAACAATATTTACAAACATTTTCGCTTAAAGTAATTTTTTAAAAAAACCTCCGAGTTTTTTTAAGAATAAATTTTAAAAAATAAAAAAATTAATTACCTCCAAAGAAAAGTATTATTAATTACTTTAACATTATCTGATTAATTTAATTACTTAATTTATTTTTCAAGCTTAATGATAAAGTGTTTTTTGATAATTTATTACGGTTATTATTGTAATTTATTGAAGTGTTTTTATATGTAAAAAAAAAACATGATAAAATATCCTCAGCTGAAGGTTACTTGATAAAATATTCGTTAAATAAGGTAAAAAATAAATAATTAATTTTTTATGGCTTGAATATGTTCAATTAAAACTTTAATTTAGTTCAGTTTCATTCATTTCTGCCTTAATTTAGTTCAGTTTCAGTTTAATTCATTATTGTCTTAATTGTGTTCGATTTCATTTTTAATTTCGTTCAGTTTCAGCTTAAGCTGAAACTGAACGAAATTAAAAATGAAATCGAACACAATTAAGTTAACAACGATAAAACTGAAACTGAATGAAATTAAATCTATTGTCATCTTAATTTTGTTCAATTTCATTTTAATTCTTTGTTTTTTTATAGAGGCCTTGTTAAATTGGCCTTGTTAAATTGGCCTATTGCCTTGTTAAATGGCGTGATAATCTCTCATCTAGTCGAGGCTTTATTTATGTAAATATAAAATAAAAATAAAATAAATAATTTTTATGACTTTATAAAAATGATAAACATCAAAAACTCTTCAAATAAAAATTAAAGTTTATTGTAAAAGGATATTTTCGACAATAATACTGTATAGAGAAGAAATCACTAAACGTGATTATGTATTTTAATATAGATCTAATTAAAAACAGACAGATGAAATGTGCCTTGTTGTTGTTGTTGTTGTTTGAAATTTTTTTCATAGGAACCACATAAGTTTCCTTCATCACAGCGCCAAGTATAAGAATTACAAACGAATTATTCATATATCTGCTGTATATACACACACATTATATATATATGTATAGCTTATGTAAGACAAACCGCATTTATACAATATTTTTTGTTGTTTTTATCGCAATTTCCTTTCTCCTCACATCTTTATACACTTTTTGGAAATCAACCCGAGGCATTACAATAATAATTTAATTGAACACGAAAGAAAATGATGTGTATAAACGTTACAGATGTGGTATGCAATACGGGAGCACTTCAGAGCACTTTCTGTTCATGGATCGTGTTTCAGTTCCAATGCCCAGACGTGTTGTGGCCATCCAGTTCTTCCTTTCGATTTCTTTTCTGTTCCGTTACCTGTTATGAGGTTTGCCTAAATTAAAAAATAAAATAAAATAAATTTTTAAAAATTTTTGTATCTAATCTATACAATTTAGCATCTATAGAAAGGTTAGATTAATGTAAGAAAAATTGAATTAAACTGCCTTTAGATCTAAGCTAGATAGGATCAGATCTAATTTCATTCTGTTTGATCATAATAGGTGGAGTCAGTGGAGAGAGGGGGGATGAAGCATGCAGCTGTTTCTATCTAGGAAAAAGAAAAAGCCCTACTTTGTAAAACGTGTGTCTACTAGAATTATAAGTTATTGTAGAATGGTTACGAAAATTCTTTAAGAGTGAAAGATTAAACATTTCATGAGATGATTTATTGTTATTTTTAAAAGTAGAAAATAGTTTTATTTGGATTATCCCACAGTATATCATACAATCGATCCACCTCTTGTTTTCTTTTTATATAAAATGGTAAAGGAGAAAGAAAAAAAGTGATTTTTTGATGGCGGAAGACATCCAGACACATGGAAGTCCATCCTCATCTCGAGCATCAATAAGTCAGGAGGCAACATCCCGGTTGTCATAGCAACGGTTGGCATTGGTCCAATCTTGTGCTGTTTTTCTCTCAATAGGCAGTCAATTTGTCGGGCATTAGAGCACAGTACATTTTGCTAACAGCCTTCACTCTGGTTACCAAAGTTTATTTGTTTGGGTAGTTCTGTACTAGTTTGCTTATGCATCATTTCCGAATTTGCACCCATTTTTATAAATATTATTCTTAAAGAATCAATCATTTTACCTAACCAAAAATAGATATTATCCCTCACAAACGGAGTTTCCATCATTAAAATTTTGGTTCCATACAAGAAAATTACGTTATAGAGTAAATAAATGACGAATAAATCAATAGAAGGGAGGCAGCAAGCTTAGACAAACAGTAATGTTTTGTATTGTCATTCTATCCAAAGATTGGTATGGGATGTATGCGGCAGGTGCATAATATCTGTAGTACATTGGTGACTTTAACACTAAGGAATTTAATAAGGATTTTAATGAGGATTACCAAGAACAAGGCATGTGTTGCCTTGTTCTTTTGGTAATCCTCCATAACACAGAAAACCAAAATTTTTACATTATTAAATTGAAAAATGTAATATTTTAAGTTACAATTTTGATGAACCATATTATACAAGAAAGCATTTTAAACTTTCGTAACATTTGAACAAATGAATTTGTATAGAGGCAGGAGAACTACAAGAACAAAAGATAGCTTATAATTTGACAAATAATCTAAAAAATATTTTAAAAATTTAATTTTTAAGTACTAAAAGTCACATTCAATAAGCATACTGATCTGACTCTAAGGCCTGTTGTTATAGCCTTAAGTTAAGGCCTTTATACACCGTAAAAAAGAAATTCCCCAACAAAATTAAATAATAAAATTAACTTCTTTCAACAGTAATATCTATCAAAATAATTCAAAAATAATTTTAACTTCCATTACAAGCAATGGACGTGGGTAGAGGAAGAAGAGGAACTCATTGAAGATTATAGGCAATAAATAAAAATTAAGCATAGTTTTAAACTGTCCAGCATAATTTTTACAAGACAGAAAAATTACAGAATAATATTACAAGATCATAAACATCAATTGTCAGAAAAAAGTACAGGGAGCAGTAATTTCAGTTAACAAAACTTATAATGTCTTTGTAGGTTCGTTTGTAGATATATCTTTGATATAATTGACGTGAAACGAAGCAGATGTATCCCAATGGGATGAACTGTTTTTACTTGTTAGCGGTCAGGCAGTTTTGATAAATTGTCAAGTGCAAGAAATCTTCTAATTCGTTTCGGGAAATCCTTTATACTTAACTGTTTTTCTTCCCCTTCCTTCGTATTCTCCCTATCTATTAATATTGATCAATTTTTTTGAATGTATCTTTTGATAGATGTGTTTATTCTCATCTCAAAAACCGTAAGAATTTCTAGATAAAAATTCGAGTCGAATGAATAAAGATCTAAAATGAAACCAAAATTTATATCGCGTAAGGTTCTAGAATAAATTTAAAATTAGTTTAATGTAAAATTAAAGGTTCTAGAATAATAATCGAGTCATATCTTTGTAATTGTTTCTAGAATAAAATGTCCCAAAAACTATAGTTTGAGTTAAAATCTATTTCGAATCTGTAAATATTGCAGATAAATTTTATTTTAAAATCTATAACAGTTTTAGATAAAATTCATTCCACTTCTATAACTTCTAACTTAAATTTATTTTAACTCTTTAATACTTCTAGATAAAGTTATTTTATATGTAAAACAGAACTATGAAAATATCTTAAATTTATAACAGTTCTAGAATTAAATCTACAAGAAATTATTCTAACGGTTCCTATTTCAGTTTTATAAATGGTTCCGATTGAAATCTGTAGCGGTTGCACAAATCTATAAGACACAAGATCAAATGAATTTAAAATTTGAAATAGTTCTAGAATAAACTCTTCAATAAATAAGTAAAAATAACGGATTTAATAACTTTTCTAGTTAAAAATCCATTTCAAATTTTTAACGGTTCTAGAATGAAATGTAGAGTAAAAAATTCTATAAATAGTTTTGATTAAAAATCCATTTCAAATTTAAAATACTTCTAGAATGAAATCTACAATAAAAACTTAAAAATAACGGATTTTATAACGGTTTTGATAAAAAAAATCTATTTCAAATTTCAAATAATTGTAGAGTTAAATCTAGAATAAACGATTATTAATAACGGATTTTATAACGGTTCTACTTTAAAATACAGTTGAAAAATTTATCAGTTTTAGAATAAAACACGAAATTTAAACGATAATATAATAAAATTCAAATCAAATCAAAGCTAAACAAATTCTATAAGATTTTTAATATGTAAAAAAAATCTTAGATTAAAAAAAAATTAGAAGAAAATTCGAAAAAAGAAGAAATCACTGTCATAAATAGTGACTATCCCTATCACAATGTCCATTAATGATTATCTAGCAGAAGCTAGATGATTTGCAGAACCTTTTCCAAACGATGACTGCAAGCCTGATAAGAAGAAATGACGAATATATCCATTCACCTTTAACTTAATTTACACAAAAAATATATATATAGATACATGTGATAGCAACTCAAAATAATTTACGTTTGTTTAAAATGTATAGATAGAATTTATTATTTTTTGAATAAAATTGGGGGGAAATTGAGATGTTTTTACAGGCAAGAATTTATTTACAACAATAAAAAAAAATTTCCCTATCTGCCATCTTGATACTTTGTTCTCGTCTTTATATGGAAACTCGGTAATAGATTTCTATCAATGGTGGCGGTTTAAAAATCGTTTAAATTATAAAATTGTAGGAAAAATAATGTAAAATATTTTATTGTTTTGTAATTATTTTAATTTCCCCCCTCCCTGTATTATAGAATAATTTGTTGTGTGTGTTTCTTTAGACGAGTTATAGAGAAACTTCTTAAAAAGATGCTTCTTTTAAGAAATTTATTATAAAATAGTAAATTATTATGGATATTTTTAGATGAAAGGAATTAAATTGTTTATATTTTTATTATTTTTACGACACAAGAATGATCCTAATAACTTATTACACTCATTTTTATACCGTAACTTCTATAGAAAGTCGGCCATTTTGTTTAGATTTCAAAATTTAATGAAGATAAACGAATTCTAAAAAATTTAAAGTTTATTTTTAATTTGTTTTACATGAAATTCTTTGCATTTTAGATTTTTTTTTTTTTTTTTTTTTTTTTTTATGGCTTTGCACCTAAAAATCCACTCTGTTGCATCTCCTTACTTCAAATAATGGCATCTAACTTGGACTTTTATAACCATACAATTTAATTTTTTGCAAATTTTAAACAGAAAGTATACTGTCAAACGTTGCAATTCGATGAATATTAACACTTTAAAAATCGATAGTGTAATTATAATTTAGGGGGAAAGGATAAATACCTCGCCAACAGCTATCCATTACAATGTTTACCGCATCCTCATCAGGAGACAAATGGACTAATTATGAAGTTTTTAGTGGTTTACGCGGAACAGGCCATCAATCAGCCATTAATTTGAGTGGAAGAGAGAGGAGAAAGACATTGGACCAAACAGTCCCTACAGGCGACAATACAGACAGTAAATTCGTTACTTAATTCAATTTGGCCAACGTTTGGCCATCGTGCACCAGACCACGGCCTCAACTGATTCTCCCTAATTCAATTACCTAGCATATCATTTCTGTTATCGCATTGGAGGGAAAAGCTATTTTCTCTCTTCCAATAGGCTCTCATTTCTCTAAGCTTTGTAGTGTTATTCTTTTACTTTCTGAAGCACCTCTGCAACGATTCGCAGATGCAATATCTGGATATGGTAAAGATTTGTTGACTTTTAAGTAATTCGGATGTTTTTTCTTATCGTTATACTCTTACTATTTTCCATTTTTTCTATAAAAAAACACACAATAAAAAAAAAACATATATAAATCTACCGAGCGTGGTTCTCACTTAGTTTCAATCAGTAAAAATTCAGGAGTAACTATAAAAACTTCACGGGAGCCGAATTTATACATTTCTTTCTCCATTAGAAACGATGGTAATTGCATATTCTGTTGACTGCAATATCAAATTAAACATATTTAATATGCAAAAATCGTTCGTTGCCTAATTTTCCTAAACGTTAACGGCTTCGAATATTGGCTGTTTAAAAGAACTTACGATAATGTTTATGTTATAATTCTGTTACGATAAAAATATATCTATATACATTTATATATTAATTCTAGTGATAATATTCTACTGTTAAATATCACGAATTTTTATTTTATTTACTCAATTTTCCGCATTCCGCTACTTTATTTTACTCTCAATTTATCTTATCCTAAAACTTCACTTCATCCTGCATTATTCCAAATTTGTTTGTCCTGATAATTTATTCCAAATTTGATTATTCGGACATATTTTCTAATCAAAAACACAGTTTCTGTCCATTATAAACAAGCAATTTATCAATATATAGGCCTAAATTTAAAAAAAAATCGATTTTAAACTAATAAAAATCGAGTAAATCTACATCAAACATATTTTTTTAACTAAAAAAAAATACTAATTTCCAACTTCTAAAGGCCTATTTTAGGTTAAATCATTAAGAAAAAATGGGTTTAAAAAATGATATTTAATTATATAAATAATTAAAAAATAAAATAAGCTATCAAAGTGTTTGAAAGAGAATTTTTGTATCTAAAAAAGAAGAAAAGACCTACTTTTTTCATTGAGAAGTCGCCAGAATTATGTAGGCCTAAATAATTAGATGTGCTTGAAGAGTAATATTCGGACCGCCAAGTTCCGTCTCTCAGAGCATTCTGTAAAAATACAAGCCAACGCCAAAATATCAGAACAATTTAAAAATTCCTTTTTTTTTTAATTTGTTTTTTCTTTTTTTTTTTAAATTTTAATTTATAGAAAATTAAAATATGTTTAAATCTCAGCGCCAAGTATCGGAATTTCGAGCCATTATTAGCAGCTAAAATTTATATAAAAGTTATGCGCCAAGTAAGGAATCTTGAAAAAACCATTCTGATTTTAATTTTATATAAACATACGCCAAGTAGTAAATTAATCTGTAGCATTTAAAATATGTTTCAGATAAGCGCCAAGTATTAAATTTGAATTAAAACCATTCGATTTTTAATTCGGGACATTTAAAATAGGCTTTAAAACTCGGCGCCAAGTATAGAATTTCCAATAAAATCTTCTAACTTTAATTTACGACAGTTAAAATTTATTTAAAATTCAACGCCAAGTGTAAAAAAAAAAAAAAATTGAAAATTCTTACATTTTAACGGTTTTTCATTTTTAAAATTGGAATAATTGTTAATTTCCAACACAAGGAAAACACCGAAATGCACTCACTTTAATCATTTAGGCCTTAATTTTAACACTGGCTACGGACAAAATTATGCTAATTTTACTTAAATTATAGGGAAAAAACATTATATGATAAAGAAAATAGAAGGCCTATCATATATATTTAATAGATTATTATTAAAAATAATCATCTACTGCTTAAATATCTACGTACTAGTTAATTTTAAGCATTTTTAAACTTCTAAACAGTAATTTTCTTTCTAAAAAGTTAATTATTACATGTTTCTTGGTCTCTTATATAACCTTACAAGATCATACGACCTAAGTAAGAATTTTAAAAAATACATAACAAAATTTATTTGATATCCAAAACCATAATATAGATATCACGTTTCATAACACACACACATTGTATTAATTCTTTACTGATGAAGTATCTGCTATTTTTTTTTAAAGAAATAAAATACAAGATGAATGTGGAATGCTAAACACGCTTACAAACTTGAAAATTACTTCCAGATAATGCTACAAATCGATTAAGTTTAAGGAAGATCAAGATGCAAATGATCGATAAGTTGTATCAAAAATAGAAATTTATTCTAAATATTGATAATGATATTGATTTTTTAGGTTATTTTTTGAAATAAGAGGATATATATTAAGTTTTAAGTGGATAAAAGATTAATTTAAATGGACTAGAATTAATTTTTTAAATAGTTATAGGCTAGATACATAAGCTTAGTTCGTAAACCGGAGCTGTTATGTTACTGAAAGCAAACATAAATCATTAAAAAGAATCTTTTTTAACGTATCACTATCAAAATCGGGTAAGATTAACAGTTACAGAAGCAATATATTTATTGCTAATCATTTATGTAGTTTTAGAGCATATTTCTAAAACGGATAGGCTCTTTGCCAATGCTAAGATTCGTTTTAAAGGAAGAAATTTTAAAGTATTTTACTTAATAAACAATTATAATCACCTCCAGGCTTCGGGAAATTTTGTTTAGAATTGTATCTTTAGTTTAAACCGAAATTAATACTGAATTTAAACTCTAAAGTCACTAAAATTGTTCTTAGCAAGTTTTTCTATTATATGTAAATTATTTTAATTCAATAATTGAGTTAGTAAATCTTTGGCATATAAATAAAGTAGTCTATAAACTATCAAACAGTTCCAAGAAGAGAATAAAAATAAGATAATTTATTAAAAGTAAAATGATTTTTTTGAAAAGGTTAACTGATAAATTTCTTTTTATAGATTTAATTTATAGTAGGCCTTTAAAAAATACATATTCTAAGTATTTTCTGTTCTAGAATAAGCTCTTTTTTTAAGTATTTAAATCAATATTTTTATAATAATAGAATTTTTTTAAATTGAAGATTAAAAATATAAATTGTTTCCTTTCATTTATAGATAAAACACAACAATGAAATTTTCTAGAATAAATGAAATTGATTTGCTTTAAAATGAATCCCTTTCATTAATGAAACTTATTGATCTATTTCATTTGTTCTAGAAGTTTCATTGTTGATATAGATTAGTTTTAAAATGAATTCATTTCAAACAATGAAACGGATTAGTTTTAAAACTGATTTATTTCGACAATGAAACTTCTAGAATAAATGAAATAGATTGATTATTGAAAGGGATTTATTTTAAAACAAATCCATTTCATTTATTCTAGAAAATTTCGTCATTAGTTTAGGTTCTAGAATTTCAATTTTTCTAGAATTTATGACACTCGAAAAAAAAGTCAAAACAAACTCTTTCACACGTTAAAAAAGAAGCAGTTACACGACTATTTATACCTTTATCTTATACAATTTATATATAAATTTAAAATAAACAAAGTCTGGACTTGATACATTTACGAATCAAACAATAGATAAAAATCAGTCAAGCTTAAATATCGCCAAAAAACCCCTAAAAAAATAGATTATTTTAAGCTAGTGCCTCCATCTATTGAGTAAAATTCAAGATTTAATACCCAAAAAAACAAAATAGAGGTTTTTTAAGTGAAAAAAATAGGTTCAATTCCAATTTCTAACTTTGAATTTTAAAAAGTCTTCTATAAAAATAAACATATACAATGCAATTAACACGGCTTTCGCTTATTTTATGAATATATAAAAGTGTATAAATATACTAATTTTTTTGATTTTATGGCTGAAATTCTTGTATATACATAATAAATTGAAATTCGAAACCATAATGGATATATAAACATAAAATGTGTGATATATACCGAGATGAATCATCAATGCAGTTGCTTAAAATAATAATTCTGAAAGAAGAATTAAGTAAAATGTAAACAATAATTTAAAAAGAAATAAAAAATAAAAAAATATTCTATTTTCTGTACTCTTAACCAATGTTTTTATTCTTTGATTTTTTATAATTTTTTTAAGGGAAAACTTATATTTACAACGCTAAATTTATAGATTTTTTTCATGTTTATTTTAAATTTTATCGCTTCTAAAAATTCTAAATCGGTTCCTACGAGGTTTAAAATATATTTTTTAAGCTTTTATATTAAAAATAATATATATAAATCTAATTTTTTCTGTTTTATTTAAGATAAATGCACCATATTTAATATAATTTAGAATAAAATGCGTAAATTAGTTTTTAGAATTTTCATTTTTTTTTTATATGTTCGAATGGGAGATTTGCATTTATAAAGCCTTTTTTTTTAAATTTTATCGCTTCTAAAAATTTTAAATCGATTCCTAAATACGTTTTAAGAATTATATATAAACCAAAAACTATAAATATACATTTAAAAAAAGTCCATCTGTCTGATTCATATAAGACGAATGCATACACATTTCTTAATATGATTTACTTAAGATCTGGGATAAAATCCTAGGATTAGCCTTTACGAATAGATCCTATTGCCTAAGAAATATGATACGTCTTGTAAAAAATAAAGAAATAAAATAGAAAAATATAAGAAATTTCTGTCAGGAAAGATTGAATAGGCTTTCCATCATATCTTGAGTGGATGCGATACTACAGTAATTGCTGGGTTCGATTTCGAAAAAAAACAAAAAAAAATCACTAAAAAAAACCAATGTTATTGCCTTGATAAAATACTTTATAAAGATTATTATATCATACTTTATAGTAAATTAAATAAAATTTAACAATATAAATATATATGTTAAATTCTATAAATTTGAAAGATTAGATAGACGATATTTCCCCCCTTATTTTTCTAAAAGATTTCAAAAATTAAATAATCAAATATCTGTTATTGCTTTTAGAATAAAGAATTTATAGATATTGGCTCAGTAAACTTACATTTTTGCATATAAAATATATTAAAAATGCTCTTAAAATATAATAAAAAAATTGTAGATAAATTCCTTCTGTAAATAATTCTTATTGTTTTTTTTTTATAAATATATATTTAAAGAGTATTAAAAAAAGAAAGTTCTAGATTTATTTTAAAATTTGTAGAAAAATTCATATTTAAAATTGTATCAATTTCGTAATAATTAATGAAAATGATTACATTGTTACGTAACACATAAAAGATTCAATTACAATTGAAACTGATTAAATAGTAACAATAAATGCTGATAAATTCTAGAAAATATAAATAGAAATTGATAAAATTCTCTATAATTTATCTAGAATTTTTAATTTTTTTAAACATATATTTTCGTACATAGACAACGCTTTACGGCTTAGCTTACGGCAAATAAATAGTGTTAATGTTCTAGAAAGCTTCAAAATATTCAAATTAATTATTGAAAAAACATAGTTAAGAGGATAAAACACCAGAATTTCAATTATTAATTATTCTAGCACAATCGATCTAGAAATTTCGTTCTTATCGAAATTATTCTGTGTAGAATTTATCGTCACGTATTAACGAATTCTAGAAATTCTAGACTTTGATTAAAATTAAATTATTTTCGATTTGAAATAATTAAAATCTTCGAATAAAAAATTATAAATGTATAAGGCCGAAAATAGCATGAAAATTCCGGCCACATGCTGCATATTTCTATTTGTATAAACTAAGCGAATGATTTAGACTAAAGATATTATTTATTATTCGATAAACATCTATTAAAAATAATCTTTTCAATAATATTTATTTAAGAATTTTTATAATCTGTACTTATCCGTACTTAGTTCTAGAGAAATCGAAAAATAAAAGAAGAAAAAAATAGTTGCAATAAATGAAGTAGATCAAGGAATGTCGTCTAGAGTAAAATATATAAACATTAAACTAGATTTTTAAAAAAGGGGTCAAAGGATTATCGCTTATTGAATAACAAACCTCATCATTAGTTTCCTGTCAAAATTTTGGATAAAGTACACTTCCAAAGATAGAATTAGTACTAGGGTGTTGCTTGCTTACGTCACTTATTGTTTACAGTATTGCTTGGCCTATTGTTTTATACACTGTATAATACTACTACTACTATAGGGTAGTGTGTTGTCTATGGTTTGATTTAAGTAATAATACTAAAATACTTTAGTATTATTATATGTAATAATACTAAAGTATTTTAGTATTTAGTATTAGTATTATATACTAATATGTAATGTCTAATGAACTAATGTATAGAGTATAACAACCAATAAGACAAGAGATTACTTAGTAATTTTTTCGTATTACTGTAGAAGTGTATACTACTACTACTACTACTACTACTACTTATAATAATAATAATACTTGTAATTTAGTATTATTACCATGTTTTATAGTAGTAGTATCTATAGTAATACTGAAGAATTACCATAGACAGTAATCTCTTATCCTATTGGATATACATGCTTTAATATAAGCAGTATCATTATGTTATTGCTTTTACTATTGTTTATAAAAGTGCTTATACGGTATATAATATTACTTCTACAGTAATAAAACGTTTTATTAAATTATTACTATAGCAGTAGATAAACAGAAAATGGATATTGCCATTGAAGGAGGTCAAAAGAAGTTTTGTTATTGGAGAAGCTGTTAGTGTGGAGCGTAGCAATATGATTCCAATTAGGGTTCCGGACGGTTGAGGTCAATTTGACGGTTCCATCACCCCCTGAGTTTATAACAGGACAGCTATTGTTGAAGACTCAACAAGTGTCACACTATTTTTAGCTGTCCAAAATCAGTCAGTTGTGCAACAGGCTTGTGTAGAATGTGCTAATTCCTGTCTCCGTCAGCTTTCATTACTTGACACTTAGTCTCGGTGACAGATATGTTTAGGAGAAGGAAAAAAACCAAATCACAAGAAGCCGACTTCAAACTTCCGCCATCAAAATATTTTTTTTTAATTTTTTTTCTTTCTATGCTTTCTCTAGTTGCTCTTGTCTGTCACTTTTTGAAGACTCTTTTACAAAAAAAAAAAAAAAAAAAAAAAATTCATAAAAATACTGGGCTAATATGCTCGATTATGGACACATTTTTAAATTTTGGCTCCCTGATTCTGTAATTGTATTGCTTACAACGTTGCAAAAATGCTTAAATCATTTATTGTTTACAATATTGCCACTAGCACTGCTTATTGCTTAGAGAATTGTACTGAAATATTGCTTTATAACACTGCCTATTGGTTACAATATTTGTTATAGTATAGCTTACAATATTGCTTATTGCTTGGGATATTAGTTATACTAGTGTTTGTATCATTAAAACTACAATTGTATTTTTTTTTAAAACTAAATATTCAAGCCAAAAATATATATATTTCACACAGTTTTTTTAAATTAACAAGCATAAGTACTTGTATGTTGATAAGTTAATAAAGCTATCATCAATTTTCTTAAGAAAAGCCCCTCAGAAAAAACCTTAATTCCAACTCAAAATAAACTTTAATGATTCATAATTTAAAAAAATAGAATTAAATATGAAATTCAAGACTTAAAAAAGTCTTATGTAGGCCTTCATTTTCTTATTCTATCGGATCGAGCCTATATAAAGAGTAGCAAAGATAATAATAAATAAATCTGCTAAACACTCTTACACTCTTAAATATTTTTATTTTCAAGTTTTAAGAAGTCGTATCGTATTTCTACTTAGTAATTAATTTTAAAAGATTTTTCTTCTTTTATCGACCTAGTCAAAAATAGAATTCGGTTTCATTCAATGGACCTTTCTATAGCACTAAAGGATCATATGATATCGAAAGAAAAACAACAACAACGAAAAAATATATATTTTATTACGTTGCCGTTACTCCAAATTTAGATTTAATACTCCATAAGACTTAATAATCTTAACTAAAACTTAATAATTTATAGTTCTGCACGATAATACTAAAACAGTAGGCTACTGAACAAGACTAAGCGCTTTATAGTCCTGCACAGGACTTAATATATGAAGGGTCGACAATCCTGAGGAATTTCTGCTGTTCACAGCAAGCTAAAATGCTTTCAACTAAGACACTACTTCATACTCTTGTATAGGACTTGATACTCTCAACTAAGACCTTTAGTCCTTCATAAGAGAATACTCTCAAGTAAGATGGTACTTTTATAGTGTTAATATTTAGCCAATATTTAATGCTCTTAAAAATACTCCAAAAAAAAGCAAAAAAAGTAAACAAAACTCGACATTTGGACTTACAATTTCTTTTCTCCTCCTCTCTTCTCTAGACTCTAATTTTTTGGTGAGTTCCGCTTTGAAACCACCTTCCGGTGCTCTTCCCGGATCATCTTGAGCTAACAAGTCCATAAGATAAGCAATGTAACTAGTAGCGAGTCTCAATGTTTTAATTTTTGATAATTTCGTATCAGCTGGTACGTTTGGAATGCAATCTCTTAACTCTGCGAATGCATTGTTGATACTTAGTGTCCTCCTTCTTTCCTTCCTGTTTGCCGTCACTCTTCTCTTTACCACGCGCACTCCTTGATGCAACTGAGTCTCTTCCTGTACAATCATGCCATTCTGTGCCACGGTTAACTGATTGGGGCTCGAAACGTAACCGGGTGGCGGGCTGTAATCGGTGCTCGCCGGTGACATATTTGGGCTCGTGTTGTAACTCCAGGCTGACGGATAGTACGATTGCTCCGGTACGTTGGCTGATGATTCGTAACGAGTTTGATAGTATGGTGTATACACAGTGTCGGCAGAGGCGTAAGCCGGTTGACTATAACCGCCAACCAGACTCATGGCGCGCACAATAATGCTAACCAGAATCTGTCTGGTTTCTGTCGCGTTATAAGGTCTCTCACTGAACTATCAGCAAAATTAATGTCTCTTTTAAAGGGAGCCACCAACTGATGTTGCCAGCTGGTGATGGTTTTTTGCTCGATTCCAGTTCGCTGATTCAACTGTATCGCACGTCACTTATGCCATTTGGCTCCACCCTCTTGTCTCCAAACTCCTCCCCATCCGTCCCATGTTCGTCATTGTTCACAAGTCGGGTGTTTTTCAAAAAGACATCATCTCGATTGCTCTTAGTATCGGATTTTGACTCTTTTTTTTATTTTATTTGATTTTATTTTTTTATTATTTAAATATGTTGTACGAGTACATAAACACTTCTCATCCGACTACGAATTTATTCCGTATTTTCGTGTGTAAGATAAGTAAAATATTTTAATTTTACACCAGCTTACATAATAGTAGATAATGTAGGAATTAAGTATAAAATTAAGGTGTTTTTTTTACTTATAAATACTAAAATATTTGTAAATTTTTCGGGTTTTATCTTAAATTTATTTATTTTTTTCAGAACATTTTTTTGAATTTTATTGTGAGTTTTTACGGAGATTTTAGGGATTTTTTAAATAATTAATTAGACTTATTATTAGCTAGAAATTTCCAAAAAATCAATTTTTAATTAGAAATTATGTCTAAAATTCTATTTAAATTTCTCTTTAAATTTCCCAAAAATTTGTTTCTAGAAATTTTATGAAAATCCTAAAAATCCTGAATAGAATTTCTTAAAAATTCCTAATTTTAAATATAATTTACAGGAAATTTTTATCTATAAAATTTACAAAAATTCTAGTAATAAATTCTAAAAAAAATTCCCTAAAATTTGAAATTTTTTACATGAATTATTACTTGCAAATAGGCCTATTAGCGCGAAAAAAAATATATTTTGAAGTCGCAATTTATTTATTTAATTATAAAAATCTAACAGTAAAATAAAACATTTATTTTGTAGAAGTGAAGAAGAAGAAATTGTAGAAAAATCGATAAAAAATCCATATTTGTAAAACCTTTTCTTTACTCAAAGTACGTAACTGATCGTGTTAGAACTAAATTGATAAATTGTAAACTTGATAGGCAATAACAGCTTCAGAATAAATAAAAAAATTTTAAAAAAATTAAGGAATTTTGAAGGATTTTTAAACTTAATCAATTTCAAAAGAAAAATTCTAAAAGACTATATTTAAAATTAGAAAATTATATAAATTTTTACGAGTTTTTTACAATCAGGATGAATTGTTGGGAACAATAATAATCTTTGGTAATTTTGAAGAAAAATTTGGAGTTTGTAAATACCTATTTTGAGTATTTAGAAAGAATATATGAGTTAATAATAAATTTATATTTTCTATTTCAATTCCATCAGTTGATTCAGTTGATTTTACCGAATAATAAATTTATATTAATTTTTTAAATATTTTTATTTGTATATAACTATATAAAATTAATACATAAAAATGTAATTCACTCTAAAAAAGTAATTACAATAAAACCTGTCCAAAACAGAAACCTGCTTAATGCGGAAAGATATTTGGAACCGTCCGGTTTACACAGGTTTTACTGTATTATAGGCTATATTTAAAATATTAATAAATCCTGATTTTTTTAAGATAGAAATAATTTCCTGCAATTTTTAGTTTTCCTAAATGTTTTTTTAGAATTAAACATATTTTTATAATGTAATTAAATTTACAATATTTACAATTATACTAAAACGTTCTGTTAGATTACATTTACAAAAATTACAATTAAAAAAAATTTTCAAACTAAAAATGATGTCTATTTCAATTTTAAGATTTTTGATACACTTTATATATTTTATTACAATTATAATTTTTTTACATTAATTTTTTACAATTTTTACAATTTTTACATTTAATTTTTTACAATTTTTACAATTTTTACATTTAATTTTTTACAATTTTTACAATTTTTTACATTTAATTTTTTACAATTTTTACAATTTTTATAATTAATTTTTTACAATTTTTACAATTTTTTACATTTAATTTTTTACAATTTTTACAATTTTTTACATTTAATTTTTTACAATTTTTACAATTTTTATAATTAATTTTTTACAATTTTTACAATTTTTTACATTTAATTTTTTTACAATTTTTACAATTTTTATAATTAATTTTTTACAATTTTTACAATTTTTTACATTTAATTTTTTACAATTTTTACAATTTTTATAATTAATTTTTTACAATTTTTACAATTTTTTACATTTAATTTTTTTACAATTTTTACAATTTTTATAATTAATTTTTTACAATTTTTACAATTTTTTACATTTAATTTTTTACAATTTTTACAATTTTTATAATTAATTTTTTACAATTTTTACAATTTTTTACATTTAATTTTTTACAATTTTTACAATTTTTTACAATTTTTACAATTTTTTACAATTAATACTGCTCCAGGTTTTAAGGTTAAACTTTATATAACTTTAAAAAGCATCCAGTGCAATAAATAACAACATATTTAACTTTATATATATATATAGTTTTTAAAGTAATAAATAAATAAAACACAAATATAATTATATATATTTTTTTATATAATTAACAATGATATAATTTAATTTTATTTAAAAACAAACAAACAGAAAAAAAATTTATTGTTTTCAAAAAGTATCTAAATTATAATTAATTTGAATGAAATTTACTTACTTAATTAACTAAATTAAATATTTTAAGAATTAATTAATATAATTAAATTTTCTTTAGAGTTTTGTATATTAAGAATTTAATTAATTAAAATTTATTATTTGAATTTAAAGTTGAATTGTTATTAAAACTTGAAAATCTCTTTTATTTATTTCTATCTTAAAAATTTTTAATGGATAAAATAATTTAATTATAAAGATGAAAATTATATAAATAAATTCTTATTTTCTCTATTTAATCACCTTATGAGTTTAGACATTAAATCAATGTTTTTAGTTTTATTAAGACACTTTATTGGCATTTAAATAATGTTTATTGTCATATTTTGCTTATGATAATAATTATAATTTGATTCTTAAATTTTAAAATAAGTTTTTTGTTTTATATAATTTATTAAAAATGTAATTTTATAGATTTAATAGTTTTATGAAGTGATCAAAGGTGACTTATAACATTAAAAATGAAGTTGTTCATTGATAGTTTGTGTGTTACTGGGTGATAGCTTGTTCTTTCATTTATTAATATATATATTAAAAAATTATTTTATGGTACTTTTAACAGTACTATGAAGTATTTTGTAAAAAAAATAAATAAAATTTTTGAAAAAAATGCGTAAAATGTGGTCAATTTTTCCACATTTTTGGGTAAATTTTGCCCATTTTTTCATATTACTCTATAGTATCTTAGCATTCTTATGATTCATTCTACTTTATTAAGAAAATGAATAAAATGTAAATTTTTGCTCTATTCATAAAGTAGTTCATGAGATATTACAGTATAATATGAAAAAAAATGAAGAAAATTGTAAAATGAAAGTAAAATTTATACTCTGCAATTTATAAAAACTGCTAAAAATAAATTTTATTTATTTAATTTTTTTTACATTTTCCCCTATTACTTTATGAAAAAGTGAGTTAAACTTTGCTGTAAAAGTAAATTTTAAATACAATAAATAAGATAAAAATAAGTAAATTTATCCATAAAGGTAATATTTACTTACTTTTTTTACATTACTCCAAACTACTTTATGAGAAAAATTAAGTTAAAAATGAAGCATTTTATGGGAAAACGAGTGAAAATATATACTCAAGAATAGTTTTTAGAGTAAGTTTGACCCAAATTTTCACATTTAAAATAAGGAAAAACAACCAAAAATGTCAGAATAATTAAAGAAAACAATGCTTATCACACACGTAATTATCAAAAACATATCTGAATATATAATTACGGTTGCTTAAATAATTTAACAGGACTGTAGTTAGTTTCCAATTGAAAATACTCACCATATGGAAATGTTCATTGTTTACAACTGAAGCTTTCACATCTCATAAATCTGTCATTTGTATGGGGCTGTTTCAAGATGTTCACTGGATAAGTTCAACATCATCTTCCTGTTCTTTAGGAAAATCAAAAGAAAAAAAATTTTTAAAAATTCTATAATAATCAAAAATTAACGTTTTAACTTAAGATTAAAAAATAAACTGAAAAAAAATTATTTAAAAAATATTTTAGAAAATTAATATTTTCACAAATCATCAATACATTATCATATATTTTCCATAAATTCAAATTATTATTCGACGCTGGCTCCATCTGATGAGAAAATTATGAAAATTTTTAATTATAATTATTTTATTTATTTAATAATATATTTACATTTAATTAAATTTTAAAGGAAAAAAAAAACATTATTTAATTAGGAAAAAATTAGAGAATTATTTAATTTTCTCAGTTATAAAAGGAGAAATAAAAATTTTTATTTGTTAAACTTTATTCAAAGCGTCTGGTTTGTATCAAATATGATAAATTTTTTCATATTTTTCATAAAAATTGTTTAATTTAATTATTTTAAAAAACTTTTATAATTCTTATTTAAATATATACATTTATTTATTTTAAATACAATTATCATTATATATATATATTTTAAATATTTTATTTGTTTTTTAAGTGTTATTTAATAATTAAATTGGATTTTCATCATCAAGGATTACACTTAAATTTATCTTTTCTGCTCCCATTTATCTCGAAAATATCATTTGGAACACTTAAAAAAGCACTAATTTTGTTGTTTTCTGTTCAGATTTTATTTATTTTATATTATAAATCTCATTTTAAGTACACTTGGAACACCAAAAAGAGCACAATTTTGATAATCTACTCTCATATTACGGTCGAAACTCCATTAATGGTAACCTCTAAACGGCGGCCACTTTCGTAAATTTCCTCCAGTGTCCGTTATTCGGAGGTGTTTGACCGTAACTTACAGCAGTGGACACCCGTTAATTTCGGTCATTTATTCTTATAAATTCCACTTTATATACATTTAAAAAAAGAACACTAGGAGAATGGTCTTGTGTGTTTTATTTTATTTTATTTTAATTTTTTTAAATTATTACTCTTGATTTTATGGTAGTCATCAGCGGCGCCCACCCTGGAGGATGGCATCATTTTCGAGAAACCGATTAAACAGAACGTGACACAGCTTTAAGACAAAGGCAAACTTTGGATACGTGGTTCAAACGGCACCGGTGTGACCGGTTGGAGGAGGGGGTCCGTGCAAAAATCGCGTTGCACTACGGGATAGTTCCGTCTCTCTCTCTCTCTCTCTTTCACTTTTTAACTGACAGGATGGGATTACGTAGATCCTCCCTCCATTCCATCCGCCTTGTCATCAGTGCTGTGTGGGTGGCCCAATCTACCACCAGTTAGGCAATTTGACGTCTTACTACTAAATGAAGAAGGCTTTCGCCTTATAAAATAATTAAAAAAAATTTATTTTAATTGTTTAGAGATAAATAAGTATTGATACATTTAAAATTACTTTTTTAATGCTTTTTTTGTTGTTGTTGTTACTGATTTCAGGGATAAAATGTTTTTTTTTTTTTTCTCTTCCTTTCATTTGTAAAAGAATTCCATTGAATTTTATAAATTTTAATCGTTAAATCTAAAAAATTTCTCTTAAAACACCCTTAAATGTTTTCTAATAAGCGTTAGTTGATGCTAGAAATGATTTATTGCCTTAAAAAAATATCAACGCAGGAAGTTTTGTTTAGTTGAATCGCTTATCACTTAGATAAGCCTTTGATTCCTATCAGAACTATCTTTGGAGTTTCCTTAGATTTTTATCAAATGACAGGCCTCGAACAACCCTTTGATTCATATACCAACAGGCCCTGAATAATCCTTAGATTCCTGTTATCTATTACTATGACCTTTCGTATTCACAGGCCTTGGTAGGTTTTAGGTTAGAACAAGCTATGGACTATCTTAACTTATTGTAGTTACAGACCTTGAAGATTCCTACAAAATCCCAAATAAGCTTTGGATTCGTATACAGAAGGCCTTTGATAAGCCTTGGATTTCCATTACCTAAATAAACAAACAATCCTTTAAATAAACAGACCGTGGATTATTCTTAAATTTCTATGGTACGAATAGCCTTGGATTAGCCTAGGATCCTTACGATACGAAGAGGCCTTGAGTAAGTTTTGAATTCATAGAAAAGCCTTATAATTAATTAATCTAAGATTCCTACCCTATGAATGAAGTTAGGAGAAAGTAGAACTGCCCTTAAGTTTATTAGATAAACAGGCCTTTACATAGGCCTTTAATTTAATTTCCATTTTCAACGTTTTTACATCTGTTTACATTATTTAAAACAAACAAATGGCATCTAAAAAATCAATATATTTATTTAAAAGTCTCACTAGTTTTTCGGTGGAAATCTAAAGAAATAAAAGAAAAGGGGGTGACTTGTATACTTACAACAAAGAAAGGCCCTTTTTTATTCCTTCGGCATGACATTCAAACGGGTGGAGTGTAGCATTTTAATGGTTTTTTTTTAGAAGCATTTCACCACGATTTCACTAGCAATAGTTAAATTGTTTGAGCATTAAACATCATTTTTCACTTGAAAAATACTATTAACAAGTGTTATTCGCATTCTAAAAAAATCTAGCATTGCTTTTAGAATAGATAAACAATTATACATTAATTTTAGAGCGAAAAAGTTAGTGTAAATTTATTATTATTATTATTTTTTTAATAGTCATAAGTTTACATTTCGTAGATTCGTATGTAAACTAAAATGTTTCAGGAAATGGTTTGTGTATATACATTTATATCCCTCTTCTGAGGTACAGTATATCAAAAAAGAGGAAGCACATTTTAATGGTTGATAGCCCTGTGTTTACTGTGACCAAATTACTCAACGTTGGACCTCCAACTTAGTTAAGAGACACTTTTCTTAGTGGGGTTTTTTATTTTTTTGAAAATTTGGCAGGTGATCGTGTTATAATTAGTGAGACATATACACTACAACACATGGCTATCACGTGTACAAAAGGGTTATTTTTTGGATAAACTGTATCAGTAGTTAAATATAAAGATAAAAATTAAATTTTATACGGTGTAGATTTAATATTATATGCGGTTTTTTTTCTTTTTGGATTGGTGGTGTTGATAAAGGAGATGCCACACGCAAAATTTCGAGTAAAGTGTAGATAGATAGGGAAATTCCACACATATCAGTAACTTGATACTGTTTATGTTACTGATCGTTGAAAGTATTTTTTCTTTTTGTTTTGTTTTCTTAGAGTCAGTAGTTGTGTAGATTTTTTTTACGTGTTTTAGACCTCTGTCGTGGTTCAATATGCTAAGGTTACTTAGTGAGACACTCATTAGTTTTAATGGTGATGTATGTTAGTGATTTTAACACCTCTTAATTATTTAAGGGTCACTTGTAGATTTTTTTTTATTTTGTTGGAATTAAAAATTGCTTTTCTAAATCGATGGTTGCTGACCTTTATCAGTGACAGGAAGTTGGTTTGCAATCATTTCTGGTTCTGTTTATAGTTGTCGCTTAATGTACGGGGTCAATGGTAAACAATTAGGATTATAGTATCCAAACTAACTCTGCCATACGTTTCTTTGTGTTATTGAATTTCCTTTTGGTAGAATTATAATGTGCTCTTATGTATTGTAATATGTTAAATAGAATGTTAACATGTTTTAGAATAATGCTGCTGTTAATTACAATACTTCTCTATTTAAATTGTAGGCAATATTCGGCACCCAAAGAAGAAGCATAAATGATTAATAATGTAAACAGGAGCAGCATAAGAAGTCAACAGAATGGTGTATAATAGGAGGAGATAATGGTCTACAGTCTAAAAAGGATAAGCGTAATGGTCAACAATAAGCAATGGATGTAAGGGAAAGTATGCTTCATAAATTACTGGCTATTATGTCCATTGTTGACCATTATGCACTTCATCAGATCGCTTGCCATTACGCTTATCCTCTTTGTCACGGTGTCTTAATATGTAAAAGAATAGACATAACGATCAGCATAATTATTTAAAAAATCAGTGATAAGGATGAGGATAACGAAGAAGATCAGGAAGAGGAAGAGCATAACGTTCGAAAAAATATAAAGTTTAAGGGACGAATATAGTTTCTAATTTAAGTATTATATACACTAGACGAGTTACTAATGATCGACAGCTTTGTGTGACGGTGGATACTACAAGTTCAATCCGAGTACAGCTTAAAAAAATAAACCTCTAGGAGACTAAGAGAAGGGAGGATGTTGATCAGTAATGTCAGGAGGAGTATAAGGTAAATAAACAGCTATATTTAATACGACTGGTTATGTGCTTGTCTCTCAACGTAGGGGTCAGCCAAATATGTTCAACCGACGAACTTCTGTATCACTCTCCAACCAATCACTCTACAGAAGGATAGAAAAATGTCTCCTGATCGTCGCTCGATATCGGACACTGAACCCCTCTTTAACGATACTTCGCCTCTTTTATCAGGAATATCTTTATAAGCGGCTTCTTTTAGAGCCTCGATATATATATTATATACATAAATAAAAAGAACATAAAATAAATTAATTAATAGCTCCCACTCGGATGATATTGAATGACCCTTATGAACTTTTTTACGAGTTATATTTATATTTAGCTCGTTCTTATCGCCGACCGTAATGGCAATTTTGGCGCTAGTATAGTAACGAACCGTAATATTAATTAAACATGCTCTTGCGTAATGTTACGTACTCGGTTAGCTTGTATAAGCATAGTATAAGCAAATATAGAAGCATAACAACAGAGAAATATGAGCATAATGCTCAGCAACACGTAACACGTCTTTTTAGGTGTTGCTAATCCCTAAACAAAGGCAAGTAATGGTCATCAACTTGTAAAGACGAGCATAACCTTTAAATTTCAAGCATAACAATCATTAATTTGTATTACGATAAGAATAAATAATGGTATACAATTATTCATTTACAACCCCTTGTCGTAATTATAATAGATTATAATTTAAATAAACATTAAGCAACATAAATATTGCATTAAACTCAAAATATGATGTCTATATAACATTTTACAATATATTTAATAACAATTCAACGTAATTATAATTATTTATATTCGGAAATATCGATATTATTATCAGTTTGATTCATAAATGGAGACATTTATCAAGTACACGAGTTTGATTTATGCCAAAATTTTTCTTTGTTAGGTTATGGTTTATTTAAAGAAGAGATCAGTCACAAGAGATAGCTAAATCATCAACCTGATACACCCGGGTCAAAGGTCATCGAATCATTTTATATTCATCTCTCTCTACCCTCTCTTCCTATCTTTATATATGTAAGCGTTACTATAAATAAATAAAGAGTGTTTTTATTTTTAAAATTTGAATACAGTATTTTGATTTCTTCTTGAACACCCCCGTGATCTCGCTTATCCCCTTCTTAATGTGTTAAAGAATTATTTATCAATATATTAATTAATGGAGTTAGCCTATGCGAGTTATAAATGAGATTAGAATTATTGTTTCCTCGGTTCTGGAGCTGAACCCACGTTCTTCGTTAATTCAATTATGAAGAGACGTTGATCCCGATCATCTTCGATGGTTAGCCTGGTGCGAATTTAAGCCCCTCGTTGATTTAAATGTTGTGTGAGCGATCAATATATATCCTACTGGATTATATGGTTAGTTAAATAGGAACAGAACCCGTGCTCTTCGTTAATTTAAGCATTAAAACACACGTATACCCCGTTAGTTTGGTAGGAACCGAACCCGTATTCCGGTAGCGTAGATAATTTAGTTAGCTTTATGGGAGCCGAACCTACGACCTTGACAGATATTCTCACTTATAATTTTATATTTTTCTAAATGGGAATAGTATTTTACATGCCGCAATTTAATTCGAGCATTAAGTACCTTAATTATTAATACCGTGACCAAAACTAATTTGTTAATTGAATATTCGATATAGCGGTTTAAAAAAAAGGAACATAACTTTGTAATTTTTTAAAAATGTCACCATTCTTTAAAGCTCTCGAACGAAGATAAACCAGATTATATACGGAAATAGTATAGCTGTATGAGAATTTATGTATTTTCTTTATTGTTGGACAATACAAGTTAATGCCTATAACAGAGGTCAAGTAATACCGACAGACAACTTTTTGCATTCACAGCTGTGTTTATGAATAACACTCCACCGGCTATTTTTATGCTATCAAGTGTTGTAAAGCATTACATTCTCGTTTTACACCATTTAAGATGACTCGTTTAAAGCGACAACCTGTTCTAAAGCTTAACAAATCTATCCACCATGTTGGATTTTCAATGAAGGAACACTCAAACACAGAAAGACACACACACAAGTATAGATAATCGGTTAGTGTTCCTGTCCGAAAATTGAATACCGCTGATGAAGTTCAGCGAGGAACACTGGAAGGAGGATATTGTCACATTTTTTAGTGTGCCAACTTCACTTCATTTGGGTGCTAATTGGTTCACGTTAACTACATTCATAGAATGGGCCAGAAACTTAATTATAAATCAACTATTTTGGTCAATTAAATTGGCTAGAGGTCTTCACATTTCATTTTGGAAGTTCCAAATTGTTTAGGAATCAATATACAGTATATTGTTTTAGGTGCACTTCACTTTAAGTGCACCATATTGCTTCAACAACTAAATCTTTATTAAATGGACAAAATTGATTATAATTCTTGTGTGCTCTTATAATTGGATGTACCAAATTGATGTCTTCACGCTCTGAGTAAACCAAATTGGTTAGAAAATTAACTTCGTTTGACTGGAGCACCCAAATGGTGCTGCAAAAATTTGGTTATAAATCAATTCTGCTCTTATTTGGGCGCAGTAAATTGGTTGAAGATTTTCCCATATCTTTTCAGGTACACCAAATTGACTATAAACCAATTTCATGCTTCCTTTAAGTGTACCAAACTGATAAAAATCAACTCCACTTCCCCCGAGTGCCGTAAATTAGCTCAAGATTAACTCCAAACAACGATTGAGTGCACAAAATAGATAATAAATCAACTAGGCATTTTCAAATAATAAATAGATAAGAAATTATATAGATAAATCACTTTAGAGGTGATCTCTAAGCGACTTGGAGTAAATATATTAGAGTTAATTGATCTTTAATGCACAAAACTGACCAGAACTCCCTTCAAGTGTACAATATTTGAGCGCATCATACTGATAATAGAACAATTAAATCTAGTTTTGGTACTCCAAATCGCTTAGAGATTGATCTATTTGTGTACAGTTTATACACTTTAACAGGTGTGTAACGAGTATAAAGTAACACAAGATAGTATTTTTTGAAGTATTACACAATACAAGAGAAGGGTGTGAGGGGTAGTAGTGTTTGTAGTAGTAGTAGAACCAACACGTAACACACATACAGACAGTACGTCGCCTCTACGTCGTTAGAACCATCAGAACGTCATTTCCAATAACCCCTGAAAGAGTACAGAATACAAGTAAAAGGTGAAACGTAACAGATAACAATTTTAGAAACGTAACGTGACGAAATTAATTTATATACGTACACACGCAAGTAATTTTTTTTTCTTCGATTCTATCAATAAAAATGAATATCAAAAAATAAAAATATAATTAAGGAATTCGTCTACAGTAATCCTGGTGTTTATGTTAAGCTTATATTTCCTTTTAACTACGGCCGCCTTGAACATGATACTTCTTGTACTATGCGTTACGAGAAAAAATGTCTCCCCACTGTCCATCTGCCAAAGCAGTGTTGTAAACATAACAATAAACCATTTGTCTGAAGATTTTTCTCTTTTTTTGTGTCCCTTAGTAAACATGCCGATTTGAAGTGGTGCTCAGTTTTTGGGGTAGAATGTGTCACAACATTCCACGACTTAGGTGAAATATGACATGCTGTCAACTGATACTAACATAAAAGACTAGTTTTGTTAAGAGTTAAGCATTTTTCCCTTTTATATAAATAGTATAAAAATGTATAACTTGATGGTTTATAACAGCTGTATAACCACCCCTCTTTAATAATTGTAAATCTTCGATTTCGATCCATCGCGGCTCTTCATAAATTTCAACTGTTTTGCTTTTTATATATATTTTACTTGGCGTGTTTTGTTGAATGGATGTATAAATGGGTGGAAATTCTCTAATTTTTGATTTATATGCTTTAAAAAAAGGCATTTTTTTGAAGATTCTTCTTAAAAACCACTCCACAAACTTCCAACAAACGTATTTTAAGCGTTGGCATCTTTACTTGGCGTATTGCATTGAGTGAATATATTTTGTAGTATACAAAGCTCCCCGATTTTTGACTCTCTACTATTAAAAAAAATGTGTTTTAAGTGTTTTTTTGAAGCTGCAAAGCTAAAAAGAACAGCAAGCAAATTAAATTTAGATTTTTTTACATGGCGCAGTATAGTATTTTAGACTAGTTTGAAACATTAAAAAAGTCATATTCTTCAAATACTTTTACAAAATACTTCCAAAAAAATATGTGATATATTTTTACTTGAAGCATTTTGCTGCATGATTATATTATAGCACCGAAATTGATGAAAGGCTGAGAAGATTCTAATAGAAAATGCTCGTTTTACTTATAACCTGCTTAGGATTGCTCGAAAAAAACTCATCAGATGATTGGATACTGATCTTCAAAAATACATGCATTTTGTGTAATAAATGTGTAAAATTCATTACCTGTTTAATGAAAAAATCTATAAAGTTTGGTGATTTTAAATGAGGTTTTTTTTTTTTTTTGGAATAAATTTTGATGATTTTTGGGTGACTTTTTGGAAATTTTCTGGTGATTTTTGGGTGCTCTTTTTTAAATTTTGGTTTTTGGGGCGTTTTTTTTTTGACAATTTTCGGGTGACTTTTTTGACAATATCCTGATGATTTGGGGTGCTTTTTCTAAAATTTTTGATGGTTTTTGGGTGCTTTTTAAAAAAATTTTTTGATGATTTTTGGGTGCTTTTTTTAAAAAATTTTTGATGATTTTTGGGATGATTTTTTTTGACAATTTTCGGGTGACTTTTTTGACAATTTCCTGATGATTTGGGGTGCTTTTTCTAAAATTTTTGATGATTTTTGGGTGCTTTTTTTAAAACTTTTTGATGATTTTTTTAATTTTTGGTTTTTGGGCGTTTTTTTTGACAATTTTCGGGTAACTTTTTTGACAATTTCCTGATGATTTTGGGTGCTTTTTCTAAAATTTTTGATGATTTTTGGGTTAATTTTTTTTGACAATTTTTGGGTGACTTTTCGAAAATTTCCTGATGATTTTTGGGTGTTTTTTGAGTGACTTTTGAAAAACTTTGAGCAATTTTTAAAATCCCTCAAAACTTTTTTAAAAAATCATTAAAATCGAATTCCTAGTCAGCATTGTGAGATGACAACGAATGCCCTTCCTCAAAGTTATTTTTTTTTTATAATTAATAATTTTAAACATGATTATATTTTCTAATAAAGTTAATTAATTTTAATTATAATTAACTTTTGAATTTGTTATTTAAATTGATTTTTGAATAATTTAGATAAAATTTCGAAGTTAAAACTTACCAAAATTATTCATTTATGTTACAAAATGTACAGTTAATATATCACTACGTAAGCAGTAGCTAAGCTTTAAATGATGATGATGATGATGATTTTAAACATAAATATATATAATTTTATGTTTTTAGCATTAACAGAGCATTAACTTTCATCTTTTTAGTGTGTTTGAAAGCGTGTCCTAATGGATAATTTATATAGAACATACAAATATTTACTTTTCAATTGAAGAAAGCTTTTTGACAAGAGATAAGCAGTTATATCATCGATACTGATGATGATACTGCATCAGAGATAAATCTCATATATAAACTTTTTAGTTAATTCAAACGTCTTTTTTTATTTTCCTAAATTTAATTTATAAAAGTTTTGTATTGTATTCTATTCTTAATATATGCAAATTATTAGAACTTATCTTTACGTATTTTTTCCCAACTAAGAAAGCTCACCTTACTTTATCTACATGCCAATCTCAGAAAGTTCATCGTACCTTATCTACATGCCCTTTTTCTGAGAAAGCTTACTCTACTTTATTAAGCGTTTTTAGATGGGAAAAGTATCTATAGATAAATAAGGGTGAGCTTTCTGAAATTGGAAAAGAGCACAGATAAAGTAGAATGAGCTTCTGCTCATTGCTTTATCTACGTGCTTTTTCTCATCTAAAGAAGCTCATTTTGCTTTATCTACGTGCTTTTTCTCATCTAAAGAAGCTCATGCTGCTTTATCTACGTGCTTTTTCTCATCTAAAGAAGCTCATTTTGCTTTATCTACGTGCTTTTTCTCATCTAAAGAAGCTCATGCTGCTTTATCTACGTGCTTTTTCTCATCTAAAGAAGCTCATTTTGCTTTATCTACGTGCTTTTTCTCATCTAAAGAAGCTCATGCTGCTTTATCTACGTGCTTTTTCTCATCTAAAGAAGCTCATTTTGCTTTATCTACGTGCTTTTTCTCATCTAAAGAAGCTCATGCTGCTTTATCTACGTGCTTTTTCTCATCTAAAGAAGCTCATGCTGCTTTATCTACGTGCTTTTTCTCATCTAAAGAAGCTCATTTTGCTTTATCTACGTGCTTTTTCTCATCTAAAGAAGCTCATGCTGCTTTATCTACGTGCTTTTTCTCATCTAAAGAAGCTCATGCTGCTTTATCTACGTGCTTTTTCTCATCTAAAGAAGCTCATTTTGCTTTATCTACGTGCTTTTTCTCATCTAAAGAAGCTCATGTTGCTTTATCTACGTGCTTTTTCTCATCTAAAGAAGCTCATTTTGCTTTATCTACGTGCTTTTTCTCATCTAAAGAAGCTCATGCTGCTTTATCTACGTGCTTTTTCTCATCTAAAGAAGCTCATTTTGCTTTATCTACGTGCTTTTTCTCATCTAAAGAAGCTCATGCTGCTTTATCTACGTGCTTTTTCTCATCTAAGGGAGCTCATCTGAAGGACTCAATAAAACTTTATCACGTTTGTAAGATTTCAATTATTTAACATAGTTATTTTAAAAAAATATATTGTTAATTAAAGCTTTATTTTTGTTAGATGCTTAATATTTAATTGTAATTAAATAATAATATAAATAAAAAGCATGTTCAAGTTTTTAATTTTGTGCTTGATTTTATGTTTTGATGTCAAGAATTAATTTATAGCCTTTCAGTGAGATTCAGAAACCAATCAAGCATTCCAAAAAACAAAATGAATATTCAAAAAATACGTGTCTTTTTTAAATTCATCATTCAAAAAGACGTATTTGTTTGAGTTTCGAATCAAAATTCTATAAGGTTTTTACCTTGAAACTTACCTTTTAAAAGATTAACTGATAATCTCACTAATTTCTAGTAATTAAAAAACTAATCTATCACTCCAAAAAGTCAATATAACATCTAAAAAACACACGCACTTTCTTCGATTCATGTATGAGAATTTTGTTTTTAATTTTCAACCCAAATCCGACCACATTTCTTACTGAAACTTACCATTTACTACAGCAACTGATGTGCTTACATCTGTCAATAACTAAAAAACAAAACACTACCCATTCCAAAAAATCAATAAATCATGTACAAAATGCATATGTTTTTAGATTTATCTTCGAAGATGAATTTCTGAAATTCAAACTGAAATTCGACGAGAGGTTTCATGTTAAAACTCGTCATTTAAGAGATCAATTACCATCTTTTAATAATTAAAAACACACCGACTGAACACTACGTCTCGTCTAAAAACTCCACAAAGATGAATAAAAGTGTTATTTAAAACTGCTTCGATTCATTTGTTAAAATTGAACACAGCACGAATTGCACGCCACGCTGGAGTAAAGGTAAGACACCAGTGTAAATTCACGTTAATTAACACTACCCCATTTATTAATGTTACAATTAAACACGTGTTTTTTTTTCAATTTATACTTTGTAATCTTATAATTATCAGTAAACAACGTAAGGTAAGAGCGAGCGAAGGAGCAACATCAACTAGTAGAAGAGGTTTATTTGTTTGGTGAAACGTCATTTGGGTGATCTGTACAACATCCCTTCTCACCGTCTATCGTCAACATCGCTTAAAAATAAATGCCTCTTGAGCAACGGATGGTCGCGTGCTGTTTAATAAACTATAGTATATATATTCACATAATTGTTTGAGAGTTTATTTAAGAGAGAGAGATTAGTAGCACAAGGTCAACGAGAGGTCTTGCCAGTTAGGGTAACAATGTCTGGTGTCAGACTCGTCTATCACTAATAGCAAATTACCTAACTTGTCTACGCGATTATACATCATTAGTACTTGTTGATTTTTATGTCAAAGTTTCAGCGATTCTCTTAATAGTCGCATAATGAAGGTTGCTCTTTGCGATTTTCCAGATCCTCGCTCTCTCTAACACCCCCCCTCCAGTAACTAAGTGTTCTCTAGATAATGAGATACAAATAAATAGTTCGCTATCTGTTACGTTAATTGAACGTTACTAAATAACACGAGGAAGCCTAACTGGGTGGTTAGTTTCAAATATCAAGCTTTTAATACAATCGAGGTTAGTCGATTTTAATCGTGAGGGTGCCATTTTGGATCCCAGATTGCTGGAGTGTGAAGTTAAGTGTATGTGGTTGCTTCTATCCGAGGCTTGGAAGAGGAAGGAGTTAATGGTTTGTGCCTCGTGTTTTGTGTGTTTTTAAAATGCGAGGTTCTTCAGAAATTATGTACTGTGGTGTGGTTATTCATATCTACACTGAACTTTTTGTTTAGGCCTCATATTTACATACAAATTAAAAAGGGCCTCAAATTTAAATGTAAGGAAATCAAAAAATTGATATTTTTCAGGCCTCCAATTGTGTAGAAAACACAATGGACTTGTAAATTATGTGCTATGAAACAGTATGATTGTAATTTATGATATTAACATATGTTATTTCTTTAAATAGGGTATCTGTATTAGTTTAACTCTATAATCCTTTATGTCAGGTATAGTATTTCCTATAGCAATAGTTTAACCACGTACAATTTATTATTCAATTTTCTCTTCTACATATGCATTTCAGGTTGAGCGTAGTTAAACTCAGGTTAAACTAGTAATATACGTGTAAACACCTCTCCTTTAAACAGTATAAGCTTAATACGAGGCCTATACAGAGAGGATCTATTCTAAAATCTAATTCTAATACTGCTGTAACTAGGTCATTAGGAAGAAAAGTAAGGGTAAGTAAGGAATGCTAGGTAAAAAAAATGAAGGGAAAGATCCAGGAAGCAATAAAGGAGGAAGGCCAGCTTGTGTCATTTGTAATCAATAAAAAAAAAACAGGGGGTAGATGTTAAGAATGTATCCTAATTCTGCCTCCCCTTTACACTTGCAGTGTATAGGGGTGTAGAATTAGGATACACCCTTAACTTAGTCGAATAATTGATGTAATTAATTAAAAACTTTGTTATTTTTCGCTAATTTAATAGGTTCAACAGTGGAAAAACACACGAAAATGTATATTTTAAGAGAGAAACTGATATTTAAACTTAAGTCATCTCTATCAATTCTTAGTTAGAATTTAAACAAAGTGTTAAAAATATACCAACCAGATGAGTCTACAATAAACATTACTGATACTAAGTTCTTTGTATATAAGCAATGGCAATGTTTTTCACTAGTTGAAATTTTTTCGAAATGCTAAATTTCTGTATTTTTAATCTCGCGTGAAAATAAACTGAACGAAAAACAATAAATAATTAAATGTGCTTTCACACGTGAAGAATGATCGATAGTGATGTGTAATGGTACGAGTAACGTAACAGTACCACTGGATATTTTTATGATATTCTATGGTAGCATGCTGTTCGGTAATTCGTGTTGCATTGAATATCGAGTCGTGATTGACGTGTTATTCACATCTATCATGAAGTTTAGCGATACTACAGGATGCTGTTACACGTGGTACTTGTCATTAAGCAGTTCAGGGGTCCCTATGATACCGTGTCAATCATATGAAGTGCATAACAGACGTAATACTCGTGTCTTTCGTACTGTTAAATGCCCTCCACGTAGAGTGGAGATAGAATGCCCTACATCTAACAGCGAATGTATGAAAGACATAATACTGAACAGATGAGTACCATTACATTTTATGGTACTCGTGATATACTTACTACTGTAAACTCTCTAGACAGTTCTCCATATTGTCAACATACCCACCCAAGTCGTTCGTGGTATTGGGTTAGTAGCGATGCACTTAGTGCCATGTAGCCTACGTAGTATCATTGGCAGAAAGGGAGTTCATGATACTGGTTTGTGTCTTTCCCGCAGTGAAATGCACTTAGTATGGTGATTCTAGGACATGTCTAAAGTGCACCTCACATTGTCACTTGGTTTTATTATGCCAAGTACCACAGTATCGTGTTCCGATACCATTACGTTCCGTGGTACTCATGGTAAACTCCAATATTGTTCAACAGTTGCCAGAACCATCGAGAGGGGACTGCTGGAGACTGAAAAAAACGTTGTTTCTTCACTTTGGTACCCACATACCCCATAACTTTCGAGGCCCTTCATATTACTATAGTTTTATTCGGTTACGTAGCATCAAACTCACTGTTACGAATACCCAGTACCACGAACGACTTGGTAAAAAGGTAGTTCAAACACTACTTTCGGTACAAAACAGATTAAAATCTCTCGCTGGAAAAATTTGTCGACCTTTAATGATTTTCACGACTGTTTTAAATGACAAGTCGCAATGGTAAAAATGAAACGGCGGCAACACCGAACAAGACTGATTGGCGCCCATTTCTCTATATTAGTACGAAATTCGCGCCCTTTACACCCTCTTCTTAGTACTTAAATCGTCTACTTAGGGGGCTTAACTCCGACAAAGCCTGGAGCAACTCGTTAAGACGTCGTGAGTTCATCAGGAGTTAACTATCAGCCGGTAAAAGCTGCAAATGATAGACCTTATGAAAGTTACCATTGAACTAATGCGCTCCGAGGTAGTCCAACCCTCATTTTAACCCCTCTAGAGTCAATGTCTTCTCGTATATAAACAGTTAATAGCTTGTTACTTGTGGGCTATCGGTTATTGATTTCGATACATTGATTACGATCTTGTTTTTTTTTAGATTCGATCTAAAAATATAACCTTTACTTCCCCTATTAAAGAAGCATTAATGTATCATTAAAGTCACAGAAGAATTTTTTTTCGAACGGTCCAACTTCAAAAAAAAAAACACTTTTATAGTCACGTTTGTTGATGATTTTGAGGAAATTTTTACACATTTTCCCTGATTATATATCATATATTGGATTTCAAATAATAGTAATCAGCGTGGTGGTAGGATTCTATATTAAATCAATAAAGGAATAAATTTTTTTTGATTTTCCTCAAGAGACTTCGAATTTAATGATTCTTCTTCGCTTATACTTTAGTAAATATGATAAATTAGAGCACAATTCTGTATTTTTAGGTGACAAATTTTGGAGTAATTCGCACCGAGACTCCAGGAAACTGGTAAAACTACAATTTACTAGTGATTTTTTGGATTAATTATAAAAAAAAATCAAACAATTCATTCATATTATGCTCAATTTCTCTTATATTATTAATAGAAATAAAGATGCCAATTCTCTAATAAATCTAAATTAAATTAAAATGTTCCCAATTTCTTAGTATTGTAACGTAATGTCAATATATAAATTCGAAATTTACTACATTCCATCTAAAAAAATTCAGGTATTTTGCTTCATTAAATGAATTTAATTTCACGAAATTTTTAAAATCATTAATATTTAACACATTTTCAGGTTAATTCGACTTTTATAAATTTATTAGTGATTTTTAAAATAAATTTCTTCATATAACAATGCCAAAATGAACTTAAATTTTGCATCTTATGCATTCTGAAAGATATGATATGTACCAATTAATTAAAAAAATGTGTGAATTTTCCAAAAAAATAACACATTTTAAGCTTAAAAAACAATCTTCTAATCTTTTAATTGCATTTTAAAGTAAATTTCTTCATGCTATAATCTGAATATAAATTTAAATGTTACACTTCTCTCTCTCTCTCTGTATCAAAAAAACTTAAAAAAATGCATGTGTAATGGAATAAAAAAACAACACTTCATCCCTCTGAAATATCCCTTTTATTCTTACCTTAAAAGTTATTTGCTGGTGATCATATTTTTTATTCTTTTAATATACATATATATGTATGTATGTATTTATTATATACACACACATATATATATATATATATTATTTATATATTTATATATAACACAAAGCACAAACAAACAGAAAAAAAAAAAACAGAAAGAAAAGTGATATAATCAAGTAATATCCGCTACACAGCGTATATGCACGAGCACATAACCATGCAGAAAATTAACGCAATACAAAAAAATCTTAATATATAATCTTTTCTTTTTTTTTTTTTCTACAAGATTATTTAACAGACTCGACAAATTCTTACTCATTTATTAATTTTTTTATGGTAATTTTTCTATTATTTTTATTTATTATCTCTCTCGTTTCTGGAGGGTTGACAATAGGCACTTAAAACATACCACCCGGCGATGATATATTGTCAGGAAACATTCTACAACCCATCCAAAAGAACAAAAAAAAAAAAAAAAAAAAACAATAATAATAATTAAAATAAAATATAATAATAATAATTGCAAGTTAGTATTTACATAATAATTACATATATATTGTCCCATAGATTTATAATTGGATGACACAAGTCATCATTGCATATTATTGTCATTTTTTTTATGTATTTTTTTTTATTATTTTTATGTTTGGCAACCCTTCAGATGTGGCTAACAAATTACTGCTTATGTCTAGACAGAAAAACCCTCATAGAAAAGTGAAGAAAAATAAATTTTTAGTAGAATATGTATTGTTTATATATATATATATATATATGTATGTATGTATATATATAATTTGAAGGCTACAAATTACAGTACTCCCATACCTTTCAAAAGAGCAGTTTTTTTTTTTTTATATGTAAATTCTTCGACGACTGACGTATCCTGATCAGCAAGCCGAATGAACATTGATTAAACAATACGACAAAAGAAAAATCTGAAAGAAGAAGGAAAAAAAATAATAAAAAATGAAATGATTTTTAAAATATATTTTTGTTTTCTTCAACAGAAAAAAAGTAAAATAAACGAAACTTGTAAATCCGTGAATCGAAAGCCTGCGATGATGCGGAGGTTTGAAAGCAGAAGGAATGTTATGCGTGAATGAGATCACAGAAATGGAAGGCACATCAAAGAAATGAAAAAGCATTAATATAGTTAAGATACAATTTGCACCCCGAATGCATAATATGCACGATATACAACTTATAAGCGTGTTTCTTTCCAAGAAAAGAAAAAAAGAGAAAGAAAAAAAAAAAAAAACAATATTGCTTCTTCACAAAAATCACAAAATAATTGCTTGTTTTTTCGAAAACGAATCAATTAAATCACATTTGGTGTACACAAATCTTAATTTTTGCGCCATTCTCTTGACTGCAGAATGGGGAAAACAAATAAAATCGTACATTAATTATTGTTTTGTTCATTTTCTTCGATAAATATTTATATATCAACTGTTTGCTTGATTGAATGAACTTCACATATATATATAATGAAATTGGTATTTCAATTTAATACTATCACTAAAAAAAAAAAAAAAATAATAATAATAATTCTACAATGCTTCCCCTTATTTACAAAATACACAAAAATGTGTACTAAATTTTATATAATTTTTTTTCTTGTGCAAACCAATACTTTCATTCACACTAAAAACATTTTACTGAAATCATCAATGGAAGAATAATTTTCTTTTCTTTTTTTTTTGGGGGGGTTTTTTTTTTGTAATATTTTTATAATTACATTTTACTATAATGCACCTATAATTTCCCACGGTGCAAACCGACGTAACAGAAGCAGACACTCGCATGCTTACACACACAAAACTATAATTCTACTGTACTGCCAAGCCATGAATGTCAGGCGAACGTGTATTGCATATCTTCAACTAATCTGCCTGATACATAGCACCAAAAAATTGATGTTAAATTTGCTTCAAAGAGAACGTTCCTCGACGAAATTCTTGCCGGTGATTTCACCCGTTGGCTAACTCATTCAGTTTTTATTCCATTGTGAAAATGAAATTCGTGTCGAAAAAGAAAAAATGCTTCTTTTTAACAGTTTCCATTTTGTACTCCCTTCGAGATATTCGCTGCTTTTATTCTTCTGTGTTTCATATAACAATCTTCCTATTAATAATTTCACTTCTTAAATAATTCCATTTATACCATTCAAGAAATATTCACTTTAGAAAAGAATAAGAGGTACCATTTATAAACCATTCATAGCATTAATAAATTAAAACTTGCTACACGGCGATGATTATTTACTCAAATTTTTTCCTTTCGGTAACAGTGATTTCTATAATCAAGATGTATACAACAAATAAAAGAGTATCGTAAAGAAGCCGTTCGACTTTAGACCATTCGATCGAAACTGCTTTGACACTTGGTGAAAATTTTCAAATATTTCGCCATACGAGAGCTGGCGCGAATGATTATTTACGTGAAGAGAACACAGAAAATCGACATGGCACTGTCTTCATGTATGACAAATGTATAAAAATTATTTATGAACATCTAATAACTCGTTTCACTAACAAGCTTCAAAATGACTATTAAATTGTACAGTTTTTTTGTTTTTTTTTTGGAGTCGTTTTTTTACAGATTTCTTCTACTGTTTAAACTGTTAAAAAAATTAATTTTGAAACATTATTTTGTCGACTGCAGTCAAATTAACAAATTAAAAAATAAAAATAGTAATAATATCATCATTTTAAATTTAAAATTTGTATCTCGTCATTATCTAAATATTAACTTTTGACAATATTCCCAAATTCAAATAAAGACAATTACGAAGTGATGATAGGTAACTGCCTATGTTCAAAAAATAAAAATTTTAAAAAAATTTTAATTTGAATATTTTCGTCTTTGTTTCGCTATTTTAGCATCCGTTCAATTTATAATTTTCTTAATTTGGAAGAATTATTTGATATAATTGTTGGAATACTTGAATAAGTTTAAGCACTAATGCAATTCCTTCACACTCGAGTCTATTAAATGATTTTTTTTACATAAAAAACACTTTTTTTCTCGCTCTCTCTACCAAAGCATGACAAATTATCCAAGACTAGGCTACTTTCTGACACTTGTGGCAGTATTTTCTAATAGCACTCCTGTTGTTTTGACCTTTTCTTGTTTGCTAGAATCATTGTCCTTGCTTTCTGCCGTTTTCTGCAAAGTTTTAGGCTGAGCATTGTTGCATTTTAGAGCCGAGGCATGACACGACGACTTGTTAGGAATCACAGCTTCGTTAATGGGATCATTCCTACCGTTTACGACGGGAGTATCGTTCTTCTTTTCGTTCGAAGTTTCACCACCGATGGCCGATATAGTCTGACTTCGAGGTTTTTTAGTATCACCACTAGTTCTATCTCGCGGGAGATGTTGAGCTTTACGATTTCTAGTTTGGCCTTCCGTGAAAGACATAGTGTATCTTCTGTATTTGGCACCCGTTCCTTCAGAATGTTGCCTCTTGCTGCCCGAAGATTCCGAAAGATTCCTCTGACGACCGCTGCTTCCCTCTCCGCCATCGTGAATTCTCATAAAAGGTGGTCTCCTCTCATTTAAATCCATCTGCATCAAAATAATAAAAATTTATTTTTATAAATTTTATTATTTGGTTTTTATATAAAAATTTATATAAGAAAAATTTAAAAACAATTTTCTGCATTGTATATATATATGAATATAGTAAGCTCAACAATTTATGTACTTAAATGAGTGAATAATATAGAATCACACAGTTTTAAAATTTGAAACATTTGATTTTGTAATTTCCTACAACAATTGCATACATCCAGTCAAGAAAACATTACAAGAAAGAAAAAAAATGAATGGATGAAAATTTGTAAATTACAGAACTCGACAAATTAACTTACTTCTACACGAAAATCTTCTACCGTTTTGTAGTTGTCTAATTTTGCCATTAAAACGGGATCAACTTTGAGCTTTTTGGAGTGTTTATAGTACTTTAGGAATGCCCAGAATTTTTCTAAACCATACAAATGACCTAGAAATAAAACAACAAAATTACTTAAAAATAATCATTAATTCTTCTAAAATTAAATTACTTTCAAATATCTTAAATTTTAAAATCTATAAAATTAAACAAGTAAAATTAGGAATAAACAAATCATTAAAAAAAGTTATTTAAAAATTTCAGCTTTTATACATCAATAAATTAGTTAAGTGCTATTTATAAGGTGAAATATGCATGCCTGCATGTACAGTAGACCCTCAATTTAATGAACAATTGAAGTAAGGAGCTGGCCATTATTGCTGAAAGTCCATTAAATCAGACGTGTTTTAAAAGTATATATCAATAATGAATTTAAAATGTTGTCATAATGTATAAGTAAAATATAATTATAAGTATTTAATACTGATTGACTCGTTCATCCAACCCTTTAGAGCAGTGGTTCTTAACCTGGGGTATGTGAACCCTCAGGGGTGTGAGAAAAATTTCAAAAATTAAAAGCTAATGCACATATGGAAATGGAATTTGAAAAACTAGATTTAGAACAGTTCTGGTGTAAACAGTTAGAAGCTTATCCACAACTGGCAAAAGCAGCACTAGAGACACTTTTACCATTTGCCACCACCTACCATTGTGAAATGGGATTTTCAGCACTTTTGCACATCAAAACAAAAGCCAGAAATCACTTAAATGCATCTGATGACTTATGCTTGGCTCTTTCAAAAAAGGAGTCTCGTTTTAATAGAATTATTATGAATAAACAACAACAACCTAGCCATTAAAATTTAAATATTGTTTTTTATGTTATATAGTAATATATATTGTAAATAAACATGGCATTTGTTTATGCAATAAATGTTTTTTCTTAAATAAAAAATATACACACATTTTTTTAAGGGGGGTGAAAGAGCTTATTTTTAGATTCAAGGGGGTGCTGACCGCTAAAAAGGTTAAGAACCACTGCTTTAGAGCATGCTCTATTAGTAAATAAAAATGGTTTTAAATTTTTCCTATAGGACTTTTTATACATTAAATCCAAAGTCATTAAATTGGGGTCTGTTAAACTCTCAGTTTAACAGACCCCCTTATAAATAACCATATATAATTCAATTTAATTATTATCTCACTATAAAAATTTCAAGAATAATATTAAATAGCTTTAATAAATTACACTTAATTTTACAAATATATCTGCAACAAAATACCGCTAGAAATGCTTGCATCTTACAAAAAATTTTGTCTTCTAAGCAAGCAAGTTAATTGTTTTAATCTTTCTTTTGTTTAAGTAGACATTAAACAATTTGGCAAGAAATTTAGTTAAAATTGTTGTTTATAATTTGCCAAACTGTGTGTTTGAATCATGCTTCAGATAAAGATGTTTGCCTTTAATAGACTAGTTAAGACTGTTATTCGAAGAAGAGAACAATAAAACGGCTGTAGTAATACGTAACATTATAACTACTTTCGTTTAGTTAAGAATAAACTAAAATTTATATTTTAAAAAATACATATATCAGAAAGTAAGAGTATCTTTAGTCCAAGTATTAAACAGTTCTTTTTATATGCTAGTTATTTCTACAGAAAAAAAAAAATTCTCTCTACCAATATTTTGAAGAACTACAGAGTGAACCTATAAGTAAATAGACATCTTTAATTTAAAACACTGTCTTTTATTTCATGTTAACCATGTAATAAAAATGCCTCATTTGCATATAAAAATCACAAAGCTTGGTCAGGAATGGAATTATGAGTTCTGCTATCTTGGCCTGCAAAATGTTGGGTAACAACAATCTAAAAGTTCTCCAAGGAAAGCAGTTTTTGTGAATGTTGTTATATTGCACATATATCAGATCACAGACATGTTTGATGGGATTTACGTTAGGTAACTGTTTAGTCCATGGAAGCTGGCAGATGCCTTCTGTTGCCAGCCAATTCCAAGTCTTTTTGAAAGAGTGGAATGTGCTCCATCATCTGTGAACAGAATGGATATTTTGCCCTCAACCCACCAAAGAATATTGGAAGAGGACTCTTCTCCAATATGGCAATGTATTTTTCGGAGTTAATATTGCCTCGTGCATTTGCTAACATTCAGGTTGTCTATTTACTTATGGATTGTCTAATTTGTAGCAAAGTCAGCTCTTCAAAATGCCTATATTGTTAATAAAATTTCTAATTAAAACATTGTTTGTGTTTTGTTTATTTTATGTTCTTTTTTATATATTTTCTTGCCAGTTATTCATCATCTATTCAAAATTTAAAGTATTTTCACATTAGTTGCTACATGTAGTTATATATTAAATGCAGACTGAATGCATGTATGGATATTTTTTCTTTATGAAGAATTTTGCATGAGCCTATGTAGAATATTACAAACATTTCTGACTTTTGTATGTAATGCAATCTGAAAAATGTGTATAAAAATTATACGTCTAAAAATCAAACAATAGATATGTGCATCATAAAGAGAGTTCTGTTCTCAGTGACCTAAAAACATTGTGAAATCTCTTATTAGCATCAAAAAGTTTAATTTTTTTACAGTAAATATGTTATTTAAATTAATTATTGGCTTTGTTGTATATGTTGTTACACATTAGTGATTCATTTACATGAATTAAGTCAATTCAGTATCGACATGCAACTCCATTACGTAAAAAATAAAATATAATGATATAAAATTATTTACCATTTTCTGTGTCTTTCATAGTTTCAACTTGAAAGTCTTGAAATATATCTTGCCTAAAATGTTTTTCAAGACCATAACTGTAAAACCGAAATAAGCATTCCAGTCCATACCTATAAAAAGCATAAGTTAAAAATGAGTGAAACATTTAAGAGAATAGAATATCTTTAAAACCACACAACTTTTTTTTTTATTAGTAACAGAAAGATAAATTGTATAATTTCAATTCATCTCATTTCATTAAATTTTATAAAAAAAATATAGAAAAATTCTTAAAGCTACATCAACTGCTGTATAACATCAGAATACATATTGGCAATAATAATTATAAATTACTAATAAATTTGACCCTAGAGGGAGGCATTAAGCACCATCTCGTATTAAATTTAATAATTATAATTTAATTAAATAATTTTAGATTAAACTGGAAGAAAAGAATCAACTTGGAGCGGGACTTGAACTCGCAACACCTGCTTGCTGTGCAGACGCGTTACCAATTACACCACCCAAACTTCTGGTCTGATCTCCTCTTCCAGTATATTTAATATTAAGATATAACCACTGTTGGTTTACAGGGCGAGGGTGCTGAATGCATTCCCAGTCAGCACCGTAATAACTAATGATGATTATATTGTAATGTTAAATATACTGGAAGAGACTGGACTGGAAATCTGGGTAACATAATTGGCAACACATCTGCACAGCAAGCGGAATTTGAGGGTTAGAGTCCAGCTTCAAGCTGATTCTTTTCTTCCAGTTTAATCTAAAATTATTTAATTTAATATGAGATGGCACCTAATGCCTCCTTCTAGAGTCAAATTTATCAGTAATTTATAATTATCATCATCAATATATAGTCTGATGTTATATGGCAATTGACATAGCTTTATTGTAATGTATTGGGTTTCGTAATATGTTTATATTTGAAAAACCCTTAGTCATTATGCAAGATTAAACAATTCCTGTAACCTGTTACATTTTTGTATGTATGTATAATATACTGTATTATGTACTGTATATGTGAATTAAAAAAAATAAACAATTTTGTCAAGAGTTTCTTTCTGAAAACAACAATGCAAGAATAAACTTTGCAGAAATGTTTATGGATCTTGGTAACATGGACCCTACCATTCCCAGGCAAATTTGCTTAGTGGGTGAAGTATTCTTTTACATTTACAGAGAAGTAAGCATGTGATGTGCATTACTGGGCACAGGAGAATCTGCATTGCTTGCAAGTGAAGTATAAGCAAATCAATATCAGTAATGTGTTAACATTTGAAATCAAATTATTTAACCAATGAATTCTTGGGCTTTTTTTTTTTACTGACACACCCTTAACTCCCAAAAGTTCTTGCAGCTCTAAGTAGAGCATGTTGGACCACTGCTTACAGATGTTCTTGTTACTGCCATTGTTACCAACATGATGGAGCCCTGCCCACTGAGGTCGTCCAGTCAGAGAATGGTTACATGCCACTTTTCCAGGAATGTGGATTGGTCGAAGAGGTCCATTTCCGTGGCCCCTTGTTCTCCTGATTTGACGCCATTCGATTTTTTATTGGAGCTACAAAAGGACATGATTTATCAAACAACAGTTGAAAATGTCACAGATTTACAACACATAATTGATGCTTCCACACAGATAATAGCCAATCAGCTTAGGAGAGTTGAGGAAGATTTTGAGATAACCTTGCATATTGTCAGATAGCATGGGACATTCGTTTTGTCATTGTCACATTTGTCAAAACTTTCATTTTCTTGGAGTTTATAAGAGAACTTTTCCTTCATTTCAACATAGAAGCATGAAATTAACATGTAATTTTATTTCCAATGAAATGTTCCAACTCAAAACCTGGTAGTTACTGCTCAGTCAGTATTGTACATATGTGCTACAAATTGTTATTCATAAATTTTATGTGAAATTTTTGCATAATTCTGCATAACAACATAAAAACTGACAGAAAACTGAATATTGTGCTTGCTGGGCTACAATCTTACTTTGTCAGGTGTTCCTATGGTTCCTTCCTTTGTCAGGTGTTCTTAACATCTGGTATATTAAAACAAATTCAGAATAAAACAGAACTGTGTTACAGTTAAAGATATTTTTTTTTAATGTTCTTCATAATTTATTTCATCAAAAATTTAACTTTATACTTAGAAATTATTGAGACGGATACTTCTGATGTTTACAGTATTTGTGTCTAAACAGATACAAATACTGTAAACATTGAAAGTATCCCACCAATAGTTAAAATATTCTGTAGTCATCGGATGTATTCCACTAATAGGTGAATGTGAACTCATTTGAACATCACTAGAGAATGCGTCCATGAGTAATTATGAGCAATCATGTTTTTACTTTGTAATAACCTGAACTGTATTTATTTTTATTTTTTAAAAGTATTGGATTCTTTTTTAGATGTAATACTGAAAAGGAATCACTTAGACAATGTGATTCAAATATTAGGTAGAGAATAATAAAAAAATGTGTCAAATGCTAGCATAGTTACTTGGGTTGCTGTGGTTCTAGACAACTGAAATTTGAAATATAATATCAGTACCAAAATCACTTGGTTTATGAATTATGAAAAAAGCAGCAAAATATATATTGTATATTTCCACAGATAAGACGAGGTATAAATTTTCGTCAAAGTTTTATAGTTTTAGCATATATCTGTCCTATAAGACAACCCCCAAACTATCAATGACCTATGAATTTAGATCAGCGATCATCATCTGGATAATAATACTGTATAGCGTATATGGAATTAGGTCCTATTCATAATTTTTTGAATGAACAAATTTTATTTTCTTGCATCTGGCGATTTTTGCAAACATTCGCACTAATTCGGGCATTCGGGTAATGACCATGACTATACGAAAACATTGTATGGGCTATTCTATTTTGTGCACATACCCTACTCTCTTCTAGTAAATAATTACGGTTTGTTCGACTTTTTATAATGGTTTTGATTTATATAAATTTCAATCTAATTTTTTGTATCTGTCCTATAAGACAACCCCAGATTTTGGGGGCTTTTTTTTATGATCAACTATTGTCTTATCTGCAGAAATATATGGTAATTTGCTTTCTTATATAAGTTATTACTTACCTATAACCTACACTCGCATCTTCTAAAGCTAATTTTTTAAATTCTTCGTACATTTTACGATTAAAGTGCTCCCTTAGAAAAAATGACCAGAAACGGAAGAGCGTGTTCATTTCGGGTGACTGTCCGATGCCAACACGCTTCCTTTCTATAAAATACCAATTATACAAAACCAATATAATTAAAGATTTAATACATAAAGCATGTTAATGTACAATAAAACTATTAATATTAAAAAATGTAATTAGAAAGGAAAGCTATGTTCAATTTCTTTTACCTTTTAGACAACGAGAACGATACTTATGATACACTTGTTGAGTAAAACCATTTTCTTTGAGTAAAGAATGACTTGGATGCTCAAATGCTGGTAAAGACTGCGGTGTACTTCCGTAACTAGTTGATAATATGGATTCTGTTGGAGTCCCTTCACTAAAAATGAATTTATATTATTATTTGTAGGGAGCAAATATTATAAGATATTATATAAGTTCTTCCAAAAACAATTCTACTATTTTAAATTATTGTAATTATATTAATCATTAGCTGAGAATGTTGTAATGTACATTAAAACATTGGAAAACTGTCCAAATTTCACATTTGTCCATTACAGTTTCTCAATGTATACACCCTGTGTCACACAGCACACATCCAACCAATACTCAAATTCTTCCTACTGTAGCTGTGTGTCATTTTGTATATATTAATCTAAGTATAGTTTTAGTCCTCTCCTTTGTTCTTTGTTTCTTCTTGCTTCCAGAACTTTCCTTTCTAACTCTTTTCTCTTGGGTGGTAATGACCGATTCTTGGAACCACAGAGAACAATGAAAGAAAAGAGGCCCCGAGGGCCAGTGAGTGAAGGGAAGAACATTCTTTTCCCCAGACTTCAAGGTGGACAGACGTTGAATGTGGTGCTCAGTTTGCAAATGGCAGTGACTGGAGAATTCAAAAGAATCGGAGAAGAAAGTTGGATTTTATCATAGTTACAATAAAAAGTATAGCAACTAGGTGCAAGGAGAAACCTAGTGAAGATGACGACATGAAGCTCTTCAGAGAAAGTTCAACGTGGCATCCCATCCAAAATTGTGAAGTCCAGAAAAAAACCCCAGGTATTTCACACTTTACTATATCCTAATTTCCCAAATTTTCTAATCTCCCTATCATCATCTTTCTTCCCTTAGTTTGAAGCTAGCACATAAGTATTAGTTATAATTTTCGGTTATCATTTGTACTTATTTGTTGTGAATGGCATATCCTTGTCATTCCTGCTATTAATCATTATTAGAAGCCATGTTGTAATTGTTAATTTTAGAGTTGGAATCCATAAAAAACTTGTTCAAATACATGAAATAAAATATTGTTGCTAAATATTCTTGTCACGTTTCCTTTGTTGGTCTATGTATATTTTGTGTGAACATCACACTACATCACTACAGCATAACCACTGTCACTCCTCTTAGATAATAATTAACAAAATTATAAGAATTTAAAATGGTAGCATTTATTTGGAAAATCCTTTATATATTGCTAATTATTAAATAATTTAATCATTTTGATTTTTTCTTTAACTTTTAAGAGTATTTTCTTTTACTGTTATTTCATATAAACTTACCTAAGAGATCCGGTACGTGATCGTGGCCAATGTTCTCTAGAATCCATAACCCAACCAACATGATGTTCTATAGGTATACCTTGAGCATGTTTAGTCTTCTAAGTTTAAATTTAACAGATTAAATTAATTTGTAAAAATGAATTCAAAGTAAGTAAAATTATTAACATACAGTTCCAAAGTTTACCTCGTCCTCGGGAGATCCACTGTCTTTCACGACAGGATAAAATCTGGGTGCATCGATATAATTTTTCCTAACCCTAGGAGTACGCGAACCTTTAGGATGTCGAGGATGCTCTCTCGACGATTCTGGCATGTCGGTTGGCATCGATCTCGATAATGGTCCAACATCGATCTCCGTATCAAGAGGAGGAGGAGGAGGTGGCACAGTCTGTTTAATAATTGGAGTTGGTGGAGCAATTGTCTGAAATCTTTCCTGAGATATTAACTCCACCGATTTGTACTGTCGATCTGACTATAATTAAATATGACAAAATTAATTTTCTAAGATATTACCTGCATTAATTTTAATATATATTATATTATTAATATAATTTTATAATATTTATATGTATATGATTTATTTGGAGCGTACTGTACTGTGGCTGTCTGCCATTTTGTTATATATAATTGTACTGTATATAGAATAAGAACTCCTTTCTTCTTTCCTATAATTCTTCTTCCTTCCGTTTTTAACCCTTTCCTGTCACATGACAGGAGCTGTACTATTCATGGGTCCTGACTGGCCAGTTTACAAAGGGGGTCAAGTTCTGCCCGAAGGGGACCTGGTGTCTGCAGATCCCCTTCGGGACAAGAGAGACTTTTGGGTTTTCCACCAAGGAGAGAGGTCAAGTGAGAGTGACCCGGAGACAAGGTTCAAGATTTATGACTAGAGAGAGAGAGAGAGAGAGTCAGTATAGACCCTCTTTCAGTATAAATGGAGACTTAAAAATAAGTGAGCCAACTGTTCTGGAGAAGTCCAAGGTTCTGCCTCGGCACCTGTTTATGAACAACTGCTTCTTATTCCCCTGGATGCTAATGAATTGGACATTCACTGTCCATGAAGTGATAATTGTCAATATTTATCCCAGTATCAGGACCCACCAATCTAAGCTACTGGTAGACTTTCTAACTATCCTTCATCCTTCCTTTTCTCTGTCTAGCTTTAAGTAGTAATAGCATTAGGTAAGTTGAATTGTAATTATCTTAGTTTTAACCAGGATTGAATATATCTTAACTGTTGCGGAAAGTTTGAACAAGAGAGGGGACGTTGTAAATATATCTATATAATTGTCTCTGTGATGGGCATTCTGATCTCTGTTCCCTCATTCGACCAATAAAGCGATATGATTGTTATTTACTTTGTCATTTATCACGTTTCATAAACATTCCTTTCACAGTACATCACAATTATATTTCTGAACACTGATTTGGAAATGTAAATAATGATTTAATGTTATACATTCAATAACACAAATCATGAATAAAGCCATAACCAATATTACTAAATGACTGAATGAGAAGTTTTTGTGAAGAAAAACTTTCAATGCAGGTAGTTGATGGTACATAAAGAGTCAGTTAGGTGTCATTAATTTATTTATATCTATATCCTCAACCAAGGATCAAGAGTTAGAAATTAATGTACTTTTAATGCATAAACACTTATTGGTTAACTTCTAACTCTAACTCTTGTTCTTTGGTTGTCAAATGTATAGCTGGACAATAAAAAAGATAGTCTACTCGTGGTATCATCAGTTTCCTCCTTGCAAGCAAACTTTTTAAATTGTGTGTTAAAATATGTAGGAATGTGAAAAAACAATTAATTATTCTTTAAGTAATTTTGCTTGTGAAATTGCAAACTTCTTCAGAAACACTGACAATGGAACAAAGCTTTTTTAAACAGATTTAAAGAAAAATTCTTTTTACAGAGGTAACAAATTAAAATAGCTTATCATCATCATTTGTTACCTTTATAAAAAAGAATGTTTCTTTAAATTTTTTTCAAAAAACTTTGTTTCGTTGTCAGTGTTCCCAAAGAAGTTTGCAATTTCACAAGCAAAATTACTAGAAGAATAATTAAATTGTTCTCTCTACATGTTTCTGTGAGTTTTAACATCCAATTTAAATGTTTGCATTTCTTATTTAACGACAGTGGTGTATGCCTCCACTAATTTTCTTTATGTACATGTATACTAGTAGCCCGGGACGCCCCTGGTGGGTGTTTATTCCGTGGTATAAATAATAGGTAGGGGAGCCCCTAGAGGCCGTTTTTGGCATACTGTGACAGAGACTGCCCAGTTTTTCAGTTTTATATAGTAGATATGTTACAATAAAATATTCTTTCTATGCAATAAGGACTAAGTTTAACATAAACTAAGTCAACCAATTTACTAACAATAATCTCATTTTTCTTCATTTATGTCTGCCAACACTACCTGCCTCATACAACCTATGGACCAAACAGTGATAGCTATGTTTAAATGATATTACATGAGGACAATAATGACTGAGGCCATCGAAGCAACTGACAGGGAAGATGGGCCAATATTAACAAATTTTTGGAAGAACTATAATATATGGAATGCAATAAACAATATTGGAGACTTGTGTGCTGAGTTGATGAGTTGATTGAATCTAACTCAATAACTCTGTCAAATGAATACTTAATTGAGCAACAATGAAATACACAATAAAAATGAGGAAAAATAAGCTGATAAAAATGGAGGCTTCATTCATATCTTTAATTGTCAAATGCTTTGACAATTAAAAATATGAATGAAGCCTCCATGCATCTTGACAAATTTTTTTGACTATCATGGAAGAATGTGATCCCAATGGAGAATGTATATCTCAAGTGCGTAGGGCAATTGAGAAAGACACAGCATGTTATAGAAATCTTTTTCGAGAGAAGAAAAAGGGTAGTATTCAACTAACTCTTGACCAGTTTATAAAGAAAACACCCGAAAGCACTTAAATGCCTCGTTACTTCATTATGTATACATATTGATAAATATCAATAAATACTTTAAAACAGTTTTTGGTGCATATTTTTTCACATCCATCTCCTTTCTAACATTCAACATTCGCGCACACTTTCAGGAACCAATTATGTGTGAAAGTCAAGACTGCTTGTAATCTGTATACCATAGTCCCGTGTTTGTATGCTATATGAGCTCCTGTATATGAACAATTTCTTTCAACTGTTTTGAGATGATTTTGTTTCTCAAAACTAAAAATGTTAGTACAGCACAAATCTCTTACCAAATAAAGTGATACTAAATCATAATTACAATTAAAAATTTCACTAGAACAAGTTTAATATTTACCTCATCATCAACCCATAAATCTTGTTCATAGTAACGTAGTCCATCATTAATGACTTTTGCTAAATCTTGAGTCATTTTAACTCTGGTTATCCAATCTCCAGTTCTGTCATAGCCTTCGTGCTTCTTAGGATGGTTAGTTTGAGTTACAATAATTATTTTATTCACTTCATGATCACTGAATTCATAATCGGAATCATCTGACCTGTATAAAATAGACTGGTTAGTTTCAATATAAAATATTACTTGCTTAGTTTTATAATGTTTTCTCTCTACTGAAATTAGGCAAACGAAACTGAAGAATCATTGAAAGACATAAAATATAAATTTCGGTTAATGTTACCTATGGTTCCAAGATGGCGGCTTGTCTCTGATTCCAGCAAGGAAACAGTGGGGATGCACGTTCTAGCCTAACTTAACCCATTCTAATAAATTACCATAATTATTACCAACAAAATTATTAGAATAGGTTAGGTTAGAACGTGCGTCCCCACTGTTTCCTTGCTGGAATCAGACAAGCTGCCATCTTGGAACAATAGGTAACATTAACTGAAATTTCATACCTGCAGAAACAGAATGATGATTTAATAAGAGATTTAGAGTAAACTTTTAATTTTGTAGCATACTTTTCGATTTGTAAATAAAACTATTACACAACTAAGATTTCTTAAGATTATATATATATATATATGAATAAAAATAAAAAGGGTGTCCATAATTACTGTGCAGTAAGAAATTTGTAACAACTTTGTTAAAGTTATATGTATGGTAATGAATACAATACTGGTAGTTTTGTATGCAGTACCCAGTACTGAAAATATAACTTTAATGTCATTAAAATTTCTCGCATCACAGTAACTTTTTGGACACCCTGTACAATTGTACTTGTTAATGCCAAACAATCCGCCAAATTACTGAGCTATGTTGATTAATGAAACCAGATGAGCAATTACTGGGCTGCAATTTTTAGTCACGTTTTTAATTTATTTAATTTAATATATATGCTCTCCACTTCAAATTAGTAGTGGCTTGCCCCTGTACATCATTCTTTTCCTGTTAGCAACAGAGTTGTGCCAGTCATTTATCTAACACCTTTCAAAAGAAATTTTTGAATCGAAATAACATGACTTCTGGTTTGCATTGGAAGTTCCTATATAATTATTCAGGGCCTCCTGCCCCTAAGGTTTCTGTATCTGGTCTCATCTTTTGGCTACCTAACTCGGTTCTCGAGATTAAGGAAAGACGGCCCGACTGACAAATGACTGTAGGAATTTATAGGTCTACAATTTTTTCAAATTGCAGCCTAATTACGAGTTGTTGCCATTATACAGGGTGTCCATAAAGTCTGTGTGCAACTTAAAAAATATATAACTTTATTAGTGTTTGTGATAGAAAAATTATGTAGAATGTATTGGGAATAAGAAAATCTATATCTTTTATGGTTTTATTGTATTTTATTAAGTTTTCACATGTCCACCATCATTAGTAATACAAAGGGTAATACGATTTTGTAGTTCTCTGAAAACATTTGCCAATTGATTTACAGTAATGAAATCACATTAGTTATTTTCAGTGGCGTAGTGAACATAACTGGCGCCTGGGACATGACACTTTATTGGCACCCCCTCCAGAAACACATATAGTTTGTCTTGGAGACCATTTGGGCACCCCTCTGCGAGTGGCGCCGGTGCATGATATACCCCCTTGCTACGCCACTGGTTATTTTAGCTTTCAAGTCTTCTAACAATTGAAGTTTGGTTGCATACACTACTGTTTTCACGTCTCCATAAAAAAAAAATCTAATGGAGTCAAGTCTGACGAATGTGGAGGCCAAGAAAATGGCCAAAGTTTAAATATTTTTTTTTATTTGACATGTTGTTTAATTATAGCAAAATTCAAACTTTCAAACTACAGTATTATTCAGCATTACAAATGCTAAAATTCTAAACGTTATATTACAGAACATTTAATAACAATTGCTCGTAAAGTGGGACTACATAGAATCTTAGTTTATAACTGCTTACTTTACAACTGTGTTGTATGAAATGTTGTTTTCTTTTGTGGTTGAATGTCTTATATGATATTACGTAGTTCAAACTATATTTCTGGCTGCTTGCTTACCAAGTCTTCCAGAAATCTATTTAGTTATAAAAGCAGCAATTTATTTGTATATCTATTTTACAATTTATTTGATATTTATGAATTATGCATTAATATTTTATCAAGTAACTAAATGAAAAGTTATTATGTTCTATATGACTAATACATCACACCATTACATTCTATTTAGGCAAAAGCCCCTCATCAGCTGACTAAGGCATAATATATAAATAACTAAGAACAAGAAGCACGTATCAAAACGGTTTATTTAAAATTTTACTCTATTTTTGAGGGTTAAAAATAGGAGAAATCCGAGACTGTCGCAAACAAACCAAGGTGTATGGTCAGCTCTAGATGAAGAACTGGTTAATAAGTCTGCACTTTCACATTATAAAAGTTATAAGGACCCTAAACACATCTTAAATGCTGTTTCGATTAAAGTTAATTGCTGGAAAATGTTTTCGGCCTGGTTGATAAGACTTCCTCAAGTTTTTTTAAGTAGAGATTCTATTTTTGGAGTAAAGCATTTTTTGACATAAATTACATTTTTTAAATCACAGCAGGGTTTTTGATTATTTAATATAACATTTGTTTTATATTAGATAATCAAAAAACCCATTATCAATCAGGCTGAAAACATTTGTTTTAATTAAATTTAACTGCTGGAAAAGTGTTTAAGGTGTGTTTAGTGTCTTTATATGTTATGGAAGTTCCCGCTTTGACTGTTATCGATTGAAAACGTTCCAACATTAAATCTTCCAAAGAAATGACCATAAATATAACACACCTTCAAACCTGTAACGAGTCCAGCAGAACAGTGTATACTGTTCTGCTGGACTTGTTACAGGTTTGAAGGTGTATTATATTTATTTAAAAAGGGTTTTTAAATTATAATTTATTATACATAATAGGACATGAATTCTTAACTTTGTGCTATTTTATTACGAAATTAAAAAATTTCACAATGAAATAGTGTAAAGTTAAAGGTAAAACAGAATAAAAGTAATCCAAACTTTAATAATTAATATCTAGTTCATATTCTGTTATACAGTTTATTATTTAAACATATAAACTCTGTGTGTTTTATATTCTTATAGAAATGGAATGCTATTCATATATGTATGCACGCATTAAAAAAAAAACAAGAAAATAGATTCCTGTTCACATTACTAACTAACCAGTGGACTTACGCTCATATTTTATCTGCTAACTCAGTAATATTAGCTCTAAAGCTACAACTCATTGGATGAAATGCAATTTAAAAAACTGCATTTTATCCAATCTTGCTACTCTGCTTGCGTGCATACAATTATGACACAGCGACAGCTGAGATTCCAAGCATTCAGCAATTCCAGACAATATCCGGGATACGTATGGAAGTCTATTTATAGCTATTTCATTTATGTAAGCCGTAACCTTTATAGTTACTAAAATGTTTTCTAATTTAAAAAAAATTATGTATTTAAATACTTTTTTCATTTATGGATAACTATGCTATTGGTAATCTTTATTTATTCTTCTAAAGATAATAGAATGAGTGCATGATGTGAAGCAACAACATTATTTAATTTTCGCATTGTGAAATGCATTTTATCATTGGAAAAATTAAATAAAATTGTTGCATTAGGTCATGTACTGGTTCTATCTTCTTTAGAAGAATAAATCAAAAATTCAAAAGTACTTATAATAAATACATTTGTTTTTTGTTCTTTTATTACTATTCATTCTAATGGCTAAATGCTTCATGTAAAAACATTTAGCCATTAAATTATACACTGTAGAATAAACACTCATTAATACGAGAGAAAAAGATACAATGCTAAAGGAATGGAAATTACCTGCTTTGAACTACATGCATTTGAATTAAAAAAACATAATGGAAATGATATTTTAAGAAAGTTTACAAAATATCTACAGGTATCCCTTGTATAACACAGTGGTTACGCATTGAAAAAGTACAGTGTTATGCCATCTGTGCTGTACGAAACAAAGGACTAATGCAAAACATTGGCTTACATTCCAGAAGTTAGCAAGAGTATACCATTCTTTTTTGTTACTAAGTGAGACACTGTATGTTTATTAAAGCAATCAATAATTAACTATCAATCATAATTAAAACTGATGTATTACACATTAATATTAATTTTAGTTAAATGAGGGTGTTTCCTTTTTACAAAGTATCGTCATCATTTGAACTTTTTAGTTAATCTTGGTTGGAAGTGGACAATATTTTCATATTTTTGATTTTTATCATAAAAATTTTTTTTATGGATGATGAAATAAAATATGTTATTAATCAAAAATTTGTTCTAGCAGGTTGCATTTGTTCAGTCAAGTACAGAGTGACATTTTTCTACAGTTTGTGTTCAAATACTGAATTGTTCAAGTACCAAGATACCAGCGAGGTTGAAGCCAAAGTTTTAAACGCAAAAACGTGTATGTCGGACATTCAGCGCCACTTTCCTCTAAGCCTAGAAGTTTGACAATGGCATTTGGAAAGTCAGTGGAATCATGCTTGATGCTTTGATCTCCATCTTTGATTTTATTCCAAAGCATTAATACTGTTGGAATAATTTGATATTTGTATTCAAAAAAGATATTAACCGCATTTATCAACCCGAAGAAGACAAAAATAATCTCGTAGAAAGCGCTTGTAAATATAGTGACATTTGTCTGTAATCTAATGCCCGTACGACAAGAATTCTCTCGTATTAAATGATCGGCTTGCTGTCCAATCTTGGTTTACACTTACATAATCAAATTAGATGGGAACAGATCCAATTAGGATAAATAAATTTATTTGAATTATCTACAATTTTTGTTTTTGTATCAAGAATAAAACACTTCATAAAACTTTTGAACTATGTTTGAATGGCATTATAGCTAAAGCATGCTTAAATCACAAATACAGAATGGCATATGAATGTGACTAGATGTGAAATAACAAACAGCACTCTGCTAGTTTATAAATGTACTGTACATATTGCCACCAAGCATGGGTTAAATTGTTTGACAAAACAGCAACATTTTCCAGTATTAATTAAACTTTTTAAATTAAATTTTACTTATTTAAAGTTAAACATTATTATACTTTTATCAAGATCCAGGTATACTGGAATTTCAGTTTGTTTGTTATGACAATTTCACATTAATAAGCAATTAATTTAATTTAAAATGCTCCTCACAATGGAAAAATACATCATAATGATTTTCAATGGACACTTGTAATGTCAATCTCATTTTTTGATCATTCATGAAAGGAAATAGTTTTAAAAAAAATTGAATAAATGCAGCATTTAGTAGACATTACAAAACGTATCTACATCATGTCATTGATACAGGTATTCCTCACTTTACGACCTATCTGCTTAACGACCAATTGAGTTTTGACCTGTATTCGGGGAATCCCCTTTCTCGGCTTGAGTGTCAGTCAGTGGCAAATGGTGACATGCGCACTAACCGCCTAAGAGATGAAACCAACAGGTTATTAAAAATAATTGAAAACTGGAGCTTTAACAATAAACAGCCAATAAATCACCAGAAATGTCAGGCCATGGTTTGCACACGAAGAAATAAAGGCAGTCATCTCAAAAAGTCAGTAGGGGTTAAAATCGGTAACAAAAGCATCAAGAACGTAGAAAATCTTAAATACCTCGGAATCCACTTCGACAGATCACTCAACTGGAAAACTCACATTCAAGAAATTTGCAAAAAAACAACAGAAAGAGCAAACCTCATACAGCATATCAGCAGGAACACCTGGGGTTTAAGCAGCAGACACACGAGAATGATCTACAAGGGAGCCATCGAGCCTGCGGTGCTGTACGGGGTCCAGACGTGGGGAGAGGCGATCCATAAGGTGCATAACAAGAGAAGACTGCTAGCAATACAAAGGAAAGCAGCAATTCGGATATGTCGAGCATATCGGACAGCACCGACCGATGCCTTGCTGGTTTTGGCGAAATTGAAGCCCATATACTTGAAAGCTACTGAAATAATCTGGCAGGGGAACCTAAAGAAAGAACATATTGGAGAAATGACAGATACAGAGATAAATAAAGCAATAAACAGAGGGCAACTTCCAAACGATAAACAGCTCATAGACCTAATTAAGAAGAACGATACAGAGGAAGTGGACAAGACAACAACAATAGAAAATCCAGCACAAATGGAGACATACAGAGTAAACACAGATTATGAAGAAAATCCTAGAAGTAATAAGAGCCTAAAGGTTTTCACTGATGGCTCGAAAACACTATCAGGAACGGGTAGCGGTATAATAATTAAAGATCCAAACAACCGAACATGTTACCAGGCAGCCATCCGGCTGGCAGACTTCTGTACAATAACACAAGCAGAAATGTATGCCATTGTAAAAGCTCTCGATCATATTCAACAAAACAACTATCAAGAGAAACAAATCGAAATCTTTTCAGACAGTAGGGCAACACTTCACATCCTACAAAATAAGAAAATTGCCACAAAAATTGCACAGGACCTTATTGCAATCTCCGAAAGCACCAGCAAGAATCACAATCTAAGCTATAATTGGATACCAGCCCACAAGGGCCACGTGGGAAACGAACAGGCAGACAAACTGGCCAAATGGGCAACCAGAACCAACACGACAAAGGGATATGCCAGAATTCCACTCACTGAAATAAGAAGCCAAATAAACAAAATCACGCAAAATCTCTGGCAACAGGAGTGGGATAGCTCCGAAACAGGACGCTATTGCTACAAATTCTTTCCAACAATCCAAGATAGACTTCAAAACAAACACTTCACCGTGAACTTTGGTGTGACACAGTGCTTAACAAGGCACGGAAACTTCGGGGAATATCTACACCGCTTCTGCATCAGGAAAAGCAACCTCTGTGACGTCGATGACAGCAAGAAGGACGATGTGCAGCATTACCTATTTGAGTGCACGAAATTCACGACAGAACGGGAGAACTTTCAAATGAAAACACTCTACGCAGGATTCAACTGGCCCCCGGACGAAAAAGACATTGTGGGTAATAAAACCCTCTTTAGTGCTCTCAACCAATACATCAAAGACACAAAAATTCTCATCAACCTGTACCGGCAAGCAGCAAACCAAACTTCTCTCAACAACACACAAAAAAGCAGCAATCATAATTACAGTGACGAAACAAGCGAGGAAGAAGACGCCGATCAAACATCCGAAGACTAAAACAAGTGATCTAGGCGCAAGATTCACTTAATCTGTAGCTGACTGAGAAGACCATTGTAAATAATGTATATAAATGTAAATAGAGTATTACTGTTATTGTTTAAAAAGAAAAAAAAAAATGTTTTCTTGTTTCACACACTTTTACAATTCTTACTGTGCGAACCTTGATTTATTGTAAGGGACAAGTACTCCCATCAAAAGCAATTTTGTTTTGTATACTGATTACTTTTTCAAATGTATCTAAATGTGTTCTGCTTTTTAATTCAATAAAGGCCAGGCAGATGACCGTGGGGTCCCATGGGACCCTTTGGCAGCTTCTCACTCTCACACTCTCCTGTCTTGCTTTATTTCTTCTTCTTCTTGTGAATCGAAGGACTTAGCCCTAGAGTGTGAAGAGGAAGGAAGACTTCCTCTTCACACTCTAGGGCTAAGTCCTTCGATTCACAAGAAGGACAGCCCTCTCAACTCTTTTACCAAGCACTAAGCATACTATAAGAGTCTTATAGTACTATAACAGGCTAATAGCATACTATAATAGTCTTTTTATGAATAAATTTGAAGTTTGTTGCATAATTTGTATAATTTATAATACAACGATCCTATTGGTCGATATTCTCAGCGCAAGCTCCTCGCTTAACGACATAGTCGTCAGATCGGAACTCGGTCGTAAAGTGAGGAGTATCTGTAATTATTGGTTGTGCTGCAAAACATCAAATTTGTTTAAGTCTTTTAAAACTAATTTTCAGATCATTTGTTGAAGAAATGTAATTTCATTGTAAAAAACACTTAGATTTATATAATATGGAACAATCTCAAACTAAAGTATATAAATTACATAATGCTATTTTTAAACTTTTCAACCATCATTCCACTCTATAACGATCCATAATACTTTTGTACATACCCACCCCTAAAATTATGTAATATGTATCCTCAATCATAAAATACTAAACATTAATACTAGGTATAATTTAAAAAGCAGTGACATAAACCAGATTATATCAAGCTATTGTTTGGCTTTAATATATAACTATCCAATATTGGATGCTTATATTTGTATTGTAACATAAACAGTTTGTTGTACAACACTTCAGAAACAAAAATAAATCATTGTTATCCAAGAGTTGAGACTATTATTATTTAACAATTTTGTAAACACCACCACCTTCTTGTAATAGATCATAATAATCATCTGCATACCCACCCACACGTGTTACATAATTTATGGACAATCCCTACAATTTATACTAATAAGAAATATAACCCAGACAGAAGGAATATATATGGCTTTAAATGTCAACAAATTATCACATACCATATATTAATGTATATGTATTATTGTCGGAGCTGTAAGGGGGGGTGGGAGGAACCTTGATTAAGACATTTCATAAAAGGGCTTACATGTCCTTGTCTTCCCTATGTCACTTCCCTGTGTGAAAGTTCTTCCAGAAAAGGCCTTAAATGAGATTCCTCCATCCCGTCACAGCACTGACATTTTGTTTTACGATTATTCACAGAAAAATAAGTGGGAAGTAAAGTTCCCAAAAGGTAAAATAAAATTTTCTGTGTATAAATGAGTGACTTGTTTACTTTTAAAGCATTCTAAATTATGTAAGTCTGGAAGCAAATGTTGAAGGAATGGTCTTATTGGCATAATTGATAAGTTATCTTCAGAATTTGTAGAAGTTTTATGCTTTGTATACAGATTTAAAACCATAATGTTTCAGTCATAGAAGTAATTTAATTAGTAAATTAATTTAGAATTATTAAATTTAAGATGGCATCATTGCCTTCCTTCAGCTTCCAAATCACAATACTGTTATTAGTTTATATAAAAATAACTTATAACTCAAAATAAATCTTGAGGAATTTGGCCTATATTCAAAATAATCTTCATTCATTTTCTGATTATTTTATTTATTTTTTAAACAGAATTCAGGATTTTATTAAATGTATTAAGTTATTGATCTTAATTCAAGAATAGTTAATTTTAAGAGTATAGTTCAGAGAAGTCAGGATAAATGCTGTAACTAGGGTTGCCACCTGGCCAACATTGGGATGGAAGTCAGTAAAACAGTTTAAAGTATAAACAAAATTATATTTGAATTCTAAGCTTTAAAAATTCCTTCTTTTTATGTACCTGGAGGCAAAATTATTTTTACCACTCAAACTATGAGGGGAATTTGTATAACAAAATCAGTCAAACAACTTTCCATTTGGCTGATTTGTCTTGAAATAATCTTTTCAAGACTCAAAATCACTCTAAGGCAGTTGTTCTCAAAGTGGGTTTTGCAGAACCCTTGGGTTCCACGAAGCAAGGTCAGGGGTTCCGTAAAGCTACATTGAAAAGCAACATTTAATCATAACGTAAGAAATCGGTACACATTGGTGTGAATCAGGATTTTTGAGATATGCTAGCACGAAAACTAAGTATTGAAGCAGACTGGATGCTGCCCCAGATACGAGAATCCAGTTATCAAGTATAAAACCAAATTTCCAGAAGATACTTATGTCAAAAAAAAACAGATGCATTCATCTCACTAAAATTTGATATTCCAATTTATGGTAAGTGCGTTTCAAATATAATATTTCTTTTATTATAATAAGTATTAATTTAAATAAGGATTCCATTATATTAAAAATAATGTAAAAGGGTTACCGTTGCAAACAAAGTTTGAGAACCACTGCTCTAAGGGAAAGTTATTTTTGTTATATATTTTTGGCTGATCTCATGTTTAGAGAGTTAGGCCTCCTCTGTATCGCTGTGCGGCAAAAAGAAAAGATATTCAATATGATAAGAAAAGTAAGACAAAAAGGAAATAAATCACAATCAGAGAAATCATTGTCCTTAAAAACTGCAGTGAAAGTCATGGAAATACTTGTCATTGTTATCATTATAATATTTAATTAAAAAACAATTTTTCTGTATTATAATTCATTAAAAAATTAAATTACCTAGTCTAAAAACTGTGATATTTTCAATTTAAGAATGTTTAGGGGTAGGTAGACTGGTATATAGTTGCCAATCATCTGCATTTGGTACTGACCAGCAGCATTTTGTATGCTCCATCAGTAGACAAGCCAATTTTCCCTTTGATCAGTGTTTTTAAAAAATTTGATATCATCACATAAACACTTTATTTAACAAGTCTAATACTGATATGTATGTATTTTATTACAAACAACTGAAGCAAACCAGAAAGACATTCTCAAATTCATTCAATTGAGAAAGAACCAAGATTGATATTTTTACACACATATGCTAGTATATGTATGAGAATTTTAGCTCGAATATGATAATTTTAAATGGCATATAGGATAAATTGCATCTTCATGTCTGGTACCATTAGTGTGTCGTTAAATCAATCGTGACTGACTCATCAGTAAAAGAAAATGAGTTACTTTTACCATTAGACCAAATCGAGTAGTGCTACGTTTCTCCACCAAAAATGAAGAAACATTTGATTCCTCACTTCAGAATATACAGGAAAAAAGTAAGGTCTCCTATTTTTTTTAAAATACTGTACAAAGAAATGTTTATTTTCAATAATGTTTTCATCATTTTAAAGCTTGAACGTTTATCTATTTTTTACATAATTGCCATTTCAGTCAAAGCATTTTTTTGGCTCCGTGGCAGTTTTTGTATGCCCATGTCATACCAACTCGCTGCCTTGTCGTGTTAAACCAATTGAAATTTGTCACCAATTGATGAAAGTGTATGGAAAGTTGTGCATGAATGTCAAAAATGTCCGAAAGTGGTATAGGGAGTATGCAGCTGGTTGTACTGAAATTCACAACGAAGAAAGAAGAGGGAGCTCATCAATTTCCGACAAGACAGTCGCGAAGGTTGAGCAACCATGTACGAAAATCAGCAGATTGCTCTGCATTTCGGTTCCTGGGGTTTCACGAAGCACCATTCATAGGATTTTAACGGAAAAGTTGAAATATCAGAAGGTGTGCGTAAGATGGGTCCTGCGACATGGCAGCGAGCTGGTATGACACGGGCATACAAAACCTACCACAGTGTCTACAGAAATGCGTCAACTGAAATGGCAATTATGTAGAAAAATAGATAAATCTGCAGGCTTTAAAATTATGTAATTATTATTGAAAATAAACATTTCTTTGTATTTCTAAAAAAATAGGAGATCTTACTTTTGGGATTACCTTTGTATATAAACTAACAACAACAAGAGATACAAGTTAATTATAATGACATTAAATGTCAATATGAAAAGCTCCAAATCAAAATTCTTGATAGTAAGTGTTTCAGTCAGATACTTAACTATACATAAATACCTTTTAGCTTTAGTTAATGTCCAATTTTTTCAAAGCCTGGAAATCACCTAATGTATGGCATTACATAAGCAAAAAGACAAAAGTCAAGGGTTGGTCAGTGCCAGGATTTTCAAACAGGCAAAAAAATACAAACAAATTTATTTAATGAAAAAATCAGTTAATGTATAAAATGGCCAAAATAAATACTTGAATATGCATAAAAAAAAGAATTAAATTTATTATTCTATGATCAACTATGTACAATGGTTAATAGTAATAAATACAAACTAAGTTAGAAAAACAAGTTGTATAAGTTATAAAATTTAACAATGCTTTATTTTTCAGAACCAAAACCAAATATGCAGAAAAACCTTTTCCAAATTACGTACTTGTATATAATTTATTTTCTAATTTTTTTCTTTCTATAGAACTACTAGTCATACTATATGGCCACAGTGGCCAGTGAGAGATGTAGTTTTGTCCATGCTGATGATTTCTGATTTCTGGATACTTGGAATAGGCATCCACCATGATGAGAAAACTTTGGCCTTGGTATGGTCCTGTATAGTCAATGTGGATACATTGCCATGAGGTAGCAGGTTTGGCCAAGAGAATAATAGTTTGGAAGTTACTGGTTATTTGGCTGCTGCGACACATGGAGAGCAGTGATGCATGATTGACTCGATGTCGAGGTCTAAATTCGGCCAATAAATGTTGTTGCGAGCTAGAGATTTCACGCACCAGATGCCAGGGTATCCATGATGTAAAATTTAAAATTTAGTACCCTGCATTGCAGTACCACGGGGATAATAATGCATTCATTGTAGAGGAGACATCCCTTTTTGATGCTGAGTCCATCACATCAATGGTAGAATTGCTGAATTTGAATCCAGTCAGAGGACTCTCAATGCTTGTCAATATTCAGCCACTTTGAAGTGATATACTACCTGATCATTTGAAAGAGTTGATCCTTCTTTGTTTGCTCAGACAAATTGTTGAAGGTTACTGGAAGTTGAGCTGTAAGGTCCATCTTGGCTTGGATGGTTGTCATAACCATTTCTTCATCCCTTAATGGTTGAGTGGAGATGACATGTGACAAGGCATCTGCTTGTCCGAATTCAGTAGTTTTCCAATATTCAATCTTGATGTTGTATCCAAGAAAAGTCATTTCCCAGTGTTGCAAACAGTTGGCAGTGTGTGTCATAATACATTTCTTGTTGCCAAAAATGGCAAGGACAGATTTGTGGTCCATGTGAGAAGAGTGAAAGGTCGTCCGTAAATCATTTTGTGAAACTTGTGAATGGGAAAGATGCATGCAAGACCCTCTTTTTTGATTTGACTATAGTTCTTCTCGGCTGGAGAGAGTGCTTGAAAATAGTAAGCAATAGCTTTGATCGATCCTTCAGGCAGGTGGTATCAGATGATGGCACCAAGCCCCAGGCTTGACGTGTCAGCTGCAACAATGATGTTGAACGTCAGATCATAATGAGAAGTAAATTCGACTTGAAAATATCCTTGATGTGCTGGAAGGCCTGTTGGCATTTGTTCGATCACTGCCACTTTTGATCTTTCTGGAATAATTTGTCTAGTGGGTAGGTCTTTAGGCAGGGGCATATTGATGATAGTGTTGACTTTAGAAGGGTTTGGGCAGCATCTGTCCTTATTGACTATGTAGCCTAAGTATTTGATGGAATTCTTGAAGAATGTTCACTTCTCCAGTCAGACTCAGAACCCATAGTTGTGAATGTGACAGAACAGCTCGTGGAGATGTTGGTGATGATTGTCCACATTGCCACTAACGATGACTATATCGTCTAGATATGCGAAGGCAAACAATAGTTCCAAGACCATGGAGTTCATGATAGATTGGAACATGCCTGGAGCTGACTTCACTCCAAATGGAAGATGTTGGAATTCGTAGAATCCATGGTGTGTTGCAATATTGCAGAGTTTTTTGGAAGTGTCCTAGACTTCTTGATGCCTATTTGCAAGTGGAAATCTATTTGTGAGAATATTCAGCCACCATTGAGCATGGAAAAAATGTCTTCTGGAAGTGGTAAGGGGTGCTGATTGAGCTGGAGCACGTCATTGAGACCCATTGAGTAGTCCACGCACAGTCAACATAGTCAATGGGTTTGATGACACTTATGTTCAGCAGGCAATCGAGTTCCTCTTCCGCTTTTGATAGTGAGGCATACGAAACTGATCTGGCCTTGCATTTGACAGGTGTGACATCTAACTTCAACATTAACAAGGCTGTTGTTATCTTGCAGAATCCTAGTCCTTCCTCAAAAACTTCTGAGAAGTTGCACAGCAATGATTCAATGACTCAAAGCTCATTGTTTGACTTCTGACAGCTGCTGACATTATAGACCTTAGCAGCAAAAAATCAGGAGTGGTGGATAGCATCAATCCTGAGGAGATCGAGAGCTCCTTTCTTGGCTACATAGAATGGTTCTTCTTTGCAGACTTTGTTGTAAAAGAAGGTGGTCTGTCCTTTCCTAAGAATGGTGGCAAAAACATACTTCCATCATACGATCTGGCTCATTTCATAAATGGCTGGAGTGTGGGTCATCCAATGGCATCATACATCGCTTTGTCGATAATGTTAATTTCAGAACCGTAGTCAAGGTAGAAGTCAACCAGGTGTCCATTAACCTCAATCCTCTCTTTTAGCAGTTGGCAGACATTTACGAACTTTTGAATAATTCCTATCCTGGCAAAGTACACTTGCTTTTTCTTTTGTGGTTGTCAACATAATTTTTCCAAATGTCCTATGCAATTGCAGTTTTGGCATTTGTGCTTCCATGTAGACAGTCTTTGTACCAATGCCACTCACCATATTGCTTGCAAGTACTTGGTGGACAATTTGGCCTTGGTCTTTTCTTCCTTAGGTGAGGTCTTGGCACAAATGTTATTAACAAGACATTCTGTTTCTTCATACAACTTGTTTTTGGGAACGCATCACTATAAACTCTGCAGTCATTCATCACGTCATCGAATTATAACGTTTTCTCCATCTGAGTTGAGCTTCTGGAGAATTCGAGTGCATAGGGACTCACGGGTTTTTGATTTAAGTCCAGTGAGATGACGAACTGTTCTTCCGTCTGAGCACAGAAGTTAAATTGTTGCTGGGCCACACTCACTTGATTTGTGAAATGGTAGAAGTCTTCACCCTCACCAATTGCAATGCACAGACAGTCATAGCAGTCTATGAAGATCAAATGTTTCTTGCTAAAAAGTTGACGGAGTTACAAAGTAGTTTCCTCGTAGTCAAAGTCCATAATACACTTCAGCACACAGTATTTATTGTACTTGAAGGTGGAAGGAGAAAGTTTGCTTGTAACAAACTTGACTTTCTCCTGGTCAGCCATCTTGGGTGCTATGCAAAGGTAAACTCAAAACAACTTACCAACTTGTCAAATTTTGAGGCATCTTCATCAGGTTGGAATTCCAGTAACTGAAGTAGTGGTCCTGAAGATGATGATAATGAGGGAGGTGTGTATGTAGAAGAACGAATGTCTTTGATAAGTTCATATAAAGCCTCCTCTTGATGTTGTGTGACCTCCTGTTGTTCTGCAAGTAATGATTTTATGAGCGATTTTTCACTGATTCTGGGTCCATCGCTGTATCCTTAATCCACATTGTCACTGTTAGGATTTTAGGATGTAAAGATCTTTACTTGTAAAATTCCCATTTAATCTCTCACAAAGAACTACAAGTTGGTTGGTTACAATGGTCCGGACTGGACTCCAATCACATCCTGCTTGTTCAACTGACCCAAACAAAAGACATCCCTGAATCTCATCCTCACACATAAGAGTAACCTGATCGGATGCTGATCGTTAGGTTTTTACACGTGCCTAAATAACTAACCCAATACATTCAAAAACTAGATTAATCATGGTTTGTTGAATACAAATATAAATGACTAAAATTGTAAAGGTGACAACTGGCATCACTTACAGATAATTTAAAATTCTGATTGACAGATTGCACATCTAAATAGATACTGTTTCTCACATTATATTAGTTTATTTTCACCAAATTTAGTGATAAATAACAAAGTGGCCCCAACATGTACTAGAACAGAAGCTTGTATGGGCCCAGGGGTAGAATAGGCCTATTTTGCCATTTTCTTTTTGAACAAACTGACACCATGATTTCTAAAATCAATAGAAAAAAGCTTCAGAATTTGCATACATAGGAAATTCAGAAGACTTTTGGAAGTACATGTTATTTAGTGATGAAAGTAAATTGAGTATATTTGGCTCTAATAGAAAAGAATGTGTGTGGCAAAAGCCCAACACAGAATTTCAAGCAAAGACTACAAGTGCCACTGTTAAATACAGGGGTGGTAATGTGATGATGTGAGGGTGTATTCCAACTCCTGCTGCTGTGTATGGCAGTAGGAGTTGGAATGTTAAAATTCATCAACAGCACAATGAACAGATATGATTATTTAAATATTTTAATGGAAAATTTAATAGTAGTGTGCAGAAATTGAAATTTGAGAATAACTTTATATTCGATATGACAATGATTGCAAGCATTTTTCATATCGTGCAAGAATGGTTACTGTATAACATTCAAAGATAATGGTGTACACCTCCATAGATCATTAGTGGTATTTATTAGAACGATTAATATGCAACCATAATAATACATCCAATCATACACTAAGGGTCATTTTGCAAGAAGAATAATATAAAGTAGGAGAAGACACTTCAAAACTAGTTTCATTAGGAAGAAAATGTCTAGAAGAAATTATTAGACAAAGGATTTGCTACAGAATACTAACATGAATTTGGTTAAGTTTATTCTAAACAGTTTGTATTTGTATGCAGATGTTTTTGTTTTAAATTTCTGAATTTTGTTAACATTGTTATTCACTATATTATGTATAGTGTTGGTTACTTTTTAATTTCTTATTACATATGTGGTGTATATATAGACAATTACAATAAATATATAGTGTTCTGAAACATGCTGTATGCAGACTTTTTGAGTAACTGTATATAAATTTAGATCATAATTAGAAATACTGTATCTTCACAGTATGAATGTTTCTTATATATGGGGAGGTGTAAAAGTAGATATACAGTTGAGAATCTGAGAAATAATAATGAACACTAAACATTTGTATTATTTTTATTATCTTTTATTAGTTCGTATTCCTTATTTGTGATTTAATTTGTACATAAAAATAAATGCTTTTTTTCCATAACAACTGTATACCTACCTTTGCACCACCCTGTATATGAATCTAAATGTTATTCAATTAGTATTGAAAGAAAATTTAAAATAGATATAGTAATACAAAATGCTCTGAATCTTAAACATCTCATTTTTAACACACGTTTCCTTCATTTGACACTAATATACTTCAGAAAAAAATTCTTCTGATCATTAATAACCATATAAATTAATGAATATAAGTTTGACAACTTTCCAGTTTGATGTCAAATTAAAGAATAATGTGCATATTATATTAATTGATATTTATTCTATACTTTCCCCACAGTAATTTCAATAATTAAATAATGTAACATTTTGTCTTTTTAATATTCAATCTTTATTCAAAGACTTCGTAATATTCAAGAAAGATGGATTGCTGAGCATTAAACTGGTATTAAGATGACAGCCTACTGTTCTAGGAACCCAGGATTTAATCCAGATGGATTGAAAAACCCATTACTTTTCAGGGGAGATCTAAATATGTTGGGTCCTATCCCTCACCACCCAACTACCCCAACGTGGACTTGCTAAAAAAAAAAAAAAAAAGTCTTTTCAGTGCTTATAGGCAAGAGTTAAAAAAAATTCAAGAAAATAGTTTAAGGTTTAATCCAAATTCCACAATATATAAACAAAGCATAAAACTCCATATTTGTGATTTAGCATTTAAAACCATTTTTCTGTGTTTGTGAGGTCAAAATGCTTGTTTGCAGAAGAATTAACTGAAATAAGCAAAACAATGTATATACACAATATTAAATGATTTACATTCTTTTAATTGTAAAAGAGCATTCTACAGCAATTTATATTGTCAACAGTTTATTACACTAGAGAAAAACTATCTCCTAATTCAGTGATTCTCAACCTTTTTGTCACGATACACTTTTAATAATTTAAAAATTTGGCGCTACCCACCGTACTTCGGTAAATACCGCAGGACAAACTTATTTAATATGACATCATAACAGTGACGTAACCGGTTGGTTACTTATGTAACATTTTCTAAATGCCTTGGTAACTACAGGCAGTTACTGGTGACACCGGTTACAATTTCCAAATGCACCCTAGGAAGGTAGAACAGATTGAACTACTTGTCTGACGTCGCTTATATATGAGTATTCGCAGTGGTGGCACACTTCAAACATTTCGCAGAACACTAAAGTGCTGCGGAACAGTGGTCGAGAATCACTGTTCTAATTAGTTACTCAAGTTACTGTAGCATATTTATTTACACTGGTAATAAATGTATATTAGTATGAACTGTAAATGTCAGTATTATATTTTACAAGTAATTTAGTTAATTTTTATTTTATTCTTATAAATCAACAATGCCACTAAACAAAAAGATCTGTCAAAGAATTCAAATAATGTTCTTCAAAGGCAAAATTAAAATGCTAGATCATTTGAACAACACTACATTCATTGAGCCATAAGTTAGCTAATTAAATAGCTAGATATAATTCGCAGTAAAAGAAGACAATTAAGTTGCCGTCTTGTGTGAAATTTAATACAAGTACGATTATATCTTTTAAATTAATTGATCTGGAAGCAAGGATTGAACAGAGATTTGAATAGCATAACTGGCAACACTTCAAAATGACTACCACGCGTATTGAGGAATGCATGCCAGAGAATGGCTGACTGCATTGCACTGTCCACAAATGCAGTATGATGAGCAACCAAGATCATGTACAGTCAGCCATTCTATGGCACATGCATTTGTGCCTTAATAAGTGCAATGGTCATTTTGAGCATCTTCCTATGTAAGTATAATGTCATATGCAAATACCGATGTTGATGTTTCTAATAAAGCTTATTTTATATGAACCGGATATGATTCTATACTTTTTTCCTCATTTTTCTCAAAAGCTATGGGTCATCCTCACTCAGAGTACATAAAAGTACTCTGAGCAAGGATTCTCACTTTACAGTGTTTATGCAGTCTTGATGGAACACCCTGTATACATATTAAATATATTAATTATCCAAGTTATGTCTCAATGAATCTAGCATCATCATTTAACAAATTTAATAAACAAACATTTCAGAATGCCAAAAAGTATTTATTTATTGAACACTTGAATCAAATATTAAGTTTAAAAAACACTCTTATCATCACATAACAGAGGTGCAATCTATGAGCCACATCATGCGTGGACTTTTGTAGTTCTCCCTGATAATGTATAAAATAGTATAATAAAAATAAAAGCTTTGGATATGTATCTTTTTTGTGTCAGATAAATTAAATAACAACTTACAAGCAAGTTAGTATGATTTTTTAATGATATTTTTGATTGGGTACCATTTTTGACCTTGTTTCAAGGCCACCCTTGGGTTCTTAAGATCAAACAGAAAAATAAAACAAAAGCAAATTTAAAACACACCCGTTTGAATGATTTGATTTGTATTACATGCTGAATATACAAAATGATAAATATTTAACATAAGAATACTTAAAGTAAAAGAAAATACATAAAGAAATTAAAACAAACCTGCCTTTAAACATTAGCGAGGTTGAGGCCGAAGTTTTATACGCAAAGACGTGTATGTCGGACATTCAGCGCCGCTTTCCTGTAAGCCTAGAAGTTTGACAATGGTGTTTGGAAAGTCAGTGGAATCATGCTCGACATTCCAAACGCCATTGCCAAACTTCTAGGCTTACAGGAAAGCGACGCCGAACGTCTGACGTACACGTTTTCGCATTTAAACCTTCGGCCTCAACCTCGCTAATAGTTCACTTATTAAACTATTTTAGTAACTGGATTTAGGTGTCTTTGAAGTTGATTATAAATTTATTTTCAGCCCACCAGTTATAAAAGCTTCTTGTCAGTTTTCACTACTTCCTAAAATTCTGCACATTTCAAGTTAAAATTAACTTTCTTGAATTTCAAATATCAAAAAGACGATCGTTTTTCTTTCCGACAACAACATTTAATGATCAGACAAACATTTTCAGACTTATTTACAGTCTAACTTCAGATCTAGATTCAACATAATATACATTGCATTCTATTTTGAAACACTGGAAAGTTGGTTCTCTGACATACAGTATACCAGTTTTTAAATTTAATTCAACTTACTGACAGAATATTTCATTTAATAAATCACTAAATGTGAATATTTGCAGTTATTTTTCAAATTTTTTGAAAAAGTTATCACAGTTAGTTATAATCCAGTTCACAAAAATACAACTTGCTTTTCAAAATCCAAATGTTGGTCCAGAGCCATTCATTTAGACAAGTTTTATGGTTCTAAGGATATTTGCTTATCTTGTTTTCTTTAAGTTTACCATAATAGAATGAGTTTACGAGTATCAAATTACATTGACTTCTAAATTTAAAACAAAATCATAAAATTTTGTAAAAATAGTAGTAATATACAAAGTACAGAATTCTGTCCGTCTTCACTGAAATCTTTACATGTAATTCTAACTATTTTCTTTGACATTTGATGATATTTTATTATCTATCAGTTCAAACCAATAAATCTATTATCAGTAAAAGAAATAACCAGTGAACAACATGACGATACAGTAAATTTTTATTCAAGATCTACAAATTTAAAAACTTCTTTTGAAGTTTTTAGTCTCTTAGATGAACTCGAAAATTCATTATATACTTTTATAATTAAGTCATTACTTGCAAAAATTTTCTTGCATTATGTAAATAAAATATGGCTTTGCAGTGTTCTTGCTAAGAGATTTTCATTTAGATTTTTTTAGTTCAACAAAAACTGATCGGTGCTTGCCAAAATTAAGGCAGAATTATCGGCACGGTAGCTGGTAACGTTTTTAAAAGCTGAATTATATTTAGTAAATTTTCTTTGCTACACCTTTACTGAAATTAATTTGCATCTTTATAAAATTTTAAAACAATAACACAAAGTTCTTTAATTTTTTGAGAAATACTGAACACAGAGAAAACAATTTTATATTTTCTTTATTACAAATGTCTGAAAATACATAGAAATTGACTCTCAATTCATTTAATAGTAATTCTTGAGATTTTTGTATACTAAAATTCCTACTGCTATGCTGGCAGATTTCATTCCATTTCATCCAAAATTTTTTTCAATACATTTGATTTGATTTTCTTGAGATTTACAATGGTTTTGAATTGCATCTTTATCTTCATATTTTACAGTAAATGTAATATTACAGCTTACAAATAGCAATTTCGGAAGTTTTTTTGGTGTTGTGACTTCCCTTGGGGTCGCATTACAGAATGTGGAGTCACAAAAATTATGCAATGTTTTCATTGTTAATAATTATAAAATCAAAATGTCAATCAACTCTGAAAAACATTGAAGATGCCGGCATTCTGCAGAATCAAATATTCGGCCAAGATTTATTATGTCAAAATAAATGAGAGTGATTAAATAAGAATAAAAATGGATGGCACTTTTGCAGGTTTTTAGATGTTCTTAGTGTAAAAATAAATAAGCACATCCATCTCACTTGTATGCAAGTTTGCTTTTGTCTTTAATAAATGGGAAAATATATATTTCAAGGAATTGTTTTGATTTGTTATCAGTAAATAATTTTATTTGTAAACCTATACCACCAGAGATCACACAAAATTTTCTCAGGTAAGAGAGGGTCATAAATGGAAAAAGTTTAAGACATGTTGATTTAAAGATGCCTACACACTCCAGAGTAGTGTTACCACCCGTCCAGTTGTCATCCGGACAGTCCGGGAACTGACTCACTGTCCAAGTGAACTATTAATTTTCTCTGGGAATTTCGTAGAAATTGTGAAATTACGATGAAACAAAGTTCTTGCAAATGTTGTTATAAATTTACGCCATTTGAACAACGAAAGACCTCACACTCACTGAAACTCATCTGCAATTCCGCCATATTACTCTGTTTATGCTGATGTGTGATGTGCAACCTGCCTCTCGAACTTTTTTTTTTTCGTATGTTTGGTTATATATATTGTGTTTTTTCATTCGTTTTTGACAATTTTTCTTTGTCAACATATTTTGAATACCCCATACATTGTTCATCTGTTAGTTCAAAATTTCCAGAACAAAACCTTTTAAACCACATTTACATATTCGAAGATTCAGAGCATCTTCCCCGTACACATTACAAACCTTTTTTACTTTTTGTACAGTGTTATATCCTTTCCGAAATTCATAAAGAATACCATGCCAGATATGCTTTTTATCTGAAGACATTTGGACTCATTTTATTTCAAACAAAATATGTAGTAAAAAGTTTAAAATAAGCTTCTAAACAGAGAATACAATCTCTCATTAGCAATAATGTGTTACATTTTGCAACTGTTACAATTGAATCACACAACTATGTTAAGTAATGACAGCAGTTAAGATTGCACACAAACTTTCTGTTTGGTCCAATGTAACATTTACTTATTAAACCATGGCATCCAAGAACTGCATAGAAGAAACAATATATAAAAGAAAGGTTGTAGTATCGACAAATGAAATTAAAAATAAACTTATCACGAAACATGATAGCAGTACACTTGCGGTGGACCTGGCAGCCATCTTTAAGATGTTTAAGTCAATAGTGTGCGACCAGTAAATGTAATTTCCATTTTATTACACATTATTTACATATTTTATTTATTATTTTTAGGTTTTAATTTATTATTACAGCATGTAATTGTCTTACTTTTACATTCAATAATATGTATTTGAGGTTTTAAGTTTATTGAAATAGATATTGTTTGAAATCAGGGAATAAATTAATTCACTTTTCATTATTTCTTATGGGAAAAATTTCTTCAGACTTCAAACAACCTCCTGGAATTAATTAAGTTCAAAATACAAGGCATCACTGTATCAGTTTTGTTTCGGCAAAGCTGATAAATCCTAGCGTTATTTTCCACGTCAAGTATTTGGCTTTTAACTCATTTACTCCCCTCAGTTCTTTTTCAAACTCTGGGACAACACTCATTCTGGTCTTGAGTGACTTGAGACTAGTTTATAAGCATAACTCAATGATTTATTGTGTGATGTGGAACAATAAAAACACGATTCCAGTGGAGTTCAAAACTGGTACCAGCTGGAAACAGCAATCTGGAGATAGATACAGCCTATTTTAGGTTACACAAATATGAATTTTGCTCAGAGACTCTTCAAACATGGATATAATGCATGCATAACTAAGAATAACACAGTGCTAGCCTGATTTGCAAGTGCAGTGGCTACGTAGTCATGGAACAAAGCCAGGCATACCCAGGTTGACCAAGTACGCAATGAGAGCAAAAAAGATAAAAATACTCAAATAAAAGATAAAGTAATTCTCCTTATAGCATGAAAACTCTTACTAACTAACCATAACAGGACAATACAGATTTCTGCAATTTTATTTTTTAAAATGTGTTGCTTACTTCACATTTATGTTGATGACGTGTACACGTTTAAAAGTTAACCATTTTGCAATGCTCGTTCTTAATTTTGATTTTTTTGTAATATTAAAATAATTTGATTATAATAAGTTAAATCCTGTTGATCATCTATGGACTAGATTAAAAATGTTACAGCACGTTTTTGTTTTTCACGCATACCTATTTTGTGTGTGAATGTATAGAAGGTAATTGTGTAATTGTAACTTAAATGATAAAGAACAAAAAACCTTAAAATAAAGAACAGTAATATATGGTTAAACATTTTGTTCGATTCATTTATAAGCTAAGAATGGCCAGAATAATAACTGAAATTATTTACATTCAAAGTTTCACATAAAATTGTAACAGTATTAGTCAGATGTGACATGCAAGATGAATGTAACTAAGTGGAATGATCTTGAGCTTGCATTTATTCGGGAATTAATCCAATCATTTGAAATAAACCCCTGTAATCAGTCTTTCGTGTATTTTTCTGACGTGGAGTGCATAGAATTTTCATTATTACATAATTTTCTTTGTATCTTTTCTCCTCCTCTACTGGAGTTTGTCATCTTTCTTTGTATTTTTTAATTACTTCGTACAGCAGGTTCTTTTTATGTATGCATTACCATATATTTTTCAACACTGATTTAGTGATTATAACAGTAAACAAAATCAGTACACACTACACCCTCAATGTTTATGGACATCAGTGTTCAGGAATTTGATCATTTGTAATCGAAAATTTATGCACCAAATTTTCGACTTTTGTGAAAGGTTTGACCTTTTGGGATATGGAAGATTATGAGCTACTGTAAACTGGAGTTGACACCTGCACAAAACTGGATGTTCAAGAAGGCACAATGCTAAAAGATCGCTGCACTCACTCATTCGTATAGTGTCTGTCATAAAGTTATGTTACTGTTTTGTTTATTTTTTTCTTTTGGCTTAAATAAAATAACTTTTGTAGCACCGTAAACCATTGAATAGCATATTTAGTAAAACCATTCATTTTTCTGAAACTTTTTAAAATAGTAATACAAAGTTTTGGAATGTATTATAAATTTAACATTGAAAATGGAACTGAAGGTTTGAGAATTCGATGCTCACGAAGGATTAATTGGTCCCAGTTATTCATAAACATGGGGGATCAGTGTACATGCTGATCCACTAATTTAGTACGAAACAGTAATTAGTTTTTACGTAGCTAGCATTATATAAAATTATGATACTGTATTTAGATAATTTTTTAAAAATGAAATATCTTTATGAAACACCACTGATATTACATAAATTATATTATTCTGAAAAGTTATTTCTGATGTACGAACAAGTACTGTACATCAGAAATAACTTTTCAGAACAGTCTTTTATTAAACTCTTATGTCACTAAGAATAGTCCTTATATCAGTAATCTCATAAATGGCTGACTGGCCAGCCAAGCAGTTAAGACAGCAGCCTACTACTCTGGTGATGGGGTTGTATCCAGATGGGTCAAAAATCCCCAGGAATTTTTTGGGAGAGTCCACCTGAACCCATAATGGGCTTGCTAAAAACATCATGCCCACTACATGCAGACTCTTATAAGGAAAAATAAGTAATTTCAGTCTTAATTCGTTCTACGAGCTGGGGCTTATCAAGCAGCAAGGTTTCAATTTATGTATCAGGTCAGTCCATAAGTTCGTGAGCATTTTTATGACCTTGAGAAAAATCTTGTTTTGCTGTTAAAAATGTCAGTCTAGTGTGATAATTTTTACATCCAAGTGTTAAATTGGATCTCATTCATCTAATACTGTTCAGAATTGTGAACATTTCAGTTGTTTATTTTCGTTAAAACAGAAGTAAACGACAAATACAAAAGACATGTTTTATACTTTTTATTTTTAAGTGATGAGAATGCTACAAATGCAGCCAAAAAAATAAATACTGTACATTTTGACGACGGATCTTCCGGTACGAGCCTTATCTTCCACACTAAAATCATTGTTTCTAAATCTTTCAAACCACTTCTGCGCAGTCCTTGCACTAATTACGATTTGATTATGTACAGTATTTATTTTTTTGGCTGCATTTGTAGCATTCTCACCACTTAAAAATAAAAAGTATAAAACATGTCTTTTGTATTTGTCGTTTACTTCCGTTTTAACGAAAATAAACAACTGAAATGTTCACAATTCTGAACAGTATTATATGAATGAGATCCAATTTAACACTTGGATGTAAAAATTATCACACTAGACTGACATTTTTAACAGCAAAACAAGATTTTTCTCAAGGTCATAAAAATGCCCACAACTTATGAACTGACCTGATAATTCGTGATGAAAGTAAATTCTATTTTTATGTATTTTATAGTGTGGAAGAAATTAAGAAGCATCGGATTTTTATATAATAAAAATCTGATGCTTCTTAATGTGTCAGTGTTGATTATTAAATGAACTATCGAAAGATAAACAAAAACTTGCTTTTCTATTGTAAAGTCTCTTTTGACATTGTATAGCACATAAATTAATTTTTTTCTGAATAAGTGAAGTATAATACATAAACGTTAAACAGAGAAGAATAAAAAAACAACACATTTCAATTATTACTGTAACAAGTGGCTTAGCTGCAAAATTTATATCTGTGGCATAAAATAAAATGTTTCTTTATGTGTCTTATATAATTCAGGAAATATAATTATTATTGATTTAATAAGATAAATCTTTTTATTTTCTTTCACTGCTTTGAGTCCCTTTGCATTAAATACTTAAGTAATTCAATTCACCATACATTATTCTTGAGGACTTTCAAACAATCAGAATCATTAAGAAACTACAATGAGGATTCAAAGATTTTCTTCCCAGATCTAAAATTATGATTTAAAACTGTTCCCCTCTTCAACTTAAAACTTCTCAACATTCAATATTCATATTAACCTATGTAGGTATTATAAAAACAAGTACATTTTTAGTAGCATGGGTCAATGTAATTCCATGCAAATAAATAGAAACTATTGTTTATATTTTTCTTAGAGGTATTTCTAATCATTAAACCTATTTGTTAATTAATTACCGTTAAAGTATCAAATAAATTCAAAATTTTAACATGTTTTCATTTAATCTATTGAAATAATTTACAGAGAAATTTATTTATTTTCACAAACCTTATAGATGATTTTACTGTGATCCATTATAAACCAATATATCATGAAGATGGCTGAATTTAAAACCAGAACTGTTCAAAAATATTAGCGAGGTTGAGGCCGAAGTTTTAAACGTGTACGTCAGACGTTTGGCGCTGCTTTCCTGTAAGCCTAGAAGTTTGACAATGGCATTTGGAATGTCGAGCATGATTCCACTGACTGTCCGAATGCCATTGTCAAACTTCTAGGCTTACAGGAAAGCGGCGCCGAATGTCCGACGTACACGTTTAAAACTTCGGCCTCAACCTCACCATTAAAAGTTTTGCTAGTTACGTAAACGCAGGATTGATTTATAGTTTATACTTTTATGAAGGAAAAAAATTACATATTATTTATTAGTTAACAACATTCAGCCATTAGATTTCAATAAAGGAACCATTTCTGACAGATCAACTTTTTTAAAAATATTTCACAAGTTTTAATTCATCCTTAAAAGCTATCTACTTCTACTTAGATTTTCTTTTATAAAAGTGGAAAAAATACCAACAGAATTTATATTATTCAGTAATTCATTTTCTTCACAGCAATTTTAATTTTGTATAATTTCATATAATCACCTCTATTAACATAAATACCTTTTACAGTATGATGTAGGCATTATCTACCTTGTTTTCAATTTATTATTTAACTTAATATTTTCAATTTTAAAGTTGAATAATTTTAATTGTTCTGTTATATCAACTTTATTATGAATATGTAAAAAATATTACTGATTTTTTGGACTAGATACGTTGAAGGGATTCACTTGTCTTATACGAATACATACAGTATGTTTTACAAATCTTTTGTGGAATGCTGCAATGAGCAGTAGCTAAGCCAGGTCTGTTGAGTATGTGCAAGGTAAAAGCTTTGAACACATCTCATACTCTAAATAATCTGGAGTACCATTCAGGTAACAGTAATTCCCAGCCAAGACTCTTAAAATAACCAATAACTGACCAGATAGCTGGATTGCCAAGCAATTGGATGGCAGCTTATGACTCCAAGAGGGATACGGGATTGAATCTGGACAGGTAAAAACACCACAAATTTTATACGGAGGGTTGCATCTGAGTAGGGAAGGCTCTGCCCTTGCCATCCTGCTGCTCCATATAATCAAAATAAAAATAAATCACAAAGATCCAATCCCAGATTATTTCTTATACGTTGTATAATTTTTTTTGTACTGAAACTTCTGAAGAGAAAAAGTTATCTTTCCGATAATATGAAAAGACCAATTCTTACCTGAACCCACCATTGTTCACTTCTGTTTCTGAAGTTAATTTCTATATTTAACATTTTATCAAATTATAAAATATTTGTTTCAAAATATTCAACATTATTATTATTTTAACATATTTACTTTTTTTAATCATTTTCACATATATATTAATTATATAATTAAACTAAAGAAAACTTACATACATTTCTAAATTTTCATTTATTCATACAAAACATTAATGTACCAAATATAGATAAATTTTATCATAGATTTACTTACGTTTTGTTTCCAAATTCTCTTATATTTGTTTTACACAGTGTTTTTTGAAAAGATTATCATCATTTTAAATTATTATAATAGCGTTAATTATTACCTGAGAAGTATGAATTTTACACCAATCAATAATGATTTGAATTTCGTCTACCATCTGCATTCACAGTGGCATGGCAAGGGGAGTGCAAGACGGTGTATCATGCACCAGGCACCACTCGTAGAGGAGCGCCCAAATGGTCTCCAAGACAAACTATATGTGTTTCTGGAGGGGGCGCCAATAAAATGTCGTGCCCCGGGTGCCAGTTATGTTCGCTACACCACTGTGCGTTCAAAATTTTTTAATCTGTTACCTCTAGGAAGCACTAAACAAAAATGCCGACTCTGCAACAGAGAAGGCATTTGTGTTTGGCAGTCTGCAGACTCGGGATCAGTCAACACTGCGCAGCAAGAACAAGACCCTTACACGACGGATCACTTTGGAATTGTCTGTGAATGATAATTTCAAAATGATCCACCATGACTGATTCCACTTTGTGAACTGCAGAATACAAAATGTTTTCTCTGCTGCAAAGTCCCCATTTTTGTTTATGGCACTTCTAGAGGAAGCAGACAAAATGATTTTTGTACTTATACAGATGACAGATGAAATTTGGATATTTACTCTATTGATTGGTGTACATCACATACTTCTCAGATAATAAACAACATAACTGCATTAATTTAAAATGATAGCATTCATTTTGGAAGACCTTGTATATATTTATATGTAAAATGTATAAATTCATATGACTAATTTAATATGAACACAATGGAACAAAATCAGATTAGCCATAGATCATAAGTACAGTAGATCAAAGTAGTTCATTTGACTTATAATGTAACGAACGAAATAAATAAAGTCATTACATTAAAAAAAATCTTTTTGTAACATTATATTCTCAAAACTTGTTCATTTGTACCAGAGACACTACTATTTAAATAAGAATAGATATTAAAAAAAGACTAGAACAATTATAAAGTTTGATTAGTGTTACCTATGGTTCCAAAATGGCGGCTCGTCTCTGATTCCAGAAAATAGAAGAAGGAAAACGGTGGAGATGCACGTTCTAATCTATTCTAATAAATTACCATAATTATTGCCAGCAAAATTATTAGAATAGGTTAGGTTAGGTTAGGTTAGAGCGCGCATCCCCACGGTTTCCTTTCTTCTATTCGCTGAAATAAGGGACGAGCCGCCATTTTGGAACCATAGGTAACATTTACCAAACTTTATCAATATGTCTATATAATTCCTTTTTAATTCTTTGTAATACATTTCAGCAAAACAAATTTAATATTCTCATTTTATAGTGCTCACAAGTATATTCCAAGGCTAGACAAGAAGCGTATTATAGTAAAATTTAATGTTGCTAAGATAATATTTCATTCTAAATTAGGAAAGAAAGACAGAAAACACGATAAAGAATTAATAGTTTCATTTATTTCATACAAATGATTTTTATTAAATATAAAATACTTATGTTGAAGAATCTCAACTATTGCAATTTTTCTCCCTACTTTTGAAGTTATGAGCTTTCTTAAAAATAGAAATTTTAAAAAATGCTAAATGTACATAATAGTATTTAAAATTATCCTAATTGTAAATTATAATTATACAATAATACAGTAGAATCTCAATTATCTGACATCAAAATACAGTAAATATGAATCACGCAACTTTGTGTCAAGCACATGTGTATTATTTTGTATAGTCCCAATTATATTTCCCTCAATATAATTTTACAGTCTAAAGAATGTGGTAAATAAAAAACAAAAACACTTCTTTCAATTGAATAATTATTAATAAACTTGCTTTCATGCTTATTCAATTATATCACACTTCCATTAAATGCTCAAATTGTTTCTCTTCTCATTTTCCATTTCTTCATCTAACAATTTTGTTAATTCAATAACTTATCCCGTTTAGGAACTGGATTCAAAAACATACTGCATCATAAATTATTTCTAAATTGCGATATACAAGAAGTCTCATATTCACAAAGCACATCTTAGGTTATATTGTAAATAGTCTCAGAAATACCACAATACCTAATAGATAAGTGGACGCAACAGGAGAGAGGATAGTTGAATATATAATAGTCAAACTGATTGTCATTCTATATTGGTGTCTTACAGTTTACTATTAAAGTGATGGTTTATTTTATGTCACCTTACTTGTTCCTATACAACTCAGGGATGTAACCAGAATTTTCTGAGTGAGGGACATCTGCATGGCTGATAGCTTGCATAAACTTAGGTAGATATACAATCTGTTGGGTTTTTACAGTAGCCTAAGATCACTAGTAACACATTATTTGCAAGAACTTCCATGTTGTCATGGTAGTTTCGTGCATGGTAATGTTCAATAAAAGACGAAATGGTTGAATGAGGAAATTATTCCTTACCTCATGGTTTGTGTAGCCTAGTATTTGAGCGTTATGTGGCTGTTTTCCCTTTTCAGCCAGTGGTCGACTATTCGTAATTGTTTAAACACTGTTTATTTTTAAACTCGTATGGACAGCAGAGAGTGAAGGGTAAAGAACATTAGTGTGGTAAATGCTATCTCACATGGCTACATCCCGACCACCTACAAGACATTTTAATTTTAACAAATAAAATTCAGTTTACCTTTTTCTCAGAAGGCATTGTCAATGCATGCCGGAAGCAAGAAAATTCTGAAAATGCTTTTTTCAATTGACGATATTAATACAGAATTAGCCATTAGCAATGTCATCCTACTTGTCGTAAATATTGCGTGTTCTGTGAATACGAGACAAAAGATATCAATAACCTTACGCTCTCGCAAAACGTTTGCGAGTCCAGTCGTAAGTCGGATAATCAAGCATCTACTGTAACTGCTAATCATAGCAATAAAAACAAACAAATTAGCCATAATTCAAATAACATCCACTTTATTGACTAAGCATATAATGATAAGTACATCTTAAAAAATAAGGAATAAGTACATCTAAATTTCATTCCAAAATATCACTTTATCGTTATTTATTTATATATATTGTTTCTCGTAATACCAGAATCTATCAAATTCAGTTTCAAAAATAAAAAATAATTGTTCTGATATAGAAAAATTACATTTCTAATTCAGATAAATAACTTCTTGCTTTCAAACTAGATAACCACTCCCAGTTATTCCGAAGTGAGTGATCATGAACTATATATATTTACACAATTATTTCTTATTTGTTATAAATAAAAACATTTGTCAAGTTCTTAAAAAAAAAAAAAAAAAAAAAAAAAAAAAAAGCTCTTAAGTGAAACCATTATCATGATTATAGTCCTTTCACAAAAAATCTCACGCCGAAAATTTACATTCATTCACTGGTTTTCCCCAAATAATTCAATGAAACCATCAAGTATATTTATGTGTATCGACGTATTTTTAAACTGGTTAATGCATTATTATCGTGTCCATAACCATTTCTATACAATTATTTTGTTTATTTTTTCGAAGTCATTAAGACTCTAAAAATTGACGACATATATCTCTCGATCTAACATGGTTGAAGAATGCTAGGAACGAAAACAAAAAATTAACTAAGGGTTGGGAAATTAAATAGTTTTCCTTATTTATGTGATTATGTTACAGTTTCGTTCATAAAATATAGAGTGAATTCTAAAGTTTAGAAACCATTTCAAATAAAAAGTAACACATAATTTAATTAGAAAATGATAATTAAGCTTTTGAAACATGCATAAATATAGAGCCACAATCCGAGTTTCTATTAAGTAAACTGAATTTCCAATTTTTCGTAAAATGTAAATTGTTTCGACTCGGTAACGTATGCAATGAACGGTATAAACGGCGCGGTTTTATAAATCTCTGTGGGGTTATAATTGACAATCTCTCTTCTGTTCTTAAATTTACCCACAACTTCTAAACAACTCTATTGTACCTTAAATTCAAGATCAATATTGGATGCTTTAAAATGCAGTACTAAGGATCAGCTGTGACATAACAATGGTCACAGTATGTGTCTATAGTAACAGAGTGCAATTTTAAAAATGATTCTTGATAATTTCAGATTTGTTCTTGTGTTTTATGGCTTGTGTTATTGAATATGACAGAGAAACCTGCCAATGTGCGAGCTTGAATATCCTTTTATGCTCTAACAAAGAAACATTTTAACACAATAACTACTGCCCAAAAATGAGAGAATATTGATGAATTATTCAAATTATTATATGGCAATCAAATTTTCTTCATTAAAAACATAGTTAATATGTTAATTTTACGATAGTAAATTCAATGGAGAATGTATCATCATCATCATTATTTGGCAGTAAAGTTGTTTCAAGTTTATGATGATGAGTCATTCAGAGGCAATGTACGTATGCTAACATTAATTCATGATATAACAACATGACGACGTAACAGACAACCACTCAGATCTTCAATAATCCCAACATTGTTTGCCGAAACAAAATTTGAGAGATAGATAAATAAGACCCGAAACAAAGTGGTAACATCCACCGAAAAATGCAACATCTGTCGAGAGCAGGATGCATTTAAAAATTTACATTTGATAAGCAGTTCCTTTGATACAAAAACATTCGATTTATTAAATTCTTATCGCAATTTGTTTAGCAGGTTCTAATTCAAAATTGTTACTTCAAACTATCAATCGTAACGATATGGTAGTTTTAAGGATAAGCTTTAGAAAGAAAACGAGAAATGTGAATTACTGAATTACTAAATTAACTTCTGGCTCCATAATTTATGAACAGATCAAACTTTTTTGTTTAAAACTGAAATAATTTTCCATATAACTACTCCATATTTTATGAACTGAAATAATATATTTGTGAAACTCAGAAATTAAATTATTGTCAATAACTATAGAATATAATAAATTTTCAAGACAAATTTCATTTCATACTTAAAAGTTAATATAAATTATGGAAACAGTTTACACAAGGATGGTACAGAATTTAATTTATGAGGCAGTTTTCTTACTAAAAACAATTTAATTACGTTAAAGTTAGTATTATCTAAGTGATCATTTTAAATTACATAATCTTTCATTTAAAAACTAAAAAATTCCATTTCTCTGTTCTCTGAATCTTGAAACTGTTCAAGTAAATATTAAAAATTCCAAGAAGTCTTTTATTGCGACTAAGAATTTTGGGTTTATAATTATTTAATATCGTCTGAAAAAATTTCAAATTGTATATAAAAATTACATTATACGAGAACAGAAACTATTGAATTTATTATTGAAACGTTTAGACTACGGCAGAAGCAAAGTTTCAGCTGGTTTAATCAAACCATTTTCGTGGAGTAATTAAATAACTTTTCCTTTATGTAAATATTCAGTAAACTATTTAATACGAAGTATAAGCAATTACCAGTTTTTAAATTCATAAAGAAGCTGTTATTAGCATTTAAATAATCAAAAAAAAATATATAGACTTTATTGCAAAACAACACTAGTTTTTAAATTCTTTTGAATTTATGGTTTCTAATTAGAATTTAGTACAGGGTTCATAGCAGTTTGTCGTCGTAAATTTCCATATCATCGTCAAAAATTCCAGTGTCCTAATGTTAAATTTAAAGCATGTCCTGTACTTATGGCAAAATTAGTAAGTTTTATAATCTTACAACAATACAAAATTCTTTGTGTACATGCTTGTTAAAATCTTAATTATTATCAACATTACCAGTTTCACTTTAAAGCTGATCAATACAATGTAATTAACTTTTTCAACAAGTGGTACTGTACAAGTTATATACCAAGAGGTAAGAAACAGCAATCAATAGCTGAGTAGTTAAGTGTTAATGTCCAGTCAGTTGATCAATCCCAGAAATTTTGTTTAACCTGACTGACGGTCCGTCCAGAACGCGTCGGGTCCTGTTCCTCACCATCTAGCCACCCCATTGTGAGCACGGCTGAACCAATAACGGGCAAGTTACGAAGGCCCTCTTAGTGTCCACAAAAAGCATAAGCTGTTTTGCATTTGCTTCTAAACGAAGCATCACTGCTTTCTTATAAATTATAATGGGTCAGGTAGGTATGCATTATGTTGACTGTCCATGAGGTGATGTTTTAAGAGAAAACATCAACACAGATAATCAACATAGAGAATACCTACCTGATCCTAACTAGTAAGGTAGGTGCAAACTGATGATCAGAAGTTGATAATGTTAATTTCTATTTAATCTCAACTAAATTTATACATATCAGTATTTAACTCCCATAAGTCAAGAATTATTTTAACAGTTATTCACTGAGTCAACTGATCTGTTTGGAAAGCAAACACTCAGTTTTTGAGTGTACCCTTTGGTCTGATGAAGTTTTTGTAGCTTCATTAAACCAAACTCAGAAAACTTTACACATTATATACACAATTGAAACTTTGCACACTCACTGTGTCAATTAATCAATTATTTTGGACGAAAGCACAACGATGTACAGCAATTGCTGCTCCGTGTAAATTCCATGAAATTCTACTTTCCGAATCCACGAAAATTCCAGATTTTCCATGACCACTATGAACCCTGTGTAGTATCATTTTATTCAAATATGGGGTGTAAACATATATAAAGTAATTCTCTGTAGCTTTTTTCATAACCAAAGAAATATTTCTCATAGATTACCAATTACCAATTTAAAACATCAAACATTAGCTATATTAGCTAAAATTCTGCTTTTATTAAATAATTTAAATTTTTAAAAGTATCTTCACCTGTCATTATCCAAAGCGCAAGACACATCACATTTTAATTTAATGATTATCTTTAAAATTGAATTAAATCTAATTTATTAACGTTTCTTTAATTGTTGGTAAGGATGAATGTTATAGAACTGCCTTATAAATAAATTGCCGTTTAGTCATCGACTGTAAAGTGTTTCCACGATTAGTTTTTAATTTATTTATTACTATGTGTATTTTATATAATGAATAAAAAAATAATGCGAAATGCTCCATGTATTAATATTAAAACTGCTTAATAACTTTTAAATTACTTTATTTGAAGTCATTACTTAACAAATATCAAGCTTTCTTAAAAGCATCCTATTTCTCAACTTTAAAAAATAGTAAAAATGCATGATCTCTGCTCTATATTCTGTTATGTCATTAGAAGATATTCAAACAAAATTATTTAATTTCAATGCAAATATGATAGTTACGTTATTTTAAAATCATGATAAGCAATCAATACAATATTTACTAATTTATTATTATTTTTTTAAAACCAAACTTTAATTTCATTAAGCAGTTTTAATATACTAACAATTTCAAGACTATAGGCTTACTATTTTAGTTAAGGCTAATGCCAAAACTAATTTTAAATCGATAAATTTCTTCTGTTTTCGAAGAAGAATTCTATTTTATCTAGCAATAGTTTTAAGTTCTGTATGCAAAACTTTGTTTACTAGTTTGTGTTAGACTATGTAAGGTATCGTGTTACACTTTTTCTAACATTGTTACAATTTATTAACAATTTACTGAAACAAGAGACATCACAAAAACACCAAGGACAAATATCGGTACAGCTTAGTTCTAAACTCCATTAATCAGGCTAAAACATAAATAAGACAATAATAATGATAATGGCTAGTGAAATATCCATCCTAATTGAAAAATCCACAGCCAATAAATAAAATAAATCATAGAAAATAATTTAACAATTAAAATCATAAAATACTTAATCATTTTAATATTATGATATAGTGTTAATTTTAATACGTAAGCATAATAACTATATATATATAACATTACAAAATTAGCAAAAAGATAATCCGAAGATTATTTTACGAAAATTTTTAATCTGAATGAGTAATAAAATAATTACAGTGAAATGTCACTTTATCAAACCTAAGAATGAGAAAGTTTTTCCCTGGATTCCATATCATCTACACAGAAAAATAAATATCGTTGTAATAAAATCAAGTGTAGTTTATTCCTTGTGCATATTCGATAATAAAATTGCCGTCACTAAGAAATATCATAAAGAAAAGATTAATATTGCTTCTTTACAACATTTCCCATAAAAATTTTATTTTTTATTACCATAATAATTGCAAATAAACTCTTCCAGCCACACTTAATAATGAAAAATCTCCAGGGGCCGTATTCTGGTCTCTCGTCTCTCACAAGCCGGTCGCCTAATCCAAATGATTAGCCAATTGGCAACCGGCTTGTGAGAGACGAGAGACCAGAGACGATGACCAGAATATGGCCCCAGGTTTTAAATAAAAAAAAAAGTGTTAAAGAAATCGGGATACTTATTCAGATTTAAGAGTTTTTTGGGATTTTCAATCCCACGAATGGAATTTTATCGGAATAAATATCCCGACTCCTTTAATCTTTTTGAGTTTCTTTCTTTCGTTTATACCCATCTTCTTCGGTATACTGTTTTAAGTTACTGATATTGTAATACAACAACATAGTATGGATATTGAATGACATTATATACAGACAGACTCAGTTGACTGAGAGAACTGACATTTGGATTGTCCTGTATATATGACATAATCTAATGGTAAACTCTTATAATTTATGCTGACATTTCACTATGTAATTGTTCTCTTTAATCTTCATTCATGAGAAATTAATTTAAAAAACACATTTTCTAAACTATCGATAATATTATATACCTTTATAAAAAAGTAATTAATATTTAAGAAATGATCTGTTTTATTTCTCCATGGTGTCATTGGATGCTTGTTTTAATAGTAAAAATGTTTTTAGTAAATAATAAATTATTCTTATTGCTAGATAATGTTTGGCAAAAAATATTTTTAAGTAAATATTTCGATCGTTCTTATATTAATTATACCGAAAGATGAATTAAATTTTTGCGCAGATTTACCTTCGCAAACTATGAAAATTCAATTTAAGAAACTAACTGATAAAAAACTTTTTTAAAATAAAATATTTCATTTGGAATTTTTATGAATAATCTTTCGTAACTTTTGTAGTAAACATTTGAGTTTCAATTTGTTATTGTAATTACTAAAAAATATTCATTATCTATTAGTTAAAATGGCAGTGGTTCAAAAACTTACTCCATGCTTTGTGAAATAAGACATATGAAACCACAACTTTAACTTACACAACCCATTGTAAGATTTAACTGTTTTGTATTGTTCTAGGTATTTTAAGTTATATGTAATATGAAACAAGTTCCAGAATCTGAAAATCTCTAACCTTTGATCAAATTTTTGAGGGTCACGCATTTATTAATAAGCAACAAAACCAAGATTCGAAGACAGTGTTTACTTTAATATTAACATTATTCGAAGAAGCAGAATTATAATTTGAGTAACAACACGGTTTTAATAACCCATTAAATGATATACATCATTCGGTGCTATTAGGGTCAGATACTGCAATACTCTCAAATAATTATTTGCTTACTTAGCCACAATAGTGACAGATGATGCAACTGTTGCATTATCACTTGACATAAACATATTATACAGAAAAAATAAAATTTTACTAGAAAAATTAAACTGTAATGAATGACCAGAAAATTTTATCAAAGGTAATCTGTAATATACTCAAATTTATCATCACAGGTTCCATATTATTAATAACAAAAACACCTGTTACATTGAACTGTCATTAACAAGTAGTGGCATTTCAGTGTCTTATTTATATATTACTAATGCATTTTAATATATGTAAAATACATGATGTAAAAACTATTATTGAAAAAAACATATAATTATGAAAGTTTTATCACATATTTTATCACTATTTTAACTGTTAAATATCATATTAAATTAATTGTTTTTCTTTAAAAATTCTTACCAATCAGTAAATGTATTCTTCCTTCCGTGCGGTGTACTTTCTATCTCTTCGTCAAATTGGAATTCTAATTCTTCTTTGCTTTCCATTGTTTTTGGCTGTTCTTTCTTTTCCTGAACAAGTATACAGTTGGAAAAATTACAAAACTTTCAAGAATGAATATATGTAAAGCTAATTTAATATTTAATTATTGAAATTAATTAACAGTATCTTTAGATGAATAAAAATACTTTACTACCATTAATTAAAATTTAATAAAACAATATTGACAAAACTGAACCACAATATGAATAACCAAACAGAATTTTATAATCTATAAATTATATATAAAATCTAAATAAATGTATCATTCAAAATAACGATTATAAAAATTAATATTTAAACTAAAGAATCCTCAAGGACTACAATCGAATCATATTTTTCTGAAATTTTTATTAAGCTACAGAACAATTTTCTACGGAAATCCAATAGTTAATAATTGCTTCTTAATATATATCGTTATCAACAGTCGTTAATATGTAGCATACCGTTTAATTTCTTGCAATAGAAATCCGCAAGAACATTTTTTAATTTGCTTTGTTTTAGCACAGATTCTGACCACACTGTTTTTAAACACAACAGAGTAGCAAAAGGTATTAACTGTGCTTGCAACACGGTACGCAAAATCTACTAAAAGACTCATCAGTTAAGAAGAGCAACACACTTATAAAATTCATTTATTTGACAACAAACTTGTTTAAAAGTAAAGATAAGCATCATTTTACACAACTTATAAATTTCTTTCTTCCGAAAGGCAAATCAGTTTATCTTCGACTTTTACTCCAGATTTTCAAGTAAATGCTGAGAACAACTCGTTAAGGGTCAAAAGTATTTTGTTTTAAACTAATTTGGCTACAAGAAAAAAGTAATTTCGTTTGTTTGAATAATATATTTACAAACTTTAATATAGAATTACATCAGTTCTCTATGAAATATGCAGTAACTAACATTTACTAATCATTAACTGAAAACGTTAGATGATTAGTAAATGTTAGTTACTGCATGTGTTTGTTATTGTGATAGTGCAGTTACGGAAAGTTCTTTATTATCTTTCATTTAGAATTGTAGTTATCTACATAATTCAGAGATTATTTTTTAAATTGCTTAGTGAAAGAAAGTAGGTACGAACGATAGCTTAGAATAAAATTCAAACTTGCAGCTTTCACAAAACAAGTAAACATATTAAATTTTGTTATCTAATATCAAATCATGCTGAACCAAACTTTAAACTAACACGTATCCTAGGTATTTATTTACTATCAAACTTAATACAGGCAAATATACTTATTTTGTGATAAGCAATTCATTTATTTATATTTTTGTTAAATATTCTGTTCTTGAAAGTAACTAAATTTCTCCTCTATCTTACAAAATAATTTGGAAGAGTAACAAAAGAAGCAGTGCATCTTGTGTAACTCCAGCAATATATTTAATTAACCAAAAATGTTTTCAATGTACTTCCATAGGCCTTCTTCAATTAGAACATCAAACTTAAATAAAAAAAGAACATTCAAAAAATGTATTAAATACAATGGAAATAAAAGGATTGGGAAGAACATTAAATTACCGTATTTTCTGCCGTATTTTTCTCGACTTTTACAGTTAAAATATAGAGTATGAAATATACTCACCCTATAAGACAACCCGACTTTTGAGAATATTTTCCTGGGTTAAAAAGTCGTCTTATACGCCGGAAAATATGGTATTTCCATTGTATTTAATATGCTTTTTGAATGTAATTTTTTCATTTAAGTTTGATGTCCCAACTGAAGAAGGCCTTTGGAAGTAGGTCAAAACGTTTTTGGTTAATTAAATATATTGCTGGAGTTATAAAAGGTGTACTGCTTCTTTCCTAGCTAAAATGGCACATTTAAAATATAACCTCAAGAAATAAGTAAAAATATTTTAAGAGCATGTTATCTATTTAGCTTGAGAAGATAAAAACCACAAAATGTAGGTGATCTGACATCTAAAAAACTCCCCAATTGGTCAACCTGTTAATCAGACACAAGCCTATGACCAACTACCAACATTTGGTAGTTTTATCCACTCAGCCACTATTAAATAAATAAAATAAAGTATGAATGCTCGAAGACATAATATGTAAATCAATGCTATATCTTAATTTTTAATGTTTCAGCATAATCAAACTACACGATAAACAGAACTTATCCCATTATTGCGATGTACTTTCATTGCATTTCTTTTAATAAACCTTATTAAAAGTACACAAACTAGATTTTGGTTTTTTGAATTAATATATTTAATTTTAATAAAATCATGTTAATATTTCTATTTATAAAACACTGACCATTAACTTCAGCCACTTTCATTAATATCAAATGTTTTCAACCTTTTAGGGTCATTTTCTGTGCTTAAGTCTGGAATAAATTTCCAAAAAGAACACTGTTTTCTAATTCTATCATTACTTTCGAATGTAAACATTTCCAGAAAACGAATCCCTTTTGAATTCCATATGAAAACATCTCCTTAGAGATAGCATTGACTTTTCAAAAGTTCAAGTGATGCTTAGTTCAAAACGGGTGATGTAAACATATTTACAGACAAGATGTGTGTAAATATCTTTGCATCACTAATGAACAATGAATATATAACAGTGTTACACTTTGTTTCACATTTCCTTCAATCAAAATCAAACCATGTTTTTGTGCATTACATCAGGGATGGGCAATCTTTTTCAATGTAAGGGCTGCATTTCAAAACTTTTGACTGACACGGGCCGCACACAACAGAAAAAAGGAAGGAAAATGTTGGTAAATCAGAATTATTTATTCATATATAATTATAAATTAGCACAGGTATACTTAATATAGCTTCTGGCACTGATCTAAACGTAATATATTGGAAATATTTGGTTAAATATTAGTCACTGCTAGTTTTAAATTAGTTTCCATGTGTCTGTTAGCTGGTTTCTTGTTTTAAGTTTTACTAAGTTCATTGCAAAAAAACTATTCATAAACATAAGTTGTAGAAAATAACATTTGAATTTTTGTTGAATACTTCCTTAAGCTGGAAAATTGATATATTTATTCATATTTTATGTCATGCGGGCCACACAAAATATTACTGTGAGCAGCTTGCGGCCTGAGGGCCGTGGGTTGCCCATCCCTGCATTACACAATCACGTACTCAACACCATCCCAAACAAAAGATACAACACTGATATTTTAGAGCTTACTCACCAAGTAAGTCACTGCTCGTTTCGATTTAATAATGAAACATTTATGCAGCATTAATATCCCTATAAGCAGCCCACCTCAGGAAATCTCTGTGAATTAGTATTAAGATAGCTGAAAGATTGGTCCTACCTATATTTAATGATTATATGATCCTGTGTTTACACTATGTTGATGATATCCTAATCATCTGGACCAAGAAGCTTAACAGAGAGTATTTTTTAAACACAGTAAACAACAATCCACATGGATTAACATTAAAATTAGAGCAAAAGCAGTTATTATGAGGCAATTTTCTAGGCATGAATATTAAACTACAAGAGTATAAATAAAAATGTTGGGTGTATTGTAACCTAGAACACTAACACCGCCACATAGCAACTGTATCCTGTAACCCAAAAAATATATAAAGCCATAACATTCGAGACTATTATTAGGAGGGTATTCACACATTGTACCAGTGTCCGAGAAACTGGTATGATTCAAAGAAGTCTGTTTAATCTGTCCAGTAAGAGAAAGAAATGATTTAAGACTCCACAAACAACTAGAAATATGTTTTTTGAAAAAAATTTGGAAAGAACTGCACAATTTTAAAGATTGGAATGTCAACTTACGCACCAATTATATATTTAACATTAGTTGTTATTTAAATTTTAAATAATGTCACACAGAAACTAAAATGCTTTATTTTGGAATACAAAGAATCTCATGACTTTCTAATGGCTTAATAATCTGAAGCAGTCTCCTAAAAGTAGCCAAAAACATTCATTTTTCAAGCATTCTGAAATACATGCATATGGTGTGTGGTGTTGTTTACTGGTGTGTCATTTCCACACCCTGGAATGCTTTATTTAGGATTTAGTCTGTTGTTTTTAGTTTATTTCATTTATTTATGTATACTTTTTATTCACCATAAGTATGTTAAAATCACTATCTCTGAACTATATATATGTATCACTTGAATTTTCCAAAGTCAATGCTATCTCCAAGGAGATTTTTGTTTCCAAATGTGAAATTTGAAAGTTATCCTTTTCTGCAAACCTTTACGTTCAAAAATCCAATGATAGCATTGAAAAATGATATTCTTTTTAGAAATTTATGCTAGATATAAACACTGATGATACCCAAAAAGATCAAAAACATTTTAATGTTAAAGTAGCTGAAGTTAAGAGTTAGTGTTTTCTTAGCGAGGTTGAGGTAAGTTTTAAACGCGAAAACATGTACGTCTGACGTTCGGCGCTGCTTTCTTGTAAGCCTAGAAGTTTGACAATGGCATCTGGAAAGTTAGTGGAATCATGCTTGACATTCCAAACACCATTGTCAAACTTCTAGGCTTACAAGAAAGCAGCGCTGAACATCCAACGTACACGTTTTCGCGTTTAAAACTTTGGCTTCAACCTCGCCATTATTCTGTTCCTACAGCTTTGATGTGTCAATATCTGACTTTTAAATAAATTAAATTAAAACAAATTAAAATTAATGTAATTTTGTGTTTTTTTTTTTAAATACTAGATCTAATCCACAATTATTATACAAATATTTATTGTTTTCCAGCAAATATTTATCAAATAGAACTAAAAGTACCAAAGAAACTGCTTACATACATTAAAATTGCAAAAAGATAAAAGTTTTGGAGCAAATAATTAAATTTTCATGAAAGGTTTTGTTGAAAATACAATGTTTTCTTTCATAATGTCATGTATCTGTTGTTTGATTTCAACAAATTTACATCTTAAATGTCCTTTTCCTTTGTAGAAAGCAAATAAAAAACTAATACACATTAAAAACAACTTACATACTATCAGCATATTAACTAATTAATCAAGCATACCGAAGTTGACAATTATTTTTATAATTGTTATTTATGCTAAAAAAAAAATATACAAATTTCATATTCAATCATACTTTTGGCTTTGAATGTGATCTTGCACGTCGTTTCACTTGTTTCCAAGCTTCTTCGAAAGCATTATTATTGGTTTGATTATTTTCATTTACACTAGATGGTCCCGAAGTTATCACATTAGACTCCTCTCCTATGGATAGTTTCTGAACTTCATTAATTATTTCGTTTGAAGTTTCATTATTTAATAGTTCTTTTTTGGGCTGATCACTTGTATTAACTGTTTTTTCTTTTTCTGTATAATCGCAGAAATCTTTTCCATCCTGTTCCTTGCCTTCCGGTTCCTGTTCGGTATCGGCGTCGGTTCCAGCATCTCCATCCATACAGGACGAATAATCGTTCGATCCATGTAATTGCTGTTTTAGTTTATCGTTCCCAAATGATTCAAAGTACATATCAGACATAGATGCACCTTGAAAAAAGAAATCTGTTTTGAAATAATTAATAAAGTTTAATATTTAAAAAGGTACAACATACAGTATATAAAAAAAGAATAAAGATAACTTTTAGTTTGTTATATGTTCTAATGCAATGTGAATAATTTGAATATGAAAATGAAAAACTAATGGTACAGTAGTTCTTTCCTCTTTACATTCTATTGTAACTTAACCTGAAGGTAACAGTTTAAAACAGTTTAAAATGTTCGCTTAGTTTATTAAAGTTTGTTTCTGCTGGATATTTTTTGGTTTTAGTGTGATCATTTTTATAGTTTTCATCCAGCCATGAGTGGTATTGAATAAGTATTTCAAAAGGGCAGACAGTTTTCTTGTCATTTTAATTAACTATTTTGTCATTTGTTTAATAAATCTTTTACGAAAACGTTATTAGAAAATATAACAAACGTTATTAGAAAAAATGCTATCATTAAAATTTCCAATTTTAAATAAGTTTTATTAAGATAAATTCTTACCAGTGTAAGGATATGGCTGCCCAGGAACAAAAGCTGGAACATCAGGATGAAGTTCTGTTGTTACTTGACTCTCAATTGGCCAAAACTCTGGATTATTGCGTGTACGTATCTTCAAATTATCTTTCAATTCAATAGCAGGAGCATCTTTCAATGCCTAGTAAATGTTTACAGTTGTTAATATATGTAACAAAATGATTATGCCATAATAATAAGAATGATTTAAAAATATATTTTAAAAAATAATACAAATTTACTATTTAACACATCAACATGTGTTCTTCTTGTTATTTTGAACAATGGTTTAAATAAAATGAATATAAGTAAGACCAGAGTACATATTTTTACGAATTCTACTGCATCAACAAAATTTCAGTAAAAATATCAACAAATAAATCATAGGACAACTTATTTTCAGCTTGTTTTAAACAAGAATCATTCTTTTCCTATGAAACTAGCCAACAGAGAAGAGTTTGATTTTCAAATTTATGTACATAGATGCATTTGACAATAGCATTAGAAACTATAGCAACAGCATACACAGAAATCTATTGAATCATAAACATCTATCAACATAAATAAAAATTTCAAAGTAATGACCTACTTATTTTAATAACTGGTCAATCGATTTTCTGAAGAATTAATTAAAGTAAGAAAGAGTTACATTGGAAGAAAATTTCATAATATACAAGTATACCTCCCTTACGTCGGTAATTGGTTCCAGGAGAGGCGACGTAAGTCGAAACTACGGCGGAAAACGCCAATAATGAGCACTTAAAGACCGCTAAATAAGACGACAACACGGTTCGTTCTCTAGGATTTATGATGATTATATTAACATTTACTGTAAATGTACATATTTTAATACGATTTTATGTGATTTAACGCTTTTCTAGTGATATTACGACTTCAATATTTGTGGCGGACGGATGTAGTCGAATAAAACGACTTAAACTTGATTTTTACTTTTCCATATACTTTTTTGACAAATGATGTATAATCGAGAACGATGTAACTCGAGGTATACCTGTACTGTTTATCCAATTTATAAGATGATTATTTATATTCATGTATAGTCATAGGACTATATATGAATATAAATAATCATAAAAATGCTAAAACTGTTCGTGAAATCATGAGTTTTATTCTGGTTTAAACATTTCTGAAGACATCAATGTTTCATCATGAGATCAAATATTTTAAAAACATTCAAATAAAAATGACTGCCCAGGAACAAAAGCTGGAACGTCGGGATGAAGTTATGTCGTTACCTGATACTCGACTTGAAAATCTTGTAGATTAACGCACGAATCTAGCTTCAAATAATCCATCAATTCAAAAGTGGGAATATCTTTCACTGCCTAATAAATATTTACAGTTGTTAATGTAAGAAAATGGTTATGTCATAATAAGAATCATTTAAAAAGAAAAGAAAAAAAAAAAAAAATACAAAGTTGTCATTTATTAGATTAAACTGTTGTTATTTTAAATGATGGTTAAATTAAAAGAATAAGCAGGACCACAGCAGGATCATGTTTCCATTAATTCTACTGCATGTACTATAGAAGTCTGATAAATTTCAATAAAAATAACAAATCATAGGATGAGTTATTTTCAACTTGTTTTGAAAAAGAATTCTCCATTTGCCTATACAGGATTCCCACAAAGTTTTTGAATTAAATATTCTTGACAGTTTTTTCAAAAATTCCTAACTCAAGTTGTTTTTTATTTCTAACTGGAGTTTCCTCTTTTCAGCAGTGCTGTGTACATTTCCTTTGCCTTTCCTTCAAGGAATTTCTCAAAATGCCTTCTGGCAGATCTAATGGAGAGAAGCATCTTGTAAGTGATTGGTATTTCTTTCCTGCCTCCAGTTACTATTGTCACATCTGGTTTCTTCAAGCTAATTTTCAACACAAATTGATTTATGAGATAAAATTCTCCTTCAACATTTGCATTTTCATGCAAAAATAAGCCCATTTTTACTATTAAACAGAATAGAAGGATAGAAATTTCAGTTCTTCCTCAACAAAATTGAGCTCAAATTTAAACTTGTTATGAAGATTTACCTCAATATCCGTGCACAATAAATACTGATTCTTTGCCTCTTCTGCGAAACCACAGTATTTGCATTTTATAGTAACTTAAAAGATTTCATTTTCAAGCAACTAACCTTAGGTTGCAGTAAAATGACAGATTAATCTAAGAAAGAAAACCCCCTTTACTACTCTGTACTTTAAAGGGCTTCACTCAAAGCTTGTCAATAAGATTTATCAACAATGTTACAATAAGTTTATTTGCATTATTGGCAAAAGATAACATACTTGCTTTTACACACTGACTTAAAAGTGTTCTCAGGATATTATGCAGAAAAAAAATACAAGATCCAGAGAACCTAAGCTCTGGAATTGCTTTAAAAATGGTTCACAACCAGAAAAAATAACATTATAAAAAGCTAATTTACATTTAATGAACTCATTTTTAATGTGTTCTGTGACAACCTTACAAGGATTAGATTGCAGTTTCTTTGAATTTGCTATAAATTCAATCACGTCGTTAAGAACCAGTTAATATTTTCCAACCATCTGGTTTGTTCAGTGTTTCGGTGAAAATTTATTATTCCTTGCGATTACAGTAAACTCTACATAGCATGCTGGATAATCAGTAAATAAGTAAAAACATATCTCACAGAAATGTGTGAAGTTCCTAATGAACAGATTTAAGGTCAGTCTTTGTAATTATTTATTACACGTAGACCACAGATGTCAAAAGTCACAAAATACTTCCCATCTCTTTCAACGTATAAGCATCCAGCATCTTGATTAATAATACTTAAGTTTACACTAGGCCCATTCATTAACCATCGTTTTTAAGTAAAGGAATAAGTCTGTTACTGAAACCATTTAAAAGACGTCGAGCTCGTCTCTTCATAAACATACACTAGTATAGTATTGTGTACCTGTATATACTTTATTTTGATTTATATCAAAAAATCGAATAAATAAGGTTATACGACAAGTCAAACTGATTTTTTCACTGCTTCATCAAAACACACAACAAATTCTTTACAGAAATGCACCTAATCTTTAGGCATTGTATCAAAATGCAGTGCAAAGCCATAAGGTATAAGTATATAGTTTCACCTAACACGCACTTTGAAGAAATACAGTTATCTGGAAATACGTTTCTAAATGTCTCTCGAATTTTTTCACAGCTTAATGACAATTTACTTTGAACAATGTTAAGAATCCAACTAATCACAGCACTAGTACGGTCAACTTGCATTAAAACTATCATCAATAAAGCAAATTCTCATGTTAAAGTGAATTTTCCCATTGCTTTGGCGAAACGCCATTGTCACAATGTTCATTTTCATGCAATAAAATGAACAACAATTTTCCAGTATTCATTAAAACAAACTGAAAGTTATTTTCACAACCCCAAGAAATAACCTTATTTCCAATAATAGTTTTATTCACATCAAAAAGTGTAAAAAGCAAAGTCGTATTTCAATTAAAATTATTCTATTTAAATAGAATGTTTTTCTCCTAGTAAGCAAAGACGAGTTCAATCTCCGACTACAGAGAAATTCAAACATCTGGTTTTAGCAGACCATTCTACCATACTCAGAAAATAGGAGTTAAAGTTTTAGGACATCCATCCCTTGAAATGAATGCAGTCCAGTACAAACATGTGCTAGCTTAATATCAGGGGTGCATATGATGATGCCAGATTTGGCTTCTTTTTTACTCTTTTGGCACCAAAAAGTAGGCCTACTTTCTACTTTTTCAAACAATCTTCAGCAGAAAAAAAAATCACTGATTTCTTTTAGCTTTGTTTTGTTTAACCAAACTGATAAACTGGTCCACAGTGAAGCAATAAATAGAGTCGTCTCCCCATTTTAATTTAATCTGAAAATCATTTAGACATTAATTTGATTTCCTATTAATTCTTAACTCCATAAATTCTACAATCTTGACCTTGACCCTAGCAAACTAGCTACTGTTTCTCTAGTGATTCATATTAATGCAAACTGACCATATCGTCGTCCTTAGAACTGAATATTTCTATAGACTTAATGCAAGTTGCTTTCTAGTTTGTTAAAAGGAAGTATCTCCCTGTAATGAATCTGCACTCCATGCAAATACATTGATTTTGATCACTCTGTTGTTAAATTAGCCCCTTACTATGAATAACAACTCCTTTTCGCCACATATTCCAGAGTGAAAAACTTTTTTGCACACATTGGAAAAATTTGTGATATAAATCTTCATCCTTTCTAACAAACTAAAATCTGGGTTCAAAGATGGTTCCGACCATTGATCATTGATATTGTTTTAATTTAAAAGTTTCAGAAAAATAAAACCTAGTCTCACAAACATAGAAGATGGTACTAAATAGGATCTCCTTTAGAATGTACCCATAAAATTGAAAAATTTACTATGAAATTGAAAGGTAATATATATATCTGGATATTACATGTTTACACTTGCTTGTAACAAAGTCGTTTCCCAGCTTGCAAGATTAACAGTAAAAATAATTGCAAGTAGTTTTTATTGACAAAGCCAACAAGTCAGAGCAAACAAATTACAAAAAAAATAAAAGCAGCAATTTACATTCTGGTTAGTAAAAAGAATCATGTAAGAAGTATAAGTTGAAATTAAATCACATTAGTAACTGCTTGCATCATGGAATGTAATGTGTTAGGACAGCGAAGTTGCCTTATCCTGACACAAGAAAAGTAAAGCAGAACTAAACAGTTTGTTTCCAGTCCAAACGTGAACTAAGAATTGAGTCAAAGTGCTAGCTAGTCAATAAATACTGTTTTAGAGGCAATCTACGATGATCACTCGTTGCTATTAAAGGAGTGATGTCGCTGCGGCACAAACTGGAATATAAAAAAACTTGCACCTGTGCTACTGATCTTGTATCTTGAAAAATATCATCAACCCCAATTTTTATTACACTTTTAATTTCCTCATTTCATATTATGTAAAACAACAAAATTTAATCAAAATCAACCAATCAAATTTTGAGAATAAACTCAATTATAAGTCACATAGAAGAGACTTCGTTAATTAATTGCTCAGTCTCCGTAACAGAAGAAACATGAAGTATAAACTTACTATTAACAAAAATTAATACATTTTCCTGATTTTTCCATCATTTGATTCGAGTTTCCTGGTTGGTTGGATTTGGGAAGTTCAATAGAAAGACATGAGTAGGCCAAAAAGTACCTGGCCAAGACATGTTGGTATTTGAATTCCTTTTGGTTGTTTTAATAATCCATAAATCTTTCTATTATATACTGTTTTAGAGCTTCAAATATAGGTTTATTGATTGAAAATATGCCATAATAGATTAAATTTGTCCACCATCATCTAGTAACAGATGTAGAACTTAGTTGTCAACTGGGAATAGTTGTTGTTGGAAATAATAATCTTGAGCTATTTTGTATTAGGGACAAGTTAATAGTATGTGTCTGACCATAAGTAGGCTATGACAAGTTGGGCTTGTTATCAGATAATTGGGTGATTCAGCTGAGCAGGTATAATTTTTTGTTTCCAGTTTTTCCATTGGCTAATTATCCTGACTCGGGTAGATTATTCTTTTATCCTTTTTTTTTTTATCCTTTTTTCTGACTAAAATAAAAAACATGACATTTCCTGTTTGTGGGAATCCTGCTATAAAATTAGTCAACAGAGAACATAATTTTCAAATTTATGTACACAGATGCACTTGACAATAGAATGTGAAACTATAGCAATAGCATATAGAGAGATCTATTGAATCAGGAACATCTATAAACATTTCAGAATAAAAATAAATAGTTGAAGATGTTATCATAAAATGATTATTTATATTAATATAGTCACAGAAAAAAACCCATATAAACCCTAAAAATGCTCAAGGAATCATGAGTTTTATTCTGGATTAAACATTTCCGAGGACGTCAATGTTTCGTCATCAGATCAAATATTTAAAAAACATTCAAATAAAAATGACTGCCTGGGAACAAAAGCTGGAATGTCGGGATGAAGTTCTGTTGTTACCTGATCCTCCATTGGCCAAAATTCTGGATTAATGCATGTACGTATCTTCAAATCACTTGTCAATTCAACATTGGGGGGAATATCTTTTCTCAACACCTAATAAATATTTACAGTTGTGGTTAATGCATGTAACAAATGATTATGTCTAATGAGTGCCATTTTAGAATATTTAAAAAAAAAAATAATTTATAAAGTTATCATTTGCTAGATCAAACTGTCCTTGTTATTTTTTTGAATAGTGGTAAAATAAAAAGAATAAGTGAGACCCCATTTCTATGACCACCTTTCTATTGCCTCAACAAATCATAAGGCAAGTTATTTTCAACTTGTTTTAAACAAGAATCCTCCATTTTCCTATGAAACTAGACAACAGAGAAGAGTTTGACTTTCAAATTTATGAACATAGATGCATTTGACAATAGCATCAGAAACTACAGCAATAGCATATAGCGTAATCTATTGAATCACAAACATCTATGAACACAACAATTTTGAAGTAACAACATACTTATTTTAATAATTGGTCAAGTAATTTGCTAAAGAATTAATTAAAATAAGAAAGTTTTATTAATAATCAATCTCACACCTTCCTTACATCTTCCAACAATATTTTATTAGAAACAAACATTTTTGGTTTAGTTTATGAGCCTGCTTCAGCTTCTATGAATTCAAATTGAGCAGTTTACTGAGTACCTAAAGCAGGCCGAAAATGTTTGTTTCTAATAAAATGTTGAAAGATGCAAGGAAGGTGTGAGAGTGATTATTGTTAGAATCACTTCCAGGTATGAACAGCATACTGCTTAATAATTTTATTGGAAGAAAATTTGATGACATCAACTTCATCCAATTTCTAAGCTATTCATTTCTATTTCATTGTTCAGAAGAAACATAAAAACAATATATAAATAACAACATCTCAAAACCCGAGTCGTATATAATACAATGCCAAATGATCGCCTAAATATCGGGCTATAACGTGGCCAGTTAAATGATTAGTATAAAGCAATCTGACACTAGAGAGGTAAGAGATGGTGCCTAACGTCTACCTCTAGTGTCAAATTCCTTTATACTAATCATTTAACTAGCCGCGTTATAACCCGATATTTAGGCGATCGTTTGGAGTCGTACAATATATAAAATCGGAATACTATATTTTTCTTTCTAAAATAAAATTCAAAATGACAAGAAACAATATTTTGTAAAATAAAAATGGATAATTGAAGATATCATCACAAGATGATTATGTAATCATATAAAAACAAACTCTATAAAAATACTAAAACTGATCAAGGAATCATGAGTTTTATTCTGGTTTTAAACAGTTGTGGCAACATCAATATGTCATTATCAAATAAATATTTTAAGAACGTTCAAATAAAAACATCTCCTAAGATGTTTATGTTCCTTAAAGTATTTTGCCTAATGGCGAGATATCAATGTTTCCAAAAGTGTTTGATACATAATAAAGCACGACTCGAACAGCATTAGCATTTTTTTATGAATTTTTTCTCTCCGTATATAACAAACATATGGAGTTATCCAATTCAAATGGTGATATTTGTGCTAAACAGAATTCATAGTAAATTTCATTATTATTAATTTAATTATAATAAAAATATTATTATATTTACCTCTATCACTAAATTTAAATCTTGAGTTAAGGCTTGGACTCTATGAAAACCAGCAATAAGAGTAAGAGGAAGATATCCTTGTTGATCCATTTTTCTTCTTAGGAAGAAATCTCTTTGTAAATTTTCTTCAGAAAAGTAATATTGTCTAAATAAAAATTATTATAAATTAAGATTACCATCCTAAACAGATTATTATATTGTATGTAATGATAATATTCAAACAGACCAAACTAAGATTACATAAACTATTTATGATCATAATTTTAAATATTTTGTCTATTTAACGTATAACTTACCACAAAGATCAGCTAAACAATTATACGTATTTTGTAATTTTAAATAATAACAACTAGGCCAGTTCTAATACAGTTATTCACTACTCTTATATAGTTATTTTTGTTCAAAAATTGTAGTTAAAACGAAATCTAAACTAGAAATTCCTTCTCAAAATAGCACATTGATTAATATATAGAATACTAAAATCAAGACTACAATTCATTTGTAGAATCAATTTTTAATATTTAAGCAATTCACATAAAAAGCTTTTTCCCTTAATCAATTTTTGATCACTCGTATATTCCCATAACTTAGTTAATTTTTTTAATTAAAAAAGTTAGCATATAGATTTACTAAATACCAAACTGTATCACATAACTGTTAAATTCACCAAGTTACAAAAAGAGTTTGGAACTGTGTGTTATTTTACAGTAAACACTTATGCAAATTAATTTGGAATAGTCTCATTAAATGCAGTCTGTTTCAGATGTTGAAGGAAAAACAGTTTTAGTAACGAAGGCCTACAACTTGAGCAAAAAATCTGGATTGTGGAGCTACCTCAATGCATGGAAAGGTCGCTGTCACAAAGTACCGAGTAACTATAATCAAACTAGGTCAAGAGATGTATAAGTTAAATCCACAAGTTGTCTAGTGACTTTATGACTGATTTTACAAGTAATTGTTCACAATGACTAAACAGCAAGCTCTTGTGTAGGAGAAAGAATCAGTAACTTCAAGTCAAACCAACACTCAGAAGATCAAAGAGGCTGTCTTGGGTCCCCAAGGAGTTATCAGTAGAATTTGCCTGAAAACTGGAGTATTGCAGAGTAGTAACCATTGGACTTTGTATGGAAAAATAAATAGTGTATCTGTACAAGATCCAAATGTTCAGAGAGATTCCTCCAAGAGCAGAATAACATGGTAAATGTAATTCTCAACCTAATCAATAAGAAGTAATGGATGCTCAATTTGTGCAGTCTTTGAATGAGGTGCCCTTCCATCTAAATCAGCGATTCCCAACCAGTGGTCCGCAAGAGCTAAAATATGGTCCGCGAAAGATTTAAAACTTTTATTCATTTTAAATTATTATTCCCACATTGATACAAACTGAATTTAATTTTTACTAAAAATGTTATGTTTTCTATTATAATAGTACTGTTAAAGCATGTTACTCTTGAGTTTAACGATTACTGTATATCTCGGCAGATAAGATGACCTTCGGATAAGACAACGTATAAATTTTCATCGAAGTTTTATAGTTTTAGCTTATATCTGTCCTATAAGAATGACCCCAAACTATCAATGGCCTATGAATTTAGTTTAGATCAGCGATCATCATCTGAATAATAATACTGTATAGCGTATACGGAATTATGTCCTATTTGTAATTTTTCAAATGAACAAATTTATTTCCTTGCATCTGGCAGCACTGTCTTGCGATTGTTGCAAGCATTCGCACTGATTCGGCATTCGGGTAATGACCTTGACCATTCACAAAAACGTCGTATGGGCTATTCTATTTTGTGCACATACCCTACTCTCTCCTAGTAAATAATTACGATTTGTCCGTTTTTTTATAATGGTTTTAATTTATATAAATTTCAATCTAACTTTTTGTATCTGTCCTATAAGACGACCCTGGATTCTCGGTGCCGTTTTTTTATGATTCAACTATCGTCTTATCCGCCGAGATATACGGGGTACTTATGTTAAAAGTTTTGATTGAAGTTTATTTTTAGATTGACACAGTTTATTTTTCTTAAACCTTGTGGTTCCTGCTAACAACAATGAAATCAAAGTGGCCCCTGGTCAAAAAAAGATTGGGAACCACTGATCTAAATGGATATGTCAGTCAACAAAATTATTGATTCTGGGCCATCAAAAACCCCAGCAATTTATAAAGCTGCTCATCCTCAGAAAACAACTTTCTGAACAACAATAAATCACCAAGGCATAATTGAACCAATATTCATCCATCAAATCACAAATACTGCCACTTCAAAATGAAGTTTTGCCATTTTTCATTATATTGAAAAATTTGGACAAAACACAGCTTATGAAGAACAGAACTCGACCAAATACCACTAGGATTAATTTGAAACTCCTTTTTTAGTGTTTCTGGTGATCATTTTATATCCAACACTGTTAGAGTTGTTCAAAAGACTATGGAACAGGCTTCCTAGTCACCAGATCTGAATCCTTATGACTACTTCCTGTGGGGTTATGTCGAGAACAGAGTATAGGAAAAGCCAAAGAACCATCAGAACCCAGAGGAAGTGTTTCTGATGTGATTAAAAGTTATACCCCTCAAAAATTTTGAAACAAGACTAAAATTAGTGATTGGCACCAAAGGTGAACACTTTCAGATTATTATTCAGTCTAAAAAATATAATAGACAGGTCTTCACATTGACATAAGAATATGTTAATTAATCATCATGAAGAGTTCACAACAATAACCAATAAGTAATTGGCATATCGCTTGAAACACCCTGTAGATAATAATAATAATAAATTAACTGACTTTGCTGCGACCACTAAACTGCTACTAAATTAACTACACTTATTTCTGTATTTTATTTAAACATTTCTTTTATTATAAAGATTAGAGAGAGAAAATAATAATAAATTTCACTTTAAAAATACTTAATGCTTACATTTGATTACGTATGCGTGTTTTCAATGATTCGTCATCCATTTGAACGTATGAATTACTATAATAAAATGCTCCTCCGAGGAATGGAGTAATGTAAGGTGTCGTAGGGGCTGCTGAAGGTTCTATACTATAGTCAACAAAGAAGGAAGACACGTCGGTAAATTCATCTTGAATAGAAGCTAGAAAAGAAAAACAAATTAAAATGTGAATTGTTTTTGACTACTTAACATATATATTTCACATAAAGAATTTAAAATATACAAAGCTATTAACTTAATGGTAGTATTTATGATAACTTATTATAATTAAAAATCAGTATTATTCAAATATTTTAACGAATTGTTTAATATTTTGAGTATTAATATCATATCATATGATCTTATGAGTAGCCTATCATTTATTCGTCATCAATAGCACTTTAATAATCATAGAGCTACAAAAAAAAAAAAAAAAAACGATATATACATAGTCGAGTCGACACCCCAAGAAGAAGTGGAAATGTGTCGAGTTATCCGATATGACGACTAAAGCAAAGTTGAAAAAAACGACAAAACTACAATTAATAAAATACAGTAGTGCATTATACAGTAGTATACGTTTACAATACATTGTGTCCTCCATTTACAATTACTCTGTAGATGAAAAACTGAAAAATTCGTTTAGTGTTGTTTGTTTTGAGCACTTAACTGTCTCGACTTTCTTTTTCAACGATCGTGAACACCTTTAAAACATCATCTTCGCAATTGTCAATTGTTGGCAAGTAATGTCTAAGGATTCTTAATGCCTCTGGCATGAGAAAATGCAAAATTGGATTCTGGTGTGACATTGATATAAATTGTATATTTTCTTTTTGTTTATCTGTTATTATTTTATACATAAAAATACATAAAATGTTAAGGCATTTTTGTTAATATGTATATATATATTATTAATATTAATATATTAATTATATATTAATAAATGAATCGACTCCCCTCCTGAAAAAAAAAAAAAAAGAGTTTGCACCACACATGCGGAGTGAATTCATTTTTTCGGGAGGGGTGACGACTTATCGGAGTGTGGGACAACAAAAGTATGTTGACTTATCCAGTGGTGACAAGTTAAACGGTGTTGAGTAAACCGGAGTTTTTTAACATTAATGCCTATGTAAGTCGGCCGGGACCACAGAAAACTGACTACTTAACCGATGGTGTCGAGTTATCTGGGTGTAGACTTATGCGGATTCGACCGTGTGTGTGTGTATGTAAGCTAAAATAAAAGTAGGCAAAAGTGCTTTTTTTAACATGAAAAGATTCTGCTTATACAATAGAGAGGTTGCGGCAGACGTTTTTATAACAAAAATGTGTATGTCAAACATTCAGCACCAGTTTCTGTAAGCCTAAAAGTTTGATAATGGCATTTGGAACGTTGAGCACAATTCCACTGACGTTCCAAACACCATTGTCAAACTTCTAGGCTTACAGGAAGGTGGCGCTGAACGTCCGACATACACGTTTTCGCAACGAAAACATCAGCCACAACCTCTCTAATAAATGATATCTCTAGTCAAATTAATTAATCATTAGATGTTAATTAATTAAATCAGGTTATGAGTTGTCGTTATTATTCATCATAATGGCAGAATTTTATATACTTATATGAATTTTCAAACTGATTTACTATCAATATTCATTGTATTTCAGACAATAGACAGCACCTCAGATCTATTAATTCAATAATTAAATTTCAATTTTAACCTTTTTACTTCATCAATAAAATAAAATATTGATTAAGTTAAAACTATTATGCTAAACTTAAATTGGAACAAATAAATCTGTTAAACTTACGCCTGTTTCTTGAAGGCCAAGTCCCTCTTCCTTGTCCTCTTCCTCGTCTTCCTCCTCTGTAACTTCTGCCTTTCCTGCCTTCGTTTTGATGTGAATCTTTCTTATTAGAAGCATCTAAATTAAAATACAAATCAAAACAAAACACGTTTTAGTATAATTTTATTTTTGATAAAGATATTAATATATATTTTAAATATAAAATAAACAACTAATTGGTATTCAAAAGGTTTACATACGTCATATAAGATATACAAATAAATATGTAGCAAACTATAAAATAACAAAACGAATGAATGTAATTGCTTATTTATGTAAAAATATGAAATAATTAAAATTAACAGTCAATATTTTAAATTCTAGATAACTCAAATGTTCCAACTAACTATTAAATACAACAGCAAAATGTCAAGACCAATGGCTTGCCACTTTTTGCCAACCATAGACGAAACAGTTAAAGTGTCAGCCTACTACACTGGAAAACAATGATCAAATTCGAGCAAGAAACCAGAGAAATTTTTCAGGAGTAATCTTTTCCAAATATGTTTTGCCCTGTCATTGTGATGCTGGCCAAATCCATGATAGATATATAAAAGGAGCTCTGTTGGCTGGATTCGCATCAACACAGCAAAACATCTTTATACGAAATGTAAAATGTAGCACACAGTGCATAAGTCAAACAAAAATGTTTTAACTTCAAGCACATTCATTTTGTTCGATGGTACCAGTAGACCCCCTATAACATGGGTTCATATAACACAGATTCGTATAACATGGCAAAAAAATTTGCATTTGTATTCATATAACACGCTAAAAGAGACTTGTATAACACGGTAAAATGTCATCGCCGACTCGTGTCGCGACAGGATTGGTCGAATCTAGACCAATAGCAGATATTGTACAAACCATTGAGCTTAAACGAGCACTGGACCTACTGAAAAACATTTATTATTCAACGACCATAAAAATTATATTTTTATTAATGATGTCTCCAAAGTTAACTTATTTTTCTGCAAAAAATTCACTGATCAGGAAACACGCATCTGCTGTTTGACGAGCCGCTCCGCACCGAAAACAAGCTTAAGCAATGGCGTCATCAAACAGTGCATGCTCGGTAAGTAATCCTACAATTTTTTTGTTTATAGCATAGTTTATATGGATTGTTCCAAAAAATTATATGTGATTTGGAAATGTTGAATCAAATTAGTCTAGAATCTATTAATTTTATGGAAGAAAACCTTTCAAACAGCCGTAGCCCCTAAACTGCACACGTGCCGGGCTGTGATTGGCTCATGTATTTAAGTGACTCATATAACACAGATTCATATAACATGGAACGTATCTACTGTGTTATAGGGAGGTCTACTGTATAAGCACACTGATCGGCTGTTGCAATTTCAACATTGTACCTCATGGAAACACAATGTCTTCAGATGAAATGTGTGCAACTCTTATATGCTGTGTTTGCAACGAATGCAGCAGTGTTGGGAAGAAGAGAAAGCGTGTTTGGATGCATTCAATTAAAAAAAAAAGAAAAAAATTTTATTAAAGATGGATCAAATTTAAAAGTTTTACTACTTAACCATTGATTGCCTAGTAACATTTAGAACACAACTAAAAGATAAAATACAAAAACTAATACTAATCTAAGGAAAACCTACTAGTTTAGTTTATCATAATCGACTACACTTACAAATATGAGCTATAAACAGAAAGCATCTAGTCAGGTGCAAATTCACGCACATAAGAAAGTGTTCACCCACTGAGCAAGAATCTATTTTCATATCTGGAATTTTAAGCATACTTAAACTTGTATAATTGTATCTGTTCATAGACCTTTCATTTCCCTCAGGTAAAAATATTAAAACATTAGGTCAAATTTTTTTTAAAAACAAGCCAGTATGAATTTTATGTACAAAAAGAATTTATAATAATTTCTTTAGTAGAAAATACATACAATATGTGTCTTTCCAATCAGTCCTTTCAAATGCAGTTGAGGGCTATAACAATTCCACAGCAGAGTCTACCTTTCATTTGAGGCTACTAGTCCACCTCCAAATGTAAAATAGTTAAACATTTCCCTCTAGCGGTGGCACAATAATTAAATAAAATACATTTTTTTAAAAGGTCGACTCCGTACGATAAGTCACAAGTCGACAATAGTCTAATAAAGTAAAATATAAGGACATATCTGTCACCATTTGGTTATTTTGTAAATCTATCAAATTCAAATGACCTTGCAAAGTAAAATCATCTTAGTACCCACAAAATAGAATGATTTATTTAAACTATCAAATGCAATTTTCTTGATAAAATTTAAGCATACAAATCCAGCCTTTAGACTTGCTTCGTGCAGATAAACTCTGTCATGTATGATTGCTGTTATATGAAAAGAACAAATAAGTCAACAATGAAGAGGTTCCTTCTTTCATTCTACAGATTCCACTATTTAACAGTTATTACAAATGCTTTATAGGACAATTTGAGTCCCATTATCAGATCAGAATCAAACTTTAATAGCAATCTCGAGTTAAAGTCTGAAGAGATAGTATGTAATTATTATTTATAGTAGTCTACGTGGACGTTATTTATTAATAGGACTTTATACTGGTGTTTAAAGATTGGCACAGTAATGAGAGTTAATTCAGGAAAAATTTCTTTATTATATCACCTGTAGTAGCACGGATATTGCTACTACAGGTGATATAATAAAGAAATTTTTCCTGAATTAACTCTCATTACTGTGCCAATCTTTAAACACCAGTATAAAGTCCTATTAATAAATAACGTCCACGTAGACTACTATAAATAATAATAGAATTTTAAGGACAGTAAGTCTTTTCTAATTAGATAGTATGTAAAATTTAAATTATATTCAACAATATTTCTTATAAATTATGTATGTGTAAATAAAATGAGATTAAATTTTAACTTATGCCAGATGTGTTCATATGTGCATACTTTTAAAAAACCTGAATCTGAGAATTTATAAAATGAGCTGTAATAATAAAAGGACAAAGAAAACTGTAACCTAATCTGTTAATCTCACATAAAAAGAATGAATATACAAAAACAACACAGAATAATCTTAATAAACATGTATTTCTTGTTTACAGTTCTTTTTTTTGTATTATCTTTTGTCTTTTCATGTCCTTTTATCATTGTGTTTAATTTTAGTGGCTATTTACTTTTCTATTGTTTTTTACTTTTTTCAGTTTGGCCTTTGTGTTAAAGAAAAAATTCATAGCAATCATAAAAACTAATTATCATTTATAAACAATGAAAAATTGATTTTAATGAATTTAAAAAAAAAACTAGTTCTATTGCTTATTTAAAGAGAAGCAATGATAAATGATTAATATGAACACTATTAATCATATGAGATCTTTTATTTAAATTTCTGTTATCTTAACCCTTTCCCGGCCAGGGTACCGATCTATCGTTACCCTATTCGTTTAGCAAAACGGCCAGGGTACCGATTGATCGTTACCCTGTTAACAATCGATTTTTATAAAATTTATCGACAACAGATGTCAGCACTTGACGGCATCGTCTTGTTTATCGTTCATTCTACATATTTTTGTCCAGGTGGTGTTTTGTCGACTTAAAAAATTTTAATTATCGGTTATTTTTTCTTAATTTTTCATTTTCTGATAATTTTTTATTTTATTTTTAGCATATTCATGCAATAATATTACTATAATAAGTTGATTTATGCTATAATAAGTTTATTCAGCTATAATATGTTAATATATCGTAAATATTTAAGTTATGACCTTCAGTTCTGATATTTTATATATTTTTTTTAATTTTTAATTTTTAATTTTTTTTTAAATCTAAAATATTAGCAAATGTTACATCTATTGCTATTGGTAATCATATGTTTATTACAAAAATATATAGTCTTGTTTGATATGAAATGAATAAAGTATATTAGTTAATTATATTAGATGAAAGCAGAATAAAGTTCAGATTTCAAACAAATGTTTGATATAATGTGCGATAATTTCACAACGAATAAACGTACGTGCATAAATGTAATATCAAATTGTACAGAACAATATTCTACGTCATTCTGGCTCAGTGACAATAAGAATAAAGTAACCAGACAATGTTAATTTTGACAAAAAGTAACAAATTTTCAAGTTTGAATGTCAATTATCATATATTATTTTTTTTTTCTCATAAATTTTTCAAACAAACTTTATTGAAAAATGTCGTATTTAAAACTAACTATATTGATAAATATATGTGATTTTTTTCATATGAATCAAATAATAATTTAATTTTTGGTGAATTTTTAAAATAATATTGCCTGATTTACCTATTTTGACCTTGGCCGTTTTACAAAATAAGGGGGCGTGGCAAACGGCAGGGAAAGGGTTAAAGAAATGTTCACATAATATACAATGCTTGTCATCTTAACGCATCTTATCCATTTCCACTTGATTTTCAGTATTCAATACAGCCTTTTAAAGCTTTAAACTTAACAGTGCTAACATTGGTTTATAAACAAACAAAAAATACTTTATTAAGTCTGTTTTTGAATGATAAAATCATGTCTGAAACAGTATAAATTCTGAAACAAAATATCCTGTTAGCTTATAATGGATGGACAGTTACTTCATCTTAAGTCTACGCACATGTAGTTTTGGGGATTTAATCCCATTGATGGCCAGATGTTGACCATTAGCATGCACAACTTGTTTTTAAACGTTGCTATTCTTTGACAACAATCCAAACATTTGTCAATTGAACATTTTAAGATTTTAATCAATTCATTATATTATATACATTACATTATTATTAAATAAAAAGGTTACGTATATAAATTCCCAATATTAATCCCCAATTAAAATAATTAATCTGCTTTTATTCTTTTTATAATTCATAAAATATTCAATTCTATTAATTACATTTGACGTGATCAAAAGAACTTTTATCCTTTAACCTTTCCTGTTGAGTGGAACTTCGATATAGGTAATTAGTAATAACAAAGATGGACATTAAATGGTTAGAAAAGTAGTCTTTCAAAGAAGTCTGAGCAATTAATCAATTTTTATGAGCCAAGAAGATTCCATCTATTTGAAATCCACTGAGATATGAGGTAAGAGAACAATAGAAGAAAACATCCCAAACCTCTTAAAGCGTTATTCTCCCACATGACAATGCAGGACTACATAGGGACAGTAGACTGTGGATTCGCTGCAGGCATTTCAATAGGAAATACATCACCGTCCCTCCTGACAACATGGATTTGGTGTCTTATAACATTTATGTTTTTCCATATTTAAAAGGCTTTCACTTTATTAGTCACTATTGACAAGAAAAAGTTGGCATTGGGTGGCTACAGCAACAGAAGATAGGATACATTTTTAATGTTTTGCGCATTGATGTGGAGGAAGTAGCCTCCAAAGAAAGGTCATCTCTGCTGTGAAATTGTTATTTCCTAATGGTGTTTGAAGGGACAGTGAAAGAGGACACTTACAATTTGTCCAATAAAAATTTCATTTTTAAATTTTTTCATACATATTGAAAAAAAATGCCTGAAGTGTCTGGTATCGTTGATAGACAAACTGTTGCATGCAGATAAGAACTTTTATTGCAAAACTGAAAACATTTAGGATTTTTCCGTATTACTGGTTTCTGATTACTACCTGTAAAACTGATTGAACAAGTCTTTAACAAGTTATCTATTTTGCCAAATTTTCTTATCAGAAATCAATTAACTCCACTTAATATCAATCATATCATATACTGTATTTTACGGACTATAAGACACGCTTTTTTCTTCGAAAAATTGCCTCCAAAATTCAGGTGCGTCTTATAGGTATTTTTTTTAAAAATTGTTTAAAAATTAAGGTGCGTCTTATAGTCTGTAAAATACGGTACATTTTATCACTACTATATAAAATCTTCCTTATTATATTAATTTCACATTACAGTAAAGTGAAAAATTCTAAAATACAATTAAAGTTTAATTTGGCACCATTATTTATTTTCCTATGAAACTGGTACTGAATTTAAGTACTTCAAACAATAAGAATTAATTGTGGTAATGAGATCTACATAAGTTTGAATCTGAAAATCACCAGACTTAGTGACAAAGTAATTTGTAATGCAAAATATACATGTGATACTTAATAGATATGGAAAGAGTCTAATATTTATGGAAAAGATCCATTCACAAATAATCCTTGGCCATCAATGAGAATGGCACTACTTAGTAGTGCAATGTATCGAGTTTTACTGTATTTAATTCTATTATTACAAATCACTTTTCTAAAAATTTTTAATCATAAAACCACTAACCATTACTACCGCTTGCTCCACCTTCTGCTGCTGCCTTTTCCTTTCCCTCTTTCTTTTGTTCTTCTGATTCACGTTTATACCTAGGCGATCTCTCTGCGCCATTTTTAGATTTTCTCCTTTCTGATTTCGATGGTTCTATATCTAAAGGAACCCATTTTTGTTTTGTACCTACTGGAAAAGACGATAACAAAAAAAGATATTAGAAATTAAATTTTTACATGTATATATACAGTATAACAATAACAACAATTAATAAATGTATTCCGATTCATCAGTTTTAAAGACAGAACAATCTATAAATGCAAACAACAAAAATGAGTGTTTTTACTTTTCGCTTACTTCTGTTTTGTGTTTCTTGGACTTTAAAGTTTATTCACTTAGCCCTTTCGAACCTTTTGGTTCATCTTCAGAGCTCTCTGTTCAAGTATTTCGAATTTTTAAAGAGGACAGTACTCTAAATGAACTGAAACGTTTGAAAGCGCTAACGAACAAAGTCTTAGAATCAGAAAAGCCCAATAATGAAGATGAGCATTATATTAAAACAGACAGATTAACACAGATTATTAAATTTCAGATATGATATTCAAATGATATATTATATAAACCTTTTCTTTCCAAGTTGGAAATAAATATATTTTTTAAAGTGCATTTTAATTGTAGTAAATGTGACTGTACACCTAATCTTATAACAACTGTTCCAATCTGAATTCATCACGATACAACTTTACTGCTCAGTTAGTGAATTCCAAAAAAATAGTTACTATTTTGTAAGGAACGTATGTAATTCATTGAGTCAGGTCCACATTAGTAAAAATTAGCATCATGCACTGTATTTGGTAAAAATTTTTGCACGTACAAACAAATTTTTGTAAATGTGGATGTATGTGCCACACAGGAATGCGCACAATAATTTTTCCCATGCAATCCATTCATCGTCAGTTTATGGAACGACATCAAAGGATTTGCACCACAACTGTACTTGAATGCAAATGCTCGTGAAATATTGACACACAATTCTGAAGGAGCCTTTGTTTTTTGTACTATTGTAATCAAAAATATCTCATTATCTTTGTTTAATTCCTTCACTGTAACTTACAAAACTAATAAAAAGTACAGCAGTCTTTTAATACCTGTTAATTAAAAGAACTAAAACAAGAATAATTTTTGTCTCTTGAACACTGTAGTACAAACACCCGAACACCAGGCAATTTTCATCATTAAGTTTATTCGATTTAGTCGATGCGTGTATCAATTATTTACACACATTTCGGGCTATAACACCCCTCTTGAATTGCTGTAAAAATTTATTATTGTCCTGAGGTACCAACTAACTCTAGTCTATGTACAGGGGTGTCCAAAATCTTGTCACAATAGGAGCTAAATATTACTCATCAGAAATATATGAGAGCCACCATAGTCTCTATTAGAACAGTATTATATATATAAAGTTTAAGTTTATAAAAAGAAATTGCCTAAGTAGGCTGTACAGTAAGAATCTAGAAGAGCCACAGGTTAAAGTTTACCTAGGGAACCCCAATGGCCGCGCTTCCGGTAGCCATTTTGTTTGCTGTACTAAGCACGAGTACTACGTTCAAAAAATTATGCAAATTAGTTAGTATGTATAATTTTTTGAAAAAATAATAATTACATTAGTAAAAAATAAATGTTTTAAGATTATTTTGAAAGTTTGGCTAGCTATGAAATATATAACAAACTGTTACTCACGTGTTTGACGCTCTATCATACATTTCCTTTCTGTTTCTTCTCGCTATTCCTTGATTTGCAATCCCTATCGCTGATGTTTCTCTTTTTACTTGATATTTTTACACGTTTTTTAGTTTCGCCACACGAATGTGCCTTACTTTTTTCCCCCTTCTTACACTCGTCGCTTTGTGGAGCAGCTGGAACGGACTCCGGTTCTTTCCATTTCGGCTCGATTCCGGACCCTTGCTCTGCACACACCTCCTACAACCCACCTCGTCCCCTTCAATTTTCTACCTTCCTCGTATTTTCTCTTTGCAATTGCTGTTTCGTCTATTTCCACAACTTTTTTTTTATCCCGCCAATCTTAAAAGTACATAGGTTATTAATGGAAACCATCATAACAAAACGTAAAAAGTTTGCCCAGTCGACTGCTGTTTTTTTTTGGAGATTCCCAAAGCTCCAGCAGTAACAGTTAGCGAACACTCTAAACACAGTAGGTGCCAGATAAGTGACAAAAAATACTCTCCCACGACAAACGACCACATTTCCCTTTAAAGGTTCCTTGGAAAGCTGAATAATTCGTCTTGCAAACATTACATCGCATCGATACAGAGTTTTTTATCTGCTCTATACATTAATTTACGACGTTTACCACATTTGTCGCATACTCTTCTACATGTTGCAAATTCGAAAATATTGCAAATTTCACATCACTAGGCATTTTCTTATCTATTGCCAAATCATCGAAACCAGAGTACATTAATCTAAAGAAACGACTGGAGGTACAATTAATCCAAAAATTTTCAGAATTAATGTATGCAGTTTCCATTTTGTCGCCAAAAAAAAAGAAAAAAACTTCTTACAACAATTACGAATACGATAGAATTATTAAATTTGCTGCACGTTGCATCACGAAAAGTAGACGGAATAGAAACTTACCTATTTACTATTAAAAATAGCAGAAAGTAGCATTTTCTCTTCAAACTTGTTTAACTGGTGAAAAAAACCACTCGCAGCAGTCGAGCCATCACGAAAAACAAAAAATTTGCATACAATAGCGTTATTTAAAAATTGCGCCACCTACACCGAATTTCTAACATCAACTGCCGTCGAGATTACCGGAAGCGCGGCCATTGGGGTTCCCTAGGTAAACTTTAACCGAGCCACACTTGCAGCTTGTGGGCCACAGTTTTGCCACTGTATACCTCAATTCTTTCTATTTATAGGGAAGAGTAATTTGTAATAGTATGAGTCAAATGGATTTAAGAAGGGAAATGATTCTTAACAATCTACCAACAATGATTTAATAATAAGTGAAAATTATCTGAATCCTACACCCTTCACAACAGGACAAGGTTATCATACAACAGCCATTCTGTAAGTGGAATACTTGTGTGCTAAAAATACTAATATTAAAAATAGTTTGATTTATTAGAGAAAACCTGTTATATGTTTGATTATAACCATTCAAAGGCACATTTGAAAAAATAATACATAAATATTTATATTTATATTTTAAATACCTTTTTTCTTGCTATTTTTAGAGGCATTGGCAGTATCATTTACTTGGATGGAAGCTTCACGATTTTCTTTGGCGGAATCATCTTCGTCTTGAGAACTCTGAGACTTTAATGGTGCTTTGGCTTGAGATGGACCAGGAAACTCTTGATTTGATAATTGGTTATTTTGGCTTATTTGACTATTTGATTGCGAATGTCTCCTCTAAAATATAAAATTATTCAACTTTAGACACGTTCAAATAAAAATTTACTATATTAGATAAGAAAAAGTATAAAAATCGTACTTCATTCATATGAACTTCTCCTAATGTTGGCCAATCACTTAAATCTCTATTTTCATTTGTCTGGAAGAAAAAAAGACTATTAAAGAGAAATATACAATTTTATTCAATTATTTACATTTTTAAATTGTAATTTGTTTCTTTAATATTAAACAAATGCAATTTTATCTTCATTGTTTTATTGTTTTTTTTTGCATTACAATTGTTTATGCGTTTTTCTATCCATTATTAAGCACATTTCGAGTAATATTAAAAACAGTTGAAACAATAATAATAAATTCTTTGTTAAATAAAGTGTTACAGTTAATAGAAATTAAATATTTTGTATAAATTCTAGATTCATTATCAAAGATAAACATTCTACTTCATATCTCAAAGAATACAGACGTATAGAAATCGTCTTTCTCATCCAAGGTCGACGAGACGTAAAACTAAGACAACTGTTGATAGATCTTTTATATTCAAATTTTAATCACAATTTAATTTTTATAATGTATATATAACATTTTAAAATTAAGTTATAAGAACTTTTCTAAATAATTAAAATACATTTATATAAATATATCTGTTCTGCATCAGATAATGTAGGTGCTAAATGATCCTAAAGCATCTGAGTTATCCTGAATTAGCACCCAAGAACCTTAACTGCTGCATTTTTAACTGTATCATTCTAAAACATTGAAAAATAAAAAGTCGATTTAATGATGCACCCGTATCGAAAACGTATCGATGCAATATCTTTAATCCTATCACATTATTAATCTTCCTAATGCATCCATTCCGGGAGGAATAGCTTGTGTCTATGAAAATAAAAAAGAAATAGACCTTTATACGTCGACTAATACTTTACCGGATTCAATTTACTTAAGACGACAACTGATTTTTATTTACCATAATAACAACTTATATTTTTACTATGGTCTAGTTCTTACACTTTAATCAATTTTAAAAGAAAAAGCAAGAAAAATTATATGTAAAGATTCACTGACTCTCCAAGTTAACTATTTTCCTGAATCCTTCTACCTATTTGTTTCCTTATAAATGTCATTTTAATAAATTATTGAACTGACTTTCCTCTGTACAAAGTTCCAAAATGCATTGTACCCAATTAAGAATGCCATCGTCTAATATTTGTTTAAATTTCTTACAATATATTCTATATTATTACAATTAACTTTTAATAACAATAATAACTAAATCAGTTGTTACATAATTTATATATTAATCAAAATTTTATGATTAATATAACAGTATGTCATGCCTGATTCCAGGTAATTTATAATATGTAAAATTATTTTCAAGCAAGTAAAAATGAAACGAGGATATTTAACGCAACAGAATTTTTCAAAACATTACTAATTTTATCTCATCTTTTCTTAATCTATAATAAATGATAAAGATCGAATAAATATTTTAATATAATTGTTATATATACAAAAATATGGTTATAATTTAGCTAATAACATTATTTAATGATTAAAAGAATCGATAATTTATTTATTTGTAACGGATGATTATATAATTTCATCTTTAAATTGCAATATTCTTGGTGCCATATTGTAAAAATAGAAATTCGTGCCAATTTCTCACGTAACCAAATGTTTAATTATAAGCATAGACGATATTAGTAATGAATTACAGGAATTTTTGCAATGGAACATTAAACAATTGAACAACAGTTTAAAGTTCAAATTAATACATATACATTAAAATTAAAACACTATTTAAAATTAACATTTATAGACTCAAAACATACCTTACATGCTTTTCCAGCACTAGTTTAATCAAAAATGTTTTTGACCCTGTTCAGAGATCTGATACAGGTTATAAATGTATTAAAATACAAATTAAATTAAAGAAAAGAACTAAATTCCTTTCTTTAATTTGTATTTTAATTCTGAACAAGGTTGAAAACAGGTTTTTTAAAAACATTTTTATATATAACAAAACATTTTGGCTATCTGAAATAGTAGTATATATTTCTATATTTATATAACTTCATATTAATTCAATTTAAAAATGATAAACAATGTAGCTTATTGAAGAATCTGAACCCATGTCTTTGCTAAAGTGTGGCTGTGATTTGATAGTTCTGAATATGCTCTAAGTTGCCCAATAAAGTTTCCTTACTACTCCTGGTACCTGGTATGAACAATAAGATTCAATGCAATCTATGTTAAAAGAAGTCTAAATTTAAGTTGATAGCGAGGTTGAGGCCAAAGTTTTCAACGCGAAAACGTGTATGTCAGACGTTCAGCGCTGCTTTCCCGCAAGCCTAGAAGTTTGGCAATGGCCTTTGGAAAGTCAGTGGAATCGTGCTCGACATTCCAAAGGCCATTGCCAGACTTCTAGGCTTACGGAAAAGCGGCGTCGAACGTCCGATGTACACGTTTTCGTGTTAAAAACTTCGGCCTCAACCTCGCTAATAAGTCATATTCTCATATATTTGAAATTCTGTTCGCATTTATATACAGAATTTTAAATTTACTACAATATGCCATCAGCCATCTGTGGCCTAATTGCACCATGGCCAGAAATTAAAGTTTTGATAAGTCTTTCCATCTTTTGAGAAAGATTTTTCTTCATTTCATCCAAATTATAGAAAAAAAAAATTGGCATTTCTTCAAGATGGTTCCCTCCATACCTATGTAGGATGCAGAATAATCTGTGCAAAATTTGGAAGTGGAAATTCTCCAGTAACCCTGCTATTTACATATTCATTGCATATTGCAAAAAAATTCTACTAGTATTATTACATTCTGTTGTTAAATTATTTTTATCATAATGTCAGATTCTTACATAACGTTTCAAAAATAAAATCTCATAATTCTCATATTAACAAAGATTGAAAAGGTATAAGATATACATTTACAATTTAAAAAAAGTTTACTTCTATAGCAACATCTGCTTCTTACTCTATATAAAACTTATTTATGAAAATTTACACGTATTTTCATTCTATGAATTAATTCAAGCCATTAGTAACATATCCCATTAGAAAATACAACATCTGGTATTCACACCCAATACGTTGGAGTAACAACCAGAATGTTGGCTTGTCGCATTTCTGAACAGCAGCATTCTATCAGGGCAGGCAAGTGTGATACCGAGCTAGCAAGTGTGATTCCAAGCTGGCAAGAATGGTGTTGCAGCACCAACACACCCCGCCGTAGGGCCAGGTGATGATGCTCAGGCATTGTGATAACAGGAGCATCGTGTATATTTGGGAGGCCCTCCTTACTGATGCACTAAATCCGTGCAACACTCTCACACTTGATTTGCCTGCTATGTGGGTCAACTTATATAACAGATTAAGGTGCTCTATTTTAAGGAAATATTTAACATATTTCTCAATCGCGATCGTTAAGAAAACATCATACAGAAAAAGGATTGAATGTCACCCTTTTCATCAACAACTGTTAAAAAATTATAAAAATCTATTGTTAAAGAGGAGAAGTCAACCTTCGAACAAGTAAACAGGATGAATCTAACAAGTCTCAAACCAAATATTATACTATCTGCTCCATAAAAACGACAGCTCAGCATCATTAACAGCTCACTACTTCACACCTGCAACTTCATCTCCAAACAGCTGATCACCTGATCATTTTCCCAGGCCTAAGGAGGATAAAAGGAGCTCGAACTCAAGACTTGGAGCAGACACCAGCGGACTCCAACCCAGGCTCCAGTCTTGCCATATTCCAGAGCAGACTCTCTCCAAGGATCCAGTCCAGCCATTTTCTTAGAAGAGGATGGCTATTATCCAGACAGAAAACCTTACACCTCGCCAGCAATAGAGGACAACTCTCTCGCAGAGGTATTTGATAGTTTGTCAGAATACTTGTAAACTCTCTCTCTCCATTTGAAGCAAATGGAACGGGAATGATTTTCCTAGAACCTTGCAAGCGCGGTGCTTACGCTTAGTATATAGATATATGTGTCACAGTAGTTTTATCTTGTAATCTAGGTTTGTATTGTATATATTAAATATGTTAGCTTGTTTAAACCTGGTGTCGACTCCATTTTTTGGCTTTTAGACCCCTACTGACTTACCCATTGCGCTTCCCATTTGACAGTTGAATCAGCTCTCCTACTCAACATTTGTTTACAATTCACAAGTTAGGACGCAACCTTTTAACTATCCTAACTGGTGTCAGGTCCTGACGTCAAAAGGATCTTGCAATCCTGACGACAATTTATTAAATAGCCACCCAGTGACAAAGTGAGCAGATTTTATCAACTCGTTGCCGACTAAGCGGTCAATAGGAAACCCGCCTTCGCCCCCAGCTTCTTACACCACAACTGTATAGTCTATTTTGATCAAATTAAGTTTTCTAATGATGTTTTATCATGAAATAAAAGACTTAAAAAACATAGTCTGCTCTGGTTGCAATACACACAACAAATCGTGTCTTTCTATATATAAATTCAGAATGCTACTCACCATTACTTCTTTACTACATAGTATCCTCAATGAGTGACCTTAAAGTTTTTCTTTATCTAGGCCTTTTTCATTAAAGGCATGTAAAGATATAATGTACTTTTGCTAGTTCTTTTAATCCTTTTTTATTGTACTGTGTGCATCTTTTAATGTGTATTGTATTATTTTTTATATATAATTACTTTTAATGTTTTATTATTGTAATCATATTTTAAAAATATTTCTTAATCAAATAATTTTATATTTATATAGCTACTGTTTTTTCACATATTAACTTATATGTTCATTTTGTTGTTTACTTTTACTTAAGGGTCTGTATCAAGGCTGTTCTTTCTTGACCTCTGGACATAATTAAATCTCATGCAATCTTACATTCACAGATCATCAACCAACCATAACCAACCATATACAATTATATATCATGGATGACAAATACATTTCAAAACCTCTTTAAATTTTCTGAGAGTATTATTACTTTTGTTTGGGACCAAGCTCAGACAAAGTAAATACTTATTTCACTTAGTATTCTGCGAATGATTATACATGTGTACTTACATATACTGTATACAGATATAAACAGGTGTAAGGAGTCAAAGTTTAATCGTTATTTTGTTTTGGGCATTATTTTTAGTTATAGTTATTTTCTTTTTGGGTCTTTTTTTTCACAGAAACTCCTAAGAAACCCTCAATGTGCTAAATTCAAAAATAAAAATCTAAATATACTATTTACATGTTCACACTTCCCGTGAAGTGTGGACATGTAAATAGGGCAATGTGAAGTTACACCAATAGAAGAATAAAAGACAACACTAAATCCATCCATTCAACGGTGTGGTGTAGATCCCGACAGTAATCTTCATTGAATGAAATTGTCTGGCATCCTTTGATAAGCGATCAGCTTGTAAGAAGTGTATTCTTTGTTTAATTATTTCTGTGGAGATTTGATTGATTTATATGAAAAAGGATTTCTTTCTTTGGTTAATTGTTTATTTTGTAAATAACTGATCTTGACTTTTGGTTTTTTTGAATATTTGAAATCTATACTCTTTACTAATTCTTGTTATAATCATTGTTGTTTATATATAAATAATACTGTTCAACCTAATAAATATTAGCGAGGTTGAGGCCGAAGTTTTAAACTCAAAAATGTGTACATCGGACATTCGGTGCCACTTTCCTGTAAGCCTAGAAGTTTGACAATGGAATTTGGAAAGTCAGTGGAATCATGCTCAACGTTCTAAACGCCATTGTCAAACTTCTAGGCTTACAGAAAAGCGGAACTGAACATCCGATGTACACGTTTTCACGTTGAAAACTTCGGCCTCAACCTCGCTATTATTGTGGATTTTTACTTATAGGCCTATAAGTATTATTTTGGATCATTATATTTTGCTTCCCATTAAGTCCAAGCCTGGTACTTCATTTTGAACCCTAAAATGTGTAACCCCATCTTTTGTTTTGCACAGTATCAGCCCAATATTTAGAAAAGAAAAACCAAATCATCAAAAGAGTCTAACTAGATACTCCAATTAAGCTTAATTATATCTTAAGACATATAGATCTTACCTAAACATAATTTTAAGTCTAGTTTAACGTTGGTTTTTACAAGTACTACTGAAGGACAAATTTATCAAAAATTCCTTGAGCAATATAATTTAAGTAAGTTAATTCTAGAATAGTTTTAAGATATACTTACTCTAGGAGGAAGTCGTCTTTTCTCTTTTGGTGGAATAGAATTCATTATTTGCGATCCTGTCGCTATTTCTAAATATAAAAAAAATACACACATATAATTTCAAAACAAAGACAATATGAACCTGATAATTAATAAATTACTTATAAAGTTTCAGAGAACAGAAAACAGCACAAAAAATCTGGATATCTAAAAAATTTGCTTTATTCATTCAATTAAGTTTCACTCTTTATCTACTACAGGTACTCCTCACTTTACGACTGAGTTCCATTCCAACAACTATATCGTTAAGCGAACTGGTCAATAAGCGAGGAGTTTGTGCCAGGAATATAGGATCATTGTAAAATTATCCAAATTATGCAACAAACTTCAAATTTATTCATAAAAAGACTATTATAGTACGCTTAGTGCACATGTCACCATTTGCCACTGACCAACACTCAAGCTGAGAAAGGGGATTCCTCGAATTGCAAGTCAAAATTCAATTGGTCGTAAGTGCAAGTGGTCGTTAAGCAGATAGGTCGTAAAGTGAGGAGTACCTGTATTTATACCTTTTTATCATCATCTGACTTAAATTATCATTACAAATATTATATACATGTAGATCTAAAAACAATATTTTAGTGTCATCTTCATGTTCTATGGTGAATGAAGTAGAAAGGTAAACTAAAGACAGTATTTCTATAAATATTAGCTGTTCCTCCTCTGAGCCCTTCTAAGTAATTAAGACATCATCTACAATCATAGGTAAAGACAAGGTTATTGCAAGTGGCGATTTAAAAATATAATTTGTTTCCATTTTGTATACAATCCAAGCTTCCAGGGGTAGAATGGAAACTCCTAGCCAAATCAGATACAGCTACAAATACAATTTAATTTTTCATTAAAATCAGTATAAAATTAGCATATTTTAAAACTCTGATATATGTTGGAACACTTTTATTAATGTTTAAATGCATATTAAATACATATTTCTACTACAGTAGACCACCCTATAACACAGGTTCATATAACACGGATTCATATAACATGGCAAAAAGATTGCGATTGTATTTGTATAACATGCTAAAAGAGACTCGTATAACACGGTTAAACATCATCGCCGACTTGTGTCACGACAGGATTGGTTGAATCTGGACCAATAGTGGATATTGCACAAACCGTTGAGCTTACACGAGCACTGGACCTACTAAAAAACATTTATTATTTAACGACCATAAAAATTATATTTTTATTAATGATGTCTCCAAAGTTAACTTATTTTTCTGCGAAAAATTCGCTGATCAGGAAACATGCATCTGCTGTTTGACGAGCCGCTCCGCAACGAAAACAAGCTTAAGCAATGGCATCATCAAACGGTGCACACTCGGTAAGTAATCCTACAATTTTTTTGTTTATAGCATAGTTTATATGGATTATTCCCAAAAAATTATACGTGATTTGAAAATGTTGAATAAAATTAGTCTAGAATCGATTAATTTTATGGAAGAAACCATAAAATTAATCGATTCTAGACTAATTTGATTCAACATTTTCAAATCACTTTTTCAAAGGTTTTCTTACCTTTCAAACAGCCATAGCCCCTAAACTGCACAAGTGATTGGCCCATGTTTTTAAGTGACTCGTACAACACAGATTTATATAACACTGAACGTATCTACCGTGTTATGGGGGGTCCTACTGTATATGTGTTTTACTTTCAACTGAAGATTGAAAAATTCCAAACTAGTTGATATTGTTTTTCCTTGACTGACCAAAATTCCATTCTGTACTTTTTCAATCACCAAATGATTTTTAAATAATATAAAATATAAAATGTACATAATTCAATAGCAAGAGTAAGTGTAAATAAACAAGTCTAAGAATAATATAGAAAGCATTTAAGATCAATGATGATAAACAGTTTGAAAGAAAACACAACTTGTTTTCTAAGTTGTCTGTCTAACAATACAAGATGACTTATTTCTTGTGTTACAGAAAATTACATTTGAAATATTATCCTATTTGGAATATTCAATAGAACAACATCCAACAAATGTCACTCTGAATTTTTAGTGTCTAAAATCATTAAATGTTGGCCATTACATAAAAAGTAAGTAATGATGATACATCTTGCCAAATGATGTCAAGCAGAAATATACGAACGACTTCGTTCGATGTTAACTGCAAAATTTCTCTAAAAGAATACAAACATTGTTAAAGAAAGCATAATAAATATAACAGAACTATACCGAAGACTAACATCATTTCTTTTATCTTAATTCTCACTTAACACTTAAACCTTTCATTTTGATCAACCACTTTCATGATGGTTCTACTTTGCTAGATTTATATTTCAAAAAGTTAATAAATAGCACTTCTTTTTTATTGGCAGCTTTCATTCCCGTAAAAAATATATAATTTATACAATATTTTTTCATTTAAAAAATATTTTACTTCAAAGTCACTGCTTATATTTAAATTTTACTTCACCCACGCATCAAACAACCACCTGCTTGTTCATACAACAGATTTCAAGTTACAAAAGCTATTTATAGGCAAATGATGAGTGTTGTACAATGTATTTTAAAATAAAAACTCTCTTAGAATAGTACAGAAATTATATGTTGAAAATTACCTCATGATAAATACTTAAAATATAAATGAAAATGATATTTAAAAAAGGTTAATGTAACCCTTGGTGCCAAGATGGTGGCTCGTCTCCGATTCCAGCAAAGAAACAGTGGGACGCACGTTCTAACCTAACCTATTCTAATACATTACCATAATTATTAGCAACCAAATTATTAGAATAGGTTAGGTTAGGTTAGAACGTGTGTCCCACTGTTTCCTTGCTGGAATCAGAGACGAGCCACCATCTTGGCACCAAGGGTTACATTAACCAAAAAAATTAGTATTTTCCAGGAGTATGCTTAAAACAGTGGTAAAAATGTTTACAGATGCTGCTGCTTCTCCATCTCCATTATACAAAAGAATAAAAAGAAATCTTCTAGCATTTAAAATCAGAGTATCTTAAAACTTTAAATCGAAATACTTCAGAAATTTTGACTATTAAAAAGATTTTTTAAAATAATTTTTACACATAAAGGCAGAGAAGCAGTCGCTACAGAAAATTAATTCCACAGCTATTTCAAATACGCTTCCACTAGTATATGCAAAGGATACAAGGACTCCAATTTTATGGCTTTGCTATTTTTATACGTTACATATTTAAAACATTTATCCCGGAATTACATATTTTTTACGTAACTATTTGTTTCTATCTTTAAATGCAACAGTAGTTAAATTATTTAAAACAAAAAAAATCCGCAATACACTTTTTTTTAAGTAAGTAAACAAATGTCTTGGCTATGACATTGGCCTTCTTTGGCGTAACCTTAAGGAAGTTTACAACTGCCAGAATGTCATTTACACATTGTAATGGGCAAAACTATTTGAAATAATAATAATATATATTTCTCCATTTATTGAATAACAGAATAAGTAACCAACTTTGATAGAAGATTTATTAGCAATTCATTTAATAGTAAGGAAAGGATAGAAACAAATTTCACCAGTGTCTTCAGTAATAAATATTTCTACAACGCATCTTTCCTTTGGATAATGTTTTTGTAAAATATATTAATAATATAATTATTACACAAAGTCATTTTAAACATTTATTGCAAACTAACACAGAACGATAATCAGAGACATTATGCTATGTTAACCGACTATAAACTTAATTAATCATTTGAACAATACAGCATTATTAGTAGGCACGTCGTCGTCTATTAATTACTACAATGAATTTATAACCAATTAACGAATCAATAAGATTCGGCAGATAATAATTTAGCTAATACGATCCGAGTTAACAATGCTAACATATTTCATAATAATTAAATAAATTTTAACATCTTATAATATTCATATAGCCCTAACCAAAATTTTACTGTTTCTGAGTATGTATGTAAAAAACTACTGTAGGGAAAAAAACAGAAAATATTGTTTTCAAAATAATTTGGTACACAGATGAGATGTCAAGTAAACATGGATCGAGTCCAGAATAATCAAATACTTGGCAAAGATACCTCCGAAGTTGGCCAGATCAATAAATTCAGTGTTTTAAATACTTCAATTACCATCTTACCTTCGTATTCTATTTACATCTTATAAGCGTTACAAAGTGTAATACCTAGCTCTGTAAATTATTTTATGTTCGGCTAACATGCACACAAGTGCAACTAAATATGATTTTATAGAAATGAAAACATATTTCGAACGATAAATGATGATTTAATTTGAAAAATATACTTTGAAATTTGTATTTTTGAGAATAATTTCCAATAACTTAAAATGAGATGAGAAGTAAAAGTAGATTTAGTTCAAAACCCTTTCACCTAAATTTAGAACAATAAATATTTTACTTCTAAATTTTGTTTAACAAATATAGTCGGAGGTACGATACAAAACTGAACAGCATTACTTGCCGGGTCTTAAAATTCCGGTTATCGGATATTGCTATAATAGTGTTTTATAATCGAATTTTTATTATAATTAGTGATAAAAAAGTTTATCTCGAGTAAAATCTCTCGTTTGTTATCTTTTAAACTTTATGTAGAACAAAACTCTACCAATACATTGTATTTTTAGACATTCTCATTAAAATGATAACAAAAGAAAAACACTGTTTTTCGAGCATTAACATACATTTACTAAACAAAGACAGCTCTATTCAATCAACTGCTACTTTACACATAATCAGTTTACGAAAAACTAGAAAATCTGTAAATTGTATGAATAATCATTTAAAATATATATATATATATAACTATATAAACAGACTTATTTTAAATGTTATATCAAATATATTATGAGCAAATTCAAAACTAGGCATATCATCACTCGAGAATAGCTACAACGTTAGTCATTTCTGGACGATAAGATGACTACATGTAAGATCATAGACGAGATGTTTCATTTGTGCAAATATTACAAAATAACGGCAAAACTATTGATATTTCTGTCGCTAAATATATTGTAAACTTGTATATTCGTAAAAAAGTTAACATAAATAAAATTATTAAGGGTGCGGAAGTTTCGTCGTAAAATTTTAATTTTGCACATCTCTAATATACAGTAGAGTGCCGATAAGTGGAACGTCGGTAAGTGGAATGGCCGGAAACTGGAACAATTTTCAGTCGGACTGTGTCGTGCTGAATCGAATGTTTTTGATACTAAATTTACTTCTAAAGTATAATTTTCATGTTTTTTATATTCTTTAATATATTTATTTTGTTTGTACAAAATGCAGAAATAATTTTTAACGATACGATAGCCTCGATGATTATTATAAAAATTTTCGTTAGGCTTAAAATCGACGAAAATTCAACAGGAAGCGATACGCAACGGAGAAAAATTTGAACATCGGACAGGTTAATGTATTTTTTCGTACAAAGTCGGAAACTGGAACAAATCATTAACTGGAAGGACCCCAGTCCCCAATTGGTTCCACTTATCGACGCTCTACTGTACTATAAATAAACATAATCAAGACATTCTCTACTTGAAACAATGCAACCTGATATATATCTTCAATTGTTATGCAGATCTAGAGAGAATTTTGTATAGGAGAGTGTATTCTTAAAAAATATTACAAGTGAATAAATAATTTCTATAAATAAAAAAGTCAGTTTTAAATAAATCAATTGTTACATTTGTATAAAAGGAGAAAAGAGAGAGGGCTTTTGAAGTTTAATAGTTACAATTTATATTAATAAACTGTACCTGTACAAATAATCTTGTATAACTTTGTATCTGTACATTAATCCTCATAAAATTGGATTCTCTCTACACATACAACACCTACTCAAGAATATGGCAAACTTGGACATTAAAACTTGTCAAGTACAACTACTCTATTTAGGTATACTTTATCTTAATATAGTAGTATGTCCAATAATAATACACTCTTTTTATGTGCGATTTTTATTTGTGCGATTTTTTTAATGCGAATTTTTAATTTGTGCGGTATAGTTGGCGACTAGTCTCGTGCGATTCGTCATGTCTCACGTTGACTTATTATAGCTAAATAAACTTATTGTAGCATAAATGCACTTATTATAGTAATATTATTGCATGAATATGCGAAAAATGAAATAATTTACTTTTTAAGTCAACAAAACACCACCTGGACAAAAATATGTAAAACAGACGATAGACCAGACGATAGACCAGACGATGCATTCAAGTGCTGACATCTGTTGTCAATAAATTTTATTTCGTATGGTTTTGAGTTATTTTCTACGTGAGACTTCTTTTATGCGGTCCCTATTGACCGCATAAAAAAATTATTTTTTTAATTGTGTTGCGAAAACTATTATTTACAGCCATTCGTGAAGTTTCGTGAGATTTTTTTTAATGCGTTTTTTTTAATGCGGTCCCTATCCCCCGCATAAAAACAGGTTTGACTGTATAGTAGTATGTCCAATAATAATACACAGTACTACTCTGTATACAGTATATATAGTATTCTAGTGTAACATTAAACAGACTATTGTATAGGTAATACAGCAATAACTATAAATACTAGATATTGATTAGCACTGTAAACAAGAAAATTTATTTATTAATACATTACATGCAATTATATATAATGTACAGTACATAAAACATAATGCGCACATAGGAAAAAGAACAGACACTGAAGTAGGGGAAAAATATTTGTAAGATAATAAAAGAATTTTAATCTTTAAAACAAAATCTTGTGGGAAACGCCGGGAGGTAGGACGGAAGTCGGACCTCCTTGTTCTCGGCGAATAGGTCGGCAAGACCCGCCCCACTGTCAAGGATGGCTAATTTTGCGCGATATCCCGACTTGTCGGGCTCGGTCAGTTACTTGTCAGGTCGAGTGGAGGAGTGTGTGTGGGGTCGTCGATAAAGAAAGGCAATATCCGTATAACAGGACAACACAGATAATGGTTTATTGGAACCTAGGAACTACTACAGAAACGCTACGCATCCCGTCCCTAATCGCGGGAGAGAGAGAGCTCACAATTGTTTGGGGGTTCATAACTCTCGGTGATCGATTTTGATCGAGGATGTTCGTCGGACTCGGGCGTTTTCCTGGCGGAGCGACAGGTGGGCGGCAGGATTGGCTTGTCGGCGAAGGCTTCGGCGTCTCGACTTGGCCTTCGAATCGGATACGGTGTCGCCAGGCAGTTCGTCTTCTTCGGACGTCAGCTCCCCGTTCTTAGAGATCTCCCCCCTATTTATACTCTAAGTCCCTTCCGCCACGATCACCAATCGCGAGGGAGGATGATGACTTGAATTCCGTGACTCAGGTCAGATCCTGAGAAGGAGGGAAGTGAGTTTGACGGCGGAAGATTGTACATCCTTCGAAACTTGATCGTTATCTCCCGAGAGGGCTTCGAAATAATTAAAATTTAACATTGGACCGGCCTAATACGGGTCTCACACTGCCTCGGACTTTCGAAATCGAACTTGGTCCTAAATGGGACCAGTTTGATTTTATTGACTGTCCGGGTGTTCGCTTTTATGGAGGGTGCTCTCTCTCAGATCGCTGAGAAATAATTCGTACGTATTTTACAGATACATCTATAAAGATACATATATAGATACATATAAAGCGGTACAGAGTTGATAGCGATACAGTAATAGGATATACAAAACATAGGCTGAGTTAAAACGGGTTGTTCTGTTGTCTGGTAGTATCGGATTGATACAATGGTACTTCGTCGACGTCTGTGAACGGAAGCCGGTTGTTAATTAGCAGTGAATATCGGTGATTGGTTGGAGGTCTGGAGGTCGAAGACAAAGGTTGTAGTTCGAGGAAACACGTGGGTGCGTTATTTCCTTTGTTCAGTTGTTCATTGGTTCGTACGTTGATGGGATATTACTGGATATTAGATGGCGATGGTTGACGAAAATCACAGGTAAGTTTTTGATAGAATGTTGATAAAGTGCTAAGAGGAAGGAAGAATTGGTCCTCGGTTGAGAAGTAGATGGCTGGAATTTGGTGGGTTGTATGGCGAATGGTGGTAACGTTGGATAAGTAGACATCCTGTTGGCGTGGCTGTTAGCTGATACTGTCTTGGTATCCAAAAATAAAGATTAAAATATACGTAATGGCAATTAATTCATGGTTATAGGTAGAGGTATGATAACAGATAGGTAAAGTGGGGTTTTCTACTCTCTCTCTCGGGAAAATTGGTTATAACCGATATCTGGATAATAGAGACTGGGTTGAGTGTATCGCAAATATATGGAATAATGAAGGCTTGAATAAAATATCAAAATGTAATTTATTAAACTAGAGATAACATACTAATTAAAGTAACACAATTGAATTTGAATGGCTACATAAAAGGCTACATATATGGTTAACATGGTTAAACGGTTACATATAAATGGCGATAATAACCTATATGTATAAATGGCTATAATATTCGATAATATATATAAGAATGTAAAAGCATATATATAAATTCGGTTATATAATAATACATAAATTCGGTTAAATATTTGGTTAAATATAACTAAATATACTCGGTCAAGATTGCGTCCGGCGATTGTGGTTCCGGTGTCAGGATCGGCGTGGGAGATTTTGAGCTCCGGAAGTCAAGCCGGAGTCCTGAAACAGGGGTGACTGGCGCCGTGTGCGTTGGTGGGTTCGGCGTCAAGGATTGCGTTGTTCGATACCACATGTCCGTGAAAACGTCTTCGTCGGTTAGGGCGAGCCGAAGATCCGCGGGACATTGGTGCCCCAGCGGCAACACGATGGTGACTGGTGTTGCATTCTTTTTCCGCTGGGACTTTGCGAAATTTAGGGCAGCCCGAAGGGCCGCCGCGTCGACTTCCGGTTGCTCTGGCTCTGCGGTCATGGAAGATGTTTCCTCGGACTCGCTCCAGTCGGTGGAGGCCATCTGAAAGGTGTTGGTCAATCGGCATTAATTTGGAGGAAGAATTTGAAGTTGTCGCAGTTGCTGAAGGAATGGACAACCGTGGCGGGGAGTTCGAGAGGAGGAAGGGAGGTAGAAAGGGGAATGTCGCCTAAGGTGAACACCGAAGGGACGGACCATTGTAAAGAATATCGTCCCTTCTGGAAAGCAAGAAAGTAGGAAAAGGAAGTAGTGGAGGCGGAATCAAGCGGATGAGTGGGAAGGCAGAGAACCTCGATCCGGTAGAGCAAGATCTCCATTGGACGTCGAATGACGCGAATCAAAAAATGCTGATCGTAGCAGGCGAGAATGGAGGCCCACATTGTAGGTTCGGGTTGACCCGAGGCGATCCCCATAAAAAGGAGGGTGGAGCGTGAGTATAGACGGGCAAGGGGGTGGCGTTGTTGCAGATGGTTAAGAAGCATGGTATGGTCTCCTTCCCAGGAGCAGCGAGATTCTGGGAAGGGACATGTCATTGGTCGAAAATGGCAGGATTTTTGGTGCTCCTCCCTCTGATGGAGGGGGCGCGGAAGAGACAACCGTAAGACTGATTGGCACATGGAAAGATTAACGTGGAAGCTAGTTGTTCCACGACGAGGCTCCTGATATGTCCCAATGACTCTCGACAGGTGTGGCACTGGTCGATTCTAGGCCGACAGCTGGAGCATATGAGGTGCCCATTCGTGCACTGATAGACTGGTGGTTGGGCCAGGTCGTAACAAATTGGGCAGGTCAAGAGGGACGTAACGGTGTCTTCGTGTTCGCTGGCCATTGGTCTGAGAGGGAAAGAGGATATGTGAGATATCCGACAGTGAAGCGAGGGGTAGTATATAAATTGTAGAATTACGGAGAGACAATGGATAAAGGGAAGTTTGTATGCTAACCGGTCCCATAAGCATACGCTCGCCGGACTAGATGGATAGTTAGTAGGAGAAGGCAACAGGTGTCGGTCTCCGCTGAGCGGAATTTGAGGTGTTAGGTCCCTCAGCGGCCGGAATTTGCTCTTGGTCCGGGCTTGCAGCTAGGTTGTCTAGGTGTACTTCTTGGAGGAGGTGATTTGCCAGATTAGGGTTTCGTTCGCGGGAGTTGGATCGACAACATCGGCGGCGCGGTAGATAATAGCGACAACCATATATAATGCCAATGGGAAGAAGAGCAATCAGTAAGCAACTCATCAGGATGGTAATTAACGAGGGGGTCGAGGTAGTTGACGGAGGAGGGGTTGACATACGTAATAAATGTTCGAGGTCATACCGAACATTTGTCAAGGAACGATCGGCTTTTCCGATATCGGCGGAGTTTATTACCTTGATGGGTAGAGTCTGGGGATCCTTTAGACGGGTTTGCAGTAACCGTATTTCGGTTTGATTTAGGATTTGTTCGATTTGGGGAACAACTAATTGTTGGGCTATGTCCAATTGAAGGGTTGACTGTCTTTGGAAGTACCTCGTGAAAATAATCCCCGGCAAGTATCCGGTACACGCATTCGAGAGATTAATAGTGCCAGTATTATTTAATTTCCTAGTGGATGGTATAAGAGAGAAATTGCGACGTCGTGTTGGACATCGAATGGTGAGGAGGAGAGGTTTAGGCGTGGAATAAATCCAGGTACCTTGTTGATCTATTCTTTTAAAAATCGGCAAGAATTGAGGGACAATTTGTCGCGTGCAGAGATCTTTGACCTTATTTTCGATGCCACTAAATAAAGCATATTCGCAGCTTTGGGACGGATCGTGTTGTATAGGGCTATCTAAAGAGCACATCGGGAGATGAGCGGCTTTACAGGTGGTTAGGTCGTGACGTTGCAACAGCATGTACGACTGTCGGTCCATCGAGAGCGCGATGACCGGGTGGGCGGTCTTAAATTGCATGAAAGTGTTTAAGGTAGAAATGTAAGAAGGGAACTGTACGATTTCGTACATATCAAAGGATCCGCTTGGGGTAATCAGTGGAATTTTTGTGAAAATTCGTAATTTGCCGGGAAGGGCTATCGCTATTGTTGTAATCCACTGATAATATTTAAATAGCGTATCCGGTTGAATGGATTCGATCATTGCGTAACCGTCCGGAAGTTGGATTTGTATATCGCGGAGTGTGTGTAACATGATCTCTCGCGGAATGAAATAATGGCTTAATCGTCCCTGCTCTAAAATGTCGATCGCTTCTCGTAATTCGACCAATTGGAAATGCAGTTCTTGGACGGCAGATTCAATGGTGCGTAGGATAATTTCATAGGCGAGGTTATAACGGTATACATTCATGAGTTCTCCGAAACTTTCGATGCGCTTAAATAAAAGGAAAATTTGATGGCGATTATTTTTACTGACATTTAAGGTATCAGTGAGAAGAGTGGTTTGGGATTTTAATAAATGAATAATTCCGTCAGTGTGCTGTTTTAGGGTTTCAATCTCAGCATTTAAGGCTTCAACCTCTTCCGACGTAGCGGTACCAAAAAGGAATTTAAGTGCCTTCCCTCCAATATCTACAAGTCCCCTCTTTTGTTTGGAGTTATCTTTTAGAGTAACTAGTGATAAAAGCTCGTGGTATTCGCTCTGGTAATTAAGGAAAGAAGCTTTTACTAATTGAAATCCGCCGGTGGGGAATTTCCAGGCGGTTGGATCGGAGCTATTGCTTAAAGGGCTACGCTTGCTCAGCTCTTCTAAGTAATCTATTGATTCCGAGATAAACTGAACTTGTCTTTTTAAATGGTCGAAGGTAAGGTCATTGTCCAATGGCTGGCTGTCATAAGGAAATTTCCCTGATGGATGAAAACTACTCCTTTCGTAAACTTCATAGGTGCCAATGTCGGTTGTAGGGTGGTGCATTGCATACTTAAGAACATGACGATAAGTCGAAGAAAAATCATCGTGGCTCCCTAGTACTTCTCCTGAGGCTTTTATTCTTCCCTGAAACAGGGAAAGGTGATTATTAACATTAGAATTGTTACTCCTCGGGGGAGGGGGGGGTTGATATCTAGAGCTACGTCAAATTAGAGCTAAGATATGGATATAAGTACATATACAAAGGTTCGGATTTCTACGAAATCGATCCTTCGAGCTTCCCTTCTCGGGTCGCAATGATAGTAGTACACCTAATTTTATGAAATTAAAGGCTAAGGCGAGGATGGTCAGCTCGTGGCGGGAGAAATAAATCGAGGAATGTGGCTACGGCTGGGCCGAGGCATGACCCAGGATAGGTCTTCTACCGGTCCGCGACTTCTCAGTGCATAAGGCATCGTACTTTCCGCTTCCTCTTCTGTTTCCGATTCGGAGACTTCCTCCTCCGACGCTGTTTCGTCACTCTCCCTTTCTATTTCGTCCGATTCTGCTGCGAGGGGAATCGGTATCAAGTTTAAAATAAATTCATCCCAAGGGTCAATTGACATGGGTTGAGGAGCTTCCGGACTACTAACATCACGTGGGACGTCAGGCTGTTCGGCTCCTAAGTCCTCGCGTAGGCGAAATTCTTTCCTAGCGGTTGTGGGTTTGATGCAATCGGCGTGCACATTTAACTTCCGTTTATTTTGTATATTCTCTATGGTAAAATTAACGGGTCCTAAGACTTCTATAATACGATAGGGTCCCGACCATCGGGCAGCTAATTTTCGTTTCAGTCCTTGCGGCATGACGACTTCCTTTAACAGTACTCTATCGCCTAATTTATATCAGGGAGGCTTATTTTGTTTTCGGTGTCGTTCTTGCCTGAGCTCTGCCGTGTGTTCGGAGTGTTGACGTGCGGTCTGGTGCGCATGTTTCATGCGTTGGGTTAATTCGGAAGCAAAATTTTCCTCAACATCATAAGACTCTCGTGATAGGACTGGTCACCAATTCAAATGGGTATGTAGGGTCCCGTCCGTATAAAAGGAAGAAAGGACTTTCGTTGGTCAATGCGTGTATAGAGGTATTATAGGCAAATAAAGCGTAGGGAATCCATTCATCCCAATCGCGTTGATCGCTAGCTACATAGTGTGACAAAATATCAACTAAGGTTTTATTAAATCGCTCGACTACGCCGTTACAGGCGGGGTGGTAAGCTGTGGTAAGAAGGCGTTTTATTTGTAACAGTTTGCATATTTCTGTAAACATCTTGGAAATTAAATTAGGCGCTCGGTCTGTGAGTAGGTGCGTAGGCGTTGAATGGCGTAATACGACATTCGTGACGAAAGCCTTCGCTATCGTTTTACTACTAACATCCGGTAGTGGTATCGCTTCCGCATATCGACTAAAATGATCAACAAATACTAATATATACTTGTTCCCGCAAGTGGTAAGAGGAAGTGGTCCGATAATGTCCATCGCGGTTCGTTCGAACACGTAAGAAAGAGGAGAGAACAATTGTAATTCAGCTTGTGTGCGTCGTCCTCGTCGACGACGTTTTGCGCAGCTTTGACAACTCTGACAATAATTGCGTATTTCCTTTGCCATTTCAGGCCAATAGAAGGACTTAGCGATTTTTGTTCGCATTTTCTGTTCTCCCAAGTGTCCGGCTATCGGATTATCATGGAATGTAGAGAGAATATATTCTTTTAATTGTACGGAAATGACGATTTGTTCCCACCAATCCGTGTGTCATTTGTCGGTTCCTTTATGGCATAGAGCACCGACTTCGTTAATATAAAGTTCCTCTACCTCGAGATTGTTATAACTTCCGGTGGTAACTCCTTCTTGTAAAAGTTGTAACAGAGACTTCCACCGCTTATCGCGTTGCTGTTCCACGGCTAATTGGCTCACGGAGAAAATAGGTTCAACCTCCGATATTTGTCGGATGGGTATACGACTAAGGGCGTCAGCATTTTTGTGAGAATTGCCTGCTTTATGAATAACATCAAAATTAAATTCCTGGAGGAAAATGATCCATCGCGATAGCCTAGAGTTGGTCGTGGAATCTTTGCAATCGAGTAACCATCGTAGGGGGCGATGATCGGTTATTATCGTAAATTTGCGTCCGTACAGATAGGGTTTAAAGTACTTCACAGCCCACACAGTGGCTAAGCACTCATTTTCCATGGTGCTATAGTTTAGTTCGGGCTTTCTCAGCAGCCGGCTAGCGTATGCTATGGGTTTCTCCCTTCCATTTTCCTCCTGTGCTAGAATCGCTCCTAAGGCCGTGTTGGAGGCATCGGTAGCCAAGATAAAGGGTTTAGTAAAGTCAGGGGACTTTAATACAGGGGCTGACGTTAAAATTGTCTTTAAGGTTTCAAAGCTCTCCTGTTGGGTTGGTCCCCATTCAAATGGCATATCTTTCTTTAATAAATCGGTTAAGGGCTTAGCGATTTTAGCATAAGCGTCTACATGTCGTCGATAATACCCTGTTAAACCTAAAAAGGATTGAACGTCCCGCTCATTTTCCGGTTTTGGGAAATCTAATACGCATTGTATTTTATCGGCGTCAGGCTTTATACCCTGCGCTGAGATCTCGTGTTCTAGAAACTTTATCTGGCGCTGCAGGAAGTGGCATTTTTTCGGTTTTAATTTAATTCCCGCTTCTCCTAACCTCTGAAAGATTTGTTCCAATCGTTTGAGGTGACTAGCGAAGTCAGAGCTAAAAGTTAAAATGTCGTCCATGTAGACGAGGCAGGTCTTTCCCTTTAGACCATGAAGGACAAAGTCCATAGCCCTTTCGAACGCCGCAGGGCTATTACGAAGCCCCATGAGACATCTGTTCCATTGATAATGACCATCAATGGTGGAGAAAGCAGTCTTCTCCTTATCGCACACGCTAAGTTGCCAAAATCCCGAAATAGTGTCCATTGTCGAAAAATAGGTCGCTTGTCCCATTAGACTAAGAGACTCATGCACTAAAGGAAGGGGATAAGGGTCTACCTTCGTAATTTTATTAAGCTTACGATAATCTATGACTAATCGGACCCCGCCCAATTTCTTCTTAACTAAAATTGCGGCCGAACTCCACGGAGAAGTGGAATGTTCGATAATATTATGAGCTAAGAGTTCATCTATAATCTCATTTAACTGTTGCCGTTGAGCGTAAGGGATTCGATAGGGCGGCGAGTATATAGACGCGGCGTCTCCAGTATCGATTTTATGTTGTACAATATCGCAATAGCCCAAATCATAGTCATCTATGGCAAAAACATGTCGGTATTTGTATAGTAAGTTTAGAAGAGCCTGTTTCTCTTCTTCTGGGATATTACTCCAATCAAAAAGCTGGCTGAACTCAGCTTTCGACATTATCGCCGTTTTCCCTTCCTTTTTGACTCTCACTGGGTCAGTCTCTTCCTCTGCTTCGAAAAAGTTTCCGACCTTTGTACCCTTTTCTAATTTAATAGTCTTACGAGTAGTGTTGCAAATCCGAATGGGTACCTGTCCCTTCTTATTAGGAGCAACTAACACATCGGCTCCTGATATTCCTTCCTGAGAGAAGGGGATCGACTCTATTACTCCTACTTTTCCTATCCCTCTGGTCCCTCTAATAGTGGCGGTGACTATATTGTCGGTTAAAGGGGGAAGCCGACAGGTTTCCACTAACACGATGTCCCTTCCATCGTTCTCGCTCACCTGAGAATGTAAATTGTCTCTTTCTACTACACTCCCTTCTTCGGGCGCCCTCTCTATCCTCCGTTTTTTTTGAATTCTCCTATGGTCAGGGATTTTCTCCCGATCTATATCGCTAAATGGTTCCCGTTCTCTTCAGTCGCTAGCTCTAGAGGAGGTTATAAAGGGTATTACGGTCTGAGGGGGAATTGTTAATTCTCCTCCCTTTAAATCAATAATAAAGCCCTTATCGGTAATCATATCCCGACCGATAATACCATCGCATGGGCAAGTAACATCCATATCTACCAAACAACAAGTGTAGGGAAATTGTAACTGACCGATTTCGAAGGTAGGGCTCATGATACCGTAGGTTTGTATAGAATGGCCAGTCGTGCTTCTTAAATCGGTTTCCTTATCGCTATCGATGTCTACCCTCTCTAACATCGTATTAGCAAAAGATTTGGCTAAGACAGACACTTTCGCTCCCGTATCTATTTGAACTGTGGCCGGATTTCCTCCGATAAAACACTCAAAGATGGCTTCGCTTTGCGCCGGAAAGGAAGTTATGGAGGCCAGAGGCGACGGGGTTCGGTTCCTTGCTCTCAAGGGGTTTTCTGATTGCTGATTTAGCCTTCTCTGGGTTTGTGGCCGAATCCTAGCCGTAGGATAAGGGTTCCTTCGAGGGTGCAATCGATATCGTCACCCGTCAACGCTTTGTACTCTGCCCCTCCATTTAAACTGAGAGTTCTCCGGTGATTGGGATCGAAATCGGACCCTATTTTGTTCGTTACCGGTTTCCTGTCTCGCGGGCGAATAGTTTCGAGGCGGAGGCGGTGTCGCACACTCGCCTTCGTTAATAGCTGAGGGGGAGGGCGAGTTCTGGTTCCTATCGGAGTTAAGGGTAGCTCGAACATTCGACTGATCGAACTGGCGTCGGGAAGTAGTCGGCCGATAGTCATTTTGCTGGGTAGGTGTCCTAGCATAAGTGGAGTTCCGGAAACTGCCCCGATCGCTTCGTCTTCCCGAGGGAGTTCTATAATTGCGTGGAGTTGTACCTCGAGTGAGCCCATCCACTCTACCTTTAAGTTCTTCCAGCGTCTTTGTTAATTGCGTTAAATCGTCTAACGGGGGATGTTCGGTTGATCGCAGGTTAATTGTCCGCAAGTTTCCGCGTGAATGCGCGGTGAGTTCCTCAATTGTTTCCTCGTTAATTGCGGCATCTAAGGCCTCGTCAAAGGTTTTTGGGGCATGACTCATTACCCTTTGTTGGATCCGCAGCGTGATTCCGTTCAAGAATTGGACCTTTAGGCGTTCGTCCAACTCTTTTCTTTGCACACGCTGTATGATGGCGGTTTCCGCCGCATCTGCACCGGGTTCCGGGGTGATTTCTATCTCCGTCGCTAGCGCTTGCAACCGTGCAGCATACGCTTGGACATCTTCATCCCGTCTTTGCACACAGGAATAAAACCGATTTAATCAAAAAGTGAGAGGCACTCTATCGAAACACTGGAGCATAAGTCGCTTAAATTCGTCGAAATCGTCGACTTCCTTGATTCGCCGATCCTTTCGTACGAATTCCCGGGCTATTCCCGCTAATTTTAACTTCGCTACTGCCAGCATTTGCGCTTTCGACCATGCAGCAACCTTCATGATATCCGCTAACAAATCAAAAAAATCCGTTACCCGGGGGCCTTGCGGGTCTCCTGAGAATACAGGGAGCAACGGGATTATCCCGCCTAGACCGCCTAACGTCAGAGGGTTCGGTCCTGGATTTGGGAGTGGTGGCGGATCCGCTGGGTTAGCAGGCCCTGCCGCGGGTTGGGGATTGGGTTCCATTATCGCTATTTATCCTTAAGTCCCGAATTCGAATATGGCCCTTTTTTCTCCTTTATTGACGACCCCACTCCTGACACCAATTTGTGGGAAACGCCGGGAGGTAGGACGGAAGTCGGACCTCCTTGTTCTCGGCGAATAGGTCGGCAAGACCCGCCCCACTGTCAAGGATGGCTAATTTTGCGCGATATCCCGACTTGTCGGGCTCGGTCAGTTACTTGTCAGGTCGAGTGGAGGAGTGTGTGTGGGGTCGTCGATAAAGAAAGGCAATATCCGTATAACAGGACAACACAGATAATGGTTTATTGGAACCTAGGAACTACTACAGAAACGCTACGCATCCCGTCCCTAATCGCGGGAGAGAGAGAGCTCACAATTGTTTGGGGGTTCATAACTCTCGGTGATCGATTTTGATCGAGGATGTTCGTCGGACTCGGGCGTTTTCCTGGCGGAGCGACAGGTGGGCGGCAGGATTGGCTTGTCGGCGAAGGCTTCGGCGTCTCGACTTGGCCTTCGAATCGGATACGGTGTCGCCAGGCAGTTCGTCTTCTTCGGACGTCAGCTCCCCGTTCTTAGAGATCTCCCCCCCTATTTATACTCTAAGTCCCTTCCGCCACAATCACCAATCGCGAGGGAGGATGATGACTTGAATTCCGTGACTCAGGTCAGATCCTGAGAAGGAGGGAAGTGAGTTTGACGGCGGAAGATTGTACATCCTTCGAAACTTGATCGTTATCTCCCGAGAGGGCTTCGAAATAATTAAAATTTAACATTGGACCGGCCTAATACGGGTCTCACACATCTAATGCAAGAGTGCAATATGTCCGTGATTTCAATTTTATCATCTATGAGGGAGGATGAAATTAGATGCCTCAATGAGGATGTTTCACCCAAAAAGATTAAAGTTTATATGGTTATTGGTCAAGTAAGGGTGGTCAGCTTAATGAGGATTTAAATTCTGTTCTATGAAAATATGATCATTTGGAAGGGCTTTATTGTGTAAAATATATATATATTTAACATTTTAATTTAAAAGACAGATAAAGATATCCTCTATAACACCAATAAGGAAACTTCTACCAATAAGACTTTTTTTAAATTTATAAAGTTTCTTAAAATAATCTTCCTGTTTTTGAATGGTTGACTTATAAAAACTGATTTAACAGAGTTTAAATTTATACAAAGCATTTTTAAATAATGAAATTTTGAAATATAAATTTCCAGTGTTTCAACTATGGATTGACTTAAACTACTATAGATATGCTTCTTTTGTATTTTATAATGATGAAATTTAAAATCATTTTATGCTAAATTTTACAATGCAGACCACCTCAACCGATACAGCACTTACTTTATGTAATTTAAATTTTATATGCACACAAGACACTTCTCTGTTATCCACCTTTTTTCTGCCCGAGTTTCAGTGGTGGAAAAAAAGGACAGTTTTTTCCAGACGCCATTTAAAGTTTTTTGTGAAACTTCATTTCAAGATTGTCCAATAATTCTTACTGCATCTAAAACATTGAATTGTTTCCAAAAGTCTTTAACAGAGAGCCCATTGTTTTGTCTCATAGCTTCATGCAGATGTGCAAATGATCATCTCATGTAATAAGCTTTGAATATTTTGATGACTCCCTGATCCATCGATTAAAGCAAGCTGGTTGTATTTGGTAGCAAAAATACAACTTTCACACTTGGGTCAAAATTAGTTAAAGTTGCAGGGGATGACCTGGTGCGTTGTCAATTATTAGCATCACTTTAAATGGAATTTGTTTAGATTGGCAATAACGTTCGACTTCAGGTATGAAGTGATGACCAAACCAGTCCTCAAAATGGGAAGCTGTCACCCAAGCTTTACGATTCGATTTCCAAATCACAGGCAAGCCGGTTTTAGATTTATTTTTCAATGCTCTTGGATTTTCCGAGCAGTAAACTAAGAGAGGTTTTAACTTACAATCACCAGCTGCATTCGCGCAACCACCCACTGTCAATCGATCTTTGGCGGCCTTAAAACCTGGAAGGGTTTTCTCTTCATGTGCGATAAAAGTTCTTTTAGGCAGCTTCTTCGAGAACAAGCCAGTCTCATCTACATTGAATATGGTTTGGCTGGTGTAACCACCTTCATCTATCATAGCTTTGAATTTCTCTGGATAGTAAGACACAGCCTCTTTATCAGCACAATAAGAATCGACGAATCGACAAAATTTGAAAATTGTGTAACTCCGAGTTCGCATAAGTCGAGGTACTACTGTGTATCAATACACCCAAATTTTTTGCCGAACATAAATTATTTTATTTCTAAAATGTTTTAAACCTACTTATTATAGGCCATCTTCAGGCTTACAATTACTGTTCCAAAATGATTTCTCTGTTAATTTAGCGTATTTCGCTTCACGTTGAATTTTCGTTGATTTTAAGCCCAACAAAAATTTTTATAATAATAATCGAGGCTATTGCATCGTTAAAAATTATTTCTTTATTTTGTATAAACAAAATAAATATATTTAAAAATATAAAAACAAAAAAATTATACTTTAGATGTTAATCTAGTATCAAAAACTTTGGATTCAGCACGACACAGTCCGACTGGAAAGCTTTCGGTTGACCGGCCTTCGGATAAACGACAGTCTACTGTATTATCTTTTATATAAGCAACATTATGATGATTAAACAAGTCTAAAATAAAATTTGTTATGAAATTTTCTGATGAAATATTATCAAAATATTTTTGTAATTACATTGGAAAATGAAGATCCAAAGTTCAATATAATATTCTACTGGCTAACCAAACAATTGCAATAAGCATATTTAAAGTAATTATTGAAAAACAGTTGTTACCTGTTCAAACATTTTTGCTAAAGTAGATTAAATATTGATCTTGGCACTAATACACAGACATTTGATAAGAAAGAAAATTTTAGTTTTGAACTTTCATTTATGTAAGCATATTTAAAAAGGTACAAACTCCCTCCTTATTAAAATCAGTTTTGTCTCTAAAAATTATATTTTAATAAAAACTTTTCAATATTTTATATATACGTGTTACAACATAAATAAGACGAAGAAGAAACAATCGTCATAGGGTGTTGCTTCAATTATACTAGGAATTCAAGAAAATTACTTTAGTGCTTGTTACATGACTAATGTCTGATTACAACAGAACATTGGTGTTTGTAAAGCAAATATTGTCTTAAAGATGTCGTAAAACGAATATTGCATTAAAACGAAACAGAACATTGCTGCTGTTTTGTTTTAAGGCAATATTTGCTTTATGACAATGGTCTGGGACCTAACAAGCCACATTAATAAGCCATAAGTCTGCACTTATTTCTATTGTAAATTAGTTTTTGTTAGAATGTTATTAGACCTATAATAATATCAAAAAATTGTCTCATCTGATATTACTGTTATTAACTATTTTATTTAAATAATTACAACATCTGCAGGTTATATTCTTCTTTTTAAAACCTGAAGAAGAGCTATGAAGTATTCAAGAATGTTAATTAAATATAAATATTTATTGTAAGAAAAACACAGTTCACATAATCCATAACAACATTCAGTTTGCTAAAATATAAATTAAAATAAAAGCACTTTCGCACATATACACCTTAAACTTCTTAAGTTGTTATTAGTCTAAAAAGAATCCAATTCAAATTCCGGTTCAGATGATTCAAGTGTTCAAAAGATTATTTGTTTAGAATGTTTTGCTGATGTTCCTATTGAATGTGAAATGATAACAGTTCCTTTGTCTACCATTAAAATTTTAGTTTTTATTGCTGGTTAGGCTGTTCATAAATTATTACAGAAGATTTCATGTGAAAACAGTAATATCCTGTTTAGATAAAAAATTAAAATTTGACAATATTTTTAATATTGCATGCATTAGATACTTTAATGTATAATTTCCTCTACCAAGAATAACACACATCAATCAAAAGCTTCACATTGTCTCATTTTGGCTGATGATTTTCGTTTAAAACTGAGATAACCAAAGCTTCATTTTTGTTCAGTATTTCACATCTTTTTGGTGTTCTGTAATATGCTTATTCAAATTTCTTTTCATTGCCACAACATATAATAAAGTATTGCCTCGGCGTTGTTCCAACAGTATCGTATATACACTTGATTCCTCTCTATGTTCCCACCTGTCTCTATAACAATCTAGATAATGGGAATATAATACCAGTATTCAAACTGGGAGATTCTTAAACAACTTTAACAATTTATACATTATGATAACCAAAAAGATCACAAGTATAGATGGAAAGCACTCCTACCTTTCTTCTGATGATAAGTTGATAGGTGGACACAATTTTCATTTAATTCTGCAGGTGAAGCTGAAAATCTACTATTGTGTATAGCATTTTGAATTATTTCTAATTCTGATTTAATGCAGCTACAAAAGAATATTTATAAGCCCTCCACACTCTATACCTGTGATGTAAAGGCAGCATTAACAAACCTGATGAACTGGTAAGACCCCATACCTGGGAATATTGGAGGCAAGCTATTTTTTTGATAAACACTGAATTCAAAATTGTTATCTTGGAAACATACTAATAAGTCAAGGACAGCAACAGCTGTGACAATTTGTGCCTGTAGCAAGAACTGAATGATTTCTATTGCTTGTCTAAGGAAAGAACTGACTTAGATATTGAATCAACCATTTGCTTAGTTGTGGCAAGTTACTTTCGCTTTTTTCCTTGTTTGTCATTACAAATGTCATCACCATTATAAGCAGCGTAACGAAAGCATCACGTCCTGGTATTGGAATAAGAAGTTTGCTATGAAGTCAGACCTGGAAAGTGATTTAATGCACTTTTGCCAAAGAGAAAAGAGAACCATTATTGCCAATAAATCAGAAGACAGCCAAAGCTACTAGCAAAGTAAGTCGTTCAACAGCAACTGCAATTTTTAAAGTAAATCCTTTCTGCACAACTGGAAAAAGAAGGCCAAGCATGAAATACTGCAGATGATTGTGTGGACAATTTTGATTTATCAATAATTCAGCAATATATTCATCATTTGTACTGTGCAGGTGAAATTCCAACCCTACACCATTTATGTGTTGATTTAAAAGAAAAGATAAATTTTAATGGATGCATTAAATCTAAACACACATAAAACACCTACACCAGCATACTTCAAATTAACACATTTCTACTAATGTTTTATCTGTTGTAAACAGATGAAAATGTTAGTAGAAATGTGTTAATTTGAAGTATGCTAGTGTAAGTGTTTTGTATGTGTTTAAAATTAACATATCCCAGTATTGGACAGTTATTGATGCATTCAATCATTAAGAAAGATTGTGAAGAAGTTCAAACTTCCTTATTGTAAAGTTAACAGACACTTATGGAAAAAATGAATCGTCGTATTCACAATTAATTTTTTGCACACAGTTCAAACTGTGGATAAAAGCCAGTCCTGTATATATTTATATGACATGTGGGTGAACAAGCATCACATGGTATCAAAATGCTAGCAATGCAATGCAATTAATTTGAAAGCCGCAACTGGAAAAAGCAGACAATTAATAATTCTTCATGCTGGAAATGAAAATGATTTTATTCCCAACCCCAGATGGTTTTCATTTCCAAAGACCATTTTGTTTCCAGAAAATGGATGAGGATATTTTTCTGAAATGGTTTCAGAATCAACTTATTCTCAACATTTCAGAAAAATCATATTTTTATCCATATCACAGTTGTCAACTGGAAAGATCTCTGTCCAGAAATAGTCAAAAACAAATGGTAAACTGGCTAATTAAACATAGAATTTCATTTGATCACTCTCATACAAAGAAAGAAGACTGATTAACAATCGAAGAAGAATAAATTTTTTCCAAATTATTTGACAACAACAAATTAAAGATTAGTGTGAAACAGTGAAACTTGAATATTTGAAGTGATTTCAAATGAAACTGATAATTATTACAATTATGTAATTATTCTATGGTTCAGTAATGTCGTCGTCTTCGCTGTCAACTAAAATCCAAACTCTGATTGATGCTCAATGATCATTTATAGCTGATTGCTGATCATCAGCAATCAGCCATAAAAGCAGTTTTTTAGGAGCTGTTTAAAGACACTTCATTTACATCAGAAACTTCAATGCTTTCTCTATCCAAAAATTCATCACACACCTTCTGATTCTAATCCTGCAATGATTTATCAGTTGAGATATGACTGTTTATGACTAACCATTTCACAAAGTCAAATTTTATTTGTAGTACCATAACAGAGTAACTTATACAAATGACAAATTACACAAAATAGACAAGAGATGGCAGCACTCTCTACAAAGTTTCAATGGCAATCACATATATATGACAAAACCACTCTGAGTCACTTTTTGCTTATAACATGCTGACATATTTATACATCATCACTGGTCAAAAAAATAATATTAAAACAACAGTACAGTTAAAAATTAAATTACTATATGAATATTGTCTAGCATAACTGTGTGCCGTCAGTAATACACTTATCCAAATCAATAATTCTATGTCTAATTATATCAATGATACATCACTTATACCTTCAATAGAGAAAAATATCAAGAAACTTTGTATAGAAACTAGTTTAAAGAAATTTATTAGCAATAGTTATCAGAACATCTGATTAAAATACATATTAATTTTATTCCCACTATAGAACACACAAAAATGGGTTATGACAAATCACATGGAAAATGCCACATAGCTGCAGTAACCATACATCAATGATGCAGGCTAATTAACTACCAAAACTGAATCAGATGTGGTCCAAAGCCATTTGGACCATCCCTTTGTAAGCTACAGAAGTCAGCCTATTGCTTTGGGAGATCTGGAATTTCTTTAACCCAGAGAAATTTCCAATCCACATATATACCAAAGACTTTCATACCTGGAATTTTTAGTGTGAAAGTATCAAAAACAGGAAACTGTCATTGAGTCCATCTGATTTAAACGTGGATTCCAAAGATAATCACTTTTTATACTCAACTTTCTATAGAATCACTCTTTCACTCACCATCATCAATCACCACATCATTAAATCTTCTTATCCTCTGTTAGTGAATAAAAAAAACCAACATTTCATTATATCTATCCAACGAGCAAAGCGATAATAAATACTAATGTCGCACTAACATTGTATAGCTTTGCAGTTAATATTTGGAACATAACTCTCAAATTAAAGTGGTTAAGTAACACTTTTATGTAACCCAACAAATAGAAAATGAACAAGATAAAAGTGAATGAGATGTCCAGTAAACTGATCTTGCACAGCCATATTCACTTCATCAAACTGTGTCACTGTTCACAAATACTACTGAAATGAAAATCAGAATCTGTAATAAGTAAATGCTTAAAACAAATTAGAAAGGATGGAAGAGCCATTAAAACCTGAAAAAAATCATTAGGGTCAATCCAAAATTACTGCTTCTCGTGATACTGTTTTACTGAAATGAATTTTGTACAGCAATAGATTTATCTATTGCTGTACAAAGTTCATAAGTAGATAGCATGAAGTTTGTCTCAAAAATGATCTAATGACATTGCTAAGAATGTGTCTACCATAACTACGTGGCAAAGACTGGCAGAATTAGGCAAGTTCCTGAAGTAAAGCAACTTCAAAAAATTCAATGAAAATGTATGCAGCGGGCAAAAGAACATTTTCAGTGGTCAATAGATTTATTGGATCAGTGATCTGGAGTGACAACAGTGCTTTTTGTCTGACCTTTGCTGATAGGAGAGAATATTTATCACCATAAAGATGAGAAATTCAAACATGAATTAGAAAATCAGTGATATTTCCATCTAAGATCTTGATATAGGGGTGCATGTCTGCCAATGAAGTTGATGAGCTTTGTTCTGAGAAACACTGTTACTGCTGATGTATATATTGATATGACGGACCTTTTAAATTTCAGCTACATCCTTATGATAAATGTATTTATCAGTAGGATAATGTGCCAGTACATAAGGTTAAGCTTATGCTAAACTGGTTGAAGGCAAAGAAAATTCCTTTTCTACAGTGGCCTCCACCCCATTTATCTCCGATATAAAACATTTGGAAAACAGCGAAGATGAGATTAGAAAATAAAAAACCAAGCAATGCAAATGAATTACTTACTTTAATATAAAGAGTGTGGAGTGAAATCACCTCAGGTGAATGTGCCAAATTTGTTGAATCATTACCTCATCGATTACAAGCAGTTATTCAAACTGGAGGACGTACAACAAAATATTAAGTTAATTTTTATAATATTTTGACAATCGATGCAATTATTGAATATTTACTCAATCGTATGTTAAATTATTAATGTATTAATCTCCGACATATTGTTTAATATTGCTCTTTCATATTTTAAAATGAAATTTGTTCAGTGAAATGCAATAAAGTGAATTCTTCCACATCATGACAAACGTATGAAAAGTAGTTGTATTATGTGCCTTGAAACCAAATTTATTAAATAGATTATTCATCACGCTGTAAAGAAAAAAATTGCTTATATCATCAACAAGATGCATAAACTAGAAAATTTCGTGTAAATTTAAATCCTGTAATAAATTAAAATAAAAAAATATCAGAGAGGAAAAATGCTCAGCAATTATGCTAATCCTATTACATATCTCAGTTTTGATAAGTATCTCATAGCTTGGTTATGGAAATGTTCATTGAAAACTTGGATAACGTATACTTACATCATTTGTATTTTGGTACTTTTGGGTTAAGAGGACGCCAGTCGGAAATTGCGATCAAAATCGCGTTTTTGAATGAAATTATCTAAATAACAATCGACTAGTAAATTTAACTCTAAAAAGAAGAAAAATTACTGTTTAAGTTGTAAAAATGAAAAAAACAGCAAGAAGGATGATTATTAATATCACGTCTCTGATTCCAGCAAACAGAATAAACAGTAGGGACGCACGTTCTAATCTAACCTATTCTAATAATTTGGTTGATAATAATTATGGTAATTTATTAGAATAGGTTAGGTTAGGTTAGAGCATGCGTCCCCACTGTTTCTTCAGTTTGCTTGAATCAGAGACGAGCTGCCATTTTGGCACCATAGGTAACATTAACCGTTATCTGTAATCGTAAGAAGTAAACAGTTTTTGAAATTTGTTAAATATTAAAACTAACCCTTTTGTAAATCATTAATTTATTGTTTCATTTAACAATCGTTTTAAATTTGAAAAATAAAAACTTGCATTATTCGAAAGAATCGCAATTTCCGACTGGTGTCCTCTTAACCCATAAGTACCTGTATTTTTTACAGGTTAAGATAAAATAAAAAAAAACATACAGACAAATTACAAAAGAAATATTTTCAAGCTTGATCAATAATAAATTATTTTGAAAGATATAAATAACAAAATGATTATATCTAGGATGTTTTCCTCTATATAATGACTGTTTCTTACTGATAAAATTATTTGGCCATACAAACGAAAGACTTCATATTAAATATGATAAATCAACAATTCATTGAATCATTATAATGTTGTTAAATCTCTATTATAAATACGAAGATCGTCGTCATCTGAATAAATCACGAAATGCTCAAGTATTATAAAAAATATTGTCAAACTGAAGGTAATATCAAAATGTACTCTCTTTTCACTTTCTATTAGAAAAGAAAAAGCATAAAATCTAAATATTATTTCAGTTTTAAATGCTCATTTCTATTATCTATAAAGTCAGTTATAGTCTCTCTCTCTCTCTCTCTCTTTTCATAAACAAATCATTATGAAAAATAAATCACATATAGTATTTTCATAGATCAGTTTCAACTATTTGTATTCAAATACGTTTTAGGATTTAATCTATGACATTTCTAATTTTATTATAAGGGTTTTAATTACTAAGATGACAATTTTCTTGTGACAAAAACATGCCATATATGTTGTCTATAATACAGGTGTAAACAATGTTTGTAATCAATTGAATTGAATAGTAAAAATTACAATTGGACAGCTGTGCTAGTGATTATTGTTCATCTGCCACATGTTAATCTAGCATGCGTTAATGAAAAAACTTGATTCACAATTAGATCAAAATGTTATGATAATTTGCCTCATTTGATGAGGAAAATTTGTGCAGTTTTATAACATCTGTACTCATTTAGATCCTAATTAGAATTTTGTTCAAGCTCTTTTACAGAATAAGCATCACTCCCAAGTGAAATGTAATTGAGAAACAGTGGAAACAATCTGAAGATAATTAAACGTCAATTTTTAAATACGTAAGAAACACGTGTATTTTGTATAAATTATATATACATACACATAACCTAAAACAACATAATAATAACAATATACATAATAGTCTTCATGACTCAAAAGTTAATATAGTCACACTGTCACGTGCAGTACAGAAACTAGTTGAGATGTGTTCGCATACCTTGAGTAATATCGTAAATGAGGTTTGTAATAATATTTACAGGTAATCCCAGTATAACACGGCACTTCTATGGCACGGATTCACTCTAACACGGTTCGAGAATTGGGTAAAACCCTCGTACAACAAATATACACACATTTTTTAAGGGGGCCCAAGAGCTTATTTTCAGATTCAACGGGGTGCTGACCACTAAAAAGGTTAAGAACTGCTGATCTATATGTTTAAATAGTCATTAATATTATGTAAATATCAGCTCCAAATAATTTTAGATATTTGACTTTTAAGACTACATTTATTGAACACCTTTGGCACTTAATATACATAAATATTAATTGTATAGATTCAAAAAAACAAACCTGTATTATCAAGGGTAGTAGTGTCACACCAGTAAACAAAAGTGTAGCCATGCACCAAGATATTAAAATAATATGCATGTACAGAAGAAAATAATTTTAAATAATAAATAATTAACCACATAAGCAAATCTTTAACTGCAGTTTACTTCTACATCTTATTAATAAACAGGTTAATAATTCTGTGTTCCCAAAAACTTGATCAATGTCAAAGATATAGATATAACTGAATTCAAAAATGTTGAGTGCATATTATAAATATACAAAAAATACTCGTAGATTAACTGATTTAAGTTTAAAATTCCATTTAAGGTATAATAAACACAAATTACCTATAAAATGAACATATTATCTCTCTGGCAACCATTATCTTATGAATTATTCTGTGTACTATGTTTTTTGTTAGATAGTTATCAACGATTAATAAATTAAATATTCAAACTTAAAATCTTTTAAACAAAATTAATTTTATTTTTGACATTATATAATCATACTTTTCATATAGATTTTTCCAAAAAAACCAACACATACATACACATATATATACAGTAAACCCCCCCTATAACATGAGTTCATATAAAACGAATTCGTATAACATGGCAAAAAAATTGCGATCGTATTCATATAACACGCTAAAAGAGACTCGTATAACACAGTGAAACGTCATCGCCAACTCGTGTCGCGACAGGATTGGTCGAATCTGGACCAACAGCGGATATTGTACAAACCGTTGAGTTTAAACGAGCACTAGACCTACTAAAAAACATTTATTATTCAATGGCCATAAAAATTATATTTATATTAATGATGTCTCCAAAGTTGAGCAAATTTTTCGCAGAAAAATAACTTATCCGAAAACTCGCACCCACCATTCGACGAGCCGCTCTGCGACGAAAACAAGCTTAAGCAATGGCGTCGTCGAACGGTGCACACTCGATAAGTAATCCTACAATTTTTTGTTTATAGCATAGTTTATATGAATTATTCCCAAAAATTATACGTGTTTTGGAAATGTTGAGTCAAATTAATCTAGAATCAGTTAATTTTACAGAAGAAAACCTTTCAAACAGCTGTAGCTGCTAAACTGCACACGTGCCGGGCTGGATTGGCTCATGAATTTAAGTGACTTGTACAACACAAAATTCAACACGGGTCTACTGTAATCATTTCTTTTTAATTTATTATACTTGATAAATAATGTAAGAGTTATTTGTAAAGACAAAAGTCTGATATATAATTCACGATATAAAATTCAGAAAAGTCATTTTTCTAAACAATATTCTATTTTGAATACTATTTAATAGATGCACTTTTTTAATGAAATAAGAATTAAATTATTAAATAAAATGCTAAAGAAGCAAATGAACTCCAGTAAATAAATACTTTAATAATTAAAATAAGGACTGATGTTTTCGATTATCTCAGCAGATCTTCCTTCGAGTCCTGAATTTCCAAATTGGAATGCTCATAAAACACTGTTGTAACTGTCTCAAAATCATTTTAAATGTAAAATTTAAAAAGTTTTGGCGTGAGGCGTCTAAAATAAATTAACTATTTCATAAAATATCACATGAAATAGTTTTGCAATAACAGTTCTAATGTATTTGCACTGGGTTGGGTTAACACTTCTTAAATACAGTAATGATTGCAAAGCAACAGATAAATGTTATTCATCTTTGAAGTTACCATTTCCCTTGTAAATTCCAAGTGGTTCAAGGGCCCTGATATTATCAATTTGTCAAGTTTTCCTGATGAAGATGTTCTAGAGATCTGTAGCAATTTTGTAGGTACAGTAATCACAAAAGCCTGCTGTTATAAATAATGGTAGATGGCCAGGTTTATAATAAATATTAGTATGAATACTGCCGTCCTTAAATAATATGTGATCTGAGTGAGCTTGGGTATCACTGGATTGGTCCAGTTTGAGATGTAGACCATATATGTTGTCATTAATGTATTGTATAAACTCATTTACATGTAGTTTAGTTTTCCAGATAATGAAAATGTCATCTACATATCTTTCATAAGTGTGAACGTGAAGGAGGAATTAAAGTATGACCTTTTGTTCTAATATAAGAACTATCATCTCACAAAAATCTCCCGAAAGGGGACAGCCCAGGACACTGCTTATTGTTTCATATAAACTGCACACACTGACTTTTTTTGTCATGATTTTTTTGGGGGAAAAAAGTGTATGGATTACAAAAATAAAAGTATTACTACACCGGAGTAATGTAAAATGCACATACCTATAAGCCTTTTACCAGTGTGCATCTCGGAACAAAATATAAAATAAAAGTCCATTACAAACATTTTCAAACCGTTGTGGTTCTTCTTCGGGTAATTTGAACTTCCTAATCGAATGTACTTCAATTCAAAATTTTTATGAAATATAATACAAAACAAATAAAGATCAACAACTGCCGAATTATCGGGCTAGCAAATGGCTATAGTAATATTAATAATTAAAGTTAATTTGCTACTAGAGTTAGGCGTTAGGCACCATCTCTTGCTAAATTTAATAATTAGAATTTTAATTAAATAATTTAAACAAATTTAGGCCTAACTGGAAGAAAAGAATCGGCCCGAAGCGGGATTCGAACCCGCAACTTCTGCTATCCGTGCAGACACGTTACCAGTTACGCTACCCGGACCTTTGCTCCGATCTTCCCTTCCGGTTGATATAAGATTACCGTACCACCATCGACGGTCGACGATGGTACGATGATAATGACCGTCGATGGTGGTACGGTAATCTTATATCAACTGGAAGGGAAGATCGGAGCGAAGGTCCGGGTAGCGTAACTGGTAACGTGTCTGCACGGATAGCAGAAGTTGCGGGTTCGAATCCCGCTTCGGGCCGATTCTTTTCTTCCAGTTAGGCCTAAATTTGTTTAAATTATTTAATTAAAATTCTAATTATTAAATTTAGCAAGAGATGGCGCCTAACGCCTAACTCTAGTAGCAAATTAACTTTAATTATTAATATTACTATAGCCATTTGCTAGCCCGATAATTCGGCAGTTGTTGATCTTTATATGTAACGGGTTAGTTGTTGTTTTGTTGTTTATTTATATATATAATACAAAACATTATCCTGTGCAAATCGATGACGTCATTACGGACTTGTGCACTATACTTGTTGCGTGCTATTTTAGAGTTTTATCCAGGAGGGCTGCCAGGCCGTCGATAGAGTGATTTCCTTCTTGTAGTTATTATTATTACCCCCTTCTTAATTGTATTTAAGCATATGTAAATAGCTTCAAACCATCTGAGGTGGTCCGTGCAGAGGGTGGTGTGTATGACCTTTGCTTGAGAGAATATAGGTTCTACATCCGGGTCCGAAGAATATACGGCAAGAGCTGTGTTGGTTCTTTCAGGCTGAATATCTGCTTTATGTTCTCTAATTCTGATTTCGAGGGAGCATTTGGTTGATCCTATGTAGACCATGTTTCTATTACACCTATGATCAATGATAGGGATGGTGTACATGCCTGGAAGTTTATTTCTGTCGGGGTATCTTTTCCGTTTCGTAACATATCATAAACATCCAGGCGTATCTTCAGTAAATTTGCCATCACCGAAACACAAAAGTTCTTTAGCAAATTCTCTGCTTATCTGTCTCCCAATAGATGTCCCTTTCAACGAATATGAGTACCCAACTTTTTAATGTAATTCCACAGTGATGATGCCTTTAGCAGGCATTAAGCTACTCGGCAGGTGTCAGCAGGCAAACCAACAAATCAAAAAACCAACAACAATTAGCATTTATTTATTATTTTTTCCAATAGACGACACTACATGTAAAGGATGCAGAATTTATACACTACCCCAATATTTTGGGGTAATATATAGCTTAGTGTTGATTCCAGGGTCTAAGTAATACTTATACAAACTTTCATTCAGATTGGTTTAAGAATAAAGATTTGTATAAAGGACAAACCAACAAGAATTGATTTTTTTTTATATATACATTTTTTAAAGTCCTCTAGCTTCAAATACAAGCTTTGAAGATGCTTTGAAACATTTGCCTATTAAAACTTTGATTTCATAATTATGTCAATGTTATTTGAAAAATTCAAGAATAAAGACAAATTAATAAATGACCAAACTGTAAAGTTATTTATCAAAGTTATTGATTGGCCATTGTAAGTTTTCAAACATTAAGATTTTAAAATACAAAGTTCAGCTTCATTCAAATTTATTAATTAATATCAAGAATTTTTTATTAATATAATTGCAATAGACCACCCATATAACACAGGTTCATATAAAATGGATTCATATAACATGGCGAAAAAATTGTGATCATGTTCATATAACACGCTAAAAGAATGAGACAGATTGTCATGGCCGACTCGTGTCCCAACAGGATTGGTCGAATCTGGACCAATAGCAGACATTGCACAAACCGTCGAGTTTAAACGAGCAGTGGACCTACTAAAAAACATTTATTCAAAAATTATATTTCTATTAATTATGTCTCCAAAGTTCGGTGAATTTTTCGCAGAAAGAATAACTTATCAGGAAACGCATCTGCCATTCGACGAGCAGCTCCGCGACGAAAACAAGCTTAAGCAATGGCATCTTCGAACGCTGTGCACTCGGTAAGTATTCCTACAATTTTTTGTTTATAGCAGTTTATATGGATTATTCCCAAAAAATTATACGTCTTTTGGAAATGTTCGAGTCAAACTAGTCTAGAATCGATTAATTTTATGGAAGAAAACCTTTCAAACAGCCATAGCCCCTAAACTGCACAAGTGCCGGGCTGTGATTGGCTCATGTATTTAAGTGACTCATACAACATGAATTCAAATAACATGGAACGTATCTACCGTGTTATGGGGGGGTCTACTGTAATATCAAGTACTTTTGGACACATTAAGAGTTTTGATAGTAATGAAATAAAGATGTCATTTCCAAAATTGTACATTTATTAATTTGCCGACATGTAAACATTATCTATTTAATATTTATGGGGAAGATCTGTTAACTAATGCTTTACAAGTAATTGAATCAAAGTTTGACTATATTCAAATTCAGTGGCTGATATATTATCAAAAACATAAATTTTAATATACTACTGCATATAATATACCTCAGTGAAGAGTATCACAATAAATTAAAATTATCTCTCACTTCTCAGAATACCAAAAGAAAATGAGTGATTCTTATAAGTTACCATGATCTAATTTACTACAACTCACAAAAAAAAAAAAAACCATGTTAAAATATTTAAAACAAAGACTAATGGTCTCATCCGGCATCAATATAAGTTTCAAGTGATCTACCTTCATAAGTCGTGCCATGTCACCTCTAAAATATAAAAAATGATTTATAGCTTCAAGTATCCGGAAAATTTTTCACGAAATTACACGCAATAGATTTATCAACGAAAGCTGGAAGGAAAATGTCATAAAAGTAAATTAATAGTGTAGAAATGCTATTATTAAAAAATATATAAGAAAATGGAAAGTAACATTATGTCTTCATTAGAAATGGCCTGAAATAAAAGACAAATGATGAAAAATGAAGACAAAATCAACTGAACCATAACTTCTAGATAAATTACATAAAAAAGCTTTACCTTTAAAGAAAATGATTTAATCTATCTAATTTTGAATCAGCTACTGTGACATTCTATATAGTTGGTATTTCATACATGAAAAAAGTCAAATCTTTGCTATGTAATTAGATTAGTTAAACAAGATAAAAAACAATTTTTATGTCTTAAAAGTCGGGATTTATCGACTACATAAATGTTTTCAGATTTCTCAATTTTCATTGCATTGAAAACAATTTCACGCTAGAACAGTCAGAACAATAATTTTAATTTAGTTTAACTTCGTAACATTCGAAATTCAAAAATTATTTTCCATAACATCCTAATTTTAGCATCAAGGAAAATTATCTTACTTGATATCCTAATATAAAATCATTTCCGGCACATTTGAAAATAGAGAAATCTGAAAGCATTTGTACTAATACGTTTCAAAACTTGTATTTGAATTTCATTAAATTAATCTTAAACCTTTACAAATGAAATTATTTATTAATTCAGGGGGTCATAATGCATAATACCAAAATTGCCACTTGGCAGTAATTAAAGTGACAATAAAATTATAATACTGGTGATAAAAGCCCTAGTCCTTTTATTTCAACGTTCAGCATGAAACTATCACAAAGCATGCTTCAGGAAAAACAGTAGAATGTCAAGCTCCTGTGTGATGGGAGTCCCATACCACGCACCTAGCAATGTCGTGATGTCAGTGGCAAGTTCAGATAGGAAAGCAGGAAGTGATGTCGAGAACCAACACATGAAAACTGCCATATTTGGGATTTTTATCAACTGACAGAAAATTTGGGAAATTTCTAGGGGTGACATTTATCATTTTGATTTTTTTTCAGTAGACTAAAGCAGCGGTCGGCAACCTTTCTGACCTCACAGACCACTAAACTCAAAATTTTGAATCCCATGGACCACTATCATGAATTTTTTTAAACAATACAAAATCTGTAGAATAATGATCATAAAAGTTCAATTTTACTACATTAATATGAAACTCACATGTTTAATTATAACAAATTAATACAAGCTTAAAGTTCATTGCTGCTTGTTCGAAAGAAGTTTACGGATTCTTAGCGCTTTTCCACCAAGGACGACAATCGCGCTCACAATATTGTTTATTGTTCATTATTTACTGATAGCCGTCGCTTCGTATCTGGTTTTAGATTTGAATAAAAAACCCCCAATAAGTGAAAAAGTAACTAAGCATTTTACATTTCTTTCATAATACTTCGCATAACCTTCTGTTGATCAATGTCCAAATTTCTCCACGGACCACGTAAATTCTCTCGCGGACCACCAGTTGCCAACAGTTGGACTAAAGCATAAAAATTTTGACATGACATAACATACAAAATATTGTTTAAGCATTATGATCAAATGTATTGTTCAGAATTATTCAAATATGATTCCTATTTCTAAATGACCACTTAATATGTTATTTTGCTTTCCATGTTCCAAACTGATAAGGCTACAAGAATCTGCTTTAATTACTAAGTAAAACTGATGACATGGTTGGTAAATTTTAAAAATTTTTCAGAGAAACCCTTGTTAATTGAACATTCAAATATATGAGTTGGCATGAAGTGCAAGTTATTTTATTTCAACATTCAAATGGTGGACCAACTTTCAAACTTTTAAACTGACTGGCTAAATTGAATGTAAGTGACAGGTAGGCAGGTATGCCTACCAGTGTAAAATGAATAAAACTACTGAACACATGGTAATTGGTTGTGGATTCACACCTGATTAATGGGCTGTCCTCGTGAAGTTTTCTGGATTTTCTTCACATGTCGAACACCTAAATAGAGGGCAATTCACCATAGAAAATCCTCCCAGGAAGCACTTTTCCTTGGCAGATCTCCACTTGTTGTGTTGCCTTATCCCATTAATCCTAAGATCTTGGGCAGGCCAGAAATATTTTGTATATTTCATATATACTAAGTAAGCCTATTTCTATAATTGATAAGTGATGTATCAAATTTAAAAATGATGTATAGTAGACCCCCCCTATAACACGGATTCATATAAGACAGATTCATATAACACACTAAAAGAGGCTCGTATAACACGGTAAAAGAATGAGAATGAGATAGATTGTCATGGCCAACTCGTGTCTCTACAGGATTGGTCGAATCTGGACCAATAGTGGACATTGCACAAACCAGTGAGTTTAAACGAGCAGCACCATAGAAATTATATTTCTATTAATGTTGTCTCCAAAGTTCAGCGAATTTTTCCCAGAAAGAATAACTTATCAGGAAATGCATCCGCCATTCGACGAGCTGCTTTGCGACGAAAACAAGCTTAAGCAATGGCGTCTTTGAACGGTGCGCACTCGGTAAGTATGCCTACAATTTTTTGTTTATAGCAGTTTATATGGATTATTCCCAAAAACTTATACGTGTTTTGGAAATGTTTGAGTCAAATTAGTCTAGAATCGATTAATTTTATGGAAGAAACCTTTCAATCAGCCATACCCCTAAACTGCACGAGTGCCGGGCTGCAAACGGCTCATGTATTTGTAAAATCTAAGTGACTCGTACAACATGGAATTCATGGGGGGTCTACTGTACTGATTTACTTATTATGTGGTGTATGTATATGTATACATATATATTTCTTATAAAATGACAAGTAACCCTGCAACTGTGTAAATGTAACAGATGTAGCATGGCAGCAGTTGAAGATTAAATATAAGCTAAGCTACTATATGCTTGGAAAATCAACTACATAACTAAAACATGTCTAATCCAAAATTTCAAACTGATAACCTTAAGACTGGATTATATAACAGAATATATAGTATATTTTATATATTTGAATCAAACAGAAAGTAGCGAATTAAGTTTTCACTAGGTTAATCTGACTAACTATAGTATCATAAATTGTATTTGATTAGCAGTTTTCAATGTTGTTTTGAAGCTGGCCAATATTCTAACTGGCTTTTTTTTTTAAATGTATTTTACATATAATTGTATATTCAATCATTTATTTAACTTTTTGTATTATTAGCTATCAATCTTGAATACTCCTCAAAGCTTGTTCCTTAGGTATCACAAAAGCCAGAATAAAAACAAGAGTATTAGATATTACAAAATCCTAAACTGTTCTTCTGACTGAAATTTTGTGCCAAATTCTATATAAAATATATCATTACAAATTTAACCTTCATAACTCTAGTCTAAAACAACTTCACCAGAATATAATTGCAGTAATATCTCATAAATTAAATTTCTAATTATATTAACAATGACTATAAATTTAATAATAAATCCACATCAGCATGATCTTAACAAGTTGAAGTTTTTTTAATAAAAATCTGAGTTCTTGCGCATTATACTGGGATAGAATTTTAATATAAAAAAGCAAGCGGCAAAATTATTTATTCTCATAAAAAAACAGTGTTAGACATTTTAAATCTACCTCTGAGCGTATCTAAAAATTTGCTAAATTGATTGGTAGATAACAGTAATGAATAATGTCGATGTCGATCATTATTCATGACCAGTTATTTTCATATAATGACAAAGTACTAAACTTTATTTAATTGACAATTTTCTTACTTATTATATAGTCATGGATTAACTTTAAATTCAGTATGGGGCATAATATCACAAAAATAATAATTGAAAACACACATGAAACACAAATGACTACAAACAAATTGCTACAAGCATTGTTTAAAATGCTTGTAGAAATTTATTTATTTCGAATATTGTTGCTTGTATTCAAAAACAATGTATCTGATAAAACCTCTGGGTGTCTAGTGACAAAATGAGGTGTTATATCATAAGTTCAGTGGAAGGTTATATCATAAGTTCATTATATTCAATAAAGCAACAATATTCAAAATGCATTGATTGCAATAATATTCTAAAAGAATTCGGCCTAAAGATCCACGGAAAGGATCAAAAATGTTAGTCCTTTGGTCCGTGATTGGTTACTGGAGTTTTTTGGTTCTACTAGATATTTTAGCACAAATATAAATATCCAAACCCAACAGTTATATATTAAAATCAAATACAATTTCTTTACACACCGGAATATTACTATATATACTCTTCAAACCTAATAACCGGAGTGGTTCCTTGTCTAGAGTCGCAAACGTTTTCGATGCCCCTCCTGGGCTCTTCCTCAGGCTCTACTGAATTCATATCTAAACTTTATTCGAATAGTAACAGCCAATTCGGTCCATGGTAACAGCCAATTCGGTTCCTTGTCCTAGACAAGGAATCACTCCAATTATTAGGCTTGAAGAGTAGATATATTAAAGTCAAATGATATGAGGCTATGTAATTATGTTTTAATACTGTATACTTACACTCTAGTCTGAAGAACTGTTGTGAATAGAAATATTTATCGTATTAAAACAATGTTGAACTGTATTATAGACAAAAATATTAATTAAAGAGCTGTATTAGGTTGTTAAAACTATTGAATATACAAAAAAATTATAAAATTATAATGATAGCTAGAAAGTCAAGCCTAAATTATATTAACAATCAAAGGATGTAGCCTAATTCTAGCCTGATAGTTAATTCTGCTCTATCATTTGATAATTATATAAATATTAATGAGAATACTCATAATTACACCATTATTTTCAAGCAATTAGAACAAAAATGAAACAGCATTAGAGCAGTAATTATCAACCCATATTCTGCAAACTTGCCTCAAAGTGTTAATAAAAAATTTACATTTTTATTGCAAGTTTATTTCAATGTGCCATATAACATGGAATTGCTTATCAATTTTTGAACATATCAATGCTCCTATCCCATGTAATAAGAGTGTATAAATGGCATTCCGCAGCCTCAGAAATGTTGAGAACCACTGCATTAAAGCATAAATATAAAAAAAGATTTATTTATTATATTGGTTTCAGTCTTTAATTAAGAATTTTTTTTACTGAAATGAAATGTATATCAACTTTCAGAAAATATACAATGTAGCTAATTAAAACAATGTTTCAAGAACAAACACAACTTTCATAAAAAGGAAAAACAATTAAAAACTCTGATAACAATTCAAACCTTGTTTGGTAAAAATATATATATATTTTTTGTTTGCCATGTAATATCAATTTTTATTGTTTATGTTCCAACATAAAAATAATTCTATAATACTAGTAAATACAGGTACTCCTCACTTTACGACCACTCGCACTTACGACCAATCGAGTTTCGACCTGCAATTCGAGGAATCCCCTTTCTCAGCTTGAGTGTTGGTCAGTGGCGAATGGTGACATGCGCACTAAGCATACTATAATAGGCTTGCGCTTCTATGCTATAGTATAATAGGCTAATAGCATACTAAAATAGTCTTTTTATGAATAAATTTGAAGTTTGTTGCATAATTTGTATAATTTTACAACGATCCTATATTCCCGGCACAAGCTCGTCGCTTATCGACCAATTCGCTTAACGACGTAGTCTTCGGAACGGAACTTGTTTGTAAAGTGAGGAGTACCTGTAATATTTTGGTACTACAGAACTTAATGTGTTTCTGTAACAAAAAAGTTCCTTACTGATATGTTAAACATCTTAATATATTTGGAAATTTCTTATCTGTGTAGTTAGAGCTTAAGGACACTACAAAAAAATATAACATCGATCTTTAAATTTATACTTTTACATGAATTCAGGTATCCCTTGCTTAACATGTGATTTGATTAACATGCAAAATTGTGGCGATCCTTTTATATACACGGCAGACGTTTTAATTAACGCGGCTTTACCGGCCGGCCATCGTCACTTAACATAAATACTGTATTTGATTAATGCAATTTTATATAATTTAATAATACTTGGTAGCATTTAGGGATTAATTAACCACGTTAATCAAGTGTTACCTGTATACATACATCATTAGATTTAATTTTTACTATCAAAGAAAAAAAAAATGTTTAGCTTCAAAATAAACATCAAACTTGCAGGCTTTAGTAGCAAATATCTAATTATTCATGCAAATAAAATAATTAACTTTAAACTGATCACTTTAATTTTATCCCAAAACAATTTTCATGAAAATATGCTAACTATTCCAAGGAATAAAACTCAATGTTTTATTAAAAGACAGGATAAATGTTACTCTAGTAAATGACTAGAATATTTAGCAGGCAAACTTATTTTTCCATTTAAAATTATAAAATCAAATTATCTACAATGCCAAAATGGTAAAATTTGAATAATTGATTCAAACTGCCAAACTTGGTATTATTAGATTATTGGTTTACCAATAATCTAATAATAGCAGGGGACAATCCAACCCAAGAAATATTAAGATATATATCATAAAAGGTTATGAAATTTGCCACAATCTTTGTAAATAAAAATACAATTCTGCTAATTTCAGGAAGCCAACTTTTTATTGAATAAAGGAAACATTTTCGGTCAGAATATATTTGGAAATCTGACCAAAAAGATTTCTTTTATTTAATAAAAGAAGTTGCCTTCCTGAAATTAGCAAATTTATTTATTTATTAAGAAATACAGACAAATTTACGTGTTGACAATACTAAAACCATATAACTTTCTAAACTATCTTTTGGAAAATATCTAATAATTCACTACAAATTTAAAATTACCAATTTATACTATAAAACTTTTCCATATACAACCGACCTCTTTTCTACAGCAACAAAGACAGTTACCTTGAAAGTTATCTTATTATTCTTAACATAATATGTACTTTTACTTTAAGAATATCTTATGGAGTTGTCATATAAAACAAGTATATGAGTTAGAAGTTTATTTTACAGTATGTTTTCAGTTCTCCCAATCCAAAAATCAGCTGCTATTTAACATTGCATACAATTATAACTATTCTATGTCTATACATTTAAAAACTAGTTGATATCAGATTAGAAGATCCAGAACATTGATTTTAAACTCCTACACTTCAGCCTGTTAATTTTCAATTCCAATTTTATTCAGCTACATAATTACATACCTAAAGTTGAGATTTATTCAGATACTTAGTATAGAACTTAGCAGCTCTAAAATAATATTTATCACATCAACTTGTATATACAATTTTAAGGTGATAACGGAAGAAACGAGAATATTATCTTCTTAATATTCTTTCCTCTTCGTTTGTCAATTCTAATTTTTAATGAAATTAAATTCTAGATGCATTCTTTCCAGATCTCGTAAATGATGCAGCTGAAAATTATCTATTTATTACCCTCTATCTACAATTATTGCATGTGGCAAATCTGACTACTAAATTATTTCTGGATAACAAATAAAAACTAGGTCTTATCTAAAAACATGTTTTATTAACACCAACTGCAAATGGGCATTTTAAAAAACTAACAGTAATGTACAAAATCAAATTGAGTATGCAAGAGGAATAAGTAATTTATTATATAAAGAATTCTAAATAAAATTAAAGCAATAATGTTTAATAAACAAGAATGCATAAAAATGGCACGAAATTCCAATAAGGTACGATATATTAACGATATTTAAAACTTTCGTCGACAAATACTCTTATTTTTTTACTCCATTTTTGAAAAAATTGTTTATAAATAACATCAATAATGGATGGTTTATATTTCACATGTTTATGAAAGGTGTTACAAAACTTCTTATAGAAGGTACAACTTCCAAACTCTGAAACCAACTAAATACCACTTACTAACCATACTAAGAATTAATAAAATCCAATGATTAATGCTGATAAATACTTAAACCAAAAGCAGAACTTCAGTGAAAATATGGTAAAAATGTATTTAAAATACCTAATTTGTAAATTCTTCCTTATGCTTGTATTATGATATATATTTATCATGAAATAATCAACGATCGTCTGAAAAATCGGGCTAGAATTTGCCAAATTATAGCTCAATCTTTCGGGCAATCGTTGGTTATTTCATTATATACTCATTGAGCTTTAAGATGTTTATTATAGATATATTTATCTAATCTAGACTGAATGGATAAGCTAGTGAGCAGGCTATTGTGCCCTATTTGATTTAAACTTAAAGAATGGATTTAAATGTATAATATGCTTTATACTTTAAAATTAAAATTGACATATACATATTTTATTGGATACATTCAACGTACTACCTACTGTATGCATATACTAAATACTAACAGCGGTGCACAGACATTTCAGAAAACAGAGTTTTAGTAGACGGACTATAAAAACATGTCTTAGCAGGTTCCTTCAGTAATGAATAGAAAACAATTTCATTTTTATTATAATTTACTTTTTAAATAAAATTCAATTCCAACTTTTTAATATATTTAAAATATTTGAATATGAAATTTTTCTACATATTAAATTACAAAGTATTCATTTTCTTATATATATAAGAAAAAATATGCCATGTTTTCATCATAGTATACAATAAAAACGGGTTAATGTTATCCAAGGTATCGAGATGGCGGCTTGTCTCCGATCCCAGCAATCAGAAGAAAGAAAATAGTGGAGATGCACGTTCTAACCTAACCTATTCTAATAAATTATCATAATATTATTAGAATAGGTTAGAACGTGCGTCCCCACTGTTCCCTCTCTTCTGATTGCTGGAGATCAGAGACAAGTCGCCATCTCTATACCTAGGGTAACATAAACCCAAAAAAGCATTACTATCTTGATTTCAAGCAATAGTGAAGATAAAGTTACTCCAAACAACTATTAAACAGCACTATTAACAAAGTATGATTATTGTATAGATGCAATCTAACTAAAACTGCTAAATATGATTTATATCTTATCAGCTACAACGTAAGAACTGTATTTTCAATGATTAAATTTTAAACAAGTAGCCAATCTTAGAGCAACTTGTCCAAAAAACAATTCTATACTGATTTTTCTAGATATATAATTAATTCAAAATAACAACATTTAAATTTAAAAGTTCGGCAAAAAGAAATCAATAGTTCTACTTTTTAACAAAAAGTTACGACTGCAAACTAATATTTTAAAATTTCGACGAAAACGGAGAAAAACACGTACCACTACGATATTTACCAATTAAATTATGAGACGAAAGAGTTAAAACTTTAGCTGCTTTATATCTAATGTAAATTTGCACGTTATCATAAGCACTTTCAGTAGTTGTGTAACATAACCAGATAATCGCCTTCTAATTGTGTTACACATCAGTTAAAACATTTATAACGTGCACATTTTCGTTAACGTAGACGTCAATTCCGAACGTACTTTTAAAATTTATAAACGTTAATATACAATAAAAAAACAGCCTAGAAAAAGTTTACGAACAAAGCGCAAGCACAAATTAACACACTTTTTTATCTGCAACTGCAGATAAAGGGTGAGCATATACCACGAATTTAAGTCAAAAATAACATGAAAAAAAAACAAAATTCATTTTTTAAAACTTCAAAAATATTTAATAATTTTACTTATAATTTAATAAATTTTAAATGTTAATAAACAAGCTTAACTTATAAGTTTATAATATTAATAAACGCTTCTATTTATATTAAATTACATAAGAATTCAATATAAACGAATACCTAACCAACCAGTGTTAAAAATAAAAATAGTAAGTTGATTCATTTTCTTAAAAATTTCTATTAAAAAAAATAATAATAGGAATAAAAATAAAAATAATTAAAAAAAGAAGAAAATTAAAACGAAAATGACTGGAAATATAAACAAATTGGCAATCGTTATCGTGCGAATAATAGATATAAACACGTGAAAATGGAGACCATATGCCTGAATATAGACGAAATGTACATATTTACAGAACACGTGAAGTTCGGTTTGGCTTACCTTCATGCTGTTCCTTGCATCCTTTCTGGTGATTAGCCTTACCACTAATTACAAGAGCTGCATTTTTATTAACAGTCCAGGGGTTGACTTTAGGCGGGGGTGCATCAATATATTCTTTTTTATTCTTCTCCTCTTCCGATTCTACACTAGTCTCCGTATGGTTAGCCAATGCATAATCCAATGGATCATTTCTATTATCGGATGATTCCTGGCTACTCTGTCCTTCCGAGATACTTCGCAATTTACTATTAGCAACGGCTTGAGCGTAAGTGCTGTTATCCTTTTGATTGACTTCTTCGTAACTCAGTCCGTTTTCGGAATGATTGGTTTCTACCTTAGCCGCCATATTGGCTTCGAGTGTAGCCAAAACCAAGCGGAAAAACACGCCGGTTTCGGTCGGTATTACTGTGATTAATTAACAAATTACACTCCTCGTTATAGTTATTTAACGTAATTGATCGATTGTTTTTATCGAGTCAAGTAGAAAAACTAAAATAACGAAAATATGGTTCAAAACAATAAGCTTAAATCTCCGACATTCTGCAAAGACGGCATGGTGAGGCTCTGCACACAACACCTTCTATGGGCGAACTTTAATGGGGCTCTAGAAACACCCCAACAAACAATAACCAAGCGGATTTCTGTTAAAATAAATCATAAATATGTTACCTGGTTGTATAACTAACAAATATATCCGCTAATTTCGTACAGAATTAGTTATTCGTCTTTAAAATTCCGTTGTGTGATACGTTACTTTTGCTGCGATCTGTTTAACGTTGTGTTCTTCTTGTGTTGTTGTTGTGTTGCTCCCGACTTGGACTCGTCGCCGATTCTTGGCTTAATTAATCGTCTTCACCTGTTGATATTTTGTTAATTGTATACTTCCTTAATATATACAAATAAAATAATTCACGATGATGTTGTCACTAAGCTATAAGGAAGGTCAACATGGTGAGGGAAAGCGACAGATCGACTTTCCATAAACTCATGTTGCCATCAAAGAACGAAATCACCTTCTGAGTCTGCGCAGATCGAACGTCGCATTCTATTCTCTACCTCTTACACATCGCTTTTATTTTTTTAATTAGCGCAAAAACCCTCCTAAAATCTCCAATATTATTTATAAATATTATACAAATAAATTATTATTATATAAAATCATAACTTTAAGTCGTTGTTCTCTCTTGGCTTTGAAAAATTACCACGTGATCGGTGGCCGCCATGTTGTTTTGTTCGAAAGTAACCACGTGCTTTCTGCAACCTATCGTATAACTTTCGTCAGATAAAAATATACGGATATTTAATGATTAAATGCTTATCTGTATTAGTTTATCGGCTCGTTTAATGATGTTTTATAATAATTTTATACATTTGATAAAGTTTTAGTTTAATTAAAGATGTGTTTAATTAACAAAAATACGTTTGTTTTAATCGATGAAATATTTTCACGAGGCTTATGCTTAATTGCAATAATCGAGTTTATATTATAGACTAAATTATCATAAATTGTTCTAATCTAAAATACAAAATGCAGAGACGAATTTATCTTGTAGATTTTATATTGATACAAATAGTTTTATATTTAAAAATTATTTTAATAATAAATTTCAAATAATATATACATTTAAATAATATAAACTTAAGTTTAAATAGGCTAAAAATTTTCACTTTTATTTTTTATTTTTTCTTTATAAAACATGATCTAAGAAGTTTACAAGTAAATGATTGCAAAACATATTCACGGTAAAAAGTAATGTGAAAGTGTTCTGAAGATATTTTATACACGAGTAATGTAGAAATTATTTATAAAAGAATTTACAATAATTTATATTTATTTCAAAAATTGATAAAAGATACTATATATATTGACCTAAAAACAAAAAGAAAAGATTTTTCGAAGAAATTTCTTTTATTTACTTTTATTTAACATCTACATTTATTTATCACAAGCATTTTCAATTATATTTTACCAATTTTAGCATTTGATATCTAATGATAAACTCATTTGATTCCATAGAATCAATAATCATAATTGTAAAAAGTGTTATAACACTTCATTTACTTACTTATTTTCTAAGGGATTGGACTACAATACAAATGAAAAATTATTTACACCATCTGGTCAAGTGATTTTCCCTACAGGAAACCTCATTAAAACATGTTTGACCCCCTTAAGGGCTTTTTAAAGTAATTTATTTTCTATAATTGAAAGCGATTACTCATTACCGGTTTGTATATTTTATTAAACAAGAGAAATCTATCATATTTAATTTATATTATATACTTGAATTTTAAAATAGATCAGATTAAAATATCATCTATAGCATATTCATAATCTATATCCATTTATCTGTTTTACGGTAAATACTTGCTTATAACGTCACATTAGTCATGCGTTAATGGTTTCTAGACATGAAAACTAACAACAAAATCACTACAAAAAGAAGACTAGACGGTGCATATGAATCAGTTTTTGCGTACTCAATTCAAAAAAGAAACAAAACCTTTGCCTTATCTAACTACAGTATATTTGGAGGCCACTTTGAGGTTTTCCTCATAAATGTTATTTTAAAATTTTTTTTAGTTACTAAAAAAATCAGAAAATATTGTAGTTTTATTAACCATCAAACTAGTTATTAATTGGTTAACAAAGTTTCAAGCAATATTTATTTATTTATCATCAACAATTTCCTTATTTTGTTGATATTTTCAAGTTGCAAAATTCTATAATTTTTACATATTAAAATAATTTAAACAACTAAACTATTATTTTAAATTGTTTAAGCAAACTTTTGTAATTACATAAATACCATGCTTTTTACAGCTTTTACAAAATTGTAGAAAATATAAAATAATATGAAACTTTAACTTTAAAATAATTAAATTAATAGTTAAATTATTAATTTTTTTTATTTAAAAAATAAATTAAACAATATATACCTTTGTGAGTTTTATAAAAATTACAAAAACTGTAAAAATTTAAAATTCCATTTTAAAATATTTAATTTATTTATTATTTTAAAAAAATTTAAGCATTATCTGTAATTTTATAATTAATTAATTGCTATTTTATTTGCAATTTTACAAAATTGAATAAAAAATTACAGAAAAAAAAAATTGATATTTTAAGGTTAAATTAATTAAAATTATTAAATTAGTAATTAAATTATTCCACTTTTATTATTAAATTTAAAATGTTCAATTTTAAACAATTTAATCATTATTCTTTTGTTGATTTTACAAATTTAAAAAGATAATTTAAAATATAAATAATTTTATTTACTTATTAATAAAAAAAATTAAATAATATTTATAATTTTATAACCAATTAGTCATCATGCATTTGTAGTTTTTACAAAGATGCAAAAATTCCAAATAAAAGAAAAAAAATGAAATTTTTAAAATTTTAAATAATTTACATTATTTACAGAATTGAACAGGATATTAATATATATATATATTATATTTGATGTTAAAATTAATTAGAACTCCTTCACTACTACTCCTTGGTTATACAGGAAATCATTTATTTTTAATTGAAAAATATCTACAAAATAAAAAATAAACAGCAATAACTTAACTTAGATTTATCAAATATAATTTTTTTTATTACTTAAATTTTTATACATTTTTTCTAACAGTTCTTATATTAAAAGTTCAAATATTATTTAAAATAATTAAAAAAAATTATAAATTAAATTATTATTTAATCAATTAAATATAAAATTATAGATTTTTAATTTATAAAATGATAAAGCAATATTATTTTTAGAGTGACATTACATAGCAAAACATAACCTTTATTAATTTCTAGAAAATATAATAATTATTTTATAAAATTAAAAATATATAGGGTAGTCCAAACGTCAGTTAAACGTGTTTTTTTTTGTGTGTGTTTCAGGTATGAAAAATAGTAAAACGAATTTAGAATAAAGAGTGTTTTTAAATAAAATGAATACAGAATTGTACCAATTTTGGTACAGTTAATATAATTGGTTACAAAATAAGACAGCTGTTTAATCTTTATATTGGTTAACTAACTTAAGACACCTATACAAAGAAACTTAAGTAATAAATTAATATATTTTTAATACATTATTTAATTTGTGCTAAATTAAATAAACTTATAAAATAATAATTTTAAAATTTAACTTACTCCAGACGGTTTGATAAGTACAAAAATATATCTATATTTATTTTAATTATAAGATAATTCAATAGCAATATTCTGGTTAAAGTTTCTGATAATTTTTGATAAATATTCTTATTTTATAAGTAGAAAGAAATTTAAAAATATATTATAAAATTTCAAGATTTTGTAATATATTTTAATATTTTGTAATATATTTTAAAATTTTGTTTTATTAAATTTACTTATTAAACTACAAATATGTTGTATACGAGTGTGCTGCTATGTTAATATGAAGATTGAATATTAAAAAAAGAAAGAAATAATGTGGATATACAGAAGAATTTTAAGGTATAAAAGATTAGTGATGAAGAATTACTGAAGAAAAGGAAAGAACTATCAACAGTTGTATAGAAAAAGAAGTTGGCATACTTTGGATATCTCCAGAGGCATTCAACATATCATAACCCACAACTAGTTATAAGTGGAAAGATAAATGGAAAACGAAAGCAACGAAGAAAAAGATTTGTGTAGTTAGACAACCTCAAGGAATGGACTGGAAGAGAAATTGAATCTTTGTTTCATCGGGCATACAACAGATGTTTGTTGGTTGTCGACCTCAAACGAGGTAGCACAAGATGAAGAAAAAGAAATATTTGTTTTAATAATTTAAGTTTATATATTAAACTAAATTTTTTTTTTTAAATTCAATTTTACATTTTTTTGTGACTATTTCTGTATTGCCTTCTTAGTGCCCACAGGGCGGAAAGAGTAAAACAAAAAAACAGAAAGACTATTTTTGTATTGAAATTTTACTATAACATGCGTTACTTTGCGTGGTGTGTAGTTTAAATTATTTTTCTGTAAAATTTTACAGTTATTTGGGGTGATTAGATTGTTATAAATTATTTTATATTGTTATGACAATATTTAAAGCATTTTTCTACGTTATTTTTTTGCCTTATTTGCAGTGTTTTGCTTCGATTTTATGCTCGAGTATAAATTATTCTCTGTTATTTGTTATATTATTTAATATAATTAATTTTGTTATGACTTTAAGTCTTTATATTTTTCGCTATTATACTATTATATAATTAATTTTACTACAATTTTAAGCAATATTTTGTAGAAAATTACATTATTTTGCTTACGATATTATGCTAATCTTATATTGTTTCGGTTTGAATTTTGGTGTTATTTATTAAGCAAAATAAGTCATAACTGAAACTACATTATGTTTATATTCTTCTAAAATCATCAATTTAACTATACAATTCTATAATGTGCTAAACACAAGGGAAAATGTAACAAGCTTCTAACAGTGGATTAAATAATTTTCTATAGTTTCGGGGAATGACTCGTAAAGCTCCATTGGATTACATTTGACCTTTATATAAAATTTTAGATCTTCTGTTAAGGACTTTTATCGATCCTTAACTGAACTTATATAGATAAATGTAGACAGTGTAATAGGTTGTCATTAGGTCAGTGCTGAGTAATCATCAAAAATTTAAGCTTACTGGACGACAGTTATCGTCAAAGACTTAGAATAGGAATATAAAATTCCATATTACTGAAACAAATTAAAATAGAGAGTAAACAAGGTCAAGGATTATTACATTATTAGTTCTGTTCTGATTGCTTGTAGGCAAATTAAATATATTTTAAAACAAGATGATACTTTATTTATTGTCTAGTCTATTGTTAACAATTTTTAAAACTTATTCTAAATTATTTATTTATTTTTTTATACTAAATATAAGTTATATATATAGAAGCTATGCATTAGGAGAAAAAAAAATTCACTTTTATATCAAACCAAACTTGTTTTGAGCAAACAGAAAAAATATCATTCAGGTAGAATGTATTTAAACTCTTTATATATAGTTATAAATTTATTAAATATACAGTTTATGAGCAAGAATATGTATAAATGTATGTGTATTAGTTTATAAAATATTTAATTAAATGAGTACAGGGTTATGCTTGCATTTTGCAAGCAAGAATATGTACAGGTATTGTTTACAAGAGAATATGTAGATACAGTTTACATACCAGGACATATACACGTATACTTTATAAGCAAGAATATATATATTTTATAAGAAAGGATATGCTTAGGTATACATGTTTTACTTTCCAAACTATTCAATTAAATATATAGTACTATGAATGAGTACAGGTTTATGTTCGACTGCATGTCTAACTTTTTATGATAACAGCTGTTTTAGGTTAATATTTATTTAATTATCTTTAATAATTGTTTTAAAAAATTATATATAGACTATATTATAAAAGCTTTGATTGATAAATAATTTAATATATAATTTACAAGAATAATACATTTAATAAATTCTTACAATTAAAAAAAATGTTTATATGTATATATATATATCTTAATATATTTAAAATATTTTTCTGGTCTATATTTTATATACTAAAAAGTTGATAGTATAATAATATAAATATAAAATGCTTCATAAATCCAGAACAACCTGCTTTAATAATAATATAAGTCAATTTTAGGAATTAGGACATGAGAATAAAAGAATAATTATTGTATGTATACAACATTCAATGCTTCTTATTTATATATATAATATTATTAAATTAAATAGGAAATAATTTAGTTTTATTTTAATATATTATATATATAATTTAAAATTACACAAAACTTTTAAAAATATATTTTATTTTTTTTTTATTAAGAGAAAATACATTTAAGTGATTTAAAAATTTAAAAAAAAATTAATTATATTTAATTTTATTATTATTTTGTTTACATATATCCATGAATAATTTTGTAGAGCGAAAAAATTATAAATAAATTTTATTTTGTTAGAAAATATTTCAGTTGTTTTATTGATATTTTTTAAAATAATGTTTACATTGAATAAGAATTAATTTTCATGTTGTTTATTAGTTTCTTGTATGAAATTTAATGATTAAATAGGTAATAATTAGCTAAACAAACTAGTAAAATTTTCGTATAGATCTGTATTTTATAAACAAAAAACAAACAAAACTGTCTAAAAAGTAATTAAGATATAATTTAAAGAAAATACGAGCAATTATTTATTGTGGCATCGTGGCTGCAATTTTTAATCATATTTTTAATTAATTTAATTTAAAATATATGCTCTCCGCCTCAAATTAGTAGTGGCTTGCCCCTGTACATCATACTTTTTCCTGTTAGCAATAGAGTCGTGCCGGACATTTAGCTGATTCCTTTAAGTAGGAAATATTTGAATTGAAATAACGTGATTTCTGGTACAGACCAGAAGTTCGTATATAGTTAATAAAGACCTCCTTCTCCTACGGTTTCCATATCTGGTCTCGGTTTTAATATATCTAACGCTGTTCTCAAGATTAAGGAAAGACAGACAGACGGATAGACGGACGACAGTGGGAATTTATAGGTCTACAATTTTTTCAATTTACAAATTGTTAGAATATTTCTAAATAAAAAAAAATTATAAAATAATTAAAAAATCTAAAACATTTAAACAAAGAAAACAACAATAATCTACAATATTTTTAGATTTTACAATCTAACAATTTATCAAAATGTCAATAAAATTCTCATTTAAAAGATTAAAAACAAATACCAAAATCTACAGAATTTATTCAAAAATTCTCTAAAACTTTCCTAAAAATATTTAAAATAATTATTTAAAAGTCCATGAAATTCATTGAAAATATTATCCAAAAAACTATTAATTTCAAAATAAAATACAGTCGAACCTGCAATAACGACCACCTCTAAACAACGGCCATTTTTCATTCTTCCCCCGAGTGTCCGTCGTTTAGAGGTTTGACTGTATTTTGTTTAAATCGTTGTAAAAATAACAATTAATTTAGCTGTATACACAGCAATTTTCAGTATGAAAATTGATATAATAATTTGATGAATTAGAAAAATTTTTAAAAATTTTATAATTATTTTTATACACGAAATTTAAATTATAGAAAATATGTTTTTTTTCTTTTTATATAATATAAAATTGAGTAATAAAGTCGCATTTTTTAAAAAAGAAATTTAACGTAGGAAGAAGACATAAACGAGTCATCGAGTTAACCTTTCAGGTAATGGAAAACACTAGCTTCTGATTGGTCTGTTCATACAGGTGAGACAGGGATAACAGTCTTTTATAACCATTTTCTCATACATCCTAGTGTTATTTTACATACTTTAAGTAAGTTCTCTTGTGTTAATATATGTAATTTACACACGAATTTAATTGTTGATCGTAGTTACGCGTGTGTAAATCCTTTGTACTTATCGTTAATCTGTTCGTAAGGTATCAACGGTGCATAGAGTTCATCCATTGTCAGTACAGACGCCATCATGCCTGTTTTAGGAAGGTGTTGGAGTCCATTTACGTTGTATTCGTGGTCTAGTGTGAAATTGGGAAGTTATTATGCTGCTATTTATACGGCGGTGAGTAATTTTAACTCATTCTTTTCTACCGTAAAATCATTTTTATAAACAATTTCCATGCCGTTTGACTTGTCATGTTTGCAGTCACGTGACCAGGGCGTTGGCATAGATTTAAAACACCTCGTGTTGTATTTGTAAAGAGTTGCTTTGTTTTTTCCTTGCATTACCCCCTTTTCGTAAACGTACAAACATATTTTATAATAAAAGTAATTTAAAAAATGGCCAGTTACGATCGAAAACACGTTGCGACAATTGAAAAGTAGTGTTAGTTTTCTGTTATAACAGTTGAATAAATAGTGTTGTTACTTATGTACTGTAATTAATAATTTGAGAAATTGACTTATTGTATCACTAAATAACTATTTATATTTAACATTTTCTTTGTTTTATACGGCAAGTAAGTGTAGATCAACGGTGTTTAAATCATCTAAAACAACACGCCCTAGTCATTATTACAACTGAAATATGATAGTGTATGGAAGTGATTTCACGTTTAGATCACCTAAAAATCAATATTTAAACTATTAACAATTGAATTATTTTAATAAATAAAATAATTTTATGCTTACAATCATCTAAAAATCATCCAAACTGTTCACGCGTACTAAATACAATAGGTTTATGTATAAAATTAAGGAAAAAAGATACCTAAATATGGGGAAAAAATGAAGTTATGAATTTAAATAATAATTTTTTAACCTAATTTTATTATAAAAACTTGATTTTTTTTAACGAATTAAACTCTTAAAAAACTTGCAAATCTATGCTTAAAGTAGGTTTACAAGAAACCAATTTAAGGCAAACATAAGTACTGTACAACATATCTTTCTTATAACCTACAAATTTATTTAAGACAGAAAAATCAATAAATTTGATTTATATTATTCTATATTTTTCAGATAATTCATGTATTATTTATAACGTATGCTATTTATGTCATGGGTGGTGGTGATTCCGACGAATTCTACAGTCCTTACTTTGAACTTGATTACAAAGGTGATTAAATTTTTAAATTATTTATAGACTTAATATATTATTAAATTCATAATATTCAACATATTATATTTTTTAAATTAATTAACCTATTATAATACTATTAACATTTCATTGGTTTATCATTGTACTGTACGCGCGCATCAAGTTGTAGTGGTCTTATACATAAATAATTCAATTAATCGTCTTGAAATTCTTCATTTATGGTAATTTGTGTTGATAAATGAAATTTCGTGATCGTTTTTTGTGTGTTTTTTAACGTTACTCCGTGTTGCATGTTCCGATCTGTTTCTTTGTAATTAGGAAACAAATATCTGACGTCATACGTCCATTCTATTTAAAAATAATTAATGTTTTTGGAAGTCTTTTATATCGAATTAAATGCAAATTACTTAGGTGTAATTTGCTATATATATATATATATATATTTTTTTTTTTTTTTTAGCTTAATCCACATATTGAACTTGTTGGTAGTACGCAGGGTTTAAGGATATAAATGAATATGCTTGGGTTCTAAGGATCTTACTGACGATGCTCGGGTTCTAAGGATCGTATTGATGCTATTCGGGATGTAAGGATCTTACTGATGCCACTGGGGATGTAAGGATTTTACTACTGACTATGCTCAGATCTAACGATCTTACAGACGATGCTCCAGATGTAAGGATCTTACTGATGCTACTCGAGATATAAGGATCTTACTGATGCTACTGGGGATCTAAGGATCTTACTACTGACTATGCGCTGATCTAAGGATCTTACTGACGAGATGTAAGAATCTTACTGATGCTACTGGGGATGTAAGGATCTTACTACTGACTATGCTCTGATCTAACGATCTTACTGACGATGCTCGGGATGTAAGGATCGTATTGATGCTTCTGGGGAAGAGATGTAAGGATCTTACTACTGACTATGCTCTGATCTAAGGATCTTACTGACGAGATGTAAGGATCTTACTGATGCTACTGGGGATGTAAGAATCTTACTGATGCTACTGGGGATGTAAGAATCTTACTACTGACTATGCTCTGATCTAAGGATCTTGCTGATGATATGTAGGATCTTACAGATGATACTTTAGGTATTAGAATACAGTAGAGACTCGTAAATCGGCACCCCGGTAATTGGAATCGCCGGTAATCGGCACGATTTTCAGTCGGACTGTGTCGTGCTGAATCGAACGTTTTTGATACTAAATTTACTTCTAAAGTATAATTTTCATGTTTTTATATTCTTCAATATATTTATTTTGTTTGTACAAAATGCAGAAATAATTTTTAACGATACGATAGCCTCGATTATTATTATAAAAATTTTCGTTAGGCTTAAAATCGACGAAAATTCAACACGAAGCGACACGCAACGGAGAAAAATTAAACACGAAGCGACACGCAACGGAGAAAAATTTGAACATCCGACAGGTTAATATATTTTTTCGTACATAATCGGTAATCGGAACAAATCCCTAATCTGAACAACCCCAGTCCCCAATTGATTCCGATTTTCGGTTCACTACTGTATTACAATCATAAGATCTTATTAATAATACATGTAACATTCAATTTTTGTTTATTTTTTAAATTGTGTTTTCTTTCACCAAGTAAGAAATGTTTTCTTTTTCCAAGAAAAACATTTCTTTAAATATTTGATACATTATAATTTTACGCATCATTTTTCATGTCTGAAGGGATTCATATTTACTGTTTGTACTTCCTGAACTTAAAAATTTTTGTTGTGAAGTAGTACAGAACTGGTTGCTATTTTCTACTGTTTTAACGTTTCCAAATGACCAAAAAATATAAATAAAAAAAATATAAATAAAAATCTGACAAAAATAAAAATTAAACAACGAATCCATAAAAGAATGTAAAAAATTTACATGGCTCAAAATGTCGCGCTTCGTGTTATATGTGGAGTTGCAAATCTCTCACAGGCTAATGAATTACACAAGTAGCCTTCAGTAAGGCTTTGTAAATACAATAAATACTTCTCCCCTAAATTTTTCATGATAAAAGGGGGTGCGCCTTATACGCCGTTAAAATACAATAGTTTGGTACAAAGCCTGGGAGACTACAGGCTCTACCAGGCTTCGTACAAAGGCACAAGATAGGTTTAAATACAGTACATACTTCCTCTTAAATATTCCACACTGAAAGTGGGGTGCGCCTTATACGCCGTTGAAATAAGGTATTTTTAGTTACTATTAGGTGAAACACAAACCAGTGCCTGTTTAAGGAATTAAAAATAATTGAATATTGTTTTTTACTCTAAATTTATTCTGTTGACAGTTCATTTATAAGTTATTTACAGTTTGCTATAGTTTACGAAATATATAACCTTTCAAGACATTTGTAATTTATTGAATTATAGCTTCTAAATTGCCTCCTTTCAACGTAATTTTTAAGATTTTCCTCAACTAAATAATTAATTTTATAAGGAGATAATTCTATAAAACAATTATAAAGAATTTGTAGACTATTTTTTAATAATATAAATTAATAAAAGAAATGCGTAAAGACGTACAGTAGAAACTCTGTATTCTAAATTCAAATTAACATTTTAATTCATTTTAAAAGAGATTTTTGTTGTGTTTAAATATGAAATCTTGTGTAATTAAATTGTTGCTTCATCTGTTTAAAAGGGGTGAAGTTGAAAAATTAATTTAACCACTTCACGTGGTTTACAGGTTGGTGAAAAATTGTTAGTTCCTTTGTTTGTATGCTAATTGTTTGATTGTGAATTTCTCTGTTTGTATTGAGCACGAATTGCTGAGAAACTGAATTTTTCAATTTAGGTTTATACAAAACATCACTCCTGTTTTAAACAGAAGAATTGACAACTTCTCACCAATTGGTGCCCTATAGAAACAAATGAACTGGCAAACCAACTTGTAAATCACATAACTGAGAAATTATGAATTGTTGTGTTAATAGGAAATTATAAATTCCACTGTATGTACGGAATGCATGTTAGTATGTAATTATGAATTCCTTCGTTTAGTATCGAACATGATTTGGCGAGAAATTATAAATTCCTCTGTTTATATGTAACAGGAGTTAGTAAGAAATGTCGAATTCCTCTGTTTTCAAGGTTTACGAACTGATGTCAATTGTTATTATTTCTGTTCATTGAGTTTTTATTTGTATAGAACTACAAACAAATGAGACATGTGTGGTTAAAAGACGAATAAATATTCGAGTAATAATTAATAAATTCGTTAAACAACGTGACAGAGAGCGTCAGTATGTATGGACGTTTAGATACATTATAAATTATGAGTCCATTAATTTATTTATAGTCCACAAATTATGTTTAGTAGGCTTTTGTTCTTCTATGAGGTACTTACAGGGTGCAGGAAGTGAACCTAGTTATTATTACGCACCAGTATAAAGAAAGAAATGATATAAATATAAAAATATGAACACGTAAACAATTTTTTCTGTTAAAAGACACTGTATAACAGCTCCAGAAAAAATGTTTATATTAATTTTATTGGGCTACAATCTTCAAATTTCCACTGTCGTCCGTTCGTCTGTCCTTCCTTAATCTAGAGAATAGAGTTATATAGATGAAAATCGAGACCAGATATGCACCGGAAGTCCCATTAACTATATATGAACGTTCTGGACCGGAAATCACGTAATTCTTTAAATTAAAAAAATATTATTTAAAAAATTGTGTCCCGCATCGTGACGATGTCACAATGAATAATTGCCTGTTACATAATAAATTTATATAAACTGTAATAAACTACACGCATTTATTGTTTATAATTCTTATTTTAGATATAATGCATTAAATTTACTTCCTTCTTCAATATTTAATCAGAATCTTGGCTGGCTAAATATATTATTAACGTGGAACACTGTTCTTTTTTTAAGTTATAAATAGTAACTTCTTAATAATTCATTCTAGTAATCTAGAAATAATTTTTTTTTGTAATTTTTACTCTTCTTTCTCCTGTTTTTCTTATTTTAAGTTATTACCGTGAGTGGTTCTTCTGCATAATTTAATTAACACAGCTTTGTTAAACTGTTATCTATTGAATGATGTAGCCTACTATTTTGTATAGCTTAATACTTATGTAACATACAAGGGTGTACTTATGTAAAACCACAGGTGTACATATGAAAACAATATGTAATATACATGAAATAATAATCCATAAAAGTTGCATAATGGAATAGGCTATAGGCCTAGGGTAGGGTATAGCCATTAGATTGATCCATTCCAACAGCAACGAAAATAACAGTTGATTAGTAATATTTTTAGCCGTTCTGTGGCCAACTCATTGCAGAAAGTACAAATGTTACTGAATGAAAATAATTTTGGCTTTCTGAACTACACAGTTTAATGTTCTAAATTACAGCACATGGTTCTAATTTTCTCATATTTTCATAGTACTGTATTTAAAGTAATAATAAACAAGATAATAATGCGTGAGCTGTATAATAATTATCTCAGAGCACAAGGTAAAAAGTACTTTATAGTAACAGCGCATTTCTATATAATTATCTTACGTGTTGAGGGAATGTTTATAGTAATAATCAGGACCGTCAAGAGGAGGAGATGAAAATTTCCCCCTGGTTCGTAGAAAATTTAGGGGTTCTTACCCCTATAAATTAATGTTATTTTTAGTAACAGAAAATAAAAGTTTTAAGACTTCTATGTGTTTTATTTGTTCAAAAAAACAATGGCAAAAGGGGCTCGCTTTATCCCTGTCTCATACGAGCTTTGGAAGGTGTTGCTTGTTAATAGTATTTATTATATAACTCATGCACTATTATATTGTTTATACCATTATTTTACATTCTATTATTAAAATATATATAATATAATAGTTATAAAGTAATATTGCATAGTATAATGCATGAATTATAAATTAATACCTTATTACTTTCCTGGCTGTTAACTTTAACAGAGAAGTGTAGCAGTTGGTCAAAACAAAAACAAAATGACCCGAAATTTTTAAATTTGGGGACCTTGTAACGCGGAGAAATGCAAAAATAGTTAGGGGGGATTTTCTGTATACAGTATGTAGATATTAGTGTATTTGGGGGCACGATTTTGTTCACCCACTTTGAAGCTTAATAACTTATGTGTCTTTTGTCGAAAATTTCTGAAATTTTGCAAGGAGGTTTCTATATTAGTGGTATTGACTCTATTAAATTTTGGTGGTTAAAGATCAAGGGGATAGGGAAATAAAAGGGGTCATGTGTCATATCTCGAGTGGAATCGATCTTAATGAAAATTTTACACGTTATTAGCATTTATAACATTTTATAAAACTCATCTCTACCTTCAAAATCAAGTTTTTTTTATCGTCTTACATACTATTAAATAATATAATATATACTATTACTTCATATACCATTATCTTATATACTGTTAATAATACTTTCAAGGTGTATAGTTTGTAAAGTATAGACCGAGTAAACTGTTATTGCAAACGTGATGTAAAGCATATAATAGTCCATACATTAAAGCTTAAAATATTAAACAATATATGGAGTAATAATTACAATTATACATGATATATCTTTAGTGTACAGTGTTGAAATGTGATACATCTTATATAAATGTATTTAATTGTGTATATTAAATATTCTACAATATATCTAATTTAACATTAAATCAGTTGAAGGGTTAAATTAACTTAATTGAATTCAATTCAATAATCTTTCAGAGATGATAATCTATCCTTTTTTTATTGTTAAAATGATAAAGTTTATCAAAATTTGAACAAGTTTATGAACTTTTTATATAACTTTTAAGTGAATTTATTTATTAATTTTTTCATATATTAATTTATAACAATACTCTATATATACTACAAGGCCATAAGTCTATACTGTAAACATAATTTTTTAATTTAGTATTAATGTAGCGTTAGGATATTAATCAAAAGCTGTTTTTTTATAAGGTAGGATGCTAAATTTTTTATATATATATATATATATTTTTTTTATAGATTGAATATTAAAATACTTAATATCCCATGCTATAAAAGACAATACAAAAAATTTTGAGTTTTTTTTAGAATTTATTTGTTATTGCCTTATTGAGTTTATTTTTTGCCATATGAAACGTTAATTGATTTGCTTTTGTAGCATTAAGTGCGAAAATGTCATATATTAAATCGATTTTTATAGCATGAGGTGTAAAAATTTCATCTTTTTCGTTAATCTCTGTAACAAAGTGTGAAAATTTCATATGGTAGATGGCTTTTATAGCTTTGGCTATGAAAATTTTATATTTTATGATGTATTTTACAGCTTTAAATGTAAAAATTTCACATTTTATGTTATTTTTATAGAGTAAAAATGTGAAATTATTCATATTCTAGAATGCATTTTATAGCATAAACATGAGAATTTTTTTATTATCTTGGAATGCTTTTTATAGCAAGAAGTATGAAAATTTTATATTTTTTAGTATATTTATATAATGTGTATATATATACAGCTTGAGAATGAAAAATAAGAATAATAGTTGAACGTTTCTTATTGTAACATAAACAGGAACGAATACATCCGGACTTATAAGAATTGATAATGAAAATATATATGTGTATATATATAAATAAATTTGATATAAGAAGTTAATTGTAATACCATAAATGAATATATTTAATAAATAAAAATTAATTTAAAAAAAAATAATAATAATAATTTTCCCTCTATTTACAGGAACAATGATTGCTGGATGGTTTACCATTATATTCAGTGCAATATTTATGAGTACAATTATATTATTAGTTTACGGGATTAAAAAAGTAAGTTACATTTAATTAATTAATTATTTATTTAAATTATTTATGCAAATATTTTGATGATACTCATAAATAATAACTAAAACTTCCACTTTCTTATCTCTATAACCTTCATAGAAACCTTTAACATTGAATAAGGACTAGATTAACTTGTAAAATAGACCTTTCGTGTGTATAATCAGTAATTTATATTAAAAAAAAATAACTTTTTATAACTATGTCTTGCATTATAACCTCTATATCTTTCAACGAATAACTATCCTATAAAGCTTCTCCTGCAAAATTTTGCATTTACTAATCACTTTATAAAGATAAATTGATAATATATCAATAATTATAAGTACAAACCTCTATAGAGGGACACAAGATACTTTACACATCAATAACTCTTGATTTCGTAGTGAAATTCCACAGATTTTAAAGAATTAAATCTATAAAATATATAAATCTCTATTTTCTTTTATGGAAGAAGATATGATCTAGTATCACCTCTTATGATCCTTGACCTGGTTTCAATGACATTAGCATAAATTTCATGAATAAATCAAACCGTGTGACTAAATTTTTATGCAATTGTAGCTGTTATAAAATTAAAATAGATTTATTTCTTAAATTTAAACAATATTTATCAATTATTTTAATAAAATACATGAATTATTTATTCTTTTTTGTACACTAAAGAAGGCATTTCTTTTGATTTTATGATAAGTTATTGATAACTTCTGTGTATTAGAGGGTACTAAAAGTATATAATTTACACTGTTTTTATCTAATCTTATCATTCTTTAAATGTTTCCAGTCTACAGTTTTCTGGATAAGGAAAGTTTTTTTGGCCATTGGCCAAAAATCCCGTAAAAACACGTGAAACATTTAAAGACACCAGCGAACTACTGTATATAGTAAATCGATTTATGAGTGTCATGCCCTAACAAAAAAAAATATATTATTTAATCAATTTTAAATATATTTATACGTTAAATTTGATAGTTTAACGTCTATTTATTAAATTTAATTAATTACGCTGTAATAAAGAGCGAATCTCTGTATTTAAAAATACAAAACATTCGTTAAAATGTATATAAATAGAGTCGTATCTCCAATAACGACCACCTCTATACGGCGGCCACCTTTTCGAAGAACGTGTTTCTTTTCGAAATTCGTACAAAATAACCTGCAAGTAACGGCCAGTTTTTTTTTTTTAATGTTTCCGTCAGTGGCCGTTGTTCGGAGGTTTAATTGTATTTTTTCTATTCCAAGGTTAAACTATTGTTATAACAAATTGTAAACAATTTTTTAAAATTTGATTTTACCCCTCCCATCACTATTTATAGAACTTGTTTAAGACGACACTTAACAATTTTAACAGCTTTATTTAAATTGTAAACTAAATATATTATGAATAATGTGATAAAATTATTTAGATAATGTAATTCATTTGACTTGTTATAAAGCTGTTTCTTCCCATTTGTTGCAAAATATTGTGTAATATTTACAGAATACGAGTAATATACTTATATATATATATTTAATTATTTAATAATAATAATAATAATAATATGGTAAGTATACAGAAAGGATGGACCAAGTCGATAAATTTTTTTAATAATTATTGGGACACGAGAATAACATTGTCAATTGTTAACGATTTTAATTGATATGTGTCACGAGAATTTTAATTTTAAAATAATTTTAGAAAGAATTATGATGCACAAGGTTTATTTATACGGTACAAAGTATTCTTTCATTATCAGGGGGGGGAGAAGATTAACACGTGTTAAGAATACGTTAGAAAGAAGCAGCTGCCTAAAACTTACATAATCATATCTATGAAGATAGTATTAAAAAACACAAGTTAATTCTCGCCAAAGAAAATAATACATTAAATGAAAGAAGAAGAAGAAAAATGCAATTACTTAAATGATTTTCTCATATAAAGGCTCCTTTGATTAATATTTATAGAAGAATATATTTAAACATGCTTTTAAAAAAATAAAATAATACTTTATTTAACTTGTATAATCAATTTAAGATTTAAAAAATTCAAACTATTTTTTTTCTATAATTTATTGAGAACTGATTTTGATGAATTAGGGGTTCGCGAACTATCGGTTGAGTGGTGGTGTTATGGAACTTGAGTGTTCAGAATGTTTTATTCGTTAGACACCGTTAGTTTTTTTATTTTATTTTATAGAAATTATCATAAACTATTATATCGTAATTGTATAAAATAGGTATAGTTGATTAGTTAATTATCACATGTATAAATTATTATACATGCTATCCAACGATATATATATATATATTTCCAGAAAAAATAAATAACAATACGCTATTGTTTTGTTGAAAAAATCAATATCAGATGAGTTAATAACGTTATTTGGTACTATTTTTGATGTAGATTTAATTAAATTCTTAATTTTAACATTACAAAAATTGCTTACTAAAGAATAACGGAGTTTTGAAGTGCGGGTTATACTCGGTTTTTACTCATTTGTTGCTTCTTACCTAATAAATATACGTTATATGACATAAATTATTACCCCGTAATTATTAAAATAAATATTGTTTTAATATATTTTTATTTTTTCTTACAATGGTGTTAAATTTTTAGGAAAATCGCTGTATGTTTTTCCCTTGGATGGTTGGCATAACAATAGAAATTTTGTTAGTTCTAGCATTCAGTTTATGGGTTCTAGCAACATATTACAGAAATGTAAGTTAATATGTTTTTTTATGTACTTTATAAATTTATAGTTTTTTCTTTGCTACATATACTTAAAATATTAAATTCAATTGCTATTCAAGAAACAGTTTTAATATATTTAAAGCTTTCATAAAAAAAAAAAAAAATTGCTTAAATATTCATATAAATAGTTCTTAATTCTTTAAAAATGTATATACTTTTATAAGCATTACAGATTATATAAAACTACAAAATAATCTATGTAAAAGGTACATAAATTATATTAAATGTAAGGTCTTTAAAAGTAATTTATATACCTTAAAGTAAATTATAAAAGTATATAAATTATTTTGGTTAGTTATTATTCTATACACTTACCCACCAGTTAATAACTGGTTGTAGATAGAATTCAGCAAAAAATTTACATTCATCTATAAAAATTATTATAAACTGTACTTATTTTAGTAACTTTTTAACTAATTAACACACATAATTGATTAAAAATATATTATATTTTACAGCCCTACTCTATATTGGCAGCATGTATTATCTGGTGTCTGGATGGTATACATGTAAGTTTAATTAACTTACATGTAAAATTATTTTGAAATATTATAAAATAATCACTTAATAACCATTTCTTTTATAGGTTTATTGTCTGTTATGTGTCATTTCACAATATCAGATCCTTCAAGATCTTCAAATACCTCATTTTGATATTCTATATCCATGAATGTGCTCAGTAACAGTATTAAAATATATATATATACCGTCCAATTTGTTGAAAAACAGGAAAAAAATGTTAAAAGACAAATTAGTCTTCATCATTTTTTAATATTTTTTTAAAAATATTTTTATTTTTAGCCACTTTAGAGAATCATAAAGGAAATATGCATTTTTTTTTAAGTGTGTAGGAATCTCAAACATATATATACAGTATATAATGTTATAAAGTCAATTTATTTGAATGTTTGGCATTAAGAAAATAATGTTTTTATAAAGTTCCACTAATGGATTTTTATTAAATTGGATAGTAAATATTCCGTCCAGTTGTTGTTCCATCAACAGATCAATAAAAATACTGTTTTGCTCTATCAAACAGAATTAATGAACTATTATGTGAAGGCATGCATATAAAAATGTTTTCTGTTGTAAATAATTTATAAAGAAGAAAAACTAGATATGAAAAGAAAAACAAAACAGCAGAAAAATTATAATGATTTTTAAATTCAATTTATAAACTTTGTAAACATATTTTCTTGTTATTATAATGATACAGTTTATTTATGAAGAGTAAAAACATTATTTTAATTCCAAAAAAATATATGTAGGATCAAGCTATCAGTTTCTGCCACTTTTATTATATATATTATTATTATGAATGGCCATATAGACGGCCAAAAATGGTCATCTGTGTAGCTATTACTGGCATTTACATGGTCATAAGTAGTCAAAATGGACATTTATGAACATTTTTAAAAGTATTCATCTTAAAATGACTGTTATGCTGTTATCATTATCTCATATTCATCATCGTCATGAGTTATTTGCACCAATATGTATGCAGAGAATGAAAGAACTCTTGTTTCTTCGTTGTTCTCTATTCGCGGCTATTTTTATTATTTGTATCAGTTTGCAGTGTTAATTATAATTACCAGTTCAAATTTCACTAATGCAATCTACTTAGTGAATTGAAGGGATGTGCAATCTTGCATTTTCATGGGATCCATGCTTAGGCCATGCACTTTGTATACTTGGCCCTCACCATCACAAAAAGATCTTAACTTTACAATGTACTAGACCTTAAAAAATATGGAGTCAGTTCAAATTCTATTCATTACTATTGTAGATCTGTTTAGTCTAAAGTTATTTTGATGCACTTGACAGAAATATGGGACTAAAATGTACTAAAAGTATTTGAAATTGGTGGCTTGATCCTATTTACTTTTGGATATAAAAAGCTTCAATTTATTCATATTTTATTCATGATATTTTATACACATTAATGCACTTTATTTTTTACTTTCTAATTAATGTAAATAATTTATATTTTTATTTTTTATATTAATTCAGATTGTAGCTATATGTTTTGAATTAAAAAATTATATATATATGTGTGTGTGTGTGTGTTTAAATTTGTTTTTTTTTAAATATATTTTTAAAGTATAAAATATTAAATAAATTGATAATTTTCTAAACAACTTACCATAAGAAACAAAGTTAAATAGAAAGATCAGTTATCATCAGATAGAAGAAAAATTATTTTAAGCTAATTAGTCAGAAAAGTATGGAAAATTGAAAGTATTTTTCGAATAAACTTGTTAAGGTAAAATATTTATCTAAACATTATCAAATTTTAAGGTAAAATATGCTGTACTTTCATCTGCATTGTCTACAATAACAACACTTCTTTTATCTACTTGCAAGAATTCTCAGAAACTGAAATAACTATCCTTATATAAGGAACAATTATCCAATATCATCTATTTCTATAATATACTTTTACTCATAAATCATAGTGAAATGAGGAATTATTATGTAGGATAATACATTAAAGAGGATATACAGTACATATTTAATATGCTCAAAAGTAAGTTAATTATTGGATAATGGAATATTATACTGTACTAATTGAGCATATACTGTACCATCTGTTCAATGCATTTAACACAATTCCAGGAAGTAATAATAGCATTTTATGTTATTTTAATAACACAATTTTTATTAAAATTAATTTTATATTTGAACTTTTTTTTTATATCAGACATATTAAAAAGTGTATACAAAGTATTGTTATTTGACCTTTTAGATCTTTCAAAACTATTTGTTGATAATGAAATTTTTTCAAGGACATGAAGCTTTATTGATAAATACCACCATGTTACTACAGCAATAAAGAAATGATGAGTTAAATGTGAAAAAATTGAAAAAGTTTTGGATCTGCAGAAGTATTAATTTGTTACAAATTACTATACACTTTCTTTATTAACCATAGTACAATAACATGTAAATGAAAGTCCATTAAATAAAATGGAATTTTTATAATTTAATCATTATGTTACATACTAAATAATTAAATTAGAAAAATTGCATTTTATCTAATAAAAAATTAAATAAATTAACTCCTAAATTTATTAATTATTCCCAAATTAATTTTTGTGTAATTAATATACATTAAAGTGGATTTTTTTATTTTTATAGTCCTGAAAAAAATGATTAAAAATCTTTTTTTCATGTTTATAAACTAATTTAATTTAATAATTTATTAAAATTACAGCATTGTTTTTAATTATTTAATCATAAAATGTTATTATTGTTGAATTAAATGAAATCATTTGTAAAAAGACCATACAGCCTAAACCATTTATAAACAATTAAGTAATAAAAAAAAAAAACCTCTTAAAATTGATATTTTATGTTTAGTTTTATAAATTTTTCTGTAATTTAAAATCATGAAGATTAATTGATTACAAAATACATTTAATTGATGCAAACAGTGCTACTATACAAAATAAATTAATGAATATATTTATAACCAATGATTAAGAGTCCGAATTTGAAATTAACCAATTAGCATTTCTTTTACTCCAATTTCAAGTAAAATACGTGAACGTTTATTGGTTAAAAGTGAAGTCCTGCATAAAGTGAAAAATTTTGCATGTTCCTCCATATTTTTAAAGTTTTCTATAGTTTATTGGCCTGTTTTGTTTTAAATATAATTTAATAAAATTTATTACGTGTTAATGTTACCTGCTTTCCTTTTTTCTATTTTAAGTTTACGTGACTTGAAACATTGTTTTATAGGAAGTGCGTGACTATATACATAAAGACTGCTCTTCTAAAATATTTGTTTTTTAGATTACCTTGATAATCCGAATGAAGTTTTTAATATGTAATCAGGATAAAAAAACATTTATTTAAGAGAGATTTTCGTCACAGAAACTGTACAAGTACTGTAATACAGTACAAGTACATAGTGTACTACGTACTGTGTATGGTCATACCGAAAATTTTAGGGGGTGAAAGCTTGGAGACTAATAATTGCATGGATAAATTTTTATTTGATTGTTTAATGTTTGGATTTCTTCTTCATAAGTGCATTATAGAATACAGTATTGTATCAGTACAAAAAGACAAATAAAGCATCTCATGATCGAAGGTGTAAGTTTACATATGAGTTTTCTCATAGGGTGTGGCATCTGTTAAAGCGAATTTTAACTGGGTAAGCGTACCAATGACATGGTCTGTTACAAATGAAACGGGTTTTGTCATTGGTTTGCTTATATAACTATTAAATCTGCTTTACCAGGCAACGTACCCGTAATTATCTGCGCAGTTTTGAAGCTCTTGACACCTGTAGAGTCGTATCACCCAGCGGGTTTCTTACGGTGCTGCAATACCTCACTGACACCAAATTAATCAGTTTTGTTACTTTAGAATAAAAAGAAATACATAATAACGCACATTGAATAACTTAATGACATAAAGTAATCTTACGTAAACAGAAAACAAGAGCAGATTTATTCAAATATAACTTTTAACTTAACCTGCTTTGGGTTCTTCTGGATTCTCCACTGATTACATAAGAATTTAAAATAACTTTTTCCGATAATTTTTTTACGAATATAATGAAATATTTTAATAAATTGTTGTTAGATACGTTCCACTTTCACAAGTACCATTGAAGATATGGAAGATATATCTAGACACTGGAAACATTGTACTATGTACTGATTATTGATCTAATACTCATTAATATTACCTGTCTATAGTCCGCGGATTTGCTGTTAATTTTTAAAAATTCTGGCAAGATTACAGTTTATTAGCTCTACTGAATATCTTGCCACATAGTTGCATATTTTAGCCGGTGTACTTTCCTTAAAAAATTTCACCAAATCTCTAAATTTAAGGTTTTTCTCTGGGCTATAGTCTCCAGATCCCCTTTTACATGGGTAGCCCCCAGACCTGTTTCAGCTTTCCCCGACCTACGAATGAAGGAATTCTTGTTTCTATCTCTTGGTTCTCTGTATTTTCAACCTCACGAAAAGTGACGCTACGCCACTGACCCTCATAAAGTTTTATGACCTCACCAACAATCTCCATGCTCCTGGAAACCATATGTGTATAATTTATGTAAATTGTTTTATTATTTCCCTTTTGTAAATTCTTTTGTCATCAGAATAAAGTTTTACCTCTAATGAAAAAGACTGATGCTGCGACTAGAAATGAAAATACAGTAATTGAAGACAGCAATAACAGACCCAGGTTTTACCGTAATAATAAATATAAGAATATGCTATACATGATAAACTGTTATCTAAGTTATAATATTTTGAATGTACTGCTCTGAGATTCCTGCAGACTATAGAAAATGAGGATATAACCTATGAAAAAAGGACATCGTATATTACGCAGAAAGCTTCGAACACGATTTAATGTCGAATCAGCAATCCCGCAAAGTAGTGTTGGTTGCATTCGAGACTAACTTGGCCTTGAAATCAACGAATTTGGTTTTGTTCAATATACTACGAACAAATAACTACATAAAAATAGTTACGGGAAACAATGGACAAGTATTGTTTATCAGTTTGTTTTATATTTGCTGAATAGGTTAGCTAGAATTCATGATTTTCTGTTGTTTTGTTGATAATAAAACTTGTGACCTTCTTGGGGATTAGGAAAAGGAAACCCAGACGAAAAGGGGAGCATGTGTTCGAAGTGTGGCCGTCGGCCATATTGTATATATGTCTTTTATTATATATATATATTTTGTTGTATATAGTTATAATTCTATTTTATTTTTGCAATTTTCTCTATTTCCTTTGTCTATCCTGTCTAAAACCTTCCAAGATGACCGTTATCGCCTTTGGGTAGGATTAGCCGTTCTGAGAATCAGTAGAGACAATAGCAGGTAGGGTGGCCTGAGAAAAAGCGGCTAAGAAAGAAGCACTTTGTCGACTAGACACGAGGAGAGTCGGACGAAAATAAAAGAAGCTCCGATCGTGATGTCGCAGAGAAGAAAGAAGAGGTTTGCGATAGTCCAGTGAGGAACTGAAATATAGAGACCGGCGTATATTTGAGAACCTCGATAAGTAATAGAAAAGAAAGGATAGTGAAGACGAAAGCCACCATCATCGAATCCAGATCCTACCCAAAGTGCGGATCAACTGAGTAAAGAGACACCCCGGGTGAATCATTCCTTCATTTCTTCTACCTTCCCGCTATCCTATCTTCCTTATTTTTCCTTAGTATTAAGTTAGATTTAAGTTAGGATTAAGTTAGGTTAGTCACGCGATTACGAAAAACTGATTGTTACGGCACTATAAGAAAAAAAGTGACACCATCGTGCTTTGTTTGGAACAAAGAGTTCTTTGTATAAATCACGCCGGATTGTAAATTATCACAAAACCAGTTGGGATTCCTTATGTAACCTTTTTGTTCAAAGTGAAATAAAGGAACTGTGAATATTTTTATAATTGTCATAGAGTCCTTTCCGTACTTTTCGTTCGCGGACCGTACTGTACCACTTGTATGAACCCTTTTGTCACTGGCTCCTATAAATAAAAGCTTCTATAAATGCCGGTCTCCAATATTGAAAAACCAAATTTACGAATATAATAGAACTATTCATAATACAATGAAAAGCAGCGGGGTAAAAAAAGGTTAAATAGACGGTGAAATAAGCTAATCCTTGAAATGTCAGGTAGCCATCTCTTTATAAGAAATTCAATTGACTTGAAGCATAAAAGCCTGATTTTATTTTTGCTGGTATTTTGCTCTTCCTTCCAAAGGGTGCGCTGGTAACCACCTTTCAGAAGAACGCCAAAATATAGGTCTACTACTACTTAAAATTGGCCATAACTGCCCAACAGTGGGCAAGTGAATAAAATTACTGAATACCGGCAAGTAGTCACGGTTTCGCGCTTGACTGACGAGCTGGCTACATAGTTTTTCAGGTTTTCTTCACGTGTCTAACACCCATATACAGGCCAGTTGCTTATAGGAAGTCCTCAGTAAATCTTTCAAGTGTTACGTTACTTTACTCCATCAATCTGAATCCAATCCTGCTTCGAACTGTATCGCCTTTAAAAAATATCAAATCTCTATTGTAAATTATTTAACAATTGCACTTAACAAATTACAAATTTTTGATTTTTTCCAATTAACATCAATTGCTACAGACGACCAGAATGTATTTATGAAGAACATACATGTGGATGCCAATAAATAATCTCTTAGTTTGCCAATTAGTATACAGGATGTCCCATAAGTTTATAAATAGTTTAAAAATTCATAAAAGTTGAAAGAATTGGTATATTTGAATATGATTTGCGTAAAAGTTATTCTCACAAAGGCTAGTACGACGTTTTGAAGAAACGGGAAGTTTGTGTAATCGCCCATGAAGTGGTACACCACGTTTATCACCTCCGATGTGACTTCGCAAATGGAAACCAATCCGGCAGGAGTGATTGGACCTGAACCTTCATTCTCTTCTGTGTCCTAAGTCTTCGTAAAGTTTCAGCCGGTGATTCGTGGCTGAGATAAAACAACTTCACAAATAGTGCTTTATCCGCCAACGTCAACATCATAATGAAAATCGTATGTCAACGTCAGTAACAGGAAAATTCAGAAATCAGCTGTTAATCGTACACCCCGCATTTTATAAGACTCAGATTTGCACAATTCCAGTGGTTTTTCTTGCGTTCAGCGCCCTCTATCGGCGAAAATTTGAACTATTTTCTTTTTCTCTACCCAAAAATATCCCCCTTTGTGAGAATAACTTTTACGCAAACTGCATTCAAATATACCAATTCTTTCAACTTTTATGAATTTTTAAACTATTAACTTATGGGACACCCTGTATATGTTTCTGTACAAATTCACAGCATAAAACACAGTTTGTGTAGAAAATATTTTAGTACATTCATATTCCATTTATGTACAGGGTGAGGCAGAAAGGACTGACGTTTTTGAAATGGCTAGAACTCACCACCAGTAGAGTGGCAGATTTGTGGCAGGTAGCGTAAAAGTAGTGAGGTCTTAGCATTGTTTTTTCAGTTGAAGGCATGGAGCCGTGGAGGATAGAACACCGCAAAGAGGATCGTTCAGTCATACACATCTGATGGGAATACGTTTCCGCATCCTTGCGTTCGATGGAAACGTATTCCCATCAGACGTGTGTGGTTTCAGCAGGATGGCGCGACGGCCCACACAGCTAGAACATCAATTGACGTTATTCGTTGTCTCTTCCCTCGTCGTCTCATTTCCAGGTTCGGGCGGTGACATTTATTAGCGAGGTTGCGGCTGAAGTTTTCAACGCGAAAACATGTACGTCGGACGTTCAGCGCCGCTTTCCTCTAAGCCTAGAAGTTTGACAATGACATTTGGAACATCAGTTGAATTATACTCGACGTCAAAATGCCATTGTCAAACTTCTAGGCTTACAGTAAGGCGGCGCTGAACGTTCGACGTAGACGTCGTCTTCGCGTTGAAAACTTCAGCCACAACCTTGCTATTGGCCTCCTCGTTCGGCCGAACTATCCATGTGCAATTAGTTCTTTTAAGCCTGGTCCCACTATGCGATTTCCAGCCGCGCGGGCTACTGCAATCGCAACTAAAAACAAAAAGTTTGTTCTACTCGCGCCGATTGCAAACGCGCATCCAATCAGCAAACGCCTTTGTGCCACGTCATACGGTGACAACATTGAAAATACTGTAGTTCGTCCTCATGGCGGTTAGTTAGAGGATTTATACTTTTACAGAATCGAGATTGATTGAGCTTATTCGGGCACACGAATACCTGTGGGATTTTAATTCTTCGTTTTATCGAAGATTTTATCTTTTTGTGTATTCTCGCCAAAATAATTGCCTTTTTTTATTTTATTCATTCCAGAAAAGGAACTGCTTACCATTTTAATAAGAAAAGTGGCTAAAATTCCGTAAATACTATGAAGTAGAACGTAAAATGTCGGTAAACTCACGGAAATAGTCAAAAACAAGCTACTGTAATTTTATTGGTTTATTATAGGGTCACGTGTTTCCGAGTTGCAACGTCAACGAACAATGTGTGACCACGAGAAGACTCGCGCTTGTTGCAGTTGCGGTCGCCTGTGCGGCTGGAAATCGCATAGTGTGACCAGGGCTTAAGAGACATCTCAAGGCACGTGTATAGGAATATAAGCCCGTTCTTTGTAAGAACTGAAGGAAGCTATTCGCGTGGAAGTGCCATAATCGCCTCCAGAAATGCATCACTGATAACAGACACCACATAGATGTTGTTTTCTACATTCGATTCTGTAAAATGCTATTTCAGTACGAACTCACATCTTTCAACAAATATCTCTTGTAGTAACAATTGCAGATGTTGTAACTTTTTAAAAAACAGCCGTCCTTTCTGCCCCACCCTGTATAACCTACTGTACTGTATTTGCAACATATTTATAACATTGTTTACTATGTAAGGGAAACTTATCTTTAGTAATCAACTCAATTAAATTAAGTCGAATTAATTTATTTTCTTGCATGTTAATGATTTAATAGACAAATAAACAAGTTAATTGAAAACAAAGTTAATTCACAAAAATATCATTTGTGCATAAGTTTGATCATCATTGTAAGATAATGACCCAAGGAAGAATAAATGATAATATTAATTTCTTATCTCATTTATCAACTGCTTAAATAAACAATTCGTTACACAAATATCTTTTAACAGTAATTTTCTTTTAAAAATGATTTTTTATTTAAATATTTTTCACAATTATTTTGAATGTAATATTTTAGTATCAATTTTCTTAAATCTTAAACGGTGTCTTTTCGGGCTCGAACGAGACAAAGAACTCAAGTAAACTTGGTATAGAACTTTCTCCAGGAAAACTTTAATAGTAATTTATACCAAGGCCCTACCAGTGGCCGAATGGATAAAACTACCAAAAACTGGTCGCGGGATCGCATCTCACCAACGAGCTGGGCAGGTGGAGTTTTACAAATTCTCTTCACGTTTGTAACACCTACATAAAGACTTATTTCCTGTACAACGGGCTAGTGGAGCTTTCTGAGTTTTATTCACGTGTCTAACATATAAATAAGGCCAGTTTCCCATAGAATGTTCTCCCGGGAAGCACTTTTCTTAACGATTCGTCCAGGTGTTGCGTTGCCTTATTCCATAAGTCCAATTTAATCCGATTTGTAGATAAGTCCAGATAATCCTAATTATCATTATATCTCCTTCTGTAACAGGTTTTCTTTTAACTTATCACATTTAATTTTTCATTATTTTCTCTTGCTTATCTTCAAATCCATATTGTGTTAGTTTTTATGTCTTCGATTATTTTTACTCTTTCTTTAATGGCTAAATTACATTATAGAAAGAATAGGACTTCACAATAATAGAAATTAAATATGAATTTTATAAAGCATAAAAGCATGAATTTTATTGTACAGTACATAAAAGTTGGACTTTAAGTCCAACTTTTATGTACAATTGTACAGATTGGAACACTTAAAAAGATGGTTCCACTACCGTATTCTCAAAAGCAAAAGAAAAAAAAAATGAAAACGACTTCTGGTATTCAAATGTTTAACAGAGAATGTTCCAGATATATCGGGCTTCTTCTTCACCATGTGGTCGTGCCATTGTAGACATGACACAGCCTATAATGAGCATGATTAAAATAAAATTGAATCTTTGGTTTATAAATAGGAGACTTAAAGTCGATCTATTATTCGATTACTAGAAATGAAATATATAATAACATTTGTATCTATATATATAATCGAGACGAGTTGATGATAATAATAATAATAATAATAATAATCAGCGCAGAGCCCAAACGGTTAGGAGTTGAAAGTTGAAATTTGGTACACAGTTAGGGTACATCACGAAAACGCACACTAAGAAGGGATTTTTCGAAATTCTTCTCCACGGGGGGAGAGGGACGGGATTAAAGCTTCTATATACATTATCGAGACGTGTCCAAACGGTTAGGAGTTGAAAGTTGAAATTTGGTACACAGTTAGGGTATGTCACGAGAACGCACACTAAGAAGGGATTTTTCGAAATTCCTTCCCACGGGGGAGAGGGACAGGATTAAGTCTTAACATTCCATCAACAATGGAAGTGTTAAGTAACAATGGAAGTGTCAACAATGGAAGCGTCAACAATGGAAGCGTTAAAAATAAAAGTGTTACGTAACAATGGAAATGTTAAGAGCCCAAACGGTTAAGAGTTAAAAGTTGAAATTTGGTACATAGTTACGGTAGGTCACGAAAACGTTCACTAAGAGGAGATTTTTCGAAATTCCTCCCCACGGGGAGAGGGATAAGATTAAGGCTTAACACTTCCATCAACAATGGAAGTGTTAAGTAACAATGGAAGTGTCAACAATGGAAGCGTCAACAATGGAAGCGTTAAAAATAAAAGTGTTACGTAACAATGGAAATGTTAAGAGCCCAAACGGTTAAGAGTTGAAAGTTGAAATTTGGTACATAGTTACGGTAGGTCACGAAAACGTTCACTAAGAGGAGATTTTTCGAAATTCCTCCCCACGGGGAGAGGGATAAGATTAAGGCTTAACACTTCCATCAACAATGGAAGTGTTAAGTAACAATGGAAGTGTCAACAATGGAAGCGTCAACAATGGAAGCGTTAAAAATAAAAGTGTTACGTAACAATGGAAATGTTAAGAGCCCAAACGGTTAAGAGTTGAAAGTTGAAATTTGGTACATAGTTACGGTAGGTCACGAAAACGTTCACTAAGAGGAGATTTTTCGAAATTCCTCCCCACGGGGAGAGGGATAAGATTAAGGCTTAACACTTCCATCAACAATGGAAGTGTTAAGTAACAATGGCGAACAAGAGAAAGCGACGTGCAAGATTTACGGGCGCTGGAAAAAAAAGAAAAAAGAAAAAGAGTAATATGTTGGAACAAATTCGATTTTCAAATTAAAACAGATTAGTTCGGTTTTTCTCGACTTTTCTTCTTTAGAACATTCGATGAAAATCGAACGATATAATCAGAACACGTCGTGAAAATCGAAAAATATTAGAATATTTGATTTTCAAATTCGACCTTTCTTTAGAAATACTTAGTTTGTTGATGAAATTACTCTTTTTTTTCTGTGACTATAACGTAATAATCTTAATCTTTGCTATCTTTACTTTTGCCCGAGCAACGCCGGGCCTATCTGCTAGTTCAGAATCAAATGAATCTTTGTTTTATACTTGGCTTGTTAGTAAGTCATTTATGATAACGGAAATCTCTACAACTCTGCGTTCTTTTTACATAAAAATTAAATTGACATTTTACACAAACTCTACAGGGTTCTGCATTTTTACAAAATGTCTACCTTATGTGGATCGCTTGTCAACGTAAAATTAATCATATGTTCCTGTCCCATATAATGATATACGATGTTTGTTTCTGCTTATCGAGAAATTTTATAGAAGGAGAACAATCATTGTTAGCTGGACGGGTCGTTTTGTTTGGTATTTTCGAAACAAATGAGAACAATCGTTCTATACATATATGTGCTCTCTGTGTTTAAAAAAAGTCAGCTTTAACATGTGTCCCGTCAAGGCCGGATTTACAAGTAAGATATTGCTTAGGGCGTCGAGTTCCAACGGGTGTCAAAAATGTCTACAAATAAGAAAATTGAAGTCAAATTTTGTAATAAAAATGTTATTTTTTTTACAAACCAACAAAACATACTTTACATTTGATTTTGTGTAGTGTTTGATTAATACGTTTATGTTAATATTTTTCCTTTCGTGATTGACTTGTAAAATTACGAAAGGGTAAAGGGCTTGGTAAAGTTCAGCTTAGGGCCTGAAAATAGCCTATGTCCCACACAAAATTACCGGCATTTTAAACTTTAAGGAAAATTTTTTAAAATTGACACCATAACTTGTTCGTGTTAAGCTGGACAATCGGGAAGCTTTTTTTTCTTTCTTTTTTTTTTTTGCCTATTTTTAACAATGGAATCCACTCTATTCGTCGGTTATATTTGTGAGCTGCTTCGAATTCTGATTTCTGAATAATCATTGTTTTTCATGTGGGAATAGATAAAGCTTAAATTGGGCTCCCGTATAACTTTGAAATTGCAATTTGCTGCTCAACCTCACTGTTAAGGAATTATCGGTGAGGTTGAGCAGTTAATGATTTTTCTTACGTGAGATTTAAATAAAAATTATTAAACTTAATGCTTTTATAAAAAAAATTTAATTTTTTTTTTAAACTCTTTCCGCCCTGTGGGCACTAAGAGGGCCTCTTTTAGAAGGCCCATTATGGGTTCGGCCAGGCCCACAATGGGGCGACCGGGTGGTGAGGGACGGGGCCCGACATATCCGAACGGACCACCCCCCGAAAAATTCCTGGGGATTTTCGACCCGTTCGGATTCGATCCGGGTCCACCAGAGCGGTAGGCTGCCACCTTGACCACTCGGCCATCCGACCGTGAAAAAAAAATTTAAATTATTACACGTATAGTACGCATATGATGCTTACATTTTATAAAGGTTTTTCTAATAAATATTTACAATTACATGATGTAAATATATTTAGACAACGTATAAAATACTTTTGTTTATTATTATTGAAAACTATCGAAAGTTTTGTAATTTATTTAAGTTACATTGTTATAAACATTTGCAGACATTTTATTTATACAAAAGTTTCATTATAAAAAATTCATAACAATTCATTTGTAATATTTACATTAAAAAATTTTTATGCTTACTTTCTTTTTGTTTTTATTATTTAAAACTTCAAGCAATAGTAAATGAGTGTAATGAAACATTTTAAACGAAAATCTTTAGGCATTCGAGACACTGGCATCAAAACATGTTTTATATACCGGTATTTATACACCATGGAGCTTAGTTTGTATATATGAGCGAGCATCTTGTCCAAAATTTACCATATTTTCGGACAGAGAAATACTGTCATGATTTAGTAAATCTTTTGGTAAACCAAATATAAACATCAACCGAAACCAGATGCATAGCAAATGGACGGCCGCAATTGCTGTAAATAATCGAGCTATATTTTGGAAATAATAATTATGAGTTACAAATAAATTTGGACCTCATAATTATTATTTCCAAAGTATAACCCGGTTATTTACGGCAATTGTAGGTGTCTATTTTGGTAAACCATTTATAGCACGCTTCACGGTAGTGGTAGAATGCTTATGTTAGGACTTTTGTATGTCTTTCCCATCTCCACGCACATGCGCAATGACTTCACTTTCGTTACGTAGGCCGCGTTTCTTTATGCAGCCAGTTGCCAAACTGGGAGAAAAGTCGCCGCTTGGGCTATTTTTCAACAAACCATGCTACTAATTTTTATTTGGGGTTACTTGCTACTTTTCAGGCTACTTCTGTAATTTCATGGGCTACTTCATGATACTTTTATGTAATTGAAATATAAAATCTTTTTAATAGCTGTAAAAGTAACTGAATTATATCAGGATAGCTAATGTAGTGGGGTTCTACTGCTATTATTTTTCCTTCGTCACTGCGCGTGATAAAATAAATGATACGAGGTTATAACAACTGAGTTTATTATTTTCTATGCGTATATTCTGCACACGTCTCGATGTCGCGGCTAACAAAAAACAACTCGTTGCTAACTGTCTCATTTGCTAGTTGGACTTTGGAATCGCTCTAGCCAGTGACGGTGCATACCACACATCGTTGCCTGTTTTATAAAGGTCAAGATGGGAAAGGTAGCGTTCGCCACACTAAAAGTAACTAGAAACTAGCCATAAGAAATAATTTTTAGCTACTTAAGATTAAAGCTAGCCGAATCCAAATAGTAAATTAAGTCGGTATCCTTGAATTTCATGTTTACATGTATTGAACGGCAACCTAAGAGCCTAGGTAAGCTTAATTGCAGTTATCTTATGTTAGACTGTCAGTTATGTGTTGTGGGCTTGTGAGTGAAGAGGTGAGGCCAAAACAGCATCCAAAAAAGTTTCAAATAGCATGGCTACAGAATTCTAAATTTTCCAAATGGATTAAACAGGGGAAAGAAGACAATACCAAGGCCTTGTGTAAAGTACGTAATGTAAAATTACGAGCTCATGCTGGTGATTTAAATAAACATGCTTCATCCTCCAAACATGTAAAAAAATAGTAAATTAATAGATTTACATTCAAAAAGCGATCTAAAGGAACTTTTTTCGCATAAAAACAAAATAAATAAATTTGAATTAAAGTTAGCAGCATTTGTAGCTTGTCGTGCAAGTGTATCTACTGTTGATTATTTAGGTGAGCTGATTAAACAAGAAACTCCATCCTCGTCAAAAGCAATTGATTTGCAATTACATAGAACAAAATGCACGGCTCTTATTAAGAGTATCATAACTCCTGCTATATTTGCAGACCAAGTTGAAGAAATAATTAATAACAAATTTTCCCTTATTATAGATGAATCTACAGATATTGCTTGTGCAAAACATTTATGTCTTTGTATTAGATACTACAGTGAAAGAAAAAATAAAGTTGTTTCCGATTTTCTCGGATTAATTCCTGTAACAACAACAACAGCTGAAACACTTGATGATATTGTAAAAAGATTTTTTAGTGATATAGGTATTCATATTAAAAATTGTTTTGCTCTTGCAACAGATGGAGCTTGTAATCTTTGTGGAGTTAATAAATTCATTATACACTTTGATGAAACAAGATAATCCAGACCTTATTCTTGTTAAATGTATTTGTCATTCATTGCATTTAGCTTGTTCACACGCATCTGAAGAGTTGCCTTCTAATATTGACTACTTAATGAGAGAGTCCTATAACTAGTTTAGTAGATCAGCTCTTCGAAATGAAAAATACATGGAAATATATAGACTTATACATGATGGCGAGGATCCCCTAAAAATAATACCATTATCAGGGACATGTTGGCTAGCTAGAAGTAGATGTGTAGGAAGGATTCTCGATCAGTAGGATGCTTTAAAATTTCATTTTTAGGTGGTTTCATCTAGTTTCGGTAGGTATTATGTAAAGTGTACACTGATGAAACCAATAGACTTTATTTCACCTTTTTCAGGCCTGTCTTAAGTGAATTTGAAAAAATTAATTTAATCTTTCAAAAAGAAATAGCAGATCATTTTAGAATACTTGACGAATTATGCAGCTTTACATTATCAATGCTAAGAAGAGTTTTGTTTCCTGAATTTGTAAAACTTGACATAGATTTAAATGATGACTCTCATTATCTGTCTAATGAAAAGATTGATTTTGGCTACGAATTTTCAAACCTTTTGGTAAATAAAGTAACATCAAATGAAATTTCTTATGAACAAACATTTATAGTTAAAGAGAGATGTTCGAACTTTTTAAAAAGAGCCTGTAAAGAAATTCTTACTCTCATACCTAGAAACATTGAATTACTTAAAAAAAATTAGAGTTTTATCTCCTAGTATTTGCTTAAGTCCTACTCGTCCTCTATTTTCAACTCCTCCCCTAGCTCTGGCTGATCAATCCAAAATTGAAGAAATAGACAGTCAATGGCGGCATCTATTGACAGTAGACTGGACAAGTATTTTTCCAGGTAACGTTCCAACTGATACATCAGAGTTTTGGTGCAAAGTCTCAACTATTAAAAATGCTGTAAGAGATCCTACATTTTTCGAAATATCGAAGTTTGCATTGTGTTTATGTTTCTTGCCAAAAGTTTGCTAATAGAAGCCCTCTTAGTGCCCACGGGACGGAGAGTTAATTGGTAAGAAATTATAGTTTACTAACTATAATTTCTTACCATTAAGGATTTTTTTTTAAATTATTGTTTCAACAGACATATTCGATTGAAATTTTCAAAATTCAGAATTATTTGGTACCGACATATATGAAAAGAGCCGATAGGTCTACATACCCACTCTGCATCGTTCGGACCGCCATTGCTTAAGTTCAGTTTCGTGGTGGAGTAGCCCGCTGGACGGCGGACACGTACAAAATATGTCAGTGATCCGACTTCGACGTCAATCAGTGACGTGACTACCTAAAAACGTGGTGACGTAACATCTCTGACGTATTTCAGGCAGTGGCGTAGCGTAGTGGGGGCGGCAGGGGCGGCAAAATTTCACAAACAATAATAATATCATGCAAAAATAACTAAGTAAGGGGGCGGCAAAATTTTCCTCCGCCCCGGGCGGCTGACACCCACGCTACGCCACTGATTTCAGGAGAACTTTTCGGACTCCGAAGACCACAGTTAGATAAATATTGCATCTGTTACGTTCCTGTAATACCGCAACATCCTGTAACAAAGCTCATCGACTTAAGATTTGATAACGAAGATTTATTTTTCAGGATTATCTCCGTAAAATAAAATATGTAAATTATCAATTCATATTAAATGCTTATAATTCCAAATACATAGTTATAGATTTGTCATATAAATTCACAAATATACATGCTATATATAACAATGTGTAGTTGGTAAAGCCGAAACCGGAACTGCCACTTGGGAGTGGAAGCTTTCTTATAAACATAATATGATGGAAGATTTCGAATTAAACGATATTTTTGCGGGTAACCGGATCATATAATGACTTTAGATTTCATTGTATGCGTATTTCGAATTATCCGAACTAAAATATATGCAAAGTCCTATTCTCTTGGCCGGGGACTGGACTTGACTTCGAGTTATCTGATATCGAAATAATGAGGTATTATTATGTATTTAATTAGTAGACTTATTTTCTGTTTAAAAATAAAAGGTTTCTTGTAAAATTAAAATGTTTTTAAATGAATCATTTCTTATTGTCTGTAGTCCGTTAACGCGGTTTGTCAATGAGTAGTTAAAATAACGAAAAGATGTTAACATTGTCCCCACTTTATCATTAAATAATATACAAGTAATTTTGGTACGTTCATAATATGAAAGCACCAGATAACAACACAGAGAAATTGACTAAGTAAGGTAAAGCGTGAGAAAAGGCGTTCAGAATGAATAAAACGAACCTACACTGGTACGTTACGGAGCTCTTTTCCTGGTAAGTCAAATCAACGAGATAGAGTAACGTAGGGCGCGTGTAGAAATTCTAACCGGTGTTACCGATTACTGCTGACAATTACTGGGGCATTTAGAAATTGTAACCCGAATAGCCAACCGCGTTTAAAAGTCACGGTTAAGACGTCACCGGTTGTTCTGCGGTATTTACGGAATTAACCACGGTGACAAAGTGGATACAATGGTTTCTATTTAATTTTAAGATGCCGGACACATTGTATCGTGTGACGAATATGGTCGCGATTTTAAAAATTTAGATAAAATACAACATTTAGAGAAACATTTTGTTTCCGCCATCAAAATCAAACAGCCACGTCTTCCCAAATTTCGGATGAGGCAAGACAGCGTGGAAAATGGCCAGCAAATGCTAGGAAATTATTAATTTCACCGTATAAACTAAACAAAGATAAATTTTTCTCCGATAATTGTCAAAACATTCTACAAATTCATTTTCATCTTTTGATGAACTTGTTGAATCTTTATCATCGCATGATTCTGAATCGATATTCGAGAGCAATGACAGAATTAACATAATCGCCCCACGAATTTCCGCCATATTGAACACCACGAAATAACCAGCGCGTTTAAAAATGTGCCAATTGCCCGGAATAACCGGCTATGACAGTCACCACTACCGCGGTGTTACCGGTTAGAATTTCCAAATGCGCCCACAGAGTGCTAAACCGGATACAACAGCTGAGGCGTAGGCCGAGTTTCTTTATGCAGCAAGAGTGTATCGAAAATGACGTCACGAGCAGCTATGGCTACACGTCGCTGCATCGTAGTTTACGAACGCTTTTTGCTCGAGCGAAACCTGGACGCCGTAATCTATCGTTTAATTCCAGTTACGAACGAAAGTAGTGCTTTAAAGTCCTCCTTGAGCCCATAAGGCGAAGGCCGTCTCATCGTCTACAGGTAGGAAAGAGTAATGAAGAAAAGTTGGAAAAAGGAACTTATTATTTATGGGACAAAAATATTCAGATAAAAATATAAAGAGTTAGTCAGGAAGAGAAGAAAATCGGTGGGAGACGATAGTATGAGTCATTGTAAACAAAACTCTTTAATAGACCACGAGTATTATTCTCAGCAGTTCGAAGATACAGCTGTTTGAAAGTTGTTCTCATACATACAATAATACCGGTAATAAATGATATATGTGTTACGTTCGCAAGAAATGCTCAATAATTGAATCATGAATCTCAATACACTTTACAACCTATGTCCGAAAATGACTCGTGAGTCATCCCTATTATTATAAGCGTGTCCAACATCTGCTAAAAAATACTGCGATGCGATTCAGATTTATCAGTGAATACACGGTCATCGCTAAGTGAAACGATACGTCATTTTCGGACACGGCCTTCTCGTCCCGACTTATCCTGTAAGGCTGTAAGCAATGGAAATTTTTAAATATTTTTCTCAATAATTGAATATATTGTGGCTGCCAGCGCCAGAGATCCCGAACACTGCCTGGCAACACTTGCCAACGAGATGTTGGCTGGCAACTTGTAAGGAAAGGAAGCGCGAAAGTTCGCGGGTTTTTGCCTGGATGTTGGCCGAGGATGTCGGTGACAGTTCTCACCTTTTTAATAAAGATTTTTGTTACTGTTCGTGTTTGTCTGCTTAGTTCTAAAGATCAGTAGGAACGAATGACAAAATATAAAGCAAAACAGTAATTATGTAAATTATTATTTTAATTCTTGCGGGCATTAAGCCCATCATGGATTCAGCAAAACCCATAATGGGGTTCGACATATGTAGACGGACTAACCCTCAAAAAATTTGTGGGGTTTGTCGGCCTGTCAGATTTCGATCCCGGGTTCCCCAAAGCGGTAAGCCACTATCCGAACTGCTTGGCTATCCGGCCAGCTTAAGTAAATAATAGTGAAATTTTTCATAATTTTCCTGTCTCTAAAAAGATAATAATCTCTCTGTAGATAATTTTCTCTGTATAATTTAATATATTAAATTATACAGAGAATTTATAAGGAATAATATTTAAAAGTTAATTATCAGTAATAACGATATAAGAACCAATTCCTTTATCTGGCAACGTTTGTTAAATCATTTCTTAAGCCATCTGTTGGCCGTTTAAGTAAATAAACATTTCATTGAGACAGACGATCTGTTTATAGTAGAGGAAACGTGAAATGATTCTCCTCACTTACAAATTATAAACATAATATTACTTTATTTACTTTAAGCTAAAATGGCTGCCGGAGAGGTAAATAGTAATACGTGTTTTTGATTAACTCTTAAAATAATTAATTAAATTGATTTATAAATTAAAAATTTATAAAATGCAGCAGATCTTATTCCATTTTTGGTATTTGCATGTTGAAGAGATGATGAATTCATAATATATTGCCTCCTAGATGCTATGAAACATGCAATAAATTGTTGCTGCTTCATATTCAATTATAATGATTCAAAAGTAATATAAGATTCACAAAAAACAAGAAAACAAAGGTTTATTGGTAAGATGTGACCTCTAAATGAGGGGTTTCTCACCCACCAGAGTTGTAGACCCCTGTACAAGCAAAAAGTCAAAGGAACCATACCTGCATATGTGACCCTTCACGAGATATTTGCCTCCAAAGTATCATGTACCAATACTACTGCCTATTCTCCGTGTCAGTCAAAGTGAGTGATAGCTCGCCTTGACTGATGCAAAGCATCTAGTTGTGTATTTTGGTGTTCACTAATTCTCACACCTTAGCACTTGCATGGGGTGAGCCCCCACACCCACCTAAAACTATATAACATCAAGTACTCCAAAAACAGTCAAATGGGCTACTCAAAGCCAGTATAGTTGCGTGGGCTAAATAGTTAAATGCGATAGTCTTGTGCAGTGTTATTCCTAATCATCTTGTGAAGGCTGTATCTTGTGAAGAGTCATGTGTAGAGGTACAGTTCCTTTGAATTTTTTGCCCCTATTGATATGGTCTACAGTTCTGGTAAGGTTTCAACTGTCTCATTCAGAGTGTTGTATCGGTTTATTCATAGAGTAGACTAGTGATTCTCAACATTTTTTTCATCGCGGTACACTTTTAATAATTTAAAAATTTGGTGGCATACACAGTTACTTTTGTAAGTACCGCAGGACAACCGGTGACATCATAACAGTGATTTTTAAACATGGTTATTTAGGTCACATTTCTAAACGCCTTGGTAACTGGCAGTTATTGGTAACACCGGTTACAATTTCCAAACGCGCCCTAGGAAGATAGAACTAATTGAACTATTTGTCTGACGCCACTTACGTAAGGGCATTCGCGATGGCAGCACATTTCAAAACTCTCGTGGCACAGTAAAGTGCTACGGCACAGTGTCACTGGAGTAGACACATACCAGTACATGCTACATTACAAGTTATGTGTATCCTCCCTCTATTTTCTACACAAATTAATTTTCTTTGTGTTCTGGGTTTTTATTACATGATGAGTGTACTAATTCTATATAAATTAGTACTAATTAGGAGTACTAATTCTATATACATTAGTACTCCTAATTGTTTCTCTGTTATTGGTGGTTTTCAAAGTTATCAAACCACAAACTACTTGAAGAAAGTCACAAATGAACCAGTTATGTTCTGTCCACTTCTTATCTTATAACTGCTAGCTTAGATAGTGATAGACAGAGTATTTTGGTACAAAATCTAGCCAGTTATGTAACGTAAGAGATATGTAATTTCTTAAAATGTTATTTTTTTCTGACTAAATTGCCTAGAATTGCAGTTTGGAAAAATGATTAGGTTAGGCCTACTTCACACATTTGGTATTCACTGCATGCCGAGCAAATATTTCGCTAATACCAAGTACTATTGATGATTTACTTGTGACTAATACAGGTACTCCTCACTTTACGACCAAGTTCCGTTCCGACGACTACGTCGTTAAGCGAATTGGTCGATAAGCGAGGAGCTTGCGTCGGGAATATAGGATCATTGTAAAATTACACAAATCATGCAACAAACTTCAAATTTATTCATAAAAAGACTATTATAGTATGCTATTAGCCTATTATAGTACTATAAGACAATTATAGTACGCGCAAACCTATTACAGTATGCTTAGTGCACATATCACCATTCACCACTGATTGACACTCAAGCTGGAAAGGGGATTCCTCAAATTGCAGGTTGAAACTCGATTGGTTGTAAGTGCGAGTGGTCATTAAGCAGATAGGTCATAAAGTGAGGAGTATCTGTATTTGGTATTTGCTGTTTCCCACTCTTTTTTGTATATTGTGCCAAATCAAAGGGGACGAATAGGCAGTTATTTGGCAATTATCAAATATTGAACATATGGAGCTGGCTTTAGTCTGTGAATTGTTTGGTGCGTGCTTGTGGACTACCAGTCTACAGACCATATTTTGATAACCACTAATAATTTATAACTATTTTCAGAGAATTCTTTCTACAGATTGATAAGTCAAAAAACATTTAAAATTGATTTAAATTAGTTTTCTGTTTAGGTTTTACTACGAGAGTGGAGCTGTTAAAGTTTGTAATGAAGGCATTTTAAATAAACGTGATGTATTTGTTTCTTTGAGTTTTGTGATTTGCTAATCATATGTTACATATGACTATAATTATGAGATAGAATTTCTAATTATATTAGATTATAGAAAATTTCATGAACTCTAGATGAAGCAGTAATTATTGTAATTTTATGCAAAACAATGGAGTGTAGTAATAGAGATAAAAAAGTAATGCTGCGTTTTTTTAATTGTGCTTTCACTTTATGTGTATTTGTACTGAATAGAATATTGACCAAAAAGTTACCTGGGTCTTTATCACACAGGAAAATCCCATCACTCCTCTCTTGTTCTGCAAGTTTGGGATATTACTGTGATGAATCAGTCCATGTCACCACTAATCTGCCTTCCTCTTAAAAAACAACACTCTTTCCTCTAAATTGCAGCCAACGTTTAACTATATAAAAACGTTTTCAACTGATTTCATCAGTCTTCTTCAGTTACTCGAACAAAAAAACAAAAAGAAAGAACCAAATTCAAATTTACAAAATCACGAGAATGGAAAGAATTCTCGTGATTGCGCAGACTATGCAAAAACGATGTACCGATAAACGGTAAAAAATGCAAATTCTTGACAAAAAAATGCAGATTCTTGACAAACTATATATAATATCACAATCTTACGTTATCCAATGAACGATTTCCAAGCAGACGATAGCCCATCTGCGTCCCTGTGGTTGATGCAATGGGATGTTAATTGTGCCCTATATATTTCTAATTTCTCCAAATGTCTAACGGCCTGTTTAGATCTAGTGGCTTTTATGATGGAAGCACTATCCCAGTGTACCGTGATCTCCTGTTGCTTAGCAAATGCTGCTAGGACTGTGCTGTCAACTGTCCTCTTAACTGATTGCTTATGCTCTTTTATTCTTTGCTGTAAACCACGCAAGGTGGCCCCAATGTACACTAGATCGGATTTAAAACGTTGGTCCCTGATTGGAATTGAGTACACTCCTGTTAGCTCATTTGGTTTCTCTTTCCTCTTATCATTCCTTAACAGACGGTATACTGTCGGGTTGCGCCTATATATTATGCGTAAGTTCCTTTCTTTGGATACCTTCTTAACAATACTTTTAATAAACGGAATATAGTCCATGACCACTGTTTTTTTCTGTTCAGTTCTGTGTTGTTGATGTTTACGTCTCTGTATATCCGTAATTAGACGGTTCACTACCCTTCTCTGATAGCCAAACTGTGTTGCTACGCTTCTTACGTACTCCAACTCCTTGTACGTGTCGCAAATACTTGAGCAATGTGTGTAAGCTCGTTGTATCCATGCTCGTAAAGCCGCTAATTTAAACTGTTCAGGATCCACGGAGTTTCTGGGTATGATGCTAGGTTGATATACCGGTTTCCTGAAGATATCCGTCTGTATCTCCCCATCCTTACATGTGATCGTCAAGTCCAAGAAGTTAACCCTAAAGTCACTCTCTTGGTCCAACTCCAATGTGAGTCCGTAGGGGTTGCTGTTGATTGCATCAAGAAAGCGACGGGTATTGCGATCATTATGCCATATGATGAATATGTCATCAACATATCTGGTATAGAAAACTATGTCTTCTTGGAATGAAGGTAATATATTGCATTCTAGGTTTCGTAGGACCAATTCACAGAGCATCGCTGATATGGGACTACCCATCGGGACTCCCCTTCCCTGCATGTATGTTTTCCCTTGAAATTCAAAGAAAGAAGAATGACAGATGAGATCAGCTAATTCCAAAATTTGCCTTTTGTATTTGAATGAATTCACGATGTTGTTAAACAAGAAGTCCCTTAAGGCGCAGAAGCACGGAGGGAGTTTTATCGAGGGATACAAGGCCTTAAAGTCCATAACCGTCATGTGTTCCCTGTCCTTAAGCATAATTTCATTCATTCTATGTACGAGTTGCAAGGAGTCTTTGATGCAATAAGGGTAATCCTGGATCTTATCCCGAATAAATCTGACAAGCTGCTTTTCTAGTGCGAACGTGGGTGCATTACATTTTTCCACGACGGGTCTTATCTGATAGCCTGGTTTGTGCGTCTTGCCAAATGCAAAGATCTTTGGTGGTCTTGGTGCCTTCATAATGATATTGTCCAAACGCAAAAGGCGTGCTAACGGAGACTTGGCAAACCTCTTAACTCTATTGTGTAATTTTTCTAACAGCTTGTCCGGAGCAATAATGCAATTCTGTGTTAGTAATGATACTCCTGCGAGTTTCTGAGCATATGTATCCCGTTTAACAAGTACAATATCCTAGTCTTATCGGCTTTAAGAGACTTCTTGATTCCATCGCTGAATTCATTCAATACATAAGGCAAATTTTGGAATTAGCTGATCTCATCTGTCATTCTTCTTTCTTTGAATTTCAAGGAAAACATACATGCAGGGAAGGGGAGTCCCGATGGGTAGTCCCATATCAGCGATGCTCTGTGAATTGGTCCTACGAAACCTAGAATGCAATATATTACCTTCATTCCAAGAAGACATAGTTTTCTATACCAGATATGTTGATGACATATTCATCATATGGCATAATGATCGCAATACCCGTCGCTTTCTTGATGCAATCAACAGCAACCCCTACGGACTCACATTGGAGTTGGACCAAGAGAGTGACTTTAGGGTTAACTTCTTGGACTTGACGATCACATGTAAGGATGGGGAGATACAGACGAATATCTTCAGGAAACCGGTATATCAACCTAGCATCATACCCAGAAACTCCGTGGATCCTGAACAGTTTAAATTAGCGGCTTTACGAGCATGGATACAACGAGCTTACACACATTGCTCAAGTATTTGCGACACGTACAAGGAGTTGGAGTACGTAAGAAGCGTAGCAACACAGTTTGGGTATCAGAGAAGGGTAGTGAACCGTCTAATTACGGATATACAGAGACGTAAACATCAACAACACAGAACTGAACAGAAAAAAACAGTGGTCATGGACTATATTCCGTTTATTAAAAGTATTGTTAAGAAGGTATCCAAAGAAAGGAACTTACGCATAATATATAGGCGCAACCCGACAGTATACCGTCTGTTAAGGAATGATAAGAGGAAAGAGAAACCAAATGAGCTAACAGGAGTGTACTCAATTCCAATCAGGGACCAACGTTTTAAATCCGATCTAGTGTACATTGGGGCCACCTTGCGTGGTTTACAGCAAAGAATAAAAGAGCATAAGCAATCAGTTAAGAGGACAGTTGACAGCACAGTCCTAGCAGCATTTGCTAAGCAACAGGAGATCACGGTACACTGGGATAGTGCTTCCATCATAAAAGCCACTAGATCTAAACAGGCCGTTAGACATTTGGAGAAATTAGAAATATATAGGGCACAATTAACATCCCATTGCATCAACCACAGGGACGCAGATGGGCTATCGTCTGCTTGGAAATCGTTCATTGGATAACGTAAGATTGTGATATTATATATAGTTTGTCAAGAATCTGCATTTTTTTGTCAAGAATTTGCATTTTTTACCGTTTTTTCGGTACATCGTTTTTGCATAGTCTGCGCAATCACGAGAATTCTTTCCATTCTCGTGATTTTGTAAATTTGAATTTGGTTCGTTCTTTTTGTTTTTTTGTTCGAGTAACTGAAGAAGACTGATGAAATCAGTTGAAAACGTTTTTATATAGTTAAACTTTTGCTGGAATTTAAGAAAGGTGTTGTTTTCTCTTGTTCTGCAAGTTTGGGATATTACTGTGATGAATCAGTCCATGTCACCACTAATCTGCCTTCCTCTTACACACTTTTTCCTCTTTGCACCCTTTACTTGGTGCTTTCAAATAATTATATACCATACTCGCTCCTCTCAGTGTTCTCATTACTTGGTACCTGCGTACCTCACATACCTCACCTGACCCCTCCTGTTATAGAGTTTATCTTCTCTTGATTTAAATGTAGAACAGATTCTCAACAGATATGCTACAAACTTCTTATAGGAATGCCACAAAATTCAGAAAATAACTATAAAATCCTAGTTAAAAATGCAAATTTGAAAATTAGTATTCTAGTGTTACAGAGCAGGAAATATCTTTGGAATGCAGAAATGCAAAGGGTAATCATGTAAAATTTCTTAGTAATGTACAACATGAATCACACTTCTTATGGGAATAAATAATTATCACTATCATAGTGGGAAAAGCATCACATGATACATTACATTAGCTACTTCAAGAAAAAGTATTGATAGGATTGCATGAAGATGTTTGATTGTGCAATACATTGAGCGTGATTTCTGACACTGTTTACTATAAGGAGAAGTAGAATTGTCTAGAACACATTGACCCAAGAATAAATAAAGGAGGAAGACCTAAACATCTAACATGGTAACATTTTGATGAAATTAGAGAAGAAACTGAAAAAAGCAAGATGCAGAAATTGTATAAAAAGAGATGGAAAATCATGAGGACAGAATATGACAGCAATTCAAAAGTGTTTTGGAAGTAAAAGTGAAGAACAAGAACTTTAAAGACCTCATAAATATTTACAGAAAGACAATGAAGAAGTGAAGTCAAATCAACGAGATGGTGGACGCAGTAATAACACTAACACTGCTTTTATGGTTTGGATTCATTTGTTTGTACTAATGCTAACATTAAACATGATCTGGCTGTATAAGTTTACAGATTTTTCTGCACTTGCGACATTTTTCAACACTGGAAAACCACGAATTTGTAACATTAATGCAAAAATTGCAACTGGATATTCCTTGACTTCCAAAGGATTTTCCATGTACAGTAGTAACATGGAAAATGCTTGGAAGACAAGGAATGCACTCTAGGGCAAGATGGATGGAGTAATGTGACTAATGTCTATAGGATTCAATATCAGCATCTTATTTGCAATTAAATAGCAAAACCAATTTTCTCCAAATAAATGACACTGTGACTACTAACATGTAAGACTGCTGAATATTGCAAAGAATACTAAACAAAGTATGAAGTTAGCAAAAGTTAAGTATGGATGCACTGTCACATCATTCATAACTGATAACAATTGAAAAGTAGAGAAAATTAAGTGATTTTTATAGGAAATTCAATTGTGCATGATTTCTCAGCTAAATTTTTGAATTTAGAAATAATACCAGCATGTGATAGAAATGCAGAAGTACTTTTGTAATTATCACCACTCAGCTGTTTAGTTAAAAGAACAGCCATACATAGTAAAATTTCATTTCCCAAATGACACTGATTGGAACAGCAATTTTTGTTTTCAAGTGAAGGATTTATTTTATCCGAAACCAAATTTTGGAGCAAGTGATATTCAGTTTGTCAATATTTGTTGGACATGAATAATGTAAAATCATTATTCTTATTGCTGAGATGAGGTCATATAACCTAGGTTTTGCTCTATTAAGTATGAATTTCTCTGCTAAAATATCATTTTAATATATTTAAAAGTTTTCCTGAGAAACACTGCTTTGTTTTATTGTGCTCATTACTTCTCAGAGCTTAAAATAGTTTTTATGTTTGATGAATATTTCTATCAATTAGCAGGTTCGAACTGGACAGCTTATTACATAAAATTTAGTTCAGCTGTTGTCAAAATGATCACCTTTTTAATGTTTTTGACCTATTTTGAAGGTCTTCATTAGGAAATTTGAATAATGGAATGTTCATTTGAATTGAATACATTCTTTAAATCTGCTGTCATGTGCACTTTACACAATGTATGGATATGCAGTTCATAAAATACTGTCAAAGCATATCTGTCATGGTTTTGAGATTGCTCTTTCTTCCTTATTGTTAATGCAGTTTCTTGTCTGTTTGTCTTGAAAATTTCAAGGGCTCATCTCTCTAATATGTTCTCCATATACGGATGTTTTTATGTTATCTATAGATTTATCTTAACTTTCATATTACGAGGGCTATTTTTTAAATAAGGTCCGTTTGTGAATGAAAGTGAGAATAATGCGCAATCACGGCAGTATGCATGCGCTTTTGCTCCGAGCAAGCTTGGCGTGCGTTTTGACGCTATTTGCAGCCATATCGTCTGTCTGTATGCTGAGCTGTAGAAGTTTAAAATGTTTAAGAAAATTGAGTCTCCCGCCAACTGTGAGATACGATCTGTTATTCGATTCTTGAATGCAAGAAACTTGGCAGCAGCAGAAATTCACCGTCAGATTTGTGAAGTTTACGGTGATAATGCTACGAGTGACAGTAAAGTTCGAAAATTGGTAAGAATGTTCAAGGATGGGCGAGTTAATGTGCATGATGAGCCATGTCCTGGCCGACCTTCTCTGATTTCTGAAGATTTGATTTGTGATGTAGATAACAAAATTCGAGAGGACCGATGATTCACGATTTCAACGTTATCAATTGAATTTCCACAGATTTCAAGATCAGTTTTGTATACCATTGTTTCGGAGAAACTGAATTATCGAAAATTGTTTTCTCGGTGCGTTCCAAGACTGCTTTCTGACGATCACAAAACAAAAAGATTAAACAGTGCTTTATCGTTTTGACTCGCTACAATCATCCACACAATCCAGACCTTGCACCCAGTGATTTTCACTTGTTTCGATACTTAAAGGAGTTCCTTGGTGGTCAACATTTCAACGACGAAGAAGTGAAAACTGCAGTCGTGGATTGAGCTTCTTGACAGGCGGCAGATTTCTTTGAAGTCGGAATTCAAAAAATTGTTGAGCAGTATGACAAATGTTTAAACAAAATGGAAATTATGTAGAAAAGTAGATAAAAGTATGTAGAATATGGAAAAAAATATATTTTAATGATATTTACAGTATTTTTCTTCTTATTAAAGAACGGACCTTATTTAAAAAATAGCCTTCGTAATTAGACAGCTTTGGATAACTGTTACTTGTTTTCGGCCATTAAAAAGATGCCACTTCTCATCAAATAAAATCAATTATGCACTGTTAGCTTGACCTTAACAGCAGTTACCAAACTCCTCCAGCAATGTGGCGGTTAATGAAGCATTAAAGGAACTGCGTGGAATGTAATGGGGTTTACATTGAAGACTGGTATACTTTTTCTTGTTACAGTAAATAATTTTTATTTGTTTAACTCTTGAGTTAATAATTTGGTGTATAACAACATCCTTTTCTGCAAATAATAAATTAATTATGCCTGCCCATTGATTGAGTCCAGAAAAGTTTCATGTAAATTGAAATTGTGTAAATCAAGATTAATATTTACATGAGAAATTATTTATTTTAGTAATGAGTTTTTAATAAAATAATTTTTCTATATGAATATATTTAAAATATTTTATTTAATTTTTTTAGGGGAATAGTACTCTCTCCATGCGTGAGAAAGCTCTTTTGAAGCATCACATTAATAAACAGCATAATAGTAACTTTAAAGCCGGATATGTTCCAATCTATGAACCTTATTTGCATAAAACTGGTCTCAGAGGAAGAAAGGGAATGCTATTTTATGCTCTAGTTATTTTATTGTTTATCATAGCACTTGCTAATCTTGCTGTAAGTATTATATTTATTATTTTATAAGCATCCAAAATATATCGACTGTTGTGTATTTAAAACAATGTAAAGTTGATTGAAGGTAAAGTGACACCTAAACCATCTCGTGGTGGTTAAGGTGTTGGCTTTCCACTCAACAGGACGCAGAATCTTACAGGATCATTTGGTTTACTTGCCCAGTGATTCCTGTAACCTTGCCCAGTTTTATGATCATTATTTTCATTAATCATTTAATATAATAATGAGCTTTTTATTAAAAAAATATAAAAAATAAAAAATTCTTACAATGTGGAAACTGAATACTTGTTCTGTATTAAGGCAGCAGCAGATTTGCAAAACTATTTATTAATTTAACAATAATACAAGTTGTAACAATTCAATTTAGAATCAAATGCTTGTTTCAAACAAACGTTTGGTTACTTTAATGTAAAAATAAGCAAATATACAACAGGGTAGACAGAATAAACAAATATTTTATTGACGTTTAGTTAGAATGTTGAATAGAAAACTAAATTTGGATTTGTGAAAATATTTTTTCTGACAATCCACTTATACACACCGGGGTAAAACCACTGAATCTTCTTGAAACCTTTTAACCGGTGCGGTATGCTCAAAGTTTTTAAGTGAACATTTTTGGCTCTCTCACTGGGTCCTTTCTCAAGCTATATTCTCTTTGTCGACCGTTACATTACGTTTCAAGACATCACCTTGATAAGAGATACGATCCAATTGAGAATAACTAATTATTTTACGTGGGCTCTATACGTGGCAAACGATAGTCACGTGATCATTTTTTAAATAAATTTTAAAAGTTGGTTGGCACGTGATTTTGATAGATTCAGAATTCGATAATTCGAATTTTTATCCGGAAAGTGGATAATATTCGTCATAACGGTAGACAAAGAGAATATAGCTTGAGAAAGGACCCAGTGAGGGAACCGAAAACGTTCACTTAAAAACTTTGAGCATACCGCACTGGTTAAAAGGTTTCAAGAAGATTCAGTTATTTTTTCTAACTCAAAGCTGATTATTGCATAGAGAAATCTTATATTCTTTTCATTGAATTTTGAATATTTATTGTATGTTTTTTAATAGTTTTATGCCAAATTCTTTTGTTAAGTGTTTCATATAATGATGCAGAAGTTTCTAATTTTATTTTTGATGATTATTAAGGTTACTGTGTTGCTGTTGAGTGTTCTAAGAATAGGATACGGGATGGAAAGTATGGAGTTTATTCGACCGGGATTGCTGCTTCGTTTTCTTCATCATGCAGATATGGGAAGAGTTTTATCAAGTTCCGGTATAATTGGTGGTTTTGCTGAGAAAGATCTTCCAATTATTGGTGATTCTCAACCAGTAAGTTTTTGTTGAAATATTTGTTAAATTCACTTAAATTTTAAATATACTTTTATTGAGCAAATGATTAATGTCATTTTTTAATTCTGTTAATTTCATATTTTCACATTTAAGAGACAAATACATTGACTGATAATTAATTCTTGCCCATATCATCTGTAATAAAGTTTGAATTGACATTAACCTTTCCATAATATTATGTCAAGCATAAAATAAGTCCCAAATCTCTTCTTGCAAGAAGCAGTAAAGGATAGTTAGGAATATTAGAAGAAAGAGATTGGAATGATTTAATCATTTGAAGAGAGCTAAGGGATCTCTGATAAAAATATTATTGAGAATAACATAACTGAGACTAGACTTCAGGAGAAATGCATAGTAGACTGATGGGAGAATAAAGGATGAATATAACAGCAAATATTTGAAGAATATGGTTCTGGTGGCTAAATGAAGCATTAACTTGGCTATGGTGTTGACATGATAATGACAATATAAATCATCTTTGTGAATATGGTCTAATGAAATGATTAGATATAGTTTAAATTTGACATTTGAACAATAAATTAACAGAAATCTAGCAGTAAAATTTTGATTTGATCCTGATTTCTAGGAAAAATACATTAAACTTAAAATAATGCATTAAAAAGCATGAAAAAACTTTTATGAATCAAATAATAACAATGATTGAACATAGAGCAAATTTAATAATAAAGTTTGTAATGTGTAGGCAATAATTAATGAAATTGTTTTATTATAATATAAATCAGGACTAAATCAATACACAAGAATAAATAAAAGAAATAATAATTAATTATTATTAATACCCTATTCCCAAAGTGATATTCCTTATAAATAGTCTATACTGTGTTCTACAAACTTTTCCTCTCAAAATTGTGTTTTCTGCCTTGTACATTGTCTGTAGACTATACAGTGAGACCAGTTATTAGTAATGACATAACTCAACTTTACTGGCAATCGGAAATCTGCAATGTACCTCTTCTCATTAGCATGTGATAAATTATTGGAATCATGTTTCCAATTGGTGGGATTTTTGATAAAATAGAAACAAGGAATTGTGAGAAATCTTTACTGTCTGTGGGAGATTTGTATTTTACAGTCAGTTGAAGAATATTTATTACTAGGTAAATACATTTGCTGTTTTATAGTGAGGTCTGAAATACCGAAATAAAGTTACTAAAGTTCTATTGTTTGTGAACATGAAGAGATGAATGATGAGTATCCTGATGATGGAGAAGTGTTATCGATAGACTCATCACAATTCTATGAAAATGGTGATGAATTCAATGGCTGGAATTTTGATTGTTATGGAATTTAACATACAATGATTTGAAATAAAACAGTTATTGTATCATTAAAAAATTGCCAGGACGAATTCACATTAAGAAAAAATATATACTTCTTTCTTGACTATACATACAAATGAGTCAGACTCTTTCTGTCCTTTCACATGCTTTGTAGAGGAAGTAACAAATCTACGTAATTAATGTAATAATTAATTTTATAATTGTGTTAGCCACCGTTAGAGGGTTTTTTAACTTATTTACATTGGACGGCAAACATGTAGCCTCAAATAAAAGGTCTGTTTCGCCGTGGATTTGTTATTGCCTCTACAAAGCGCATGAAAGGACAGAAGGAGTCGGACTCATTTGTATGTATAGTCCAGAAAAAAATATATAATTTTTCTTAAAGTTATTGTATCAGTTAAATTTTTTTTGTATTGTTGAATCCAAACAAAAACATCTGAGATGTAAAAAAATTTTGTCAAATAAAAAATTTATGACAATTTAGATGATGGTCAAAATTTTTTTGGCAGTTTTTCTTTGATAAAGATAAGCTTGGCACTTAAGGGTAAAAATGTAAGGTAAATGCAGGTAAAAATCTTGTGAGTACTGCTTCCAAATGCCGTACTTATCTTTACCAAAGAAAAACTACTAAGAAAACTTTTGACCATCATCTAAATTGTAAATTTTTACTTGGCAAAACTTTCTACATCTCAGATGTTTTTGTTTGGATGTCAATTGTTTTTGTTTGATAATTGTATTATTATGTCAAGACATAAGATTGGTTAGTGCTTGGCAACTGCCGAATGAACGTGTTCCTGACCAGCACACCACTGACCAAATGCGCTGCCAATCAAATGCTTTCAATATTCATTTCAGTCAGTGTCGACTGAACGTGTTTCTGACCAATGCACTGCCAATCAAATGCACCATTGACCAATGATTTCAATACGCCGTTTAGAAAAATCATCATAAAAAGTTTTAATTGGCATAAATACGAGCTTTTGTAATTCTGAGTAACATTTTGAATAAAATTCATTTGTTTCTATGCAATTTTATTCTTATAAGCATAAAATTAAGCTGTAAAACTGAATTAGCTCTATGGGGAAACCCCTGTAAACTTTGACTTATTGATCTGGAAGTTTGGTTAGCACCTCACTGATAACAAGAAAGGCTTAAGTTTAAAATTTTATCTTTCTAGTCCCAGTAGTTTTTCTCTATGAGTGTCTGCAGTGCCAGATGAAGAAAAAGAAGAAAATACAGCTTTTTTTGGCAATTTTTGCACTTTTCAATTGCTTATATTCGGTAACTGCTTTATAGAAAATCTTGAAATTTTGCACATTACGTAAGTAAACAATTGTCTTTCGAATGAGTTATTTGGAATTATTTCAGGTGTTTTGAGAAACTGATCCCTGAAAATTGGCAATTCTGATGCCTGTATATATAATCAATCAATGACTTTTACTTGGTGGGGGTCACTGCCGTGACTTCTGATCTCATCCAAATTATTTTTGATTTCCAATGTGATAACTATTAAACTTTTAAATATTTCTAATTTGTTAACAAGTCTAATTTAAAAAATTTTAAACTTGGCAAAATTCATTAAGAAGTTATCCTAAAACAGACTTTCTTGGCACCTTCTTCACACTACAGGAATATTTTACTAATTTCTTCATCCTTTTCTTGTAGACTGCTATGATCTAATAACATAATTTGTTCCTGTCATTTACCAACCTTAATTTTAGTTTTGATCTTCATTATGTAGCCGCAAGGGTGATATTTCCCACATTAACCCTGCTTCCTCCCACTCAAATTTAAAACTAAACAATATAAAAAAAAAAAAGGTTGTCACAAGCAGTTGACCATTGAATGAAAAAATTCTCAAAATATTAGGCTATGTGAGCAAGGCAAAGTAGAATATAATTCAATACTTGTTCTTGTTCAGCTGTCTCTTTCTTCCCTGATCATTGTCATGTATAAATGATCAATGGTTTGTGTATGGCTTACATATAACATGCAAGGAGCTGTCATACTGATAGGATAGCTCCTTGCACATTAATGTGTTGCTAGTAATTGTGGGCTATTGTGTTTTCACTGTAGTCTCTGCTTATGCTAAGTATATGCAAGCCATCAGCCATGTGGGTGACCCATACTCAGGAATTTCTGGCTACATCCTTAACTATATTGCCAAATATTTCTCATTAATTTCAAGTAAATTTCATACTTTAAATGTAAAAGAATTGAAAATGCAGCCAAAGTGGTAAATGAGATACATTCTATAAGTTAAAATCATAAAGTGCTTCTGGATTTTGCATTGTTCTTGAGTAGAGTAGGACATAATCTCATTATTAATTAATTTTATTTTTAGTACTAATAACATTTGTTAAATTATCAGGTAATACTTCATGCTACCAGTAAAGGTTTTACATATTCTGATGGAAAAAATACTGGTCCTAGTATGGAAGTTGGTCCAGACTGGACTTTGATATCTGATGTAGAAGAATTTAGAGTGAGGAGTCCATCAACTGGACAAACCATCTTTTCTACTAAATATCAAGATTTTAAATTACCTGCAGGTATTCCCAACTTATATGTTAAAGAAGCCCATGTTTCCAGAGTAAGTAGAATTTAGTTTAATATTATACAACAATAAATTATTTATATAGAAAATTTAAAATAATATATCATTTATAATTAAATCAAAAGAAAATAAACCCTATGATGATAGTAATGGGAGTATAAATTCTATAGAATTAGTTTTTTCATATACAGTAGAGTGTCATTTATTCGAACACCGGTTATCCGAACGCTTTCCATTCGGACTGTGTGTGTGAACTCCGCAAACACGTGGTCTGCGGGTTTGAAAGAAAGGGAATAACACCCCAAAAAAAAAATTGGAAATGAATAGTCGGTGGAAACGTGTAAGAACAAACAAAGGTTTATTGGAGACAAAAAAAAAAACACGATTAATTGTCGATACACGACGCAGTCCCGAAATCCGATCGCGTTACAATCTTAATACTATCCGATTATCACCCTCATAAGTTTCCTTCTCTCTACGCGAGGCCCTATTTTACCCGACAATTATTACGACTAAATATATAAATTTTCACTTGTAATACAAAAATCGTTGACGACGGTGATATTACAGTTGGTCCTCCTCGTTGTTAGATGGTAATCCCTTTTTCATTTTGTATAATTCCCTCGATGGAAGTCGATTCCCCTTCAGTGCCGTAATTCACCTATCCTGCGCTCATCCTCTTTCCTCCGCTTTCTTCCTCTAACGGCTCGCTGTCTTCCGGGGTTCCAACCAACAAATAAATCCTCACGAGGCAGTCCCAGGACAAAGAAGAAAAAGAAAATCCTTTCTACATGGGTCGCACGTGTTTTTATAACTTCCCGTTTGCCGACGTCACTCCGCCCCACGTGACTCCACGACGGGCCAATCACCACAACGAAAGTCCAGCCAGCAGGTAGATGGTGGTAACACAGAAGGAAACGAAAATGACCTGTACAGAAACATACACGCGACACGACATAAATGAAAAACAAAAATATAAGATAAAACAAACGAACAAAAAAATATATATACATATATATATATAATAGCTGCAAAGCGCTACAGTGTCATGCTGAATCAAACTTTTTTGATACTAGATTAACTTCTAAAGTATAATTTTTATGTTTTTATATTTTTCAATATATTTATTTTGTTTGTACAAAATAAAGAAATAATTTTTAACGATACAATAGCCTCGATTATTATTATAAAAATTTTCGTTAGGCTTAAAATCGATGAAAATTCAACACGAAGCGACACGCAACGGAGAAAAATTTCAACATCGGACAGGTTAATATATTTTTTCGTACATAATCAGTTATCCGAACAACCCCAGTCCCCAATTGATTTGGATAAACGACTCTCTACTGTAATTCTTTTGAAAACATAGAAAATTTGTAAAAAGAATTACACAAGAAAACAGATGCTGGGAAATTTTCTTGAAAACTATAGTTATTGTTTGAAACATTAACAAACTTACCTCTCAAAAGACATATCTATACTTTTTTTGCTTTCTTGGAGACCAGATATCTTCTGTAATTCGTAGTACTTTCAGGCTTTTCATCTTATCATCAGGGATGTAAAAAGATGATAATGGAACAGATGTTGAAAAAAGCAGAAAAATATAGACATTTATTGAAGCTGTAGATTTAGAAATATGAGGAAAATCATTTAATGCAATTACATTTACTTTTCCCATCAAGTATCAAAATACCAGTATTAATAATAGGAGACTAAATATTTGGATAATTTACAATATACAGTGTGTCATGTATTTATCTACAGAAACAAAACAGTATTCATTTCAACTTTTTGTATTTATTGAATACAAAAAGTTGAATAGCTACAGATAAATTAAGAGTTCTGAATGAATTTGAACAAAGTCTGAGTTTATATTTTATTGTGATATACATCTAGATCTAGATATATATCATATTGCTCGTTTTGTAATTTAGCATCTAATACTAAGCTAATATATAATTTTAACTTCTGGCCAAAACTTTAGAGAGATTCAATTTAAGCTATAACCAATGAAAGTACAAATTGAGGTGAAATTACAAATTTGTTATTTTTTCGTCTGATGGTTATTTTTAAGTTTAATTATTTACAGACAAATTCGCCCAAGTAGGGATCACCATCCATTAGTTTGTGTTCCAGACGATACGTTTCGGCGACCGACCTTTCTTTTTAGGCTACGAGCCGTCGAAAAAAGCTAAAAAGTATTTTTTAAAACACAAAAAAGTTTTCAATTAAAAATAAAATATTTTCTAAAATCGGAACTGGTGATGTACGACTGTCCTTGTTTCTCCATCTTGCCTTTTCGGGGTGTTTCGTCCTTTTATCCACAAAGAGGAGAGCGCTGGAAATGCAGATTAAAAAGGTCCCCCTGGTGACAATATTTCACATTTATAAATTTGTTATTTTTTTGTCCAATGGTTATTTTTAAGTTTAATTATTTACAGACAAATTCGCCCAAGTCCGCATCAAGTGAAATTACAAATTTTGGGATATTATTTTCATAAAGATGGTATACATGGTGTGTGTATAAAAGTTTGGTGATTGTTAGGATATCTTGAATGCAACACATGCAAGAAGTTTGAGCATGTGTGCAAACATCAAGGAATGTGTCTGAAATGCCTCCTAGTGTGGAATATGAGTGGGTGCATGTGGGCTTCTGTCAGTCATTTGAGCAGTCTGAGAGTGAGAGGTGGTTTCAAAGAGCAATGGAACAATGGCACAACATGGAAGTTCCGAAGTGTTTGAAGTACATCCAGCATGGACTGCCAGAGTTCTCCAAGACTGGAAATTGAGTTTTGTTACACAACAATGTGCTAGTGCACTGTGTGATCTTTGTGAGAAGTCACAACAAACTGCATCAGATACTGACTCAGTGTGGTGTGACTGTACCTATTGTATTTCCCCAATCTTGCACCTGCAGACTTGTTTTGTTGAGCAGAGATGTCAGCAAAATGTGAGGGATTACGTTTTGCTGACATCTCTGCAGTTCGGGCTTGTGTGACAGCAGTTCTCAAGGCAGTTCACAAACAAGACTTCCAACTGTTTCCAGAAGCTTTATAATGTTGTTAAAAGTGTGTTGTGTCTCATAGAGTACTTTGAAGCCCAATAAAAATAATTGCTATGTATCTTCTGTCTTATTGTGTTTATTTTAATATTTACTGAATTTTTTTGACACACCATGCATAAATAATAATTTACACTTCTCCAGTAGTGCAATTGAATAGTACCTGATATTTAAGCTGTATTTTATTGCTATAAATAATTCTGCCATTTATATTTTGATATTTATTTATTATACCGATCCTAAGATCCAGTATCACTCTTCTGGATCCATATTATATCAGTAATTCAGTCTAAAATAATGGAATAAAAAAGAATCTGATAAACTTTGGTATATTTTTAAAGCATAATTTGTAAATAACATGTTTATTTCACTTAACAAGATTTATTGATTATAGAATTTCAATATTTTTAAAAATATCTTGAATTTGATCATTTTCATCATGAACATTTAGATTTTTATGAATTAAAATGAAACTGATGATGATTCACAAGAAAATTAATGACAAACTCATAAAACAGATGAGAATACTTGTATTAAACTGATAAATTTTTACGTGGTACAATCCAAAAGTTCGAGGAATGCAGTAATCTATGACAACAAAAGCATGTATTTGAAGTTACAGCGTATGAAATGGATTCTACCAAACCACCTCTACGTGTTCAGGTTAATTTCACCCATGTCATGTGATTAAACCGCGAGTGCTGCTGTTTTTTTACCGGAGATAGTTTCCTTTGTTCTGCGACGTAATCAAAGTGGAGTTTCAAGAACAACCTCCAACATTTCGACTTCACCGTGACCTTTCACCGTAGAATCACCGTACACCTTTCTTAGCAATTTTAAAATCTCCGTAGGTGTTTTACCTAAAAGCTGACAAAATTTAATGTTGGAGGTTGTTCTTGAAACTCCACTTTGATTACGTTGCGGAACAAAGGAAACTATCTCCGGTAAAAAACAGCAGCGCTCGCGGTTTAATCACATGACATGGGTGAAATTAACCTGAACACGTAGAGGTGGTTTGGTAGAATCCATTTCATACGCTGTAACTTCAAATACATGCTTTTGTTGTCATAGATTACTGCATTCCCCAAACTTTTGGATCGTACCACGTATAGTCTGTGATACAAATATTAGTAGTAAAATAGTATTGAAAAGGGAGCATTAATATTTTTTAGTAATAGTAGAATGTAAGAGTAAATATATGATTATGCCAATTTGTAATTTTAGATTACAAGTGGAACAAATCAGTCTTTGGAAGTTTCCTCTCCATATCAAGTCATGCTAAAGGGAAATGAAGGATTAACAGTGGAAGGCAAAGAGATTATATGGGTAGCTGGTCAAGATTTACATTTTAAAAGTGTGGTGAGTTTAATTTAATAAATTGTAAGCACTTTATTGTACATTTAATTTATGTAGAATGATATCCAAATATTTGGTTATAACCAGAATTGGTAAACAAATATAATATACAATTGACTATTATCTTGTTTAATACTGTACAAGAACTCACATCAAATGCTCAAAGGGTCTTTTGTTCTTTGTCAGATATATTTCAACACTCCTTTGCATGCTTTCAGTAGTATATCTTGGCATTATAATGTCAATTTGCTTGATTTCATTTTTGATGTTTTCTTTCAATAAGTCAAACATACAAGGATTTTTACAGTATATTAATTTCTGCAAAAATTTCATAAAAAGAAATCAAGAGGTATTAAGTTAGTGTGATTACGATAATCTCAGACCTTTTAAGATCATCCTATTGACAAACAAACTCTTGTTTAACACAACGGATTCTGTGGATGTGTGCATATTGCACTATTTTGCTGAAAGTAATTGCAAGTTGGATTGACTTCATCTGTTTCACAAACTCTGAGAAATGCCATGGAATTGATAATTTGATCAAGAGCTGTGAGTAGGCACAATATGCTAAACTCCCATCTTCACTAATTAATTGATGCCTGTCAATATTTTAAAAATTTTTATTAATCTAAAAATAGTTTTATAATAATTAATGCTGTTGTTCTAAAACCACGTATTTGCATTCTATCCTGTATTAATCATTCTGTATAGAACTTAAACTGTAGTTCACATCTGAAAAATTTATTGCTATCTCTTTCAATTAAGACAGTTATTTACCTGAATATTTTATTAAATATTAGATATGTTTAAGTAAATAAAGTATATTGAGACAAATTTTCACATAAGTTTATTATATCCATGTACTAGCAACATATTATTATATAATTTTTATATATTATTTTCTTATATTATTAGCAATGTTATGATAGAGACTTTAATTTAACATAAAATAACTGGTAATACATCTGCACAGTAAAAACAAATTGAAAGTTCAAATACTGTTCTCTGTTGAGTTTTTTTTTAGAATCGGCTACTATCTATTTTTCATACCCCTTGCACCATCTCCCCCCTTTCAAAAATATATTTATATATGAATTAAGGCTTTTATGTCCAACAGATGGCGCTAACTTCCGACGACGTAAGTTTGCTTTTCTGTCAGGCATTATGCTTTTCTGTGAGAATGGACTGAAGCAGATCATTTTCTATCTATCTATATAAATAATATATAACGTTCGTTTGTTCTTTTCTATGTTGTTTATATTAGTTTTAGTTTACGTTGTTTAGCATCGCGCGTGAGTTCTTTTGTATTTTATTTAAATTTGAAATTGGTTATTCGGAACAGTATTCGAATGTTGTTAGCCTGACGATGGCCATGGAATGGGCCGAAAACGTTTGTTTATGATTAAAGTTAAAGGTTCTCAGCATCAAGGTGTTGTTGTCTTACAGTGTAATAGAGTCTGAGTGAGGTTAGGAGAATAACTATTAATTATTCCTATTTTATTAAAATTATTACTTAATATAAATATTAATATAAATAAAATATAACGTTCGTTTGTTCCTACCGATTCCTTTGAAATTTTGACACAACGTTGCATTCGAATACGCACGTGTTTTTATATAATATACATGTCGAAATTCCCCCAGTGGGGGGAGATGGACGGGATTAAGGCTTACCGTGAAGAACTCGGCTTCTATTATACTATTTTACATGTGTTTTTTGCGTTTTTAATTGCGTTTTAAATAGGTTACGTCAACAGAATATACACTAAAAAGGGATTTTTCGATATTTCCCAGCGGGAAAAGTGACGGGATTAAGGCTTACTGTGAAGAACTCGGCTTTTATTATACTATTTTAGATGCGTTTTTGATTGCGTTTTAATAGGGTACGTCAAGAGAATATAAGACAGTTATTTACCTGAATATTTTATTAAATATTAGATATGTTTAAGTAAATAAAGTATATTGAGACAAATTTTCACATAAGTTTATTATATCCATGTACTAGCAACATATTATTATATAATTTTTATATATTATTTTCTTATATTATTAGCAATGTTATGATAGAGACTTTAATTTAACATAAAATAACTGGTAATACATCTGCACAGTAAAAACAAATTGAAAGTTCAAATACTGTTCTCTGTTGAGTTTTTTTTTAGAATTTTCTAAACTATTTAATTAAAATTCAAAATTAATTTCTAATTTTAATGTTAACATAAGAGAGTGGCTTAATCTCTCATCTTTATGCCAAATTTTGTTCAAATTAATACACTAACACCAGAAATTCAGCAAAATGTGCACTTCAATAGACAAACTAATGTTTTCAACTGTAATAGAAATAGAAAGGATAAATAAACACTGGAGAGAGTTAAAATAAGAAGTACATAAATCAACTACAGTGCCTGTGACCATTGTGCTTCTTCTCCAAGGAAATCAGAGGACTTCGCAAACGTTTTCGAACCTAGTCTGGTTTTTCTTCAGGCATAATGGAATTTTGTATTCTAAATTTAAATTTCCCGTCGAAGTTGACCGTTGTTTTAGAAAAAAAAATTTGTTCTGGAACACTGCTATGTTGTCCTGCGATCCACCGCAGTACAAGATGGCAGCTTTTAAGGCATTAATCAAAAGGGCACATACGCATTCCTCCTCACAGACAGTCTTCAACTCTAAAATGCGACGCATAAAGAGAATAGCTAAACAACACAGCTATCACAACATTGCACGCAAAATGACAAAACAAGGTACTACAACATATATCCACACACACCTCTCCTTCCAATGATTCCCCTGTTAACTATGTACCGATCACGTACAACCCAGCACTTAAGTCCATATACTACCAGATAGCGAAGAAGAAGAATCTCTGCTTAGCATTTAGGAGGTGCACCACTATTTTCGAGTGGCTTAGGAACGGAAAAGATGCTCCTGATAGAAACAGACTTCCGGGGTATACTCTGTACCTATCATCAACCACAGAGACAACAGCGAAGCCATCTACATCGGATCTACTAAACGCAACTTAGAAACGAGGATTAATGAACACAAAGCGGACACCATACATCATAGAAAAAACACCGCCCTAGCGGTCTATTCATCCAACCCAGAGATAGAGCCTCTATTCCCCCGAGCCAGAGTTATTCACTCCATGTTCCGCCAAGAACACCTCAAATGGATCGAGGCTATATACATATTCCTCAACACCCACAGCAATATGCACTGTATTAATTTTAAAGATGAAATCACATTATCAACAGCATGGGAGGCCTTCCTCAATAAATCTCTAAAGTAGCACTATACTCTCATCGCTCAGGTCCAATATGATTACATCCGTTACACGTGACAACATTCCAGAACAAATTTTTTTTCTAAAACAATGGTCAACTTTGACGGGAAATTTAAATTTAGAATACAGAATTCCGTTACGCCTGAAGAAGAACCAGACTAGGTTCGAAAACATTTGCAAAGTCCTCTGATTTCCTTGGAGAAGAAGCACACTGGTCACAGGCACTGTAGTTGTTTTATGTTTTCAACTGTTTTAAACAGTCATCATTAGGTTTAACCTAATAAATTTGGACAGTGATTGCAATTAGAATTAAATTTTTTAAACAAAAAGAACAATGATATGATTAGTTGCAATGTCACACACGGTACCGGCCCGAGGCAAGTCTTAGGATGGAGCGTGATCCTATTATGGCACCCCCTTGGTTGCCCCTGATTTATATCAGTGATGCATGCAAGCAAGTAACTTTGAAGATTTGGACATCTTAATTAAGTATCTGTCTAATTTGTCGATAGAAAACATCCATACTCGTTGGCACTGCACTCCTCACAGTACCTATAGGAACAGTTCATATAGAATGAAAAAAAATATATGTAGGATTAAGGTACATTTCTTTATCACAAATATTACTTTTATAATGAGATCACTCATTGGTATTATTTTAGTAACTAGTAAATGAAAATTCAGTCAATATTTATTGACAAGATCAATAAGCATTATCAACTTTGATACTGGTACTTATTTATTATGTTCACTAATTAATGTAACAATACTTATAAAATTCTTAACTATTCAGGCTACAGGCTCCTAATAATAACAACAATAATAAACTACTTAAATCACTGGAGAAAAAGTTTTAATTAAATCGCTGCTTACGCACTTTTGCATTTGCAAATTTTTTTATGATCTTCTCATACGATAATGTCTGAGCTATATCATTTTCAAGGACAGCAAGGCTAAATTAGAAAGCTTGTCTTCTGCAAGAGTTGACCTAAGGTACAGTACTTTATGATTCAATAAAGAAATTATAATTTAAAAAAAACTGTGTTTTCTATTTAATGCAAATCTTGCGTAAATTTTGGGACACTCTTTATAATACAAAGTAGGTACAGTACATCTCATAGGTATCTCTGTAAAGTATGAAAGAATATCTTAACGAATAAAAAAAATACTCACACATCAGCTGACAAGTGAAACTCACACAGAAAGCGCGGGAACGTGCTCGGCAGTGCTGGCGCTTCGAAATGGACTCGCCAACTAAAATGGCAGCGCCTGTGGCGGCAACACTGGTGATGTAACTGAGGCGGGGGTGGAACTCCACTCACGCACTTGACCTGCGCGCATCTCAACAGATAAGGCCATTCACATACTGGCCACACACTTGAAATCAAAATATCCAAAAGTGAAAAAAACTTTTTTCTTTAATTTTCTTTACCACTGAGGCACCCCCTAGGACTTAGCGCCTGGAGCAGCTGCTCTGTTTGCCCTATGGTAGGGCCGGCTCTGGTCACAAATGACAAAAAATTGAAAAAAAAGGAAAATTGATGTTCTGTACAATATATATATATATATATATATATATATATATATATACATATACAGTTGATTCTGTTTAATTGGGCCACCGGTTAATCAGGAAAGCCATTTAATTGGGCCAAATCTCAAAGAATAGAAATCAAACTAATAAACTAATACAGTGGAATCTCACTTAACGAGCATAATTTGTTCCAGAACCTTACTTGTAATGTGAAACACTCGTTAGGCAAAACACTTTTTCCCATATAAATTAATGTAAAATACGATAATGTGTTCCATGTCAAAAAAGTACTCAAGTATTTTATGTATAACATTTGTTCAAAGAAAAGTATAAAATATACATTGTTTAGGTGTGTGAATCATCATCATCTTTTCTTCTATCACGAAATGAACCAACCTGGAATGTGAATTCGATTTGCAGAAAACAAAAAAAAGTCACAGATAATATGTCTGATAAACACGCCAAACGATATGCCAAATTCTTGGGCTATGTAAAGGTTATAATTAAATATTATAAATTAATTAATTTGACTAGAGGTAGGCAGTTATGTGTGAACACAAGTTTGGAAAAATGTTTGATCACAAGCGACACAAAGATGTTAGTGGAATGAGTGCTATACACAGACTGATGGAGCATGTGCACAATCCAGGACTTTTTCTCTTCTTATCACTCATTATGCAAAACATTGCTCATTAGGCGAGTTAGTTTTTTACAATTTGTTTTGCACATTATTCAAGGTTCCACTGTACATGATTTAAATACTTAATTGGGACAACTTTTTGCTTAATTGGGACAGTAGAAGAAAAGGAATTTAGCAATTTTTGATATATTTTAGGGATCTTTCGAAAATATATCAGCAGTTAGGTTTAAACACTAATGTTGTTTAGGTCTAACAGTTAGCAGAGACAAACTGATTTTGTCTTTCGCTCAAGCAATTTGGCTTTTCCGGAGGGAAGTCAGCATAGCGGGACATATCACACCAGAAACTTGTCTGAGGCAGACCTGAATTTCAGCTACTGACCCTGCTTTGGATTGGATCATCGTTGGTTGGACAATCTCTTTAAAAGTGAAGGGACAAGGACACCAGACAATTTTACGAGTGTTTCTCAACCATTAAATATAACTTCATCAAAAACTGGAACCGTATATATAGAGTTCTCAAATCACACCTAAACTCAAATTTTCCAGCTAGTTTTTTACGTTTATTTGCTGGAAAATTTGAGTTTAGGTGTGATTTGTGACTATATGTTTCTCAACCAAGTTGGAAGAAAGCTAGAGTTCTTTTGGAAGGTGTTTTAGTGTCAATTTTATTTAAAATTCTTAAATCTTTGCCAAGATGCCAAGAAATGATTTTACACTTTCAAGTAAAATTGCTTTGCTGGATAAAATTAAAAACCAGCCATTGTAGACTTGTTGATATAACTGGTGTACCAAAATCTAGCATTGTGCATCTCCTACAACAAGAAAATCAACTGTGTGAGGAGTGGGCATTACAAAAGGAAATTCCAGAAACATCCAAAAGAAAGTGTGATGGAAAGGATCCAGAAATTGAAGAAGCATTAGATCGATGGTGTTCTATGGTTAGTGGATGAGACGTAAATGTCAGCAGTCCAATGTTGAAGACAAAGTCAGTAAAAAACTAAGCCACAATGATTTTAAAGCAACTGATGGTTGGTTGTCTCAATAGAAAGCAAAACAGAATATCAAATACAAAAAAGCACATGGCAAAAAGGGCAGTGCAGATAACGTAAGTGCTGAACAATGGCAAAAAACTAAAATTCTTACTTTTTTAGAGAAGTTTTGTTCAGATGATATTTACAATGCTGACGAAACCAGTCTCTATTATCGTGCTACGCTGTATGGCTCTTTGTGTCCTAAGCATATTGCGCTGTCAGGATATAAAAGAGCAATGGACCTCAGTACTGTGTTATGCTATTCAAATATGACAGGTACCGACAAATTAAAACTACTAATTGTAGGAAAAAGTGCTAAGCCTCAATGCTTTAAGGGGTTAAGGTGGGCAAACTGTCATGTTGATTGTAAGATGGCAGCTTCATTTAGATTGATCCGAATGTTGTTCTCCATTGTAAAGGCTGCTAGAGCAGTGATAGCTAGTCCCTTTCTTATGGAAAATGCATGATTCCTAAGTAGCAAGTTCAGGGAGAAGGTAGTTGTGTCAATATATTTTCATTTTTTGTCAAACATGTTATCTTTGGTAGGTATACAGGAGATATTTTTATCCAAATTCCATAATTTGATTAATAAATAATTAGCTTAATTCTAATTTGAAAACAATCTAGCATTTAGAAATAATTACTAAGTAGAATAATGCCAGATGGTAATTAAATTTAAATTATTAAAAATGAAAAAATATAGGAGACATTGTCTGTTGAAATAGGAATCACCATTGAAATAGAATAAATGGTGATTCCTATGTCAACAGACTATGTCTTCAATAATTAATACTTTAATTTTTAATAATGATTACTAAGGTTAGGAGAGAAATTAATCATTAATTAGTAAATTGATAAAAATGAAATTATTGCTAATTTATATTATTGATAAATAGTATTATACGATTTTTTTATAATTTTGTTATTAGTTACTACTGTTCTGTTCTAAAACAGAAACATAAATAATTAAACTTTTTAGAATCAGAGCATTATACTGGATGGACGTCTTGGTGTGATGATCCCTGTAGACAAAATACCATTAGCTGCCGAACCGCAAGACAACTCTCCTCGCTGGTATAAAGTTTGTGTTTGTGTACCCAGTGGACGGATCTTTCGTGTTCCCGTTCGAGACCATGGATATGGTTGCCACGATGTACGTTTTCCAGAAAGTATCAATCCGTGTACGTAATATATGACTGTAAACATTAATATGTGATAGAGCAATATTGAAATTTATTTGTTCTAGAAATGTAGATAGATACTCGTATATATATATGTTTTATTGACATTTGTATGTAGTGGTTTTAAAATTATAAGACCTGGTTAAAGTTTCAATGCAAAATTAGTATATTCAGAGTAACAAGGAACAAATTTTGCATAAAGTTTTTATTCTATATGAAATAGTTGCATCAAATAAATTCATAAGTGGTATTTTCAGCTACAGAATGATTTTATATCATTGTTATTGATGAATATTTTAATATTTATGTTGATATTAAAATTATTTAGCATTTTAGATTGAATAATAAAAGAAAAAATAATGAGTCATTGAACAATAATTTAAAAAAGTAATTCAGTAACAAATTCTGTTACAAATTTTGACAACACAGTAGACCAGTGGTTTCAACCATTCACAACAGCTCAGTGTTGTAACAAGTTTTTAGAGGTGTTGTAAGATTTCCTCATACCAATTGATTTATAGTTTAATAAACTGTTGGATGTATTACTCAAATCTAAGTAAGCCAGTTATAGTGCCAGCTTCAAAAAATGTTGGAAAACTATTGTCACAGAATTTGCTTTATGACTGCTCATTGTACACTTTCTCGAGTGTACAATGAGTAAATTTTTTGTTATAACTGTATGAAATTCTGTCTGAGTTCTGCATCCTGTTCTGTCAGTGCATTCTGTTGAGTCAGTGTTATATTATATGGTTAAAACTATACTTCCAGGAATAAAATCTCAAACTAAGAATTATGAAGTGAAGAGCTTGAGGTCATCTTATATGCTAATGTATATGGTAATATGAAATTTGAAAATGTAGTATTGATGTATGTACAGTATACAAGATCTGATCAAAAAGCATCCAACCTGAGGTTGGGGGAGAAATGCATGCCTATCTATTTGGTTAAACAGTAGTCCCTTTCAAAATAGGCCCCTTCTGAGTTCACACACTTCTCTCAGCAATGCTTCCATTGTTGAAAGCATTTTTCAAAGTCATTTATTGGGAACTCCATCATATGCTCTGTTGCATTTGTCTTGATTCCCTCTACACCATGAAATCTTTTTTCTTTAAGTGGTGTCTTGAGTCTCAAAAAGAGCCAAAAGTCAGCCAGAACCATGTCTGGCCAGTAAGGAGGCTGCTGAACCAGTGCAATACTCTGTTCTGTGAGGAATGTCTGGATGAGATATGATTTGTGAGCCAGAGCATTGATGTTATGAACTAGTTGTCAGATTGTCAGAACTGTGGTCTCTTACACCTAACAGAATCTCATTGGAGACATAAAGGAGGATGCACACGTTGCAGCGCAGCAAGGAAAAGTGGCAGAATGACGTCACCTTTTCTCGCCACAGAAGTCGATTTTGTGCTGCTTTTCTCATGCCACAAAAGTTGGTTGAATTCTATCTTTTGTGACGACCGCCTCCAAGACGCATTTCTATCAGCCAATAACAGTTTATCTTGTAGTCACATGAGAGAATACAATCACGTGGTGTTTTAATGGCAGAAAGTTTGACGCTGTTAACCGAGATAACTAACATTAGAATAAAGAGGAAAGGATAATAAATTTAATACAAATTTTACACAAATAATCATATATAATTTAATTCAAAGAACAAAACAACTGAATCTTACTTGAAATAGTATTCTTTATCGAGGAATAAGCCAGTTCTTTCTCAATCCAAGAAAATATCTCTAATCCAAAGTCTTTGTTCAAATCTTTGACAAAATCTTTTAGCTAAATAAAGCAAGCCGTACAAAACAAAATTTGTAAATATGTAGATAGTGGCAGTGTTGGTATCGTTTGCCATCTCGAATACTAAATGCATGTGCTGAAATGTAAGCGGCTTGCCGCTTGTGTGGTTGTGCTGCCGCGCGGCGAAGATGCGTTTGCGACACCACCTTTCCTTGCCATTCTGCATGCATGCATCCTCCTTAAAACAGTCGAATAGTATTCTTTTGTCAGTTTTTCCACGAAGGGCATACTCATGATAAACTATGCCCTGGTGGTCAGAAAAAACGTTAACACAACCTTTACATTGCTGCTCGATTGCCGTGCTTCTTTGGTCATGGAGACCATGACATTTTCCGCTAAGATGATTGTATGTAAGCAACTAGTGCAGTTGTATTGACAGTGACTGCAGGGTAGGGTGGGCTTGTCAAAATTCACACATTTGCAGTAGTGTCCAAGGTGGTCATGTGACTAGTTTCCTCTACAGCTTGCTAATACTTGCAAAGTAAAAAATAAGGTGGATACTTTTTGATCAGATCTAGTATTTTAAAACAAACAAAACGGTAAAAGTTTAATTTTTTTCATGTGTCTATTTAGCAATGAATATATAGTCTGTGTAGATTTGATTTTCCTACAAAAATTGAATCTAGACATGGGAAATATTAAAGGGGAAGATTATTAAAAATATATCAGCTGCTATTTTGTTTATACATTTTTTAAAGGGAGATTTTTATAAAATATGAAGTTTTAAAATACATCAAATGAACATAATCATACTGATAATGTTTACAAGTGCTTCAAATATTGTAAATTATCCTTAAATTATTAAAATCTATAAACATGCAGAATTGTTTATTGTAATTAAGGCAGTCAATATTATGTTTGTTGGAAAAACATTTTCAGCTTTTTAGTAGATATCTTCAGCTTCATGTAATTTATAAAGAACAGAGTTATATACAGCATATTAATTTTATGAATAAATTATTTAAATTAAAACAAATCTCATTTAAATTCATCTCATGCTTATATTTGTTTTAAAGTATTTATTCTATATTTCCGAGAAATTTTGATTCTTTGCTGGAGGTTTCACTAAGTCTCCCAAGTCTAAATCTGAACACAGAAAAACAGAAAGATACATTTGAAATCTGAACTTTCAGAGACACCAGCCGTAAGTAACTACAATTTACAAGTTTGCAATTATACATAGATCAGCTCTAGAATTCATAAGGATGATCTAATGTTATAAGCTCTTCCAATCATATTCTGGTAAAGTTGTTCTATGTAAGATTTCAAACATACTTTATTCAAAGTCAAACGTGAACATATACTTTACACTTTGCTTACTTAATGTGATTATACAGTGTACTTCAAAAAAATGTTAACACTATGGAAGTAACATTTAATGCTAGATTTGTGGTGGCAGGATTTCCTGCATAGTTCTCTTATCATGCAAGAAGTCGCAATTGAATTGTGAAGTTCTCAAAATGTTATGTCTGCACTACCTACCTATTGAATGAACCCATAGTTAACATTTATCGACGAGTCTAGTGTTAGGCTCTCATACAATATCTCAATGTTGCATACCTTTGTTATCGCGAGCAATGTATTTGTCATTAGTGTCTAATATTTTAACGGATTCAAAGGGAAACGTTTAAACTTGCCAGATTTTAACAGGAATTGTTCTCTGGGAGAGAATGCTACAACTACATAAGTGACATTACTTTTAAATTAGAATAATGACAATAATAATAATAATCTGTGAGAGGGACGTTACGCATGTATTTTATAAAATGATCTACAAGTAAAAGCAAAATAACAGCTGGCATATTTTAAATGATTGATCCCATTTAATATAATTGTATTCAACAAATTATATAAGCCAACTAATTATAAAACTTTATAATTTGAGTGTATAAGATAACTAAGTGTATCTTTGTGTAGTTTATTTATGTAAAATGAATCCAAAAAACTGTCTTTTGGCATCGTAAACACTTGATTTAATTATCAAATTTTATGCAGCCACTTTCAATGATGTGTTACCATCTTCTTCAGGCAAATGAACAGGAAAATTAGAACATGATTTACAATTTAAATACTCTTTAATATATGACAACATTATGTATATTCATGTATGACAACATGCATCAAGTATTGTATTGCCAATACTAAAGAAAGGTGTAGAAAGATCTACACTTAATTATTTAAAAGAAAAAAATTACCATTTCCTTTTAACATGTTATACTCTTCTATGGTAAGCATTAAATGAAGAATTTAAATTCATATATTTGAATTTGTTTACAGTTTGATCATTAAATCTCACGTTTTTATCTTGTTCCATGGTTTTACATTTATATTATTGTTATTTTGTTACATTGAATTTTTAATAAAATTAATGTTAGTATGATATACGGTATTATTTGATTGTTTTTATTATATAATTACATACCTTAGTAAGTTGATACTTGATAACAAATTTTATCTTCTATTATTCTAACTTATTTTGACAAAACCAAACATTTAAATTACTCTCTTCTTGATTTTTTTTAATGGTAAAGTATGGTAGAATATGATATTTTATGGTATGATTATCAAATAAAAGTAGAACTTACAGGAAGTAGGGTAAGGATTTTGACAATGCTGCAAGTTGGATGGCCAAGGTGGATAAAGAGGATCCAAGATTGAATCCCGAGAGTGACTACCTAGGATTTTTTTATGGGCGATATCTCAGATGTCGGACACATTTTGGGCCAGGCCAAACCCAAGATTGGCATGATTAAAAGGCCAACTTAGTTCCCACAGGTTGGAAAGAGAGAGAAATAAATGATGCAACAAATTGGTGCAACAATGCCACAAGCCAGATTTGGAGATGCCACGTGTCTGGCTGACTCATGACATCTCCAAATCTGACTTTCAGCAAACTACAAAATACTTTGTATAGTGTTATTTTCTGAAGTTATTTCAGTTTTTAAAGTACTTATTTTGCGAATATTTTTTCTCTACTAAATACATATAGATGGGCGAATATTCGAGATCTCGAATTTCGAATATAGCATCAGTAAAAAAGAAAATTCGAATAGTATGAATATTTCCAATGTCGCACCCTCAAGTACTGTATAGACAGTCGTCTTCGGCGCGTTGAAAAAAAGTCTGTAACCTCGTTTGAAGGAATTAAGGCTATTATAGTGTGTTATATTACAGGGAAAAATCGTAAAAATCATGATAAGTCTCAAGATGGAGTGCCCATCAGTGATCGAGTGGATAAAACCACTGAATACTGGTAGTTGGTTGTGGGTTCAAGCCTCACCAACGGACTAGCTACGTGGAGTTTCTTCGCGTTCAACACACAAACAGGTGCCAGTTTCCCTTAAGCCCTGGTCACACTGGGATTTCCAGCCGCGCAAGCGACCGCAACTGCAACAAGCGCGAGTCGCGCGCGTCTTCTCGTGGTCACACATTGTTCGTTGACGTTGCAACTCGGAAACACGTGACCCCATAATAAACCAATAAAATTACAGTAGCTTGTTTTTGACTACTTCCGTGAGTTTACCGACATTTTACGTTCTACTTCATAGTATTTACGGAATTTTAGCCACTTTTCTTATTAAAATGATAAGCAGTTCCTTTTCTGGAATGAATAAAATAAAAATGGCAATTATTTTGGCGAGAATACACAAAAAGATAAAACCTTCGATAAAACGAAGAATTAAAATCCCACGGGTATTCGTGAGCCCGAATAAGCTCAATCAATCTCGATTCTGTAAAAGTATAAATCCTCTAACTAACCGCCATGAGGACGAACTATTTTCAATGTTGTCACCGTATGACGTGGCACAAAGGCGTTTGCTGATTGGATGCGCGTTTGCAATCGGCGCGAGTAGAACAAACTTTTTGTTTCTAGTTGCGGTTGCAATCGCGCCGGTTTTCGAGGGGGATTACTAGTTAACGAGAACAGCCGTCGCGGTTGCAGTAGCCCGCGCGCCTGGAAATCGCATACTGTGACCGGGGCTGCACATGTAACTGCAATGTCAGCGATCTGACCTCGTAAGTTGTCTTCAGAAGATTGCGGTATACAAACAAATTAATCGCAATAACTGGTTTCTCAATAATACAAGTACACTATTTAGTTTAATTTTTCACTATCAGATGGCTTTAAATGCGCCAGGTGATGGCTATTCCATGCATTACTCTACGACAGTGTTTCCCAAAGTGTGGTACGCGTACCCCCAGGGGTACGGGAAGAGTTTAGTGGGGGTATACTCTGCACCGTGCTTCGGCTGTTCCTGGTCAACAAGCAGTTTACTTTTTTCGATTACAAACATAGAAAAATAATAAAAAACTTCGTTACTTCTCAGCGGTTTCGCCGGGTGCTGTTATTCTGTGTATTCCTCCACCCTATGGCCAAGACAACGGTGTCACACAAAAACCTCCAGTATCTACACATTGAATTGTTACAATGTGCGCGTGCGTATTTTTAGCTTTTGTGCGATTTTTCTAACAGGAAAGGTTTGTTATGTGCTTTAGTATTAATAAAAAGCTAAAAATGCCGAATAAACCAATTTTTCTGTAGCTACAACTAACAATTCTTAGCAGAGACTTACTTTGACAGTGCTTCTAGAAAGACGAAAATGAGACCTAAGGTCCATATCGCTATATCTAGGAACAATATTTTCCACATAGTCTTCTATTTTGGCTTTTTCGATTTTTCAATTGCAGCAGCATATAGAAATGGAATATCCTCGTTATCTTTGGTTTTTGATTTAAAGTATATGCAATTTTTTGACGAGGGGTACTCAGCATTAAGAAAATTATATAAAGGGTACACAGATGTCAAAAGTTTGGGAAACACTGCTCTACGATATAGCTATTATATTTTCAATGAAATTAAATTCATTTTTTCGTAATGTATCATATGTAATTTTTAATATTGTATAAAATATAAAATTATTTAAATCAGAATTAATAGTTTTTCTGCTGATTTTTGTGAAACCGTGTTGTATTATTCTTCGAAGTATCAAACACAAATTCGTGTTAATAACAACCACTTGGCTTGTTTTCCACCTATTTGTGTTTGATACTTCGAAGAATAATACAACACGGTTTCACAAAAATCAACAATAGCCATTGTTATAGAAACGGCGAATACCACCAGATCAACTAAATAAAGGTGGAAAAAAGCCAAGTGGTTGTTATTAACACGAATTTGTGTTTGATACTTCGAAGAATAATACAACACGGTTTCACAAAAATCAACAATAGCCATTGTTATAGAAACGGCGAATACCACCAGATCAACTAAATAAAGGTGGAAAAAAGCCAAGTGGTTGTTATTAACACGAATTTGTGTTTGATACTTCGAAGTTTTTCTGCTGTCAAATAAATTTTTTTCTATCTGAGAGTTGGGTTTTAAGAAATAATGCAGTGATGCCAACTTCGTGGTTTTCTTCTACATTTAGGGGAGAAATAGATTAGGAAAAGTGTAAAGTCTGTTCATATTGGTTAGTGAAGCTTTTGCGACGACGAGGAGCTTCTAAAAGTCACATGACTCGTGTGTTCTCGCACCAGTTGCTTTTGCTCCAGTCCCACGCTGCCTGCACCCTAAAGTGAAAATTTTTGTTTCCATGGATTGTCAAAAAAGTATATATATATATATTTTTTGATATGCATTGCATCTTGTGCAAAACTATTTAGAGTATTTAGAGGGAACTTGTTTCAGTTTTAGGAGGAATTCTGTTAGTTTAGGGGCATTTCAAGTCTTTTAGGGGTTTTCACGACAGAAGTTTAGCAACACTGAGTCAACCAGGAAATATTTAAAAGTCACTACAAAGGTGAAAGAAAGTGAAATTTTTGCGTTACTATTTCCTTGTATAATCAAAACAGTAGTGTATAGAATGTTAAGTGATTTTTTGAGTCCACGTAAACTGACATCAAATCAAATGCAAGAAATACATAGGTCTAGATATATTGTGGATCCTTCTGTTAGAAGAATAGAGTATCTGTAATCGATTCTTGAAAAGAAAAGTGTGGTTTTTCCTTATGGAGACAGTAGATTATCTACCATTGGATCCATATAAAGAAGATTGTGGATCACACTTTTGGATGGAGGAGCCAGAATTCGTGCTTGTGAAAGTTATAGATCCTCTTTGTGGAAATCTAAAGGGTCTACAATCGTTTCTTTTAAAAAAAAGATTGTGGATTCTTCTTGTTAAAGTAAAACAAATATTATCAAAACGATAAGAACTTAAATGCATATTTATATCAATGGAAAGGATTTGTGTTAAATGTGATTAAATACAATATTCTTCAGGGCATTTTGTACTTCAAAAGTCACTTAACATTCTACACAGTACAAGCTAGTGTTTTGATTATACAAGGAAATAGTAGCCAAAATTTCACTTTCTTTCACCGTTGTAGTGACTTAAATATTTCCTGGTTGTTATACGGGAATGAAAGAAAACTGTTATGATGTTTTAACTTCCTTGATTAAACCGAAGAATAGTTATAGATAAAAATACAGCACTTATAATAACTCCAAATTATAAAATACAGACGTTTCATTTATTTTAACGGCTATATAATAATAAATATTTTTTTAAATTATTTTTTTGTAATTTTATTATCCTTCAGCATTATAATCCCTTCAAATTTAGACATATCAGAGACATTCTATCACATCTATGTTATCCTTCAGCACTTAAATCACGAGTTGTTACTTAGAAATTAAAATTTATTTAATAAAGTATTAAAGTGTGTACTATGCACTAAACTAAGCAAAGTAAATAGGAACTAAGCTGTTCACCGTAACGTAATAAAATAAGCAATTTTAAGGTATTAGAGTGTAGTCGACTACATGACTAATTACATAAATTAGCAACATAACTATGCACTAAACATATAATAGCGAACTCGTGACCCTATGTTTTATATCAGTGGGTGATGTAGACAAGTTGGCAACCGTGTGCTGAAACAGGGTTCACTCCTCATTCTGATTCTTATCCTCACCCTAAGTCAAACAAGTTAATTTTAAGTGTTATACGCATTGCGATTTCTTTAATACTACACTTTGAACCGTAGATTCATGTACCTATATTGTATTTCTTCAGTTTACAACATAGACATTCAAACATAACCTCTGTGTCCAGGGCAGGATCTGTTGAAGGGTGGATCGTTTGCAGAACTGCCTGAAATGGGCCGGAGTGGACAGTGATGATGAATTTTCAAATCTCTATATGTATCCTTTACTATTTTACAACACATAAAACTTTATGTTCTGTTCAGCCCTTGTTTCCCCTAATTGTAATTATCTATTAAAACAATTAATAAGCTGAATTTAAACATAAAAATACTAGAATATATTGCATTTTCGATTGAAATACAGTATTTTAAAATCAATTAAATTGCCAAAATATTACTAAAAACTACTTAAACATCAAATAAAACCATAAAATATGCCAACTTTTTAATAATTTTTATGTAATAAATTTCGTTAATGAGTACAGTAATTTAATTTAAAAAAAATAAATTTAAAAAAACTTAGACATAAAAATGTAATAAAATTATAGTTAACAGAGAAAATAGCTGAAATATTTTTAAAATATTTTTAAACATAAAAAAAAACAGATAAGAATTTAATTAATAAATTTAGAAAATACTTTCTTTAAGGAAATAAAATGTTTACTCGTAAGAAATTCGGTCTAAACGCACGAGTAATTCTTATTATAGATTAAACAAGAATTACTTCCTGCTTTTCTACTTGAATAAAAACTATTTTTATAAATAACCCGAAGCATAAAATAAATATTTTACAAAATTTAAAATAATAATAATTAATAATTTTAAATATTATAATTTATTAATTAAATTTATTTTTATTGTATTACAGATATTATTTTTTAAGTTTTTCTTATTTTTTTCTTGTGTTTTTTTTGGGGGGGAGACGTCCCGTAACATAAACTTGACTTTTATCAATGAGGAAAATGAACTTAGTTCGAAAAAAAAACTTTTCCATTCCCTCTTCTGATGTCTACAGGTTAACATTTGCAGAATTTCCTCATACTCAGACCTGCTCCAGTTCTGTAAAGTTGCAGTAAAATGAATAGAAAATGCAAATATTATTTAGAAGATTCTAATGAATTTACGTGGGATGAAGCTGAACTTGAAGCTTTCAAGAAAGTAATTAGTAAGTTAAAGTTTTTTTTTTAAAATAAATTATTTGTTTATACATGAAAATAACCCAATTTAAAGTGTATTGGGTTTTGTATTGTATTTGTAACTTAAATACAATTAAGTTTAATTAGAAGAAGAGGTATAAATTAGAATTAATTAAAAGTTTGTTTTTAGAAATAATTTTAATATTTGGAACTATTTAATAATTTTCAACGCTTTAAGATAAGGTGTAGGCTTTAAGACGTAAGTAGTAAACAGGGCATATGTATTATTGATTATAGGAAATCATAGAGAACGTGGGTAATATATATCATAGAATGTAGAAAACTATTGGATGTAGAGAACATTATAGAGCTTAGAACATAGATAAGTTAGATATTATAGAATATAAAATATCTTATAAAACCAGTGGCGTAGCGAACATAACTGGCTCCCGACACTTTATTGGCGTCCCTCTCCCCCCTCCAGAAACATATAGTTTGTCTTGGAGACCATTTGGGTGCCCCTCTGCGAGTGGCGCCCGGTGCATGATACACCCCCTTGCACCCCTCTCGCTATGCCACTGTATAAAACATAGAAGAGACATCACAGAACGTAGAAAAACAAAGAGAAAATATTTATATATATCATATAATGAAAAACTATTGGCAATAGAGCGTGGACTACGGACATAAGTAACTTAAGCTATTATACAAGAAGAATATGGAGTATCATAGAAAACAGAAAATATATGTCATAAAATGTAGAAGTATGAGGAATGTGTGGAGCTTATAAAATAAAAAGTAATCATAAAAAATAAAGTTGCAACCTGTAGACACGAGATATAATTACACTAGCTGTACTTAGAAAATACGAAGAAATTCAGGAGATATCTTTATAATCGTAAAGTTTCTATCATAGATTCTATACGTAAAAAGTGATACAGGATATCATTTTCTATATATAACTTTCACTGATATCAGTTGTAGTAGATAGAAATATCGGTACTAAAGTTCATTTGTTGGTAAAGAATTGATTATCGAAAATAATAAGTAGTTTTATCATTTGCAAAACTTATCACGCCTGACTTCTTATTAGTTCTATGTGGTAAATGTGAATTAAGTTGGTCTTCACGTTGGTGCAAACATTCATTAATTATAAGTTAGAATATAATATAAAAAATATTAACACGTGTAAATATATTTATAATATAATACACAAGGCCTGAAACGATACAGGACTAGACACAAGTGTGGGGTATCAACATCTCTCCAAAAGCTTATTGGAAAGAAGTGTAAAATAATTTTCGTACTGTTTTATTTTCAAATATTTCTGTAATATATTTTATTTTTCAAGCACACAAATATTTTTCTTGGTATTTATGTCTTAAAATAGAAAAATATATGTAAAAACTCGAACATAAACACAGTATTGCAAATTAGGCTACTTGGCATAGCATTAGCATCTGTATACTGTATAAGGATTCGTTTATTCTGTTTAACAAGAATGAAGAAGTCATTTATTATCGAAGTTAAAAGATGCAAAATGAGATTTATAATGCAAAATCCCCCAATAAAACAAAATTAAATATAATAATTTATTAAAATACAAAATATAATTTAAAATCTGGAGTAATTTAAAATGCTGGTAGTTGCCATGGTATCATTTTTATGCGTGATTTTATGGGATTTATATGTAAATTATTCAAGATTAATCCATAACTTACAATTTTTTAAGCGTTAATTTTAATTTTTAAGCAATTTTATTAATATTTTCATATAAATTATTACACAAAATTTCAGTCGAAAGAAAATTGAATCATTGCATGGACGACATATTCCTTCTAGGATTTCTTCGAGCCAGAAAATACAACAGAGATAAAGCGTTGAAATTATTAAAAAATTATTATTCTGCCAGAAGAAAATACACAAATTTTTTTACAAATCTTAATCCTTTAACGTTAGAAAATGCTCTGAATTTCAACTTTGTACAATTTTTACCAAATCCGGATCAAGATGGACGATTCATTGCAGTTGCAAGAATCAGTGAGTATCAATTTTTCTTTCTTAATTTATTAAAAAAAATAATTAAGTTTATTACAAAGATTTATTTAATTTTTAAAGAAAATAATCTATCTTTTAAGTATATTTTTCATTATTTATCTTCAGGCCACTGGCATACATCGATTAGTGCCATGGACGTGGCACGTTGCTTCTTTTTATTCTTTGATTTTCAGTTAAATTATCATCGTACCCAAGTTAATGGTATCGTTGTAATTATAAATACAAAAGATACAACATGGAAGCACGTCATACAGTTTACACCGAATTTCATCGTTTCATTATTGGATACTTTATATGTAAGTACTGTACATAAAATATTTTAAATTGAGTTTCAAGATTTAAAATGTTAAAATTCAATATTTTCTTTCAGGATTCCTATCAAATACGCTATAAAGAAATACATTTTGTCAACACGAATCGACTATTTCAAGCAATTATGACTATTGCATATCCTTTGCTGCCTTACAAACTCAGAAAAAGAGTAAGTTTTTATTGTATTTTTTTGTAAAATTCTAAATAATAATGTAAAAAATTATATAAGAAAAGAGGAGGAGGAGGAAAGGAGCGATAGAATAAGGGAACTCAACACTTGCTAAGAAAGAGTGTCTCACAGAATGACTATGGGAAATTAGTCCCTATTTTTGTGCAGTTGCTTTCTAAAAATTAACTATATTAAAGTTAAATAATAATCGCTATGGGGCCGCTGGATCGAATCTGGGAGGGAACACAGGAATTATTACTTGGTCTGTCCCGGTTGGATAGGAATTCCTCTCTCACCATCCGGCCGAACCCACGATAAGTATGTTTAAAATTAAGGCCCACCGAGTGACAGAGAGGAAGGAAAAAAATGTTCATTTTAATCAAATTAGTATTCAGGGACGGACAGAGAGAACACAAGTCACCTCTTAACCTTATTATAATTAGGCTGAAAGACATTAATGAGACTAAATATGCAGGGAGAGAGATACTTAACTTATTTGCGTTTCTGGGCATATTTGCGCATGTTACAGTTAGAGAAATTGATTTTTAAGGAACGATTAATCGAGTATTTTTAAAATGAATATCAATATATATGAGATTTTATTTATAGAAATCAATAAATAACTTTTATTCTATATATACTGCTCCTTCTATATAAATACAGCTGTATACAGAGAGTGACCTTCAGCGAGAGACATAACTCGGTCGCGCTATTTTTCGCCCACTAGTCTTATCACCAAACACTTGTAAGGTGTGGGTTCGACCCTCGCCAATTTGGAGTTTTCCGGGTTTTCTTCACGTCTGTAATACCTAAATAGGGGCCAGTTTCTCATAGAAACTGGCCCCCTAGTTTCTATGAGAAACTGGCCCCCTATTTAGGTAGATTAAAGTGTCTTCTACACTAAAATCCCAAATTATTATGGAGTTCAATTATAGGCGTATTCAGGAAAGGGCTAGACAGGGTATACACCACCCCTCTTAACCTTATTTTTTTCTTTTATAATTTAATTTTTTACTATTCGAAAAATTAAATTGAACTAGTTTAAATGTTTAGGGAAAGATACTTATCTCAAGCCTTAATATGTATAAATTTAAACTGAAATAATATAGATATAGTTAATTAACTAAAAAATAAATAGGGAAAAACGTTGAAAAATCAATTTAGTAATATAAATAATTGAGAATTAATTTCAATTATAATTATTTTTAATTTTAAGTAAAATGTGTTTAAAAAATGAATGAATAACATTCAAGCGATTGCGTAAAATCTCTATCAATTTAGTTTATCTAGATTAATTAGGACAGACAAACGAACAGATGAAGAAAATTAGCATTAAATTTCGACTTTCTTTTATTTTACAAAATGCAATAGATTTTGATATACATATATACAAGTATATATATATATATATATATATAGCCTATATGAACTAGCAAAAAGTAACATGAAATCTAATATGAGGAAGACAAAAATTTCCTCAAACTAAAAATATAAATTGATAAAATATTAATTAAAAACGTGAGACAATATGAATTATAGGCTATATGTATAGGTATTTATATATACAGCGATTTTTTTTACTATTTATATTATATTATTTAGTGCACTACTATTATTAATGCATCAGAAACTGGGAGACGATATTAATAAAAACTGTATTGTCATTATCACCCCCTTAATTGAAATAAGTGAAAGTGCTGTTAGGTAGATATGATTTATTTCTAGAATTTAACCTATTTAACTTGAGGAAAACATGACAAAGTGAAAGAATGGATTTGTAAAGAGATGGTTACACTATTCTTAAGAAGGTGGAGTGGAGAAAAAGTTGAATAGGATTTCCGGATGAAGATAGAGAGCCTTTAGCATTGAGGGAATGCTGAGGGAGGAAGTAAATTTAAATAATTTTCACCATTAAAAAAAGCACGTTTCTCATGTTATCCATATTCGTATCAGTCCAAATTATTCCAGATCCATCAATGGTCCTGTACAGTATAACTACTATACACTGGTGGAATTTTCCGGATTTTCTTCACGTCTCAACAATTAAATAGGGACCGATTTCCCAGAGAAAGTCCTCCCGCGAGGCACCCCATCTTGGCATATGTTGTGTTGCCTTATCCCATTAATCCAATCCATTCTCATAAGTAACAATGCATAAAATCACTGAACAGTGGTCGTGGATTAGTGCCTGTCCACGTGTTTTATGGGTTCTCTCCACGTGTCTCACCTAAATAGGGGCCGATATCTTGAAAAGGAAATCCAGTAGCCACGAAATTTTCAAAACAATTTTAACATCTGAACTTCCATTCTCACACCAAATTTGATTCAGACAAGACCAAGAAGACCCTCTAAAATAAATGATAGTTAAATCTTTTACGTATGTGTGTTGAGATGATAATTATCATTAGTGACGTCATTAGTCAATAAAAATAAATAGATCATTGATAATTCAAATTATTTCTGTTTTGTTTTATCAATAAAATTGTTATTTATAAAAATTACATTCGTTAGAACCATAAAGAAATGTCACTTATGATCTTATCTAATCATTAGACTTTGCTATTTTGATATTATATCATTTAATCACGGTTTGAAGTTTATAAAAACAAAACTTAAACCATTTTTTTTTCTTAAATAAATTAATTATAAAAAAATTAATATTTTAGATGCATTTCCATGGATCTGATATGAAATCTCTGCATAAATTCGTCAATCCAAAGTATCTTCCGGCTGATTTCGATGGAGAATTATCGATTTTCGATACGACTAAAGCTAATCAGATACTTAAAGATAACGAAGAATTTTTCCGCATCAACGAAAAAACTTGGAATCAAACTCTATGATAAAAATATATAGGGTGGCCCACAACTGTCGTAAAGGCAAAATTTTAAACCATGCTGTTAACAATTGTCGATCATATTTAAATACTTAATCACGTTTCTATCAAATTTCCAGCAAAGAAAAATCACCAAATTAACGGGTTTTTGGGCCACCCTTTACAGAAATTTCTGATTAAAAGTTTTAGATTTTTATATATTGATTTTTTAAATATTTTATATTACAACATTAAAACTGTAATTTGTTTTTTGTTTTTTTTTCTTTAAAAAATCAGCTGTAATCACATGGATAATTAGTACATTGCTTAATTAATTAGTGCATTACTTAATTACACTTATGGAAATTTATATGTGAATACATAATTTAAATGGTACGTGATGGTGAGCATAAAACTAATTGTAAATAACAGATAAAAGATTTTAAATTGCAATTTTTGATACTAGATACTACAAAAATTCTGCGCTAGTTACTTGATAAAAAGCCTAAATATGGTGGCTAGTTACTAGATAAAATGTAATTTTCATCACTAGCTGCTAAGTAATTTGTAATTATAGTTAATAATCATTAGATAAATACTAATTATTATTAACAATAACTAAATAAATTATCATTTTATTTAGTAGATAAATTATAGTTTTCCTTATAAGTATGCAGAATAGTCTTAGCACACAGGTGCTATAAATAATGCAACTACTGTATACTTATATGTTGCAAATAATATTATTGTACCTTATATGCTTAATATAATTACAATTACTGTTCATTAATTGCATTTATTAGCATATAATAACTGTAATTATTGTACTGTACACTGTTAACTATTGCAAATTCTTTGTTGTAAACTCATACCAGCAACAAAAACCGCGATAGAAAACTACAGGATGTTCATTTTAACATGTAAATGGTTCCTCATAACTGATTTAGTACAGCAAACTTTATTTGTACATTTATACCTTGTTGTGTATACTGTAACCTTAAAGTAAGTCAATGACAATTTAAGTGACGTATAAATGTACGTTTTAAAAATCCTGACCTATATATATTGTACGTTCCTTGTAACATATAGATCAAAGTTATATGAGGAAAAAAGAAAAACGAGTTTACAGGTAAAAATTCACTTCTATAATGTTGTTTTATATATTATTTACTAATAAATACATTTTTAATTTATTGTATCTTATATTATTTAATTAAATTTTAAATTTTATAGTTTAAATCCTGGTGTTTTCTTTTGCTAACCAGTTTTTTCGTTCACATTTATAAAATATTTATAGGAAAAGTTCAATTGTACAGCTAAAATGGAGGAGGAATTTCAAAAAAAAAATAGAATTAAATCCTTCAATTTTTAGAAAATATTACGAACAGGCAAACCTACAGACTTATATTATGATATTTGTCATAGGTCACGTTAGGTCATTCAGCTCTACTTTCGATATAACCTTAGTTTAAATGTTGGATTTCTCAATATTATGAAATTAAAAGCACGTGTACCTTTTATCCTTGGCCTAGCATCGACACTTTATTCAAATGAAGGTCATTTAACCGTGTTTTTATACAAATGTCACGTTATTAAGCGATTTATTTAAAAGGACAATTTATTAAAAATGTATTAAAATATATATAAGCAGGTTAATTATAACAGTACTTAAGAAGTATGTACTGTACTAATAACCAATACAATAAATAAAAGGTAAGTATTAGCAACTAATACAGTAAGTAAAATTAAGTATTAATATGTAAACATTAATATTATTATTACAGTAATAATTAACAGTATAATTGTATTGTAATCTTATATATATATATATAATTATTAGACTACTAATAATACTATTAATTACTGCACATTTATAATTATTAAAATTATTGTCAGAATTCTGTATTTTTTCTTTTATTTTGCTATTGTCAAGTACAGTACATACTGTATTTTACAGTATACAGTAAAATACAGTAAAATTTAGTACATTATATACTGTATTTTACTGTATTTAGGCTTCTGTGTACTATGTAAGCCTTCCTCTGTGCTAGTTAAGGTATATAAATACCTTAATGTACAGTAAATATAGGATTAATGGCAACTATATTTTAACAATTATAAAAATATTTACTACATTAATTACATTTAATGAATATAAAATTAAAGATGATGATGTTTTGGATAAATTTTGGCAACATTATTGCTGGACTTTTTCGTCATTCTTTGTTTTTATCCCCCAATAATTGAAGTCATTATCTTTATATCTCAAAATTTGTTTAGGGGAATATTAAAAGGTGGGGTTATATCTTCCCAACCAATGATCAGATTTTCTTGAAAACTTTTAGAAACATTTCTTCCCAATGCCCAAACATCCCTGTAAAATTTCAGAATTTTTCGACAAAAAGTACAGGAGTTATTAAGCTTCAAAGTGGATGAAAAAAAACATACACTCCCACATACACTAACATCCATACATACAGAAAATATCCCAAACGTTTCAAGGTCTCCTGAGTGCAAAAATTTCCATTATATACTAAAGTAAAATTTACAAATTCCCTGAATTTTATGCAATATTTTCATATTAATTTACCAAAAAAAAAAAAAAAAAAAAACAACATAATTTTCAGTTGTAATAATTGTTCTGTTCTATTGTTGTAATATTATAATTGATGCAATGAGATGTTACATAAAAATATTTATTCACTTCCTACATTCTTAGAAAATAAATTTTCTTTACGTAAATCACTCCTTATTTTTCAAATTTTACATAAACAAATATTGATAAAACACTGCTGACGTCATAGACAAACTCACCAAACGTTAACCTGTTGTTGTATTTACTAATGCTCTTTGAACTGGACTATCTAAAACTGATGTAATCAATATAGTTGACATTTTCTCTAATAAATAAATTAATTAAATTAAATGCAATATTATCAAACTTTACGCTAAAAAAAAAGCCTAATAAATTGGACTTTTAAATGTCCTTTAGACAGAAAAAAATAAAATAAATTATGAAAATGAAATTATACTTGAACACGTGTCTAAACAAATCGCTTATCAGAGTCTTATCCGATAGTGATTTAAAAAAAATTTAATGTATTTTTTATTTTTTGTAATTTCTGAACAGCATTGAAAGCAGTTCTGCAATAGCCTTATTTGAATAATTGTTTATCTTGAACTTAACTGGAACATATAAAACCATTTTCTCTTGATGTTAAGCAACATACGTAGTTGCTGAATCATTCATGTAAGTTAGATTTTTATGTATTCTTCTTATATTAAGTATAATTAGTTATTTAAATTAAATATATACATACAGTCTTTATGTATTTAGAAACATTTGTAATTTTTTTTATATATAAATATTGAATAGTGCTGGAGTATTTGTATACTATTTTGTATAGAAAACATTTAGCAGTGTTCTTAGTATTTGCATTTTTACATTGTAACATCTGTACTTTTTGTACAAAAACACTTGGTAGTATTTTAGTATTTTACATGTTTAAATTGTAGCATTTATGTTTTTTTTTTTTTGTAGGAAAATATTTAATATTTATTTAAAGTTAACATGTATAAAACTTTTACTTTTATATGTCTAAATTTTGTAATTAATTGTTTTTATATGACATCATTGGTGATAATTTCACTAATCTGTGATTTTTCTATAAATATTACAAAAATTTTATCAAAAATTAATATAATTTAATCCTATTATTATTAATAACTGATAAATTTCAATCAGGAAAATAAAATTATCAATATTTTTGCATTGTTTTTATCACTTAAGTCAGTGTCTTTTAATTTGTAAGCAATTAAGAATTACAAATAATTAAAAAAATATTGTAAAATATTTAGATTTAAAGATTACTTTGTACATTTAAAAAAAAAAAAATAAAATATTTTAAATCATTTCTATTAGGATAATGGATAATGATATTGTTATTGGTGTCGGTCCTGAAGCTAACAAGGAGCAACCATGGATTCACAAAGAATTACAGTCATTTAAAGAATTAATTTTAAGTAAATATTTACTTAATTATATTAATTATAAACATTTAAGGAGTTTTTAAATTTATAATAATATTTACTTTTAGACGATAAACAGTTGTATTGTCCCACCGACGACGCATTCCTCTTATGCTTCTTGCGTGCTAGAAAATTTGAAAGAGAAAGAGCCTATAAATTATTAAAGAATTATTGTTATTCTAGAAAACATTATAAGGAAATATTCAAAAATTTAGATCCTAAATCTGTACAAAAATGTACTGATACTAAAATTATGGGATTTCTAAAACATGCTGATCAAGAAGGACGTGTCATAGCAATTGGAAGAGCCAGTAAGTAATAATTTAAATTTTAATTAAATATCTTTTAAATTAGTTAATTACTGTAATTAAAAGTGAAACTTTAAATATTAAATTTTTTGGGAAAATATTTATTTTTACTGTCATCTTAGCCTAATTTTTTTTATACTTAGAGATATTGGTGTCAATGATCTTTCAATGATAACAGGTTGCAAGGACAAAACTTTTATTCTGTTTTGTACTGTAAAATAAAAATAAATAAATTATTCTTAAGCAATAATTTATAAATAAAAAACTAATATTTTAATTTTAATGTTTTCACATTTCGAAGTTCAAAATAGTATTTTATTTATTTATTTTTTTACATAATGAGTTGTGGTTTATACTGTAAGAGCTATGGTCATATCTATGTCAATAAATATATTTTAAATTGAAAAAATAATTAAATTTTAATTAGGAATGTTAGGAATAATATTTTAATATTTATCATTTCGTGTACTTAAATTGTCTGCGGTTTGCTTGTTTCTTATCTACAAGTCAACTAAGAGATAATTTGAGATCTAAACAGGAAATGTTTTGTGTTAAACAAAATCTGAATCCATGTCCTTCTATAATGGATGAGGGCTACAATGAAACTTCATACTGTACATTTAATGTGTACACGTAGACTGTGTACACATTAAACATACAGTACATTCCTTCAAATGTTTTATAAGGAGACTTTCCATTCATCTTATATTTACACTTAGTTAATATGTTCAAGGTTTGGATCTCATTCAAGATAACCACTTTTTTCTTTGTGGTTTATGATTTTTCTTTAAGAGGTGGAAAAGTTTGTATTCTTTCAGTAATTTATTCTTAATATATTTATTCACTCGATAAATATATTATTCTTATTTTGTTTTGCAAGAGTTTTTAAATATTTACGAAAATCCACAAACTGTGGTTAAGAGTATGATCATGACTAGATCAATTTTATTTACATGTACAAACTAATGTAAATACAACTATACAGTATAATATTTCATTCTGATTATTGAGGTCATGTTTAGTTAGTATATTACTTTTCTTCTTCTGTAATACAGGGTTATTCAAAGTTATTGTGTTGATTTCATTATTATGTCTCTGACAGCATTGATACATGCATGGATAGATAGGAAAACTCATTTTGAATAGCCCTGTAATATTAATGAATTAATTTTGGATAATAATCAGCAGTGTTTCATTGTAAACACTAATTAATAGTTCTAGATAAGGTAAACTGGTATATTCTTGGTGGGTACTTTAAAGGATTTCATAATTAATTTATTTGTAACAATGCAGTTATTAATAAAGGAGTTAAAATATACCTGATTGTAAAATCAGTACCTTAAATTAATTCAATAAGCTGATTTTAATTGAATAAATACAGTGAAATTCCTGAATCATTGTTCAGGGGTTTGACTGTATTATTTTATATTATTATATTGTTTACATTATATTGTATATTATTTTAAAAATAGCTCACTGGGATACTTCTGTGACTTGCATTAAAGATATTTTACGTTGTATATTGGTGCATATTGATTTACTACTTATCAATCCTTTGATGCAGATAAATGGTATGAGCATTATTCTTGATGCTAAGAAGTTATCTTGGAAACATATAATTCAACTTACTCCATCCGTTGTTTATTCGATTTCAACTATACTTTTCGTAAGTAATAACATTTAAATCTTTATTTATTCATGATAGAAATCAGTAAGTTAATATTTTATAAATTATTACAATAAACAGGAAGTGTATTTAAATATAAACAGGAATTTCTTTCTTCTGTCTCAATTCTGATTGCCATCTGTGGAATTATGTAAAGCAGATTTTCCGCAAAGATTCGTCAATTTTATTAATAAATCTAAAATTCAAAGCATTTTCGAAATTTTTAAAATTGTTTTTGATCTTCTTGAGTCAATTCCTTTGATCAATCACCATAGAAGTACACGATTTCCAGAGAAGATCACAGTCTTTGCTGGTAGTCAGGTGATTCGTGAGAATTGTCAAAGAAGAAACTTCATTTAGCAGTAACCTATAAAGTGACGAAACTGTACATCTAGAAACGTAAATTTATCTAAATTCTACCTCTGAAAATTATATCCCCTTTGAAAAAAGCCCTTTTAGTGCCCACAGGGTACTCATACTCATGGTTTCTTTTGATAATCTTACATTTCTCCATCAGTATCTAAAGAAACAAAAGTGTAATTTTTAAAACAAATATTCCTGTTTATATTTGATCGATTCCTTTATTTGAAAGACTTTATTAAATTAAAAGGAAGGACTCTTAAATTTATTTACATAATATTCTTAATAGGATTCTTATCCTGTACGTTACAAAGCGATACATGTGGTTAACTTAGGAGCATTGGTCCATGCATTTTTAGCAGCATTCTTACCGTTTCTTCCATATAAAATGAAAAAGAGAGTAAGTAAGATTATATATACAGTCAAACCTCGATATGGCATCAGTCTTAAAATTCTTACTGTTTGGAATTCTTCAATTTAGTGCCAGGCTCGATTTAAGTCCGATTTCGCAGGCAAACAGACGGTGATGCTAAATCAAGGTTTCACTGTATATTTAAATTATGTATGTATTTAAATTATATACATGTATATTTTTTTAATTTTAGATTCATATGCATTCTACTTTTGAATCTCTACATAAAGTTATTCATCCAAAATATTTACCTGAAGACTATGGTGGAGAATTACCTCCCTTCGATCCTTCTTTCAATGCCACGTTATTAAATGAGTATCAAATGTTTTTTGAAGAACGTGAAAAACACTGGAATGGTGAACATTAATCAAACTATACAATATTTATTATTTTTTTACAATTTAAAATTTTTATTTAATATTTTTAAATACTCAAAAAACGTATTAATTAATATTAACTAGCATCAATGAACATGTTTTATAGTGAAAATATTAATTTTATACTAAGGAATACAGTATTTTCGAGTGTATAACCCGCGGATTATCCGTGTTGAAACAATTTTTTAAGGGCATGGGGCCCTTTCTACGCTCTGTTGGCATTTAACAGGGCCTCTTTTTAGCAAGCCCATTAAAGGTTTGGCCAGGTCTACAATGGGTGCAGCAGGCTGGTGAGGGACTGGGCCACAGTGCTCAGCCATCCGGTCATCTAAAAGACGAGACTTATATATGCCAATTTTAAAAGGAAACTATGAACTATGCATCAATGGCTAACCTATCAGCGTGGCGTATACTGTAGGGCTCACCACAAAGTTTTATTTTCGGTGGGTTATACGAAAATACGGTACAAAGTTTCTAGTTTTGATTACCACGAGGTAGCATGGAAGTGTATTATGCTCCCACTAAAAGGGTTCGATCCTCATAGTGTATTGTTATAAAATACTCACAATAATGTTAGAAGTATTATTCTAGTGTATTAAATGAATATATTATGCATTTAATGGCCTAACATTAACAATATTGTAATGTTTATTACATATTACACAAAGTTTTATGTATGTAAAGCTCTAATATAAATCATGTAAATAAGTGATAGTGAAGAGTAGAAACAAAACTAAGTAATTTATGTCTTTGAGTGCATAAAATCCTATACAACATTGGCTTTAATTATCCATTAGCTCTGTGGCATTGGCTTTAAATTAGCCAATTTTATAGAAGTAATGATTAAAAATAAAAAGATCATCGTTTCATCCTTTGTAAAATTAATGATTTAGTTAAAAATAAGTTTTTGATGGGGGAAACATTGCCACACTTTTAAGCTAACGTAATAAGTTTCCCAGTTAAAAACCCAATTCAGAACCCCATAATTTACCATGACTATGGCAATGGTTTGAGGCATCTTCCATTCCTCATCCATACCAGTTGAGCTCATTATGGGCTAGGCTCTTCGTAATGGGCATAGTATCACTATTTTGATTTATAATTGAATCATGTACAGTTTATATATTGTAAAATGTATTTTCTGAAAGTGATAAATACATAATTTCTAATTTTTATGAAAATAAAATCATTTTTATTAATTATGAAAATCATACGTGTAAACTAGAATGTATTCATGAGATTCTGTACATACTGTAGATTACAAAATAAAGTTTATACATGTTTAAAGTGAGTTACTGATATTTGTATTATCTACAATTACAGCAAAATGGGTAAAAATAATTTATACGAAGGGAATATTATAATATATGAATAAGTGTCTGTCTGAATGTTAGAGTACACAGAAGCTTCCAACTCACAGTAATATGAACGAAGAACCGGGAAAGAATCCCAGAAAGCTGACAAATCATTGTTAAATCTTGATTTGATAATCGCCATCTGATATTATATAATTTTCTTTTTTATGCATAATTTATAATTCTAGCTGATGAATACAGTAGAGCGTCGATAAGTGGAACGTCGGTAAGTGGAATGGTCGGAAAGTGGAACGATTTTCAGTCGGACTGTGTCGTGCTGAATCGAATGTTTTTGATACTAAATTTACTTCTAAAGTATAATTTTCATGTTTTTTATATTCTTTAATATATTTATTTTGTTTGTACAAAATGCAGAAATAATTTTTAACGATACGATAGCCTCGATGATGATTATAAAAATTTTCGTTAGGCTTAAAATCGACGAAAATTCAACACGAAGCGACACGCAACGGAGAAAAATTCAACAGGAAGCGATACGCAACGGAGAAAAATTTGAACATTGGACAGGTTAATGTATTTTTTCGTACAAAGTCGGAAACTGGAACAAATCATTAACTGGAAGGACCCCAGTCTCCAATTGGTTCCACTTATCGACGCTCTACTGTACATTACGAGAGAAGAATTGAACAGAAGTAATACTGCTGTATTCAGGTGTGAAAAAAAGCCAAACACGCTAGTTCTCTGCGAGGGCCTTCTTTCAGGCTTATCGTGGGTTCTGCCGGGCGCCCAATGAAGACAGACCACCCACAAAAAATTTCTGGTGTTTTCCACCCTGATGCGATTCCGATCTTAGCCATTGGTCTGCAAAGGAGTGATGTTAACTAGGTCTTCAGAAATGTACTTTATTTGACGGCTATTATGGAATAATGAATAACTAAAAATAAGAGAATTACGTGATGGCCCATATTGATCGTTAGCAAAGGTCGTATTGTATTGGAAATTGATAGCAGAATGAATCTCTTTCTAGGAGAATACTAGAAGACCAAAGTGAACTGATTGGTTTGACTGATATCCGGCAAGTGCTGTCAAATAGAAGTTTGGTCCCACCAGTTCACCAGGTGGCATCGAGTACTAGTATTATTGGTTAGTAGTGTTGTGCAAGAGGCAGTGCTCAACAAAGAAAGCAACTAGCAAGACTAATTATTCTCTTCAAGAGCATCTGATGGTTATAAAAAAGGACAGCATGAACAGCAAATGAAAACTATCTTAAATACTAGGTTGGTCGTGAGATGCAATGTGGGGAATCGAATATTGAGACATTAAGAAGAATATTATTAAGGTATTTATAAAAAAAAAGCACTATAATCTTTATTTTCTGTTGATATTTTCTTACAGTTCTCATTTTAGATTGTTTTAATACCGAACGATAAATTCGATGTTGTGATTTCATTTTTGCAACAACATTGAATACAACATTCAAGTAATACGTTTCTCTTCTCTGCATGCAATTTTTTAAATTATATTTTAAATTGCAAAATAATAATGATATTTTTTAAAAAAATTCGTTACAAGATTTTCTAAACTTGTTTATTATTTTATTGATATTTTAATAAAATATAAATATTGCCAAAAGCATAAACATTCATAAACGAAAACTGATTTTATTATTTTTAAATATTCCTTCGTTAACAAGTTTTTAAAATAAATAAAAACAAATTGTTAAATTTTATTGAAAATACATTTTTAAATACAATATTTAAATAGAGATGCTCGCCAGTGACTGAGTGGAAACCGCTGAACAATGTTAGTTGGTCTGGTGTTTGAGCCCGTCACGTAAAGTTTTCCTGGTTTTCTTCACGTTCTTAAAACTTAAATAGGGATCAGCTTCTCTTAAAAGTCTTCCCAGGAGGCACCTCCTGTTGGCACCCCTTTATTCCAACAATCCAATCCTGAACAGATTCATAACGTAGAATATTCTTCCTGTACGCACATTCTCAAGTTTGAAATTCTCTGAATATATTAGCATTTAGGGATTTATAATCTTTAATATTTCACGAAAATAGCTGTTTCTAAACGAAGGATAAACTAAACGAAGTTAATTATACTAAAAATCGAACCCGTATCCTCCTTGAGAGACAGTGTAGACAATTACGATTAAAATCCCCGAGAAACTTCATTACAGAAGGAAAGAATAAAACGTGGAGTAAACTGTAGCTACAGTGTGTCCCAAAAATATAGATAAGTTTAAACACGCGATTAGACATTGATTTAATTAAAATTGTGTAAGATTTCTGGATCCATTTGAAACCAGCATTTAATGATTTCATGTTTAAGTTCTGAAACCGTTGTAAAATGACTGTTATTAGCATAAATGTTTCGAATAAGAATTCCCCACAAGTGCTCAATCGGATTTATGTCCGGGCTTCTTGATGGAGACTTCATGACTTGAACATTATGGTCTTCGAGCCACCTAGTTGAGAGTCTTTCCTCGTATCATGCCAGTAATGAGTCTATACAAATTAAATTTCTTTTCACCATTGAAAAGAACTGAGAACCATTGGTCATTCCACAGCATTGTGATCTTTAGCCCACTGCATTCTTACCAATTTGTGTTGTTTTGTTAGTGGTAGTGTTTTCATCATGGCAGCAAAATGTTGATAAATCATTTACATTTCTCTTAAATTCCTAGCAATTCTGAAAATCAGTAAAATGTTGATTATATATACTGTACTTTCGAGACAACCCATTAGACCCCCATTGCTCGTTGGCAGTGGGGGGGGGTCGAATGGGTTTTCATATCGGTATTGCAGTCATTTTTTATTATCGGCATTGCACTGAGGTTTACAACAATCAAACCGGCATTTCAATAATATATAAATAAGTAAAAAAGCCATTTTAAGTAACGTAAACACAGTATAAAGGACGAAACAGGAAGCAACATATCCCTAAGCCCGATAATAGCGCCGAGTATTGGCTTTGAAAAGTGCACGCCCTATTATATTTGTTAATAATTTTGTTTGAAAACATGATGGTATTTATTTAATTAAATTTGTTTATTTCGCTTAAAGAACTCCTGTTTATAATTATAAAAGAATTTGACATGTAAAGAGAAATAAACATGACCTATTTTTAAGAAATTAACTTAAGTCTGCAAAAAAATTGATGTTTTAAAATTCTCGTAAAAGAAGTCTATTATATACACGATTCACATTACTAACATCTGGTATTTTCTGTGTGTACTCAGGAACAGGACAACAGAGATGGGATTGGCCTAAACAAGTCAAGAATGTTCACTGCTTATCGAAAGAAAGCATCATTTGTATCATTTCAGTACGATGTTTTTATGTAGAAACTTACCTTCGAGGGCCTTCTTTATCTGGGTCTTCATACTATAAACATTTAGGGCTACCAAAATTTGGTTTGGGGCTATAAATGGCCCGGTGGCATCCTACGTAATTGTGCCTGATAAGCTCTTCAGTGGCCAAGTGGATAAAACCACTGAACACTGATAGTTGGTCGTAAGTTTGCGCTTCACCACGTGTTTCCTCAGCTTCTCATAGAATCTTCCCAGGGGCAACACTCCTCGGCACCCATGAGTCGGTTGCCATATACAAACAAACAAACAGCCTGAATATAAGAATTATGTAAGAATCATGTATAATCTATAAAAATATTTTTGAAACAAGCTAATTTTATAAATACTAAATTTAAAAACTTATATTGATCATTTTTATTTGATTTTCTAATATTTGTATTTAATTAGGTTAAATTTACAATGAATCCTCTTTATCTAATTTGGATACACTTCATTGTACAGTAAATACAAACTGCAATCAAAAGGATATCACTGTACAGTCAAAATATAAATAGTTAATGTAATAAATTACCAAGTAAATATAAATATTTCATGCAAACAAAAATGGTAATTTATTACAAATGCATGACCTAATTTTAAATAATAATATAAATTGATTAAACACGGAACAAATTATGAAAGGACAGTTATTGTCATCTGAAAAATTAATTTTTTATGCAAACAAAAATATATTTGTAGTGTTTTATAACGTTCATAAAACACTACAAATATACACACATCAATACTGTCTTAACATGCCACACTTAGATATAAATTCTTAATTAAAGGTGGAGAGATCCTATTTAAATGCCAGTTTCTTCAGGACCACCATTGGATAAAACTACTGAGCAGGGTTTGGGAGGGCGAAGTACCAGTCGTGATTTCGCACCTCACCACGTGGGGTTTTCTTCACGTTTGTAATGCCTGAATAGGGGTCCTCCCGGGAGACAATCCCTCGTCTGATTGTCCACATGTTTCGTTGCAACATACAAACAATTCTTTCGGGTATTTTCATTGTAACAAAGATTAAATCATCAGCACATGAAATGATACTACGTTATCTTTCTGCAAATTTTGTATGCCAGCACCAATTTACTAACTTTAGTTAATTGTCGCTATCAAATTTCTAGTAATTAATAGTAGTTTGTCTCAAGTATGTTCCAATTTATGTCAATATCCCATAGAACTGAACATTCTTTCTCTGAGGTATTCATTCCTCCAATAATCAGTTGACCTTTAGCTAACTAATACTGAGAAAATAATATTAATGAACTAAGATTTGCAATTTGTATAGGAAATAATTAGGCATACTTCTATATCATTCTGAATTTTTTTTCCTGAAATTTTCATAAAAAGCATTGCTTAATTTTTATACATTAATAAAAATTTAAATTTGGTACATCATAATAAAATAAAGTAATTAACTAAACACAGGGAATGACGTAAACTATGAGTCATTTAATAATAATAATAATTAATTAATTAATAATCCCTGTAATAATCACTTATAAATCTTCCACAATGATGATTGATGTGTACAATGATGATCTTTGTAATTACATCCTCCCAAAATTTATCATTTAAAGAGATTTCTAGGACGAATGCCTAGATTATAGAAGATATCAGGAAGGTTTTTATCAATCTATATTTTTAAAATATAATATTTACATAAAGTTAAACTAAATCAATAATTTCAAATTTATCATCATCAAGACAATTAACATCAACACAATTTAAAGTTAACTGAGTTCATTGAATGTTCCATTGAATCCATGAATTCAATGAGCAAGGAATCGAGTTAAAAAGCCATTAACCCCTCCCTAAAATAGTATCGTAGTAATTAAAGGAAAAGAATAAAAAATCCTAACAAAAAAGGTAATTCTAATTAAGAAAATTATAAGAAGAATTCGTTATATAAATTATTTAATAAGTGATATACAAATAACCACGCTTATTATAATTGGTTAAAGATAGTCTTACATCATCAAAGGATGTTAACTAGGTCAAGTGATATACATCAGTTTTCTTTACTTCCACTCTCGTGTTTGTGAAAACAGTAGCTTATTATTATTAAACACAACATTTAAATGCAACTTGACCCGTGAACGAGTGTCAACTACATAATTATTTGTACAAGTGAGTACTTATTTGTTATTACGTTACTTACTGCAGTGGAGAATTTGCCAAGTACCATTGTTTAAAACAGTAACTTATGTATTGTTACGATGATGAAAGGACGTGTTATAAAGTAAAAAATAAGTAATTAATTAATTAACTAAAATGATTTTAATATCGTGTTAATGTTTATTTAGCGAGAGATGTTTATGGTTGTACAGTACAGAAAATTAACATAAAGAATATAATTCGACTTAAATTTTGATGAGGTTAATGACATTGTTGATCCGTTGTTGTTCCATTGTTTATTGTCAACCGTTGTTAACATCTGACTGTTTTATTTTTAAATTCTTATAGTATTTTACTACAAGAATGAATATAAAAAATTCAATATTTTTGGAAGAGAACGAAGAATTTCCATGGGACGAGACGGCTCTTACCACTTTCAAAAAGAATATCAGTAAGTAAAACATTTAGTATAATTAAATAAAAAGTCGTCGTTTGATTTTATAATTTAAACCAATTTACATAAAAGTGTAGAATTAAACAATATATTTATGCACAAATACCTCCCACTTTAAGTGATCCGGGATCGAATCCGGAAGAGCGGGGATTTAACGGTTTTAAAGTTAGAAAGCACCCTTAATATGTAGAGTGCCAGGATAGGTCTTACTGAAAATGAAAGAGGAAATTACTACTCACTTCCTATCATTGTCTCAAATTATCCGGGTTTCTACTGACAGAAAACTAAGTCCATAGTTTGGTTCTATTTTCTTTCTAAACCAAAAGTGCCATCAGTGTTAGAGTGGATAAAACCACTGAGCAGAGGCACGGTTTCGCGCCTGAACAATGGGCAGGCCACGTGGAATGTTCCTGGTTTTCTTCTAACATCTAACCTGTAAGTAGGAGCCAGTTTCTCGTAGGAAGTCCTCCCGGGAGGCACTTCGCTGGCAGATTGCCCATTTCCGTATTCCATCACATCAATCAAATCAAAGGCAAGTAACTTACACTCACGAAAGCTTGGTGAGAGGCCTAGGGATGAGCGGGCCTCTTTTGTTTAATTTCTTAAATATGATATTTTTTTAAAAGAACTTTTTATATTTTTAACTATTCTAAAATGGCAAAAAGTTTAATTTTGAAGGGTAGGGATGGGTATTATAAAAAAAAAAAAATTGTACATGCTAATAACGAATAAAATCGTCATTATGTTCGACCTTGGTGGAGATACACACGACCTCTATTATTTCCCCCCACCTCCTCCATCTTTAATCACCAAAACTTAATAGCATCAATTCCCTAATAAACAAACTTTCCTGAAAAATTTTAGAAATTTTCGAGAAAAAAGCACAGGAGTTATTAAGTTTCAAACAGGCATAAACGAAATCGTGCCCCCCCCACAAACACTAACATCTCCAAATACAAAAATTAACCTCTGTTATATACGACGGCCGGTTGAGTCATGTATTGTCGCGTGTTCAAACAAACTATAGCCCTGTCTACGGATCTTACAGATCTATATTACACTACATTAATATTACTATTATTTTATAGAAGTGTATAGTTATGTGTAGTGCGAACTGTCTCGATATATTCATTCAATCTCCATCCAGAAATCCTACTTATAACATGCTGTACTAGATGGCGCCACCGCTCTGACTTGTAATTTACAATGGAAAATTTTTGGTGTTTCATATATTGAATGAATTGAGAACATTTTCCAAAAGAATTCCGCCAATCGAACGCGTGTTCTCTTCTCCATGCGAGGATCCATAATCTCCGAACAGGATAGCATAATCAACATCCGATCAGGAGAGCTTGGCTGAACACAGGATTGGGTATTATAAAAAAGACCCTCTTACTACCCATAGGGATGAAAGAATGAAACATAAAAGGGGGGAAAGATAATTTACCAAAAAATAATACATTTTCAGTAAATCTAATTAATAAATAAAATTTCGTTATTTTAAACAGTGGATCAAGGGATGAAATGTTGTATGGATGATATCTTTCTTCTGGGAATTCTTCGAGCTAGAAAATTCGATATTCAAAGATCTCTTCAATTGCTTAAGAATTACTATACAATTAGAACAAGCTATCCTCAATATTTTAAGGACCTTCTTCCTTCCAAGTTGGAACATGCTTTATCCTTAAATTGCATGCAATTTCTACCAAAACCCGATCAGAAGGGAAGATATATATACATTTGCCAATTAGGTAAACCACGTTTTTTTTTTTTTAGATTCAAATTTACATATACTGTAATTAGTTTATATTTATTTGTCACATTGAATCGTTTTAAACATTACTCTATGCGTATTTGCTTATAGTAGAAAGTTGGTGTTATGGTATGGTAATAGACACTTATACTACACTCCTATGAGACTTGCAATACATTAACAATTTAAAATGTTGGCTGTATTAACATGAATATTATCATTTCTTATATAATATCATGTAAGTTACCATACGTGGTATGTCTCGGATATATCGGGTCTTGTCCCTTATATTATAATATTGTTCTACGGAGGGCAGAATGAGTGTCAGTTATCACATCAAGTTATGAAGCAGTACAAAATACATAATTCCAAAAGAAAGTAGAGAATTCTATCGAAGTAGCTCATACATATTAATACATTAATGTTTAAAATGATATAATTTTATAATAAAATTTAATGTTTGTTTTTAGGTAATTGGAATACAACCGTTTTAAATTTAACTGATTTATTTCGCGCTTTCATGCTTTTTATGGATTTCCAATTAAATTTTCATCGCACTCAAGTCAATAGCATCGTTCTTATTGTAAATGCAGAGGGATTATCTTTATCTCACTTCCTCCAATTTTCACCAAGACTCCTCAATTCAATGATTTCGATTGTATTTGTAAGTATTCTGCGATTACGCGTATATAAAATACTCAATAATCTAGTAAATAAAGTGTCAATCAGGATGAATTGAAACTTTGAAACTATTCTTCAATATTTCAGCTGATGTCGTTTTTATGTTGCATATTACCAGTAGCTTTCCGGTTAATGTTACCTATGGTTCCAAAATGGCGGCTCGTCTCTGATTCCAGCAAATCGAAGAGAGGAAACAGTGGGGATACACGTTCTAACCTAACCTAACCTATTCCAATAAATTACCATAATTATTACCAACAAAATTATTAGAATTAGGTTAGGTTAGGTTAGAACATGTGTCCCCACTGTTTCCTTTCTTCTATTTGCTGGAATCAGTGACGAGCCGCCATTTTGGAACCATAGGTAACATTAACCAGCATTTCTTTATTTAAAATGTGTAACAATTAAATAAATTGTCTTAATATTAAACAATGTCTTCCCATTGTTAAGTTTTGTAAATTAAAATTTTTGTTTTCAACAGAAAGATTCATATCAACTTCGATACGAGGAATTACATTATGTGAATTTGAATATCATAATGAAAGCGATTTTAAGTATCATAATTCCACTTTTACCACATAAACTCAAGAGCAGAGTAAGTAAATAAAATTTTCTTATGATAAATAACACTTTACGGTTGTTTATATAATATTAAAATATAGGTAATAAGATCGTGAAGTCGCCAGTCTTCGTGACCTTTCTTTACAGAGTTTTCAGAGCAACACAATGTACTTTATTTTAAACATTGTACTGTACATTGTGTGTGGAGTATTCTATAAATTCACTCCATACTTAAAAATACCAAATTTGTGTATATAAATACTGTTTTAATTGAAAATATACTTCGTTATTACAGTTGCATTTTCACACTAATATGGAAACTTTGCACGAATTCATCAAACAAGATTGTCTGCCAGCGGAATATGGAGGAACTCTGCCAACTTTTGATCCGACTGAAGCCAATAATATGCTTAGAGTTAACGAAGAATTCTTTCGTAAGAACGAAGAATATGTCAAACATTACGAAATTATCAGTGGAAATGTATTAAATGGAAGATTTAATTATATTACTGAAGATTACGAAAATGATAAACTGAAAGAATTTATAGAAAAATCAGAGAATAATTTTAATTATCATTACGGGGATCCTGAAGGTTTCTTAAATTCTTTGAAAGAAGATTCAAAATGTGACATTACACACTTTTAAAATACACGTAAATAAAATTTTATTTTATTTCAAATGTTGTTGTGTAAACAACATTGAGAATAAAGGTAAGTAAATCTAGGAAAAAATTTTAAAATCTTCTTCATCCCAACGATGAAATTTTGTATTTAAGCACGTGAAAAATACGAAAAATATCATCTCGAATTATCTATGTAATTTTTTAATAATAAAATATTATAATTTGTTAATGCAGAAATTTATTTGTATAGGATTTAATATATGTATGTAGCCCACAGTAGTCTACTTGAACTCATAAGGACACGTCAACAGAAACTAAATGGAGGACATGCCTACTACGTGGCTTATGCGACAATTTAAACGTGATATGACGATTTTATCTTTCAGCTCATGCCACTACCCCCATGATGTAAATGACTTCCTTAATAGGTGGTTGCTACATTAATGGATAGGACGTGCAGCAAATGTTGTTTATCGTCTACAATGGCTCCCAAAGTCACCGGACGCTCTGGGATTTTTTTTCCTACAGAGATACGTGAAAGAGATTGTCTACGAAACATCATTTTTCAAGATGTGCATGAATTGAAAAATCTCGTGCGCGCTGTAACACAAATTATTGATGACAACATGCTTCAATGTGCCTGAGTTAGATTACCCGCATTGACAATTGCCAAGTAATGAAGGGAGCTCATATTGAGAATCTGTGAGAGTTACACTCTGACGATTAAGCATGAACAGTTCCATTACATTTAAAAACTTGATAAGCAATACAATTGGTTACAAATTTCATTTTAAGAATAGACAGATATTAATTAGTAGTAGTTGACCATCCGCTCAGATTATTCCTCCAACAACTACTCAATTCACTATAATTATAAATACAATCTCTTTAAGTAAACATTTCCCAGAAAAAAAGGATATAAAGTAGTTGGAGTGTGGCTTCCTTCAAAGAAACTACTGTATAAATATAACTTTATTAAGCAATAAAAGTTAGATGTCAAGTTCAACTTACAGAGACTACAACAGAATTTAACATATCTGTGAAAATTAATTTTAGTAGTAGATAAATGCATTGTACTTGACTGGTAATGAATACGTTTGACCGATGATAATGTGTTGCTCCTGCTGCTGGTAGCAGGAGCAACACATTATCATCAGTCAAACTTATTTAAAGTTCGAGGAAAGTTGTCTTGTCTATCCACTTTACATAGGCGTTAATTGATCCTTCGTAAACATACCCAATGAATCAACTATAGTTAATAATGTAAGAGTTGCTTGTCAACTTTAGTCAGTTGCCTGAGGATCAGTACACTTTATATTATTATCATATGTAATCAGAATCGATTATGTCGTTTCCATTTCTTTTTGATTTCCTACTTTTCTTTCCTTTCTTCTCCTCTAACTATACAAAAGTCTGATTGTGTTCAATGCACAATCCGATTCAAGCAGTGGCTCTTCCTGCACTTTCGTCTTTGTCGAAATTAGGAATGTCCCGATACCGTAAAAGTATCAATATCGATGTCACAAGTAATTTTAAAATATCGATACCGGTATCGGTCTTAAAGTTTCGATACCGGTCAGTACCGGATATCGAATCTGGAAATCTTGCCGGATGTCGCTGCTCAGTCTGTGACCTCATCTTCCAGTTGTTTTTACTGCTGAGAAGGTATTGCACTCATTACAATGAAGGCTGAATTGGCCCATAGAAGCATTTAATATTGGAAACAGCGCCAAGAAATGCCGTCAGTGTCAACACCCCAGAGAGACACTTGCGCACGTGGTCAATCACTGTCGTCCTAATATGGTCCAGATCACTCGAAGACACAACAGCGTCCTCCAAAGGTTAATCAACGCCACAGACCGCAGCAACTGCACACTCTACACGAACCAGACGATCCCTGGCTTTAACGACTCCTGCCGACCGGACATGGTTCTTATCAACGACAACGTGAAGACAGCCACAATCGTGGACATCGCGATACCATTTGAAAACGGCCCAGATGCGTTCGAAATAGCACGTCGCAGTAAACTCAGCAAGTATCACAGCCTCGCACAACACTTCAAGGGACTAGGCTATGACACCTACTTAAACGCTTTCATCGTCGGCTCTTTGGGAGGATTTGACCAAGAGAACATATCAACCACACAAAGACTTGGAATCTCCAAATCCTACTCAACATTAATGTTCACACTTATGGCGAGTGACGTTATCCGTCATAGTCGCGAAATTTACAATAACCATTTATCGCGAAAAAATTAAACAGGCAACCAGAGCCCATGTCACGTGATCCACACTTTTTTGTATTGCACAAATTTGTCTATGTATACCTTTTCTACACCTGTACATAACCATTACATCCCATTTATATCTTTTGTACAGCAGGCTATGAGCCCATGGTCGCGGCTACTTACATAGCTTTTATATATCTCTGTAATTAAATATGTATAATATTCTCTGCCAAATAAAGGCTTTTCATCTTTTGTTCCTTACTACAGGGGTGAATATACTTTTCGTTTCGTATGGATCGATCTGTGAGATTACATCAGAGTAAGAGGGTTTCTGATTCGGCTGCGAAATTCGATTGTCTGTGAAAAATGTAACGATACCAGACCCGAAACTCGAGGAAAAGTATAAAGCAAAAAAGTACTCGGTATCAAAGGAAATTACCGATATGGTATCGGTATTGGCAGTATCGGGACATCTCTAGTCGGAATTTGGATTGTTGTCAAAGACTGATGATCCCTTCTCTTGGAAAGAATTCGCCTACTGCTATAACTAATATACTGTATATATAATTATGTAATAATACACCTTTATATTAATTTAGAGACATTAAATTTATTGATGATAGATATTGAAAGTATTTCACACTGTAAATAAATTCTCTACATTAAAAGTTACGTAATACTCAAATGTTTTAATTTATATAACAAGAATATAATATGGAATTATATCTTAAATAATACGTTGAGATATCAAAGATCACTTATTCATAGATTTAACTTCAACGAGAGAATTTTCTAGGTCTTGTTTTTTTGAGTTTTCGAAAAGCATTTCTTTACGGTTCACTATATCTGAACCAATATATTTGAACCTTCCTTTAGAAAATCTTTGCTGGATTGATTCTTCATACATTTTAACATATTCTTCGTTTTTTCGAAAGAAATCTTCATTCTGTTTTACTATATTAACAAATTCGTTTGGATCCAAATCCGATAATTCCCCTCCATATTCAATAGGAAGATATTTTGGATGTATAAATTTGTGCAAAGCCGTCGTTTCACTGTGAAAAAATATCTGTAAAGAAGTGAATCGTTAATTTTAAGTAATAATAACAATTTATTTTTATAGTCCTTCAGGTCACAGAAAATTATTTTTAGTAAAAAAATTCTTATTTTATTTAAATAAGAAATTACTTACTCGTTTCTGTATTTTTACGGGAAGTAATGGCATTAAAATTGTCTCAAATATCTTTACAATCCGATTTACATTAACGTAATGAATTTCTTTGATTCGTACTTGACTCGAATTCCTCTAAAATACAAAAATAAAAAGAAGTATTATGAATTGGAAGGCACTTTTATATTTAAAGTTACATTTAAAATAAAATTACCCAGATATAACCAGGATTTTTGAAAATTCGCTATTAAATTTCAATAATGTAAGCTATTCATTTATATATGTACATAAATTAGAATGTTTGTTTGTTTGTTTGCTATAAACTCCTAAGCCGTTCGACCAATTGCTACGAAACTTGGCAGCTGCGTCTATATACCCCTATCTTACATAACGTCGTACAGTACATCCCATCTCAAAATATCTATTGGACATTTCTGTAAATCAATTAATTTCTATCTACATTCGAGTTGCTGATTTACACGTAGCGCCATCTATTGGCAAAAAATTTAACAAAATAATAAACTAAATATAATTCCTATAAATTATATAGCGCATCGTAGTCGCGTACAATCGAACCTGTTACCCCGTGAAAAATCTATAAGTACAGTATTTTATTTTCCACATCTAATGATTCGAGTTTTCTCATTCGTGAACGAAACTTTCTTAATTCTAATAAGCACTCTCCAGTAGCGGAGGGCATAAACCCACTGAACACTGGTAGTTAGATGTAGGTTCGGTCATGGTATAAAGGCTGGCCACGTAAAGTTTTCCGGGCTTTCTTCACCTAAATAGGATCCAGCTTCCCATAAAAGTTTTCGTGGTATGTTCCCCCCGGCAGATCGCTCACGTGTCGTGCTGCGATAACCAAATAAGCCAAACTAATTCTAACGAGAGATTATTTATTATGACATCGTCACAATGCCGGACTGCGACTTTGCTTCTCAATTTTTACTAGTTGTTTTGCCCCTGTACATCATACTTCTCCTGTTAGCAGTGGAGTCGTGCCGGTTATCTAACTTCGTTCAGGGGAAAATTTAAATCGAATTAACGTGACATTCATTCCAAATCTGAAGTTTCTATTCTGTTAATCTGGGATTACTGTACCTATGCTTTGTATATCCGGTCTCAAAATTTATGTACCTAACTCGTTTCTCGAGTTTAAGGAAGGACAGCGAGACATAGATGGACAACAGTAGAAATTATCTTTAGATTATCCGGAGAAAAACACACGAATTACCTTTCAAATAATAATATCTAGTTAATCAGTAGACATTGACCATTCTCTCTTCTGGGAGAAATTCAACGACTACTTACTTTAACCCCCTTTTGCAACTCTCTCTTCTTCCTATTGGACCCAGCGGTATGGTGGCATTATGGATGGAACAGTTTTTTAGAGGTAGAGATAAAATTATGATATCTGAAAAGTTTAAGATATCATATACCAGTGAATTTGTGCCATTTTGTACCATTTATGCATGGTGATAAACGTGACAACGATAGACTAAAATAATCAAACTCTGTATATGGCTTTCGTTTTAATATTTATGATATAATAGTATTTGATTTATATAACTACAGAGGTTATCTTAAAGGTTTATCATACTATGTGACCATATATCTAACACATTTTCAAAATTCTTTAGTCCTGTACTGTACTCAATGTAAAGAATTTTTAAAATGCGTGATACAGTAGAGCGTCGATAAGTGGAACGTCGGCAAGTGGAATGGCCGGAAAGTGGAACGATTTTCAGTCGGACTGTGTCGTGCTGAATCGAATGTTTTTGATACTAAATTTACTTCTAAAGTATAATTTTCATGTTTTTATATTCTTCAATATATTTATTTTGTTTGTACAAAATGCAGAAATAATTTTTAACGATACGATAGCCTCGATGATTATTATAAAAATTTTCGTTAGGCTTAAAATCGACGAAAATTCAACACGAAGCGACACGCAACGGAGAAAAATTCAACAGGAAGCGATACGCAACGGAGAAAAATTTGAACATCGGACAGGTTAATGTATTTTTTCGTACAAAGTCGGAAACTGGAACAAATCATTAACTGGAAGGACCCCAGTTCCCAATTGGTTCCACTTATCGACGCTCTACTGTATTAGGCACTTGGTGTTTTAACCCTTACGTAAGATAACATTGGTAGTTATATAAATCAAATACTATAATAGAAGAGTTTGAAGTACTGTACAAAAGAATTACTTACAAGTATTAAAGATATCATGGTGTTCACGAATCTTGGTGTAATTTGTAACATGTGCCTTAAGGTTAGTCCTTGCGTATTTATAATTATAATCAATCCATTCTCTTGCATTCGATGTAAATTCAATACTAACTCTAGGGATAGGAATGAAGCACGACACAAATGTATTACGAGTGTTTCCGATGGATTCCATTGTTCTGTAAATAAAAAGAAATTCGAATACTATTCAATAATAAATGTTTATTTTTTATGTATATTGTAATAATGCATGCAATCGGTTGATTAGTTGGTGGTATAAGATAGTGCACTTCGAGAACGATCTGCTAAGAGGTATTACCTGAGACAAAGTATAGGTTGTTTACCTATCTTCTAATACTGCTGTCTTGGCCATTTGCTCTTTTAATCACAAATTTTAAAATTGTACACGAAATATACAGCTTATATCTTTTCAAGGAGTGGTGTACTCGTTACAATATAATAAAATTTTGCTCTATACATTCAGAAACATCGGACAAAAATGCTATTTTAAAAATATTTAGTATGGTTTCTTGGGATAAGGCAACGAGATAAGAGGGCAATATGTTAAAAAGGCTGCCTCCCAGAAGGATTTTATACAAGAAATTGGACCCTGTTTCGGAGTTAGACACGTAAAACAAACCGGAAAACTGCATGCATTATTTTATAATCATCATAAACTAAGAGAAAACTTACTGATTTCTATTAACCCAATAAGTCGGCCATTTTGATCAGGTTTTGGTAAGATTTTACAACAGTTTAAATGTAAAATTCCTTCTAATTTTGATGGGAGAAGGTTCTTAAAAAACGATGAATGTTCGATTCTTCTAGAATAATAGTTTTTCAGCAACTGAAGCGATTCTTCCAGATTAAACTTTCTTGCACGAAGAAATCCAAGAAGAAATATGTCGTCCATTCTGCATTTTATTCCATTATCGTCTGAAAAGTTATTGAAAAGTGGTATATATTTATTTATTCTCAAAATATGAAACATAAAATAACGAGTGATCCTATTAATAAAAACACAGAAAATATACATTTAAGAACATCGAAAGCAAGAGATAAACAAATTAGAAATTACGTGTTAAAATTGCAAAAATTTATACAATTTAAAATGATATTTTACATCTATTTACTGATACTAAATTCGGATTTCCTTAATTTATTAAAACCTTATTAAATTTGATATCTAATTAAAAATAAATTACGGTTGCTGCAGTAGTTAGTACGATATATTCTTGTATATATAGTTACAATAGTTAAACTCTTGACTAGTCAAATTATTTGTACATTGTAATAAATTTACATTACGCAGTACTTACTTATAAGTTTTTTAAAATCGTCAAGCGCTCTTTCATCCCATGGAAATTCTTCAATTTCCTCAGGAAACATTTTGTATAATCCATCCATTTTTTACATTCAAAAAAGTGTTGCTTCTATATCCGAATATGATGAACTCATTTATAGTATACATAACAATGTTATCTCATTATTTAATCTTTGATAATACGATAACATATTGGATTTTTACTCTTTCTGCTCAGTATTAAGAGGGCTTTTTTTTCCTTATATCCATCGTAGGTTTGGCTCATGAAAAATCCCTGGAATTCGAACCCGTATCCTCCAGTACTTCGTTAGCAGACGTTAAGAAATCTAACATTCGAACGAAATTAAACAATTTCCTTCATTAAACTTAACATAATCAGCTAATCAAAGCAATGAGAGAATTGTGGATATCGACAAACATTCCATTGAATGAATTCTGAACTTTTTATCCTTATCTATTAATAAACTTTGCTACTGTTATCAGTGAGCTTATTGGATGGAGAATCGATCGATCCATTTAATGACCTTTCGTGACTTCCGTGTTTGTTTATTAGGACAGTAATTGATGTTTACACAACGTACACAAATGCTAGAAAATAAACTTATCTTAACACAGTCAATTATGAGATAAAGAAATGTAAGTAAATTAAACCATTTTAATTAATGGAATGTTTCATACTGTGAATAGATAATCAATTATATTTACAGTAGTGGAAAAATTACTGCTTCACTTCTCTAAAATTGTACAGTTATCAGTACCCAGCCACATTATGTGGAAGTATGTAAACTTTAAGAATTAAATTTTAACGCCATCTTAATTCAAAGAGAAAGTAGGTGAGGAGAAGGAATTACTGTATTGTGACGTACAGTACAGTACGTTGAATTTCGATATTCTCACTACAGTTATGAGTTTATAAAAGATTAGTTTGGAGGTCCTATTGGTGGGAGCCGAAATCAATCTTTTATATGAAAATCTTTCACCAAAAAAATTTTCCTGAAGAAAAATGTCTGAAGTCAACACTGTACGTGGACCCCCCTAATTTAAATTTGCTTGAGACACCATGAAGCCATAACATACCACTGCCGCTCGGACAAACCCCACTCGCTCTGGTCTCTTTGCTCAATCTCCCAGGATCCTCGGGCCAATACACTCCTTTCGTTTCCTCAGAGCCACCTCTTCACTTAACTTCTTTTTCAACAATTTAGTAGAAATTCATTCATTCATTTTAACTTATTTGAAAATTGCTTTTCAAGTATAAAATAATACAAAATTTTCATTAAAAGTAAGATTTAGAAAGTAGCAATTACTTTTGATGTCCTAAGTCCTTTAAAAACGAAATTATGTTCTATTTGACAGTGGATTTTGCTCTGGAGCTCGAGATGGGAGTGACTTTCTTCTGAGTGTTTCCTTAAGCAACGAGTGCGTGGTTAGCGTTAAGCATAGCCGTTTTTTCTCTTTTTTCTCCCTGGTTTTTCGGGTCTCCGGAACAGGCAGGATTAAATTAAGTAGCATTAAGCCCAGCGTAGAGGAGGCGTCGGCACCGTCAGAGACAGTGCTTCGCCACGATGTGAAAAGCTTTCGGATCTATTCCGTGATCGCTGGACAAATTCCGGCAGATTAGCCCGGACTTCCCGTCAGACCACTTGTATACGGTTTTTCCGAAGGGACACGACTCTCTCCACCGTCTTCGTCTGGTGGAATTATACCAGACACTCAAACCGCACTTTCCCCCACCGGCGACCTAAACCGACGTTCGGTACGCCAGGGGTAGTTTCCTTATTTTAAAATCCCGGGATCTCAAGACTATTGAGATAGTCCTCCAACTCACGGACTTGGCGAGAATCCCGGTCTGGGGCCGTCTAGCCCCAAACAGCGCCCAAACGGCGTATCTCCTTTGAGGGGTAGATTCCTCTATCTCTGTACAGGAGGTTCTCGAGGCATTAACGGAGGTTGGTCACCCAGTTATAGAGGTTTGTCGCTTTTCGCGTGTCGACGGCGACCTCCGCCGCCCGACCCCTATAGGGAACATATTCGACCTATTGCCCCATGGTACTACCACCATGCCACGAATCGGCAAATGGAAAGCTTGTTGGCTCGGCTGCGTACGAAGACAGCCCCGTTAAACGCCTTTCTATACTCCTGTCGGTTAATAGATTCTTCAAACTGACCTCACTGCACAGAGCAGGAGACGACTCTCCACTTCTGGCTTCATTGCCCACGTTACGCTACGGCCCGCCACGATCTGGGCTTCACTTTGAACATCAACCTAGCAACCGCCAGCACGCTACTTTCTATATATGAGCCATCAAATAACACCACACCCTGCCATTTCGTGTTAGGACTTGAAATTTACGCACACGCACCGGTCGCTTTCATTGACCAATGAGTGAAGTCATGTTGGAGGAAGAGCCTACAAATGCTAGTATCTCCATATGAACATAAGATAGAAGAAGAAGAAGATCCTATTAACAATTTAATTTTATTCCTATGAATTTAAGGCTACCATTTAGAATTTAAATAATTAACTTCGTTTATGAAAAGTCAATTGAGTAGAAATATTCAGTTTTAATTCGATTTAATTAATATGATAATATTAAGAAATACTTCTGTTACGAGCGGTATAATAAGATACATTAAAAAATCAATAATTTATAGATTAAAAATTATTCGAAATTTGTAGTGTTGAGTCTTATTTTACCTTCCAAAGTATTTATGAAGATTACATCGGGAAAAATTAATTTATGTAATGAAATAATTGTTTTTTTATTCAGAAAGTCTATTAGTTTATTTTTATCGAGGTCACACTCTTTAATTCGCGAACTTTACAAAACTATACTTAACATGTTGTGTATTTAACTCACTTTTTAACTACTCTGAAAATTAAACCTTTTGCCATTTTATAAAAGTAAAAGTAAAAACATATAAACTTTTTAAAATAAAATATGATAACAGATGGCGCCACCAAATGTTTTCCAGAAAGTTAAGCAACTGGTTTCTGGATTTTTAAATTTGTTTCTCAATTTAATCACGGAAAAAGTTTTTTATTTACTGATGAGAAAATTAAAATTTGTTATTTGTTATTAACCGAAAATTTTTCTAGCGGGTCGTGATTGTTCGGTCGAGTACCGAGGCACCACTGTATTTGATTAATACGATTTTGATGTACGCGATTCTAGTCGACGCATTAATTAATCGTGTTGATCAAACGATACTTGTATAAGAGCATTTGTAAAATATACTCAAATACATTCTTGAAATTAATTAACTAACGGTATATTTAATTTAATTATAATTTGTACATTTAATTACATATTTATTATAATTATATATTAATAATAAAGAAGCCCATACATATATTAATTGATAGCTTTAAACTATTCAGTAAAATTGTCACTGATATACATCAAATAAGTTTGGTATACAGTGAAACCTGTTTTTATGCGGTCTTTTTTTGTGCGATTTTTTATTTGTGCAGTATAGTTGGCGACTAGTCTCATGCGTTTTGTCATGTCTCACGTTGACTTATTATAGCTAAATAAACTTATTATAGCATAAATGAACTTATTATAGCAATATTATTTCATGAATATGCGAAAAATGAAATAATTTATTTTTTAAGTCAACAAAACACCACCTGGACAAAAATATGTAAAACAGACGATAGACGAGACGATGCAGTCAAGTGCTGACATCTGTTGTCAATAAATTCTACGTCTGTTTTAATTACGTTAATTAAACCTTCAAAGTGCTTTCACATTCCTGGACCATTAAGATAAGATTCATTTCAAAGCGTAAATTGAAGGTAAATGTACTGTATTATTTACGTATTTTCTAAATCAGATTCCAAAAGGTTTGGCGAGATTCCAAGTAGCTGCCAAGCCTCGTCATGATTTCGTTTAAAAAAGCAATTCCTAATTATTTCGTACGGTTTTGAATTATTTCCTATGTGAGACTTTTTTTTATGCGCATAAAAACAGGTTTGACTGTATTGCGAATTCAAATGTTTTAAAGACATTATCATTTAATGTCTTGAACGATAATAATATGTGATTTTATCGTAAGTAACAGATTAAAATATGCAAATATCATTTAGAAGTGCGTGACTTCTAGCGTAGCATTTTCTTCATAGTGTTTTGCGTAATTTTCTGGATCCTGTTTGATACGGTTGAATTTCTATTCTACTTCATTTTTTATAACTTTGTCTTCGGAATTCAAATTATCCTCGTCACTATACTCGATTGTTTCTTCAGAGAATATTCGTTGAAGTTCTGCGTCATACATTCTCACATATGCTTCGTTTAGTCGAAAGAAATTTTCGTTTTGTTTCACTATTTCAATGAACTCACGTGGATCGGAATCGGGTAATTCTCCTCCATAGGCAATTGGAAGATGTTTTGGATCAATAAATTTATGCAAAGTTGTTACGTCTTTATGCATATTCGTCTTAAACAAATAAAAAAAAATTATTTACAATCTTTATAATAGTATAAAGTTTCTTTTATAATCAAGCAATTAGTTAAGCGAAAATAAATTTTAAATAAACAAATAAATAAATTGTACTATTTTATGATGATAGAATTTTTAGATTAAAATCCGTATTGCACTTATTGGCATGTTGTGATATTGCATATTCAAAACTGGATTATGTTTAAAAAAATGATAATACAAAATACACATAATGTGATAAAATACTACAAATAGCAATATTTTTGTTATTTGCATTTACACGTTATTGTGAATATATCAGATTTAAAACAGAAATTACTTACTCTGTTTCGGAATTTTTCGGATAGAAATGGGATAAAAATCTTATACAGTCCTTTGATAATGAAGTTTACGTTTACACAATGAATTTCTTTTACTCGTAGTTGATGAGAACCGCTCTAATTTAAATACATTTTAAAATTAATTTATTAGAAGAAACATTTAACTTATATTTAACATTTTACTTTATATTTTAAGACACAATAATTTGCATAAGTTTGCGTGCATTCGGAAATATACAGTATTAGGATACTACACTAAAGAAATCGAAATATCAGCCTACCGCTCTGGAGAAACCAAGACAGAATGCGGACGGGTCAAGAAATTTTGCAGATGGTAGTCCATTCGGATAAGTCGAACCTATCTCTAACCATCCGGGGGGATTTTGGGGCCTGAGCTACCTCATACCGAGTTTGCTTAACTAGGCGCTCTTAGTGCCCACAGGTCAGAAAGAATTTGAAAATGAGAATAAAGTATAATTCTAGTATTAGAATACTAGTCTGGCTAGTAAATGATTAATTTACAGTGTGACAAATGCGAATGTAATGAAACAACATTACGATCGCATTTGAATGACATTACATTGTAAAAAACACTCTGTAGTATTGTAAAAAACACTACTGTAGAGAGGAGTATCTTTAACAGGAGTCTTATCACGTCTTATTATTCTGCAAAGATTCTTTATATTTGTTGTGTATCTAGTTAGCGATAACATTTACCTTTCAAAATTACAATAATAATGCTTGTCATATTTTCTGACCACTAGATGACGCTTCTACACGTGCGTGCAGGAAGTGACTAACACTTGTCTTCATGCATTCATTGTCAACATTATAACTCTAGAATGAATTGTTCGATCTTGATGAAATTTTCTAGGACGACTCATCATCACTCAAGGATGAACTGACTGAAATTTCAACTTTTAAAAATGATCTCCATACTAAAGAAAAACGCGATCTTCGTTTTGACCCTTATCTCCAGTTCTACAAAAATGGATCTATTTTGAAAGTTGAAATTTTAATCAGTTCATCGTTGGGTGAGGATAAGTCGTCCTAGAAAATTTCATCAAGATAAGACAACTCATTCTAGAGTTATAATGCTGAGAAGGAATGCATGAAGTCAAGTATTAGTCGTCATTTCGTTCTGACAATAAAACTGACTTTTTCCTTGTATTTCCATTTAAACAGTTTTACAACGTCACGATCAAACTTATACAAATTACGACAATTAAAGGAAATTTATAGCTTAAACTAAAAACAGTTTAAATCATTCGTTCGTACTTTCTGTTCAAATTCTTACAGCAGTTTAAAAATATTTTCCGACTTTATTCATAAACCGAAATAAATAAAAACACTAATTAATTATTTTATTACTTACAATTAAAGTGCTGATGAATCTTGGTGTATATTCCATCAACTGTCGAATATTTTTTCCTTGAGAATTCATAATTACAACCACTCCATTCACTTGTGTTCGATGTAAATTTAGCATCAAATCTGATAAAAGGAATCCAAAACGGTACACATCTAACACATCCACTTCTGAAGGATCCCACCTCTCTGTAATTGAAAAATGTATACAAGGGTACAAAGTACTGTAAAGTAACTAACCATTTGTTTTAACAGCATCCAATTTGGCAAACAAAAATATCAGTGCTATATGAAAACTTTAAACCTTTTTTTTCCCATTCTAAAACATTGGAAAAATAACGATCTATTGCGAGTAAAGGACACCCTTTCTCTCAAATTGTTCGTTAAATCCAGGATTTATGTAATCGTTTTCTTTTACATTTAAAGGAATAACTCTTTAACCGTTATATTAGACTAAACTAAACTATACAATATATTATATTGTATTCTGTTACATATATAATTAGCGAACTGTGGTCTCATTTAGTTAAGCAAAGCAATTTAGCTACTCGAACTTTAACAAGTAAACAACATAAGCTATTTCAATTAAAATTAAAAATTTGAGAAAACATTAGAGAATAATAATTGCAATAAAGAAATTTTCTTTTTTATAAGCTATACATCAACTTAAAATAATTATTAATCTTACCAACTTCTATTATAATAATAATTCTCCCGTGTTGATCTGGCTTCGGCAATATTCTTATTATATTTAAAGGTAAAATACTTTCCAACTTTGATGGAAACAAATTTCTATAAAACAGTGGATAGTTGATTCTTGTAAAATAATAATTCTTCAGCAGTTCAAGCGATTTTTCTAGATTAAACTTTCTGGCACGAAGAAATCCCAGAAGAAATATGTCGTCCATTCTGCATTTTAATCCATTTTCATCTGAAAAAATGATTATAAAAATATTAAAATTCATATACTTAACCATTTATTTGGTTTGTTTACAGTCATTTATACATTTTATACATGCTAAAAGTTCTACTTGAGAATGATGTGAGTTGATAGTGCTGAGCTGGTATTAATAGATTATACTTAAAAATCACGTAATTGTAAAAAATCAAATGATACTTTTATACAAATTTACCATATAAAAATTTAACGTATTATATATTTTATGATAATACTCACTTATATTTGTTTTAAACTCTATAAGTGCTCTTTCATCCCATGGAAAGTCTTCTCTCCCCTCAGGAAACATTTTGTAGAAAGCATCCATATCCAAAAAAGCGTAGTTTCTATATCGGAACCAAGAAATTCTTAGTAAAACAATGTTACACTGAAAATAACAAAAAAAAAGCAATTAACATTAATAATTGCCTAACAAAGACTTTACATTCCCGTTACAGAAATAAGGATTTTCCATTACTGAAAAATTAGAACGTAAAATAGAAACAGTATTTACATTTAAATAATTCGTGTTTTGACATTTCTATAGCAACAACTTACCATGAACACGTCTTTTCAAAAATGAAAATTTCATACAAATTGAAAGAACTTTGCAGGTAAACAAGATTGTAGTGTACAATTTCAAAGTATTTATGACACGAATTAAGTGTTTAAAAGACAATTATAATTTTAACGTTGTTGCAATTTCTATGACAGTTACTAAAATTCATTTACACGTGATTTAATTCTACATTTGGTTTATGTTTATCACATTTCGGAGCAGAAAAGATTGATATTTCTTATGTAATACCTCACTATATACGCATATAATAATCATTACATATATGTGATAATTTTTGTAACTTAATTAAATTTTTCGGGAAATCTCTAAGATAATTGTACGCAATACATAAAAGTCGGGAGAAATATCAGTTAAAACCTCTTACCTGTTCTAGCAAAGGAAAACTCTTATCTGGTCGAATGATGTAACAATATAAATTAAAATTTAAACGCATGACTATCATTAAACAGTAAATTATTTTATATAAACACTAGAAGGCTGGCCCGGCGTTGCTCGGGCAAAAGTAACGATAGCGAAGATTAAGATTATTACGTTATAGTAAACCTTACCCGTTTTCACACAATGCAAGAATTGGGTCCTCCTGTTTCGGGACTAATTAGAGAATTTTTAGATGGGTCTAAAAATATGGTCGGTTTCCCGTGAAAACGAAAAAGAACTGCATCTGCGTCTTGCACGTCGCTTTCTATTTACAATTCTTTTGTTACGTAACACTTTCATTGTTGACACTTCCATTGTTACTTAACACTTCCATTGTTACTTGACACTTCCATTGTTACTTGACACTTCCATTGTTACGTAACACTTCCATTGTTGACACTTCCATTGTTACTTGACACTTCCATTTTTACTTGACACTTCCATTGTTATTTAACAAATTCCATTGTTACGTAACACTTCCATTGTTGATGGTAGTGTTAAAACTTATTTACGTTCCTCTCCACGGGTAGGGGAATTTCGAAAAATCCCTTCTTAGTATGCATTTTCGTGACGTACCCTAACTGAGTACGTCACGAGAATGCACACTATTTCAACTTTAAACTCCTAACCGTTTGGGTTCTGCACTGATTATTATTATTATTATCAACTCGTCTCGATTATATATATAGATTAGTTATTTAACGAATATTCGTTTACTATTCGGTTTACGGCATATTTGGTTTATTTTTCGCTATTCTGCCGAATACGTAAAAACAGGAGTAAGAAATAACAAAAACACTATAAATTAATCATTTTGGTAACTTTTATTAATTTTGAACATACATTTTAAGTTCGAAAAATCGCAATTTTTGCTTATTTATCTTGAAGATCAAAGGAAAAGTAATATAACTAAGTTATTTTTTTAAGGGATCAAAAAAGGTAACAAATTAAATGAAAACTGCCTACTTATTATGTAATTTAGTCATCTATATACTCGTATATAAAAGAACAAGTCGTGATAGGCTAATTAACGCAGAGCCAAAATTACTGATGCTAGAAACTTAAAAATTTCAATGTGTGTTCCTTTTGTAAAGTTTAATCGTGCTAAGAAAAGATTTCTCATTTTACAATTACGTGACTCATAGCCTGGGATAACGGAGAAAAGAGACAGATAGGACGTCGGTATAAGTCACAGTTATGACTTTACAGCTTGGTAGACTGAACGGCCCCAGGCTTTCGCCTGTGCAAGCTAAGTGTCTTTTCTTACGAGCATATTTAGCTTTCCGAAGTCTTGAGAACAATTATTTGGCATTGACGGCCGCGAATTTCGCGCCAAAAAGCTGCCTCGACTTGTTCGATTACGTTACCAACTCAATTTCATATTTATTTTCACATTTTCACTTTTCGGTTCTTTTTCCGTTATTTACACGTGTAGGTCATTTCATTGTTATCCACATTTCATATCATCAGTTATCACATACTGCCATGACGCTCATGTCTGTCCGCTACAACTGTCAAGAATTAACGTGATTGGCGAAGCGTAGTGACAGCGGGCCAATAGAGAGCAGGGTGCGCGATGCTTGCCATAATGCGGTTTGCGCACCAATTTTCGTACTTACATTCATTAAGTCGAATATTTTGGCAGAATATTCGGCTATTCGGCTTGAGGCCAAATATATTATTCGTTGCAATATTAATAGATATACGAGAGAAAAGCAGGGATATTTTAGTTTTATGTAAATATTATCAAAAATGCAACTAGAAAAATTATTTTTCATAGCAGACAGATTTGTTTTGCTTTATAAATATAGAATTAGATCAAGTCTAATTTACTATTATTATTTTAATCATATATTTCTGAACACATAAAATTAGGAGTATGTAAAAATAATGCGCCGACAGTGATAGAGTGGATAAAACCACCGAACACTTGTAGTAAGTAGTGGGTTGGACCCAGTGGGCTGTCTATGTGGATTTTTTAGAGTTTTCTTCACGTTAGTAACACTTAAATAGGAACCAATTTCTTAAATATAACAATATGTTTAAGCAATACTCGAAAAAATATTTACGTAAAGAAAATTAATAAATATATATATATAAACTGTTTCCTGTTATACAGAAGGAAAGTTTTGCGTGTAATAAATTAGTTTAACTTAAGTCGTTTTAGGAAAATATGCTCTATATATGCGATAATTTTCAAATAGAGCAAAAAAATTTATTTGATATGAATTGTATGTAATTAAGAAATAAAAGAAAATAATAATACATTACAGAAGTAAGCATACAAGAGAAGTATTTAAGTTAATCTTGTCTAATATAAGATTTTTTTCTTTCTTATTAATTTAATTTATCTTTTAAAAAAATAAATGCTTAGAAAATTACAAAAATTTATAAACAAATCAAAAATAAAGAAAATAGAAATTTATTTATTTATTATGAAGCATTTTGTATCGATTCTCAGTTTGGAAAGTACTAAAATTTGCTACACACACTTATAATTAGTAGACCTATTCCACGGTCAAAATTGTCGTGTTGATAAAAATTGCTTGTCGTAGGTTCGGCCTCATCAACGAGCTTACCAAGTGGAGTTTTTGGGTTTTCTCCACTGAACAGAAGAAATATAGTCTCTATAGATACTCTTCTCAGGTGGCATCACTTGGCAGATTGCCCGTGTGTTGTGTTGTCTTCTTACATCCGAAAAACTGATATTTTACTTATAAATTATTGATTGCTTAATTATTTTTACTCTCCTGGCTGTTATAGAACAGGGAATGTTTTATAATTGGTTAAATTTTGATCTTTTTAATGTTAATAGTGTTAAGACGGCCAAGAATAGGAACATTAGATTGTACTCTTTGTATCTTTTAATCGGATAAGTAATCGTTTTGATTTAGCCTATACGTCAAAGGATGGCGATTATTGATCTTATTCACGATCAAGATCGTATGATCCCGATCAACGTCAGGATGCTGACACCAGTTAAACTATTCTCTCTAATTGTGGTTTAACTCACGATTTATAAATACATATCATTAAAAAGGGCTAATTAACTGACGAGTGCGGAGACACGTGAGTAAGAGATAGTTCATAATGCACTAAGTCGACGACAACTAACTGAACAAGTAAACAACAAAATTTAAAAAAAAGTAAAAGAAATTACAAATAAAAGAATTAAATATTCCATCTAACTTACAGAGCGTTAACAATATAATAATCCCTAATATGGGGGATAAGAGAAAGAGTTTACAAACGATGTTATGTTACCTCTGTAATAACTTGATTTATGCGAACACTTTCTTTAGGCGGAAGTTCTCGTCCCAGAGACTATGGCACAAAAATTCATAAGAGGGTACTGGACGATGTGCGTATCCTGTATTTATACTATATTTCTTTCTCCAATTAAGAATTAAGATTATTTGACTGGGTGTCATGATGAATCTTTTTGGTTTATTCAGCCTTTTAGTCATGGGAGATAAAGATCTCTGTCAGAAACTGACTGTGATGACAGACAGTTTCTGAGATAGATCTTTATCTCCCATGACTAAAGGGACGAAGAAACAAATGTTGACAGTCACGAAATAATTGTCAACGTTTATTCCTTGTTTTCTTTGATGTGTAGCTTTGATAAAAATTTCGAATTATTAAGAATTATAAATTTCGAATTATTAATTTTAAAAGATTTTCTATTAATTTCTCGAATATTCTATCTAAACACCTTAAGAATCTCACAATAGGAATAAAATTCTATATGTGTAGATATGGAAGTGTTGGCCTGTATTTTGTATAATTTCTCAGTACTCTGTGGACCAATTATATTGAAATTTTGTTGAAAAACTTGTATATATGAAGTTTAAAACTGGAAAATTTTCGGAATTATATGTAATTCCGTAATTTATTGAATTTCGAAGTTACATGTTCTGAAGATCAGACACACAAGAAAAAGGAAAAGAAAAAGCGAGAGCTTTTGTTCGAAATGGCAAAACATTAAACGTGAATCCTATTTACTGAAAACTGGTGTCGTGTTGTATATTATACATATGACGCGACAATAATAATAAAATATTTTTAATTAAATCTCGACTTTCCTATTACAGTTGCTGGTACATCGACTTTAAGACCTTTTATATATGGTGGTATTTGAAGTCATTTGAAGCATTGATCATTGTAAGGATTCAAATTTAAAATCTGATAATAGCGAAAAAATGTCGAGGGAATGAAATTATTGATTCTATCGAATTTCATAATTGATTCCGTTTGATTTATAGAACTGAATACTTCGTCATATGTAAATTTATATTTTATATTGAAATTTATTATCAGCTGTTGTTATACATATTACTGGAGAGATTTAATTGGAATTGACAGAATTCATTACATAAACCAGGGGTAGCCAACCCCGCGCCCGCAGACGCAAGCGCGCTCGTAAGCGATTTATTGTGAGCCTATGACGAAAAATTATTATTTTATCGGTTTTTATAGAACTTTAGCGCCATCTTGTATGTTTTTATTTTATTACTACTGAGTTTTCTGCCATGTATTTCACTTAGTCACGTATTTCACTTAGTCAGTGACAGTTAGTGTCATACGTCAGGCATTAAAGGTTTTGTGTTGTATACATTATATCGTAACTATGAAAAACAAAGTATTATACCAATTCGTTTATTTTTTGTTAAAAATTTCTTTTATTATTACTTTATCTTAATGATTTAACAATAAAAAATACTCAGTATGGTTCAGGCAGGTCCTAGTAAACGATCACGTTCTTACATTTTCCAAAAAGATTAGGAAGAAGAATATTGTCTTGTGAAAGTAGAAGGAAGTAGCGTATGTCTTGTGTGCAATGGCACCGTAATTACTAAGAAATATAATATTGAAAGACATTTTAAATTAGAAACTTCGAGTAAAAAATTTATGCCTCATAGTGCTATTCGAACAGAGAAAATAAATAGTTTAAAAAAGAGATTGTTGAGTCAACAATTATTGTTCAAAAAGGTAACAGGTAAATCAAAAAATGTAACTATTGCATTGTTTAGAATAGCACATTTTTTGCGAAGCACAACAGATCATATTCAAATGGGTAATTATTTAAACAAGCTTTACTCATTGGTGCCGATTCTCTCTTTGATACTTTTTCTAATAAGCCAGAAATAATTAGGGCAATAAACGATTTACAGTTGTCACGCAATACAATAAAGAAAAAAAAAAGAAAAAATTGCGGCAATACCTGCCCATATTAAAGACCAACTTGAATAGGTGCTGTCGGTATTCACTTCAAATGGACGAATCTTCGGATGTAACGGGGATGATTACCATTGCATATTAGATTAGCAACTTCTGTGTACTAAAGTTCTTTCATTTAGCCACATTTTGGACCTCATAACAAAAATTATAAATTCTATAAGAGCTGCTCCATTACAGCACAGACTTTAAAAAAAGCTATTGGAAGATGATGATGCTGAGTTCTCAGATTTAATAACTTACACAGAAGTGAGGTGGCTTAGCAAAGGCAAAGTATTAGACCGGTTTTTTAATTTCATTACTGAAATAAAAGAATTTCTTGAGCAAAAAGGGAAAATTTATAACGAATTTGAAGATTCTAACTGGCTAGGTGACTTAGCTTTTTTAGCTGATATTTGTCAGAAATTAAATCAGTTGAAATCTTGAACTACAAGGTAAAAATAAAGATTTAGTAGATATGGTTAGTGCTATTAAAACATTTAAAGGTAAATTAGCCCATTGAAGTTCGCACATTCAAAAAAATTCTTTGGAGCATTTTTCACACATGTCGAAAATATTTCTAGAAAATCATGTAGAGTCTCGAACGTATGTTCATTATGTAACAAAATTAAATAATGAGTTTAGTGAAAGATTTAATCAATTTGACGACTTAAAATCGATTTTCTTTTCTTTCAAAATCCTATGATTAATGTTGACATTGCTACTTTAAGTGCAAAAATAAATGATTTTTATCAACAAATGTAGAAAATTTAGAACTGGAAATTGTAGAATTACAAAATGACGTCGCTTTAAAAGTTATTAACATGGACAAGGAATTTTGGAAGTTAGTTGAAGCACGTAAATATCCAATATTAAAAAATTGTGCATTGAAGCTAAAATCTGTTTGGATCGACTTAACTGAAGCCACATTTTTTTCAATGCAATTTATCAAAAATACGTTTAGTTCATCAGTTTATTTACATGCGCTGTTGCTTAAGCTTTCTCCTATTTTGACATATTAAAAAGTTGCGTTTTTGTCTTAACGTAATAAAAATGTTTTTATTCAACATTCACCCTCAATCATTCACCCTAAGCAATACTCGAAAAAATATTTACGTAAAGAAAATTAATTAATATTATATATATATATAAACTGTTTCCTGTTATACAGAAGGAAAGTTTTGCGTGTAATAAATTAGTTTAACTTAAGTCGTTTTAGGAAAATATGCTCTATATATGCGATAATTTTCAAATAGAGCAAAAAAATTTATTTGATATGAATTGTATGTAATTAAGAAATAAAATAAAATAATAATACATTACAGAAGTAAGCACACAAGAGAAGTATTTAAGTTAATCTTGTCTAGTATAAGATTTTTTTCTTGTTTATTAATTTAATTGATCTTTTAAAAAAATAAATGCTTAGAAAATTACAAAAAGTTTTAAACAAATCAGAAAAGTTTAGAATATATAAAATTACTTTATCTAATATGAAGCATTTTGTATCGATTCTGAGTTTGGATAGTGCTAGAATTTGCGTGACATACTAATAATTAGTCCTGTTCCATAGTCGAAATAGTCGTGTGGCTAAAAATTGCTGGTCATGAGTTTGGCCTCATCAACGAGCTTACCACGTAAAGATTTTGAGTTTTCTCCACTTAATGGAAGAAATATAGTCTCCACAGATACTCTTCTCAGGTAGCATCACTTGGCAGATTGCCCGTGTGTTGTGTTGTCTTCTTACATCCGAAAAACTGAAATTCTACTTATAAATTATTGATTGCTTAATTATTTTTACTCTCCCGGCTGTTATAGAACAGAGAATGCTTTATAATTTGTTAGAATGAGGACGGCCAAGAATAGGGACTTTCGATTGTACTCTTTGTATCTGTTAATCGGCTAAGTAATCGTTTTGATTAGTCTCTACGTCGAAGGATGGCGATTATTGATCTTATTCACGATCAAGATCGTGTGATCCGGATCAACGTCAGGATGTTGACACCAGTTAAACTATTCTTCCTAATCGTGGTTTATCTCACGATTAAATTTCTATTAAAAGGAGGGCTAATTAACAGACGAGTGCGGAGACACGTGAGTAAGAGATAGTTCATGAAACACTAAGTCGACAACTAACTGAACAAGTAAACAACAAAATTATAATAACAAAAAGTAAAAGAAATTACAAATAAAAGAACTAAATATTTTATCTAACTTAGAGAGCGTTAACAATATAATAATTCCTAATATGGGGGATAAGAGAGAGAGTTTACAAACGATATTATATTACCTCTGTAATAACTTGATTTATGAGAACAATTTCTTTATGCGGAAGTTCTCATCCGAGAGACTATGGCACACAAATTCATAAGAGAATACTGGACGATGTGCTGCGCCCGGAGTTTGGCTCGTATCGTGTATTGATACTATTTTTTTCAACCAATTAAGAATTAAGATCATTTGGCTGGATGTCATGATGAGTCTTTTTGGTTTATTCAGCCCTTCTTAGTCATGGGAGATAAAGATCTCTGTCAGAAACTGATTGTGAACACAGTTTCTGAGATAGATCTTTATCTCCCATGACTAAAGGGACGAGAAACAAATGTTGACAGTCACGAAATAATTGTCAACGTTTACTCCTTGTTTTCTTTGATGTGTAGCTTTGATAAAAATTTCGAATTATTACATTTAATTTTAAAGATTTTCTATTAATTTCTCGAATATTCTATCTAAACACCTTAAGAATCTCACAATAGGAATAAAATTCTATATGTGTAGGTGTGTAAGTGTTGGCCTGTATTTTGTAGAGTTTCTCAGGACTCTGTCGACCAATTATATTGAAATTTGGTAGAAAAACTTGTATATATGAAGTTTAAAACTGGAAAATTTTCGGAATTATATGCAATTTTGTAATTTATTGAATTTCGAAGTTACATGTTCTGAAGATCAGAAACACATGAAAAAAGGAAAGAAAAAGCGAAAGCTTTTGTTCGAAATGGCAAAACATTAAACGTGAATTTTATTTATTGAAAACTGGTGTCGTGTTGTATATTATACATATCACGACACAATAATAATAACATATTTTAAATTAATTCTCGATTTCCCAGTACAGTTGCTGATACATCGACTTTCAGACCTTTTAGATATGTTAGTATTTGAAGTCATATGAAGCATTGATAATTGTAAGAATTCAAATTTAAAATCTGATAATACCGAAAAAATGTCGAGGGAATGAAATTATTGATTCTATCGAATTTCATAATTGATCTCGTTTGATTTATAGAACTGAATACTTCGTCATATGTAAATTTATATTTTATATTGAAATTTATTATCAGCTGTTGTTATACATATTACTGGAGAGATTTAATTGGAATTGACAGAATTCATTACATAAAGCAGGGGTAGCCAACCCTGCGCCCGCAGACGCAAGTGCGCCCGTAATCGATTTATTATGCGCCCATGACACGATTTCCGATAAATTAAAACAATTTTAATTTTATTTCCAATCAATTTCACGTTCCAGGTTTTAAGCAGAATTTTCTTCAAATTACTTATTAATTATTTATTAATTGAAACTTTCAAGGACAGTAGAGCATCGATTATCCGACTCCCGATTAACCGTCACATCGGTTAACCGACCGCGTTCCTAGTCGGCAAATTCAAATGTCCGCTAGTGATGTGGAGCCAGAATATTTGGCTATGTCTTGGCTACTTTAATATTATTTTTGTTAAATATTTGCGTGTTTTAGCTGGCAACATTGCTCGACCATGAAAGGGAGGCCAGTATTTAAATCAGGCTTAATTTTTTATTTCGTATTTATTTTGCATTTATTTTGTGCAAAATAAGGAAATAAGTTTTAACGATACAATAGCGACGATTATTATTTTAAAAAAATTTTTGTTAGGCTTAACATCGATGAAAATTCAACGCAAAGTAGGTTAATAGCGATACGGACCAATATACTAATTATATGGGATACACTAATGTATTTTTTCATACTTTTCGGTTATCCGACCAACCCCAGACCCCAATTGAGTCGGATAATCGATGCTTTACTGTAATTATTTATTGACATATTAAATAACTTGTGAGTATCTGAATTATTAGCCTACGTTATATTTTCCGTGTTATGTCATGACATCATAGTTTGTCGCTATTACTTTTTATTGAAATAAATAACTTTACACGTGGACTTCACGAGTAAACGACATGGCTGACTTGTATGCGGATTCTTTACATTTAAAGAAAAAAACAACGTTAACTCTGCTGCTACGCGACAGAGGGAGCCTTGTCATATTTTTTCTTTTTATTACAGCAATCGCCTTTTTTTCAACTACCTATCGACTAACTGTCAACTTTTACACCTGAGAGCGGAACATCTATTCGGTTCTCAGGCATCTAAATGACGCTTTCTCATCACCTCTCGACCTAAGTTTCTGATTTCATTCATCCAAAGTAAAACAGCACATCAAATTCGTCAGTTGTCGCACGGATCTAGAATCGTCGAGACCCGTCCTAGTGCTTCCAATTCCTTGTGTGTGACCTTTCAACTCGTCGCTTTGGGATTTATCGTCTTTGGACTAATCCCCTAATGGATTAATTGCCGAATTAACGTCCCGGAAGCTTCTAAGTCAGATAACCGATTATCATCAGGTACTTATCGCCACGCAGATCTTACGTAAACTCTCTCTCTCTAAAAATCGCGATGTTAGGCTTATCCCTCCTTTCTGTTTCTTTGTATGTAGAGTCATGTTCTGTGTAAATAAACGTTGTACATGTACTTTAGTTAACGAGGCCTCTGTTACTTCTGGTGCGTTGTCTCTCCCTCCGTTTAGATCACGTCTTACGGAGGAAATTTATATGACAGTTTAAGAGCATTTTCCAATAATACAATATTGCAAAATGCATACAATTATTGCAATTATGTATTTTGCAATAATATTTTGCAATGTCGTTCAATAAAATTGATGTTACAAATATTTATTATTATTTTTTAAGATATAAAATAAAATTTAAAAAATCAAAATTAAAGATGATAAAAATTAAATGAAAAAAAAAATCTTAAGAAAGTATAATTAGAAACTAAAAGAAAATTTAAAATAACTTTAACAACAAACATATATGATATCATTACATATTGCTGCGCTCGCAAAGTTCATGAATATTTTTAATTGCGCCCTTGATTCCAAAGACGTTGGGCACCACTGACATAAACGATTGAACACGTTTTTCCAAAATATTTACATCATATACCCACAGGAAAAAGAAAGTAACAATACATCCTTACTACATTTTGTATTGGTGCTTACCTTCAGGTCTAAATCTTTTAAAATAGACTAAAATCTTACATTACTTTCACTGTCAACGGCTTATATAGAGCAGAGCAAGTTGCGTTTATATTATTTAGAAATGTGTAATTTTACATTCAGAATCTTCTTTCATGGCAGCCAAAAATGCTTCCGGGTTATGAGAATAACATTTAAAGTTTTCTTCGCTTCTTTCTAAACGTTTCATTGCTTTTTCGTCTTGAAATTCTTGGCTAAGATAGCGAAATGTGCCTTGGCTGAAATTTTTATACTTTTGTTTTTCGTACAATTTCACATATTCTTCGTTAGCTTTAATCATGTTATTGGCTTTAGTCAGGTCGAAACTTGGTAAATTTCCTCCCAATTCCAAGGGCAGACAATCGGGACTGAGAAATTCGTGTAGTGTTGTCACGTAAGAATGAAGATAAAACTGTAATGTACGAGTCAATTACTATAACAAATCTTTAATTAAATGAGTACAAATATTTTTAAATTATTTTTTTTATAAAAGAGCGATTAAGAAAAGAAAATAAAATAAAAATGAATTAATTATCAAAGCGAATATTTTGTAGACTTTGATTGTCATTAATATAATTGCAATTTATTCATTCTCTGTAGGTTCTATCGTATAAACTTACATACTCGCTATATTTACCTTTTATATATACATTTAAATTTCTACCAGTAATCAGAAACATAAATTTAAAAATTTGATTTAAATTAATAACAAATCACAGACACTTACTCTGTCTTTCAGTTTACTTGGTAAAAGTGGAAGAAAAATGCTTAGAAACGCCTTAACAATGACATTCAACTTCACGTAATGAATTTCCTTATATCGAGCAGGATATGAATTTTTCTATTATAGGTAAAAAAAAAAACTATTTAACACAGTATTTTCTTAGTTAAATGATTGATATAAACATATAATAGTTAATAAGAAATATTATTTTGTTTAAAATTTATAAATCGAAGTCAGAAGTACACCTCATGAACGTAATTGAGGCCGGTAATGTAATCTACAACATGATTGTGCCTGTTGTCAATGAATCATTTAAACATTCATTTTAACTACTAAAGAATGCATTAAACAACAGTTTGCTAATACACGATTTTAGTAAGCAACATTACAGGTAAGTCGTCCGCTGCAAGTTTTCCAAAGGAACAATAGAATATACTCTTACTATGATAATTATTGTATATAGCAGGCTAACAGATCTCATGCCAGGTCAAACAATGAGTGAGGCAAAGAATAGAAGTTTCTCACAGTAGGCTAGTAATCGAAACTTTCAACGTCGGCACATTCTTTATCTGCTTATTGAATACAATGTTCCTAACAACAGTAATTATTTGTTCCAATTAAATTGTTGTAGAGATTGAGCGAACATGACTACTTGGTGGATTTAATCACTTTTAAAAAATTCATTTTTAAAACGTATTTTCATTACGATTTATAAAAGTGCATAAATGCTTATTCATATTTTTTCTAACGTTGTTGACAGGTTGACATATGGACTTCTCATTCCACATATTGTGCTCGAACATTCCAGTAGATAAAATTTAAGTGCAGCAACATTGAACGCGTGAAACGACTTCGTGAGGAAATATAAAGAAAATAAATTTTTAAGTCACGAACATTTAATAAGAAAATTAATGGATATATGAAAATCGAAGAAAAAATCAGGTAACTTCTAAAACAATCGCAAAAATTAAATATAAGTTTATAAATTTTATGAATCACAATTTACTCACCAACAATGGTTTTGTAATTGTATACAGTTGATTTGGTTTAACTTGACGAAAGTGTGATAGCGATGATAAACTGCCCATCTACTATAAAGACCACACATTTTTCTTGTGTTCCATGTATCATAAATTTAATTGAAGATCGAACAAAAGCATTGCAGCACAAAACACATCCTCTCCGTTTGCGACAGAAGTATCCCAATTAGCTATAACAGATACAAAAAAGTTAATGTATTTATAAGAATCACCAGAAAAAATTGCAGCGACGAGATGCTTAACTTTCCCGGCAACATTTAAAATTTTTGTGGCGCCATCTGTACTCATATTTTATTATAAGAACTGTTTATATTTTTAATTATTACAAAATAACAAAAAGTTAATTTTCAGGGTAGGGATGAGTTTTATAAAAGTTTGTAAATGCTAATAAAGAATCAAGTTTTCATGAATAAAAGTACATGAAAAGTATAAAACTTACTTTGAAACCCTGTCTAATTTATAAAAATTTTAATAATAAGAAATGTTTTAGATAAAAGCCTTATACATATCAAATTATTAATTTCAGAGTCGTTAATATCACTGGTAAGTAAATAATATTTTATTCTTGTAATACATATATACAAGAAAGACATCGGCAGTACACAAAAAGTTTAGTCTGCAGAAAATAGGGTAAAGGAAAGAGGAGGGGAAGAAGAAAAGTTTGTTTGTTTGTTTAGTTATGACAACGCAACACTTGGGCCATCTGCCTAGGCGGGATGCCTTCTGGGAGGTCTTTCCGGAGGTCTTTTTAAGGGAAACTGGCTTTTATTTCGGCGTTACAGACGTAAAGAAAACCAGGAAAACTCCACGTGGCGAGCGTGAACCCACGACGAACTGCCAGTGTTCAGGATACGAAGACCGCATGGCCACTGGTGGGCCGGGAAAAAGGAGAGAAAGGAGATAGACAGCAGGGGAAGGTAGGATCACTCTGAATGGCGTAGATAAGGTTACATTGCCCTCTATGTTTGATGTTGGCGTGCAGGTTTTTGGTGCAAGGCTGTAGTCCCCGAAAGGCCTAAAAGAAAATCTGAGTGTAGCGAACACCAATAATTGAGTGTTGCCACGAATAGCCAAGTGTAGAAGTTAGTGCCACGTCGCTGCTAATAATTAATTCGTATGTTACAGGTGCATCTTCATTCTGATGTAACAAATTTACAAAAATTTTCAGTCCTAATTGTCTGCCCTTGAAACTGAGAGGAAATTTACGTAGTTAAGATCCGATCCGACTGAAGTCAATAATATGATTAATGCTAACGAAGAATTATCTTACAAAGAAAGAAGGATATGTTTAATTGTACGAAGAACAATATAATAAAAATTTCAGCCACGACACATATCGCTATGTTAGTCAAGAATTTCAAGACAAAAAAGCAACGAAACGTTTAGAAAGAATTGAAGAAAGATTTAAATGTTATTCTCATGACTCTGAAGCATTTTTGGCTGCTATGGAAGAAGATATTGAATGTGATATTACACATTTCTAAATAGTATAAACGTAAGTTGCTCTGCTATATATGAACCGTTGACAGTGAAACTGATGTAAGATTTTACTCTATATTGAGAAATTTAGACGTGGAGTTAAACACCAATTCAAAAATTACTGAGGATTTATTGTTACTTTCTTTTTCCTGTGAGAAAGTAACGTAAATACTTTGGACAAATTGACTAACACCACTTTCGTCTTTAATAGTTTATGTAATGAATTGTGTAAATTTCAATTAAATCTCTCATGTAATATGTATAACAACAACTGATGATAATTTCGATATAAAATTTAAATATAAGTGTCATTAATTAATTAAAATATTTACACACGAGAAGACATTCACTTTTATAAATCAATTTTTCGCAGTTTCAAATGTTTTAAACTTTGAAATTATTTTCGGATCTCTTCCTTGAGTGTATTGTAATGATTTTTTCTTATTATCGCTTGTCGTTTTACTTCTTAATGCATCAAAATTATTAATTGTTTCTTAACTTCACTTAATTCGCTACTGGGGCTATCACTAACTTTATTATTGAGTTCACTTGAATTTTATACTTTACTATAATAACATGAAATTTATTTACGAGAGTATAATTCATTTTGGCACGTAAAAATTCAATATTTTTTAATATAATAATAATCGTAGTATTACGATTTCTTAAAATATTTTAGTTAATTAAAAAATATTTTATATGGTAACACGTGAAATATACTATTGTAACGTTAAAGAGTTATCAAAATGAATACATTTTCTGAATAAAAAACAAACATTTTATTTCATAAATGATTTTATTTCCATTAATATCGTAAGTTACGACGAAATTTCACGTAACTGTCCAGATAAAAAAGTCTCGTATTTCTAATACACAGCCTAAGTTACGATATTGTAAGTCTCATAAATACTACGATTTCTAAGAAGTCTGTAAACTGGATGTAATAAGAAATGTGGTGAATAATATTTGTAAAACTATTGAACATTAGTAATTGATCGTGGGTTTCCCTCACCAACGTGGAATTTTTACGGTTTTCTTCACGTTTGTAACACAAAAACATTGGCCAGTTTCGTATAAAAGTTATTTCGAGACGGCAGATTGCTCGTGTGTCGCGCTGCCGTAACGAAATAAACTTAAGAACCTAAGTATTTGGCTCTGGTGAAAACTGGAGTAGCGCAATATCGAATACTTGTTTCGCCTTAGCAAGTTTTCATATCAAACAAGTTTTTTTTCTTTCAGGCCCGCCGATGGCCGAGTGAACTCCGTTTACGCTCGTAGTGGCTGTGACCAGACCCTAAAGTCTGGAGTTCGATTGGGGATTCGCGCCTCATTCAGACGAGCTGGCAGAAGGAGTTTTTCCGGGTTTTTCTCCTTGCAGATGACGCCTGAATAGGGGATAGCTTCCCACCGAAATCCTTCCGGAAGGCATTCTTTACCCCCTTCTCGTGTTCGCCTCTCATATAAAGCCGGCTTTGGTCGCCTCGTGACCTCTCTCCTGTCTTCCTCGGATTGGCCGTCTTCTATAAGGCAAACTCTTCGGTCGCAGAGCGATCACCTTCCTGATAAGGTTTTTCCGGATAAGTATAAGCGTATAGCGATAAAGTCCTGTATCGAGTATGTGCAGGTTGTTTTAAACATAGATAATCGCTCCGTTTCTTCATGTATTTGCTTTATTAAGATTCCGTTTGGACAGGTTTTACTGTATTTTACTACTCTTAACGCTGTAAATATTTTAAGAATATTACTAATTACCATTTATAGACCACTAGAAATTGTGATTATAGATCATACTAAACTGTATGAAAGTAAAACTTGTCGAAAACAGAACCTGAATAAAAAACACGAAAATAATTCTTCTAAACTGAACGATTTTCTATGTTATTTTACATGATTTTGTACAGAACTCCTCTTATAAAAATGAGAAAAGCCCAAAAAACGAAAAAGGAAATGAACCTGTAAATGGGATCTCCTAATTCCAGTTTGTCTGGGCCCTATGAAGCTATAAAGCATATATGCGTTATAGCTTCATAGGTCTGTACATTGCACCGGGATGCTGTCTAGTACAATATACAGTGATATTCTTGAATGAGATATTTTTTCTAGTAATATAAATAAGCCAACATAAGAATGCTTTATCGCGTATTAATCGCCAAAATTTGTCAGCATCAATTTCTCAATACGCAAATCTCCCTGAAAATTTTTAAAAATTTTCGACAAAGAGCCCAAGAGTTAAGCTTCAAACAGAGTGAAAAACACACACTAGCATTTATACATACAGAAAACCGCCCTCGAAGTTCATTTTGTTATTCTACATTTCACGGCCCCGTAAGTTCAAAACTGTAAATATCTTAAGGAATATTTTTAACTGGTCGCCATACTTTCCCTCCGTTATATTTAACAGCCGGAAAAAAGAAAAGCAAGCAAGATCGAGTATAATTTTATCTGACAAATGTAGCAGCTCTAAGCTTTCAATTTATTTTTATTTTATTTTAATCGGTCAGAAACCGACCCATCAAGATTTTTACTATTTTAGACTTACGACACCTCGAAACCTCCAGAAATGCGGGGGAGGAGGTTTCTGTATGTATTTAAATGTTTGTGTGTGGCGTGATTTTTTCACCCTGTTTGAAGCTTAATAACTCTTGCGCTTTTTCCCAAAAATATATGATATTTGGTATGGACATATGTTCATTTGGGGAATTGATACTGTTAAATTTTGGTTGATTAAAAATCGAGGAGATAGGGAGATAAAGGAAATCGTGTGTATCTTCAGTAGGATCAAACCTAATAACGATTTTACTTGTTACTAGCATTTACAATTTGTTTTTTATAAAACCCATTCCAACTTTGAAAATAAAGCTTTTTGCCATTTTATAATTAAAAACATAAAATCGTTCTAAAAATAAAATATGATAACAGATGGTGCCACCAAATGTCTTCGAAAAAGTTAAGCGACTGATTGCTGGATTTTTAAATTTGTTCCTCAATTTAATCACAGAAACAGTTTTTTATTTACTGACGAAAAAATTAAAATTTGTTATTTGTTATTAACCGAAAATTTGTTCTAGCGGGTCGTGATTGTTCGGTCGAGTACCGAGGTACCATTGTATTTGATTAATACGGTTTTGAAGTACGCGATTCTAGTCGACGAGTTAATTAATCGTGTTAATCAAACGATACCTGTATAAGAGTATTTGTAGAATATACTCAAATAGATTCTAAAAATTAAATTACTACCGGTTTATTTAATTTAATTATAATTTGCACATTTAATTATATATTCATTACAATTATATAATAACAACATAGTTCATACATATATTAATTGATAGCTTTAAACTATTAAGTAAAATCGTCACTGGTATATATGAAATAAGTCCGGTATATTGCGAATTTAAATGTTTTAAAGACATTATCACTTAATGTCTTGAACAATAATAATTTATGAGTTTATCGTAAGTAACAGATTAAAATATGCAAATATCATTTAAAAGTAACTTCTAGCGTAGCATTTTATTCATAGTGTTTTGCGTAATTTTCTGGATCCTGTTTGATACGGTTGAATTTCTATTCTACTTCATTTTTTATAACTTTGTCTTCGGAATTCAAATTATCTTGATCAATATACTCGAATGATTATTCAGAGAATATTCGTCGAAATTCTTCGTCGTACTTTTTCACATATTCTTCGTTTTTTCGAAAGAAATCTTCGTTTTGTTTCACTATTTCAATGAACTCACGTGGATCGGAATCGGGTAATTCTCCTCCATAGGCAATTGGAAGATATTTTGGATCAATAAATTGATGCAAAGTTGTTACTTCGTCATGCATTTTCACCTTAAACAAATAAAAAAAAATTATTTACAAACGTTAAATAGTATAAAATTTCCTTTATAATCAAGCAATTAGTTAAGCGAAAATTAATTCAAAAAGTAATAAAAACAAATAAATTCTACTATTTTATGATGCTAAAATTTTTAGTTTAAAATTCACATTGCACTTATTGGCATATTGTGAGATTGCATACTCAAAACTTTGAATTATGATTAAAAAGAATAATAATACAAAATACACATGATGTAATAAAATTCGACAAATAGCAATATTTCTGTTATTTGCATTTACACGTTATTGTGAATATATCAGATTTAGAACAGAAATTACTTACTCTGTTTCGGAATTTTTCGGATAGAAATTTAGTAACCATCTTATAGAGTCCTTTGATAATGAAGTTTAGGTTTACACAATGAATTTCTTTTACTCGCAGTTGATAGGAACCGCTCTAATTTAAATACATTTTAAAATTAATTTATTAGAAAAAACATTTAACTTATATTTAACATTTTACTTTATATTTTAAGACACAATAATTTGCATAAGTCTGCGTGCATTCGGAAATATAAAATATTAGAATACCATGCTAAAGAGGTCAAAGTGTCAGTCTATCTCTCTGGAGACACCGGGAGAAAATCCGGACGAGTCAAGAAATTTTGCAAAAGGTAGACCATTTGGATAAGTCGAGCCCATCCCTAACCACTCGGGTGCTTTAGTGTGTGCCTGACCGAAGCCATATCGAGCTTGCTTAACTAGGCGCTCTTAGTGCCCACAGGTCGGAAAGAATTAGAAAATGAAAATACAGTAGAGAGTCGTAAATCGGCACCCTGGTAATCGGAATCGCCGGTAATCGGCACGATTTTCAGTCGGACTGTGTCGTGCTGAATCGAACGTTTTTGATACTAAATTTACTTCTAAAGTATAATTTTCATGTTTTTATATTCTTCAATATATTTATTTTGTTTGTACAAAATAAAGAAATAATTTTTAACGATACGATAGCGTCGATTATTATTATAAAAATTTTCGTTAGGCTTAAAATCGACGAAAATTCAACACGAAGCGACACGCAACGGAGAAAAATTCAACACAAAGCGACACGCAACGGAGAAAAATTTGAACATCGGACAAGTTAATATATTTTTTCGTACATAGACCGTAATCGGAACAAATCCCTAATCTGAACAACCCCAGTCCCCAATTGATTCCGATTTTCGGTTCTCTACTGTAAAGTATAATTCTAGTATTAGAATACTAGTCTGGCTATAAGGTAGATGAGGAAATTCAGCCCAGTTCAAGATGGCCAGCTTCTGTTAGGTTATCTTCGGTCTATGTGCTGGCGCGTAGTCGTGGCCAAATCCGACTGTCAATTTTTGGATTGTGTGCGAACACTTAAACTGCTGTGCTTCTTGTCGGGAGGTCAACCGTGGATTATCGTCTATCAGTTGGAGGATAACGTCACGGTCAATGGTAGAATCTTTGCATAGATGAAAACCATCCATGCAGCGATTCCACCATTGACCATGACATTTTGAAGCGAGAAATCTGAATCCTTGAATTTCTTGAACTAATTGTAGCCGGTCAGCCTGTTGACCATCCACACCAACCGTCTTAGAGATGAGAACGTGATGCTCTTTACGCTGTGACTACTTTTGAAATTATAGAGAAACAGCGAGTAAATGTATTCTTTTGAAACCTTTATACTATCAGTCAATAGGGGAAAAAAGTGATCACGTGACATAGGTGTCGCGCATATCGATACGGTTGTAAACAAGCTGTTCCGTTCGAAGGATAGCTTACTTTATAATAAAGGAAGAACGAAAATATTTTTTAGGAAGGTTAACAACGGTACAATTAAAGGAAGAATTAAAAAAGTACAATGCCAAGTTAGCTGGTAGAAAAGCCGATTTAATAGAAAGGTAAGTTAAAATAATCTACATCTATATTTTTATCGTTAATTATTACATTTATAATTTCAAGTCATTATAACTATTACATGATAAGGTAACTTACCAGTAGATGAAAGTTTTAAGAATAAGATTTCACAAAATGCACATTTTTCGTCGATAAAAACATTTAAAGATCAGTAAAGTTCTCATTGATTCCTTTCACATTTGTCTAACCAATACATAAGGTCAAAACTTTAATTAAAATAAATTTTTTTTCCTTTGGAATATGGTCATGTACTGAGCCTGATATATTATAACCAATTTATATCAGTATCTGAAATGTTAACTGTACCAATAGGTTATCACTGTAATTTAGAACAACAATCAATACAAACAAAACTACTTTCTATGAAGTTCTAAGACAATATAAGAGATATATATCTTAATCTTTTACCAAGAGAAAACAATATTTGGAGTATTTAAAATAAATATAATCAAAATGTCTTTTTTATTGGTCACAAGTCATCTTGTTTCAATAATTTAATGCAATAAGACTAATTTCTTCACCAATAAACTTTTTGTACAAGTGAATTTTTGCCCATTTTCTTTTACTAAATCTGGCATACACTATATATATGCCATATTTAGGTGCTTGTCAATACTGTTCAGTTACCTTATACTGTTTATTTTTATATTATATGTAATATATTAAGGTAAGAATATAATATATAATAATAATTTTTGCCTTTCCTGTCAATGAGACAGAAAAAACTAAATAAAATATTGGTGATCATATCTTAACTAGTTATTAAACTTGTTTACAATAATTTTCAGGTTACTGGCATATGAGAGGAATCAGGAAACTCATAATTTTTCTATATCCTGTGATAGCTCTCCTGAACTCAAACTTCCTGATTCATCTGAATATAAGGATCTCTCTCCAAGTTTACAAATACCAGTTTTGACTATAGAGACAATTGATGCCTACATGGAGATGTCAGATCAAAGAATGCCACTGTCTGCTGTGCAGATGTATTTTAATGAATTCTTATTAATAATAAGAGGAACAAAAGAGAAACATTTTTTTATATTTTAAAGGTAATGTAAAATCTGAATTAATCAAGGGGAACAGATTTACACAGATTTAGTAATTACAGATGATGGGGTTATAGAAAATGTAATATGTGAATGTACAGCAGGTAAAGGGCCTAAAGCGTATTGCAAACATGTATGTGTAACACTATTGGCAATAGAAGAATATGGAAGAACAGGCACATATAAGTGTCACAAAACATGCACACAGGTTCTGCAAACATTCCATCAGCCTACCCGCCAACATAAAGGTTCCCCAGTTAAGGCTAGTGAGCTTCCATTTCATTTATTTAAGAAGAGAGGAATGAAAAGAAAATTATTGGAAGACATAAAATTTGACCCCAGACCATCTGGCAGTACAATCCCTGATTATACAAACTTTGTTATTAATTTGGCAATGAACATGCAAAGTGGTTGTGCAATACCGATATTGCAATTAAGGCAACCAGCAAACATGAGGGCTTTAGAATCAGATCATGATTATTGCAAAAGCACAATGTCTGAAATGTTTTTTAAGTGCTTTACATGTAACTGAAGCAAGTAGGGAGTACATAAAACATTTGGAAAAAGAGACCAGATTACAATGAAAAAGTGCAGTTTGGAAGAAGGAACATTTGTTGCATTTGACATCTTCAAACTTTGGAAAAGTTTGTAAATTAAAATCAACAGACAGAGTAAAATTGTGTGGCTCATTACTGTCAAGTAGGCCAATAAAAAGTAAGGCAATTTCTCGCGGCTTAAGGTATGAAAAAGAAGCAATTGAAACATATTCTTTTGTAAATACTCCTGTGAAAGAATGTGGCATGTTTCTTCATTCAAAATACCCATTCTTAGCTGCAAGTCCAGATGGGCTAGTGGATGATGATAAAATATTAGAAGTTAAATGTCCTTACTCCAATTTTAAACTTCCTGTGAATGTGCTAAAGATACCATATTTGGAATGTACTGATGACAAAATTACTTTAAAACGGAATCATGATTATTTTCATCAAATCCAAGGACGATTAGCAGTGACAAATAGACAAGTTGCTCATCTGTTTATTTACACAAAAAGTGACTTCAAAGTTTGTATCATTCCAAGAGATAATAAATTCATTGCAGACATGATTGAAACACTAATTATGTTTTTCCATGAGCATATTAAGCCAGTTCTTTTTTTAAAAAAAATGTTTTATAAACATTAAGTTTATAAAATAATTGAGCTAATTGTTATTTTACAATTTGAGTTTATGTAAAATTTTTCTAGATGGTGTATAGTGTGAATTTTTTTAAATAATAAAAAGAGATTTTGTTTTAAAGATTAAAATTCTTTTATTAGCTTACAAGTATTTATTCAACTATAGTACAAATTTTAAAACCACTATATTACTTTGAATTGAAGTTCCACAATGAAGACCTTACTGTGTATGATAGTATACATTCTTAATCTTAGAATTTATAAACAGACAAAAATTTAAAAATACTATAGATGGAAAACTTAAATTAGGCTAGGGTCTAGAATGGAAAAAAAAATTATATACGGTATTAATAGAGAGCTAGACTAACAGTGAAACAAATTAAGAATCTCTGCCAACAATGCATGGTCTAAAATTGCATAACATAAAACATATAAATATAATTTCACTGCCAAGTTTCGTTACTGCCGGATGCATGTGTTGCCTCAAAATTTTATATGTACAGTACGTGAGTACGAGCCATTCCTATAATACGTTCAATATGTATTCTTTTACTAGATGTTTTTCTGTCTCGAGATGACAAACTGCTGCTCAGCTGTGCTTTTCCTCTCATAAAAGTGGGTATATTTACCACAACTTCTTTAGTAATTAGTTATTCCTGAATGTTAAAACCTCTATCAGCCATTACCCAGTCTTAAAATAATTATTGGATTTTCGTTTAAAGAATTAACAAATCGTACTTTAGAACCGACAACGTATCGCTTAGTCTGTTTACAACCTCGTCGATACTAGCGCCGCGTACGGAGTAGATTTCACTTTTTTCCCCTATACGTGATGAAACAGTCTTTCGTTATGTTACTTATATCATAACGTACGTTCAAGAAAGGTTTTTCTTGTGAATAAAATGTCTAAATTTCAGTTTTATAACCTACTAAACCATATACCAGACATGGGCAAATGCGGCTCTTTTTGAGCTACATGCGGCCCTTGCTGAAAGTGTTAATTTCTGCTTTTTATTATTATTTTTACTATTTTATATACAGGTCTATTGTTTTTTTAAATTTCAGCTCATCAATGAAATACCTGTTTTCCTTACATATTACATCCTTACATTTGATATAATAAAACTAATATTTTCCCTTGTATTTCCATTTAAATAGTTTTACAACGTCACGATCAAACTTATACAAATTACCACAGTTAAAGAATATTTTTAGCTTAAACTAAAAACAGTTTAAATCATACGTTCATACTTTCTGTTCAAATTATTAAACCAGTTTAAAAATAGATAAAAACAACAATTAATGATTTTATTACTTACAATGAAAGTGCCGATGAATGTTGGTGCATATTGCAACAAACGTGCAATATTTCTTCCTTGAGAATTCAAAATGACAACCACTCCATTCACTTGTGTTCGATGTAAATTTAGCATCAAATCTGATAAAATAAGTCCAAGACGGTACACATCTAACACGTCCACCTTCGAAGGATCCCACCTGTCTGTAATTAAAAAAAGTATACAAGGGTACAAATTGCTGTAAAGTAACTAACCATTTGTTTTAACAGCTTCCAATTTGGCAGACAAAATATCAGTGCTATTGGAAAACTTTAAACCCTTTTTTTCGCATTCTAAACCATTGGAAAAATAACGATCTATTGCGAGTAAAGGACACCTCTCCTCTCAAATTGTTCGTTAAATCCAGGATTTATGTAATTGTTTTTTTTACATTTAAAGGAATAACTCTTTAACCGTTATATTAGACTAAACTAAATCATACAATATATTATATTGTATTCTGTTACATATATAATTAACGAAGCGTGGTCTCATTCAATTAAGCAAAGCAATTGAGCTACTCGAACTTTAACGAGTAAACAACATAAGCTATTTCAATTAACATTAAAAATTTGAGAAAAGATTAGTAAATAATAATTGCAATAAAGAAATTTTCTTTTTTATAAGCTATACATCAACTTAAAATTAATCTTACCCATTTCTATTATAATAATAAATCGCCCATGTTGATCTGGCTTCGGCAATATTCTTATTACATTTAAAGGTAAAATACTTTCCAACTTTGATGGAAACAGATTTTTATAAAACAGTGGATTGTTGATTCTTGTAAAATAATAATTCTTCAGCAGTTTAAGCGATTTTTCTAGATTAAACTTTCTGGCACGAAGAAATCCCAGAAGAAATATGTCGTCCATTTTGCATTTTAATCCATTTTCATCTGAAAAAATTAGTATAAAAATATTAAAATTCATATATTTAACAATTTATCTGGTTTGTTTACAGTCATCTATACATTTTATACATGCTAAAAGTTCTACTTGAGAATGATGTGAGTTAATAATGCTGAGCTGGTATTAATAGATTATACTTAAAAATCATGTAATTGTAAAAAATCAAATGATACTTTTATACAAATTTATCATATAAAAATTTAACGTATTATATATTTTATGATAATACTCACTTATATTTGTTTTAAACTCATTAAGTGCTCTTTCATCCCATGGAAATTCTTCTTTCTCCTCAGGAAACATTTTGTATAAAGCATCCATATCCAAAAAATCGTAGTTTCTGTGTCGGAACCAAGAAAAACTCAGAGAAACAATGTTACTCTGAAAATAACAAGAAAAGAGCAATTAACGTTTATAATTGCGTAACAAAAAGTTGACATTTCCGCTACAGAAATAGTGATCTTCCATTACTGAGAAATTACAACGTAAAATAGAAACAGTATTTATATTTAAAAAATTGGTGTTTTGACATTTCTATAGCGATAACTTAACATGAGCACGTCTTTTCAAAAATGAAAATTTCATACAAATTGAAAGAGTTTTGCCGGAAAACAAGTTTATAGTGTACAATTTCAAAGTATTTATGACCTGAATTAAGTGTTAAGGAAACAATTACAATTTTAACATTGTCGCAATTCTTATGACAGTTACTAAAATTTATTTACACTTGATTAAATTCTATATTTCGTTAGGTTTATCAGATTTCGGAGCGGAGAAGATTGATATTCCTTAAGTAAAACCTCACTATATACGTATATAATAATCATTACATATATGTGATAATTTTTGTAACTTTGTTAAATTTTTCGGGAAATCTCTAAGATAATTGTACGCAATACATAAAAGTCGATAGACGTATTAGATAAAACCTCTTACCTGTTCTAGCAAAGGAAAACTCTTATCTGCAGGAATGCTGCAACAATATAAAATAAAAAAATTAAATACGTGACTATCATTAAACAGTAAATTATTTTATATAAATATTAGTTATACAACGGATATTCGGTTAATATTTGGTATTCGGCCGAATACCGAATACCGAAATCCAGAAATAACAAAAACACAGTAAATCGTTGTGGTAACTTTTATTAATGCTGAACATACATTTCAAGTTCGAAAAATCGCAATTTTTTGCTTATTTATCTTAAAGATCAGAGGAAAAGTAATATAACTAAGTTATTTTTTTTTAAAAGATAAAAAAGTAAGAAATGAAAACTGCCTACTTATTATGTAATTTAGTCATGTATATACTCGTATATAAAAGAACAAGTCGTGATAGGCTAATTAACGCAGAGCCAAAATTACTGATGCTAGAAACTTAAAAATTTCAATGTGTGTTCCTTTTGTAAAGTTTAATCGTGCTAAGAAAAGATTTCTCATTTTACAATTACGTGACTCATAGACTGGGATAACGGAGAAAAGAGACAGATAGGACGTCGGTATAAGTCACAGTTATGACTTTACAGCTTGGTAGACTGAACGGCCCCAGGCTTTCGCCTGTGCAAGCTAAGTGTCTTTTTTTACGAGCATATTTAGCTTTCCGAAGTCTTGAGAACAATTATTTGGCATTGACGGCCGCGAGTTTTGCGCCAAAAAGCTGCCTCGACTTGTTCGATTACGTTATCAACTCAATTTCATATTTATTATAACATTTCCACTTTGTTTTTTTCTGTTATTTACACGTGTAGGTCATTTCATTGTTATCCACATTTCATATCATCAGTTATCACATACTGCCATGACGCTCATGTCTGTCCGCTACAACTGTCAAGAATTAACGTGATTGGCGAAGCGTAGTGACAGCGGGCCAATAGAGAGCAGGGTGCGCGATGCTTGCCATAATGCGGTTTGCGCACCAATTTTCGTACTTACATTCATTAAGTCGAATATTTTGGCAGAATATTCGGCTATTCGGCTTGAGGCCAAATATATTATTCGTTGCAATATTAATAGATATACGAGAGAAAAGCAGGGATATTTTAGTTTTATGTAAATATTATCAAAAATGCAACTAGAAAAATTATTTTTCATAGCAGACAGATTTGTTTTGCTTTATAAATATGAGAATTAGATCAAGTCTAATTTACTATTATTATTTTAATCATATATTTCTGAACACATAAAATTAGGAGTATGTAAAAATAATGCGCCGACAGTGATAGAGTGGATAAAACCACCGAACACTTGTAGTAAGTAGTGGGTTGGACCCAGTGGGCTGTCTATGTGGATTTTTTAGAGTTTTCTTCACGTTAGTAACACTTAAATAGGAACCAATTTCTTAAATATAACAATATGTTTAAGCAATACTCGAAAAAATATTTACGTAAAGAAAATTAATAAATATATATATATAAACTGTTTCCTGTTATACAGAAGGAAAGTTTTGCGTGTAATAAATTAGTTTAACTTAAGTCGTTTTAGGAAAATATGCTCTATATATGCGATAATTTTCAAATAGAGCAAAAAAATTTATTTGATATGAATTGTATGTAATTAAGAAATAAAAGAAAATAATAATACATTACAGAAGTAAGCATACAAGAGAAGTATTTAAGTTAATCTTGTCTAATATAAGATTTTTTTCTTTCTTATTAATTTAATTTATCTTTTAAAAAAATAAATGCTTAGAAAATTACAAAAATTTATAAACAAATCAAAAATAAAGAAAATAGAAATTTATTTATTTATTATGAAGCATTTTGTATCGATTCTCAGTTTGGAAAGTACTAAAATTTGCTACACACACTTATAATTAGTAGACCTATTCCACGGTCAAAATTGTCGTGTTGATAAAAATTGCTTGTCGTAGGTTCGGCCTCATCAACGAGCTTACCAAGTGGAGTTTTTGGGTTTTCTCCACTTAACAGAAGAAATATAGTCTCTATAGATACTCTTCTCAGGTAGCATCACTTGGCAGATTGCCCGTGTGTTGTGTTGTCTTCTTACATCCGAAAAACTGATATTTTACTTATTAATTATTGATTGCTTAATTATTTTTACTCTCCTGGCTGTTATAGAACAGGGAATGTTTTATAATTGGTTAAATTTTTATCTTTTTAATGTTAATAGTGTTAAGACGGCCAAGAATAGGAACATTAGATTGTACTCTTTGTATCTTTTAATCGGATAAGTAATCGTTTTGATTAGTCTCTACGTCAAAGGATGGCGATTATTGATCTTATTCACGATCAAGATCGTATGATCCCGATCAACGTCAGGATGCTGACACCAGTTAAACTATTCTCTCTAATTGTGGTTTAACTCACGATTTATAAATACATATCATTAAAAAGGGCTAATTAACTGACGAGTGCGGAGACACGTGAGTAAGAGATAGTTCATAATGCACTAAGTCGACGACAACTAACTGAACAAGTAAACAACAAAATTTAAAAAAAAGTAAAAGAAATTACAAATAAAAGAATTAAATATTCCATCTAACTTACAGAGCGTTAACAATATAATAATCCCTAATATGGGGGATAAGAGAAAGAGTTTACAAACGATGTTATATTACCTCTGTAATAACTTGATTTATGCGAACACTTTCTTTCGGCGGAAGTTCTCGTCCCAGAGACTATGGCACAAAAATTCATAAGAGGGTACTGGACGATGTGCGTATCCTGTATTTATACTATATTGTTTCTCCAATTAAGAATTAAGATTATTTGACTGGGTGTCATGATGAATCTTTTTGGTTTATTCAGCCTTTTAGTCATGGGAGATAAAGATCTCTGTCAGAAACTGACTGTGATGACAGACAGTTTCTGAGATAGATCTTTATCTCCCATGACTAAAGGGACAAGAAACAAATGTTGACAGTCATGAACTGATTGTCAACGTTTATTCCTTGTTCTCTTTGATGTGTAGCTTTGATAAAAATTTCGAATTATTAAGAATTATTAAATTTCGAATTATTAATTTTAAAAGATTTTCTATTAATTTCTATTAAACATTTTTCTAATTTCTATTAAACACCTCCAGAATCTCACAATAGGAATAAAATTCTCCATGTGTAGATATGGAAGTGTTGGCCTGTATTTTGTATAATTTCTCAGTACTCTGTGGACCAATTATATTGAAATTTTGTTGAAAAACTTGTATATATGAAGTTTAAAACTGGAAAATTTTCGGAATTATATGTAATTCCGTAATTTATTGAATTTCGAAGTTACATGTTCTGAAGATCAGACACACAAGAAAAAGGAAAAGAAAAAGCGAGAGCTTTTGTTCGAAATGGCAAAACATTAAACGTGAATCCTATTTACTGAAAACTGGTGTCGTGTTGTATATTATACATATGACGCGACAATAATAATAAAATATTTTTAATTAAATCTCGACTTTCCTATTACAGTTGCTGGTACATCGACTTTAAGACCTTTTATATATGGTGGTATTTGAAGTCATTTGAAGCATTGATCATTGTAAGGATTCAAATTTAAAATCTGATAATAGCGAAAAAATGTCGAGGGAATGAAATTATTGATTCTATCGAATTTCATAATTGATTCCGTTTGATTTATAGAACTGAATACTTCGTCATATGTAAATTTATATTTTATATTGAAATTTATTATCAGCTGTTGTTATACATATTACTGGAGAGATTTAATTGGAATTGACAGAATTCATTACATAAACCAGGGGTAGCCAACCCCGCGCCCGCAGACGCAAGCGCGCTCGTAAGCGATTTATTGTGAGCCTATGACGAAAAATTATTATTTTATCGGTTTTTATAGAACTTTAGCGCCATCTTGTATGTTTTTATTTCATTACTACTGAGTTTTCTGCCATGTATTTCACTTAGTCACGTATTTCACTTAGTCAGTGACAGTTAGTGTCATACGTCAGGCATTAAAGGTTTTGTGTTGTATACATTATATCGTAACTATGAAAAACAAAGTATTATACCAATTCGTTTATTTTTTGTTAAAAATTTCTTTTATTATTACTTTATCTTAATGATTTAACAATAAAAAATACTCAGTATGGTTCAGGCAGGTCCTAGTAAACGATCACGTTCTTACATTTTCCAAAAAGATTAGGAAGAAGAATATTGTCTTGTGAAAGTAGAAGGAAGTAGCGTATGTCTTGTGTGCAATGGCACCGTAATTACTAAGAAATATAATATTGAAAGACATTTTAAATTAGAAACTTCGATAAAAAAATTTATGCCTCATAGTGCTATTCGAACAGAGAAAATAAATAGTTTAAAAAAGAGATTGTTGAGTCAACAATTATTGTTCAAAAAGGTAACAGGTAAATCAAAAAATGCAACTATTGCATTGTTTAGAATAGCACATTTTTTGCGAAGCACAACAGATCATATTCAAATGGGTAATTATTTAAACAAGCTTTACTCATTGGTGCCGATTCTCTCTTTGATACTTTTTCTAATAAGCCAGAAATAATTAGGGCAATAAACGATTTACAGTTGTCACGCAATACAATAAAGAAAAAAAAAAGAAAAAATTGCGGCAATACCTGCCCATATTAAAGACCAACTTGAATAGGTGCTGTCGGTATTCACTTCAAATGGACGAATCTTCGGATGTAACGGGGATGATTACCATTGCATATTAGATTAGCAACTTCTGTGCACTAAAGTTCTTTCATTTAGCCACATTTTGGACCTCATAACAAAAATTATAAATTGTATAAGAGCTGCTCCATTACAGCACAGACTTTAAAAAAAGCTATTGGAAGATGATGATGCTGAGTTCTCAGATTTAATAACTTACACAGAAGTGAGGTGGCTTAGCAAAGGCAAAGTATTAGACCGGTTTTTTAATTTCATTACTGAAATAAAAGAATTTCTTGAGCAAAAAGGGAAAATTTATAACGAACTTGAAGATTCTAACTGGCTAGGTGACTTAGCTTTTTTAGCTGATATTTGTCAGAAATTAAATCAGTTGAAATCTTGAACTACAAGGTAAAAATAAAGATTTAGTAGATATGGTTAGTGCTATTAAAACATTTAAAGGTAAATTAGCCCATTGGAGTTCGCACATTCAAATAAATTCTTTGACGCATTTTCTACACATGTCGAAAATATTTCTAGAAAATCATGTAGATTCTCGAACGTATGTTCATTATGTAAGAAAATTAAATAATGAGTTTAGTGAAAGATTTAATCAATTTGACGACTTAAAATCGATTTTCTTTTCTTTCAAAATCCTATGATTAATGTTGACATTACTACTTTAAGTGCAAAAATAAACGGTTTTTATCAACAAATGTAGAATATTTAGAACTGGAAATTGTAGAATTACAAAATGACGTCGCTTTAAAAGTTATTAACATGGACAAGGAATTTTGGAAATTAGTTGAAGCACGTAAATATCCAATATTAAAAAATTGTGCATTGAAGCTAAAATCTGTTTGGATCGACTTACTTAACTGAAGCCACATTTTCTTCAATGCAATTTATCAAAAATACGTTTAGATCACATCTTACGGAAGACACTTTATGTGACAGTTTAAGAGTAGCAGTATCAAATTACTCTCTTGATTTTGAAAAATTATGTCACAACATAGGCTCAACCTTCTCATTAACGAATAATAATTTTTCATGTATTTGCGATAATACAATATTGCAAAATGTATACAATTATTGCAATAATATTTTGCAATATCACTCAATAAAATTGATGTTACAAATTTTTATTATTATTTTAACATATAAAATAAAATTTAAAAAAAATCAAAATTAAAAATGACAAAAATTAAATGAAAAAAATCTTAAGAATGTATAATTAAAAATAACTTTAACAATAAACATATATGATATCATCACATATTGCTGCGCCCGCAACGTTAATGAATATTTTTAATTGCGCCCTTGATTCCAAAAAGGTTGGCCACCACTGACATAAAGGACTGAACACGTTTTTCCAAAATATTTACGTCACATACCCACAGGAAAAAGAAAGTAACAATACATCCTTACTACATTTCGTATCTGTTTGCACTCATGCTGAGTCAGGTACCTCCTGTTGTTTTCATGCTCTTAAGAGGTATCCTTCTGTATCTTACTGCTGTAACCTAATTAAATCGTTATGTTTGTACTACCTCCCATGTGTTTTCGCGTTCGGCAAATCTTGCCGTCCTTTACTATTGTAATCCTAATTACTGTCGGTTCCTCCTATGTATATTGTGCTCGCTGTGTATCTTCTTTATGCTTGTCGCGCCATCTTGTACATAGTTTTATATTTTTCTCTGTTTTTATCCATATACTCATTTTGTATTCATCATGTATTTTGTATTTTGTTATTTTAATAAATGCGATGCAGGCGCCCTGAGCTCACATCTGTACCCTGACCTTATCTTCATCCACTTCTCTTCACCACTCTCCATCCTTCTTTCACCACCTTTCTTACCTCCAGGTCGTACCTCTGAGTGAAACCTGGAGCCCCCTTTTCCAATTATTATTATTACTATTATTATTATTACATTTCGTATCGGTGTTTAAATTCAGGTCTAAATTTCTTAAAATAGAGTAAAATCTTACATCAGTTTCACTGTCAACAACTTATATATAATAGAGCAAGTTACGTTTATACTATTTACAAATATGTAATCTCACATTCAGAATGTTCTTTAATGGCAGCCAAAAATGCTTCCGGGTCATGCGAATAGCATTTAAAGTTTTCTTCGATTCTGTCTGAACGTTTCACAGCTTTTTCGTCTTGAAATTCTTGGCTAACATAGCGAAATGTGTTTTGGCTGAAATTCTTATTATATTGTTCTTCGTACAATTTCACATATTCTTCGTTCTTTTTAAAGAATTCTTCGTTAACTTTAATCATATTATTGAGTTCAGTCGGATCGAAACTTGCCAAATTTTTTCCCAATTCCAAATGCAGAGAATCGGGACTGAGAAATTCGTGTAGTGTTGACATGTCAGATTGAAGATAAAACTGTAATGTACGAGTCAATTATTATGACAAATCTTTCGTTAAATGAACACAAATTGCTTCAAATTATTTTTTCCTTATAAAACAGCGATTCAAAAAAGAAAATAAAATAAAAATGAATTAATTACCAAACCGAATATTTTGTAGATTTCGATTGTCATTAATATAATTGCAATTTATACATTCTCAGTAGGTTCTATCGTATAAACTTATATACTCGCTATATTTATCTTTTATATATACATTTAAATTTCTACCCGTAATCAAAAACATAAATTTAAAAATTTGATTTAAATTAATAACAAATAACAGACACTCTGTCTTTCAGTTTACTTGGTAAAAGTGGAAGAAAAATGCTTAGAAACGCCTTGACGATGACATTCAAGTTCACGTAATGAATTTCCTTATATCGAGCAGGATATGAATTTTTCTATTAAAGATAAAAAGACTATTTAACACAGTATTTTCTTAGTTAAATGATTGATATAAACATATAATAGTTAATTAGAAATATTATTTTGTCTAAAATTTATAAATCGAGGTCAGAAGTACACCTCATGAACGTAATTGTGGCCGGTAAGGTAATCTACAACATGATTGTGTCTGTTCTTAATGAATCATTTAAGCATTCATTTTAACTACTAAAGAATGCGTTAAACAACAGTTTGCTAATACACGATTTTAGTAAGCAGCATTAAAGGTACGTCGCCCGCTGCAAATTTTCCAAAGGAACAATAGAATATACTCTTACTATGATAATTACTATATTACAACTATACTACTATAACTGTTTATAGCAGGCTAATAGATATCACACCTGGTAATATATCAAACAATGAGTGAGGCAAATAACAGAAGTTTCTCACGCTAGGCTAGTAATGGACACTTCCATCGTCCACACATTCTTAATATGCTTATTGAATACAACATTCCTAACAATAGTAATTATGTGTTCCAATTAAATTATTGTAAGAGTTTGATCGAACCGGACTACTTGGTGGATTTAATCACGTTAAAAAAATTCATTTTTAAAATGTATTTTCATTACAATTTATAAAAGTGCATAAATTCTACGCTTATTCATATTTTTTCTAACGTGTTGCTTACAGGTTGACACATGGACTTCTTATTCCACATATTGTGCTCGAACATTCCAGTAGATATAATTTAGGTGCAGCAAAATCGAACGTGTGAAACGTCTTGGTGATGAAATGTAAAGAAAAATAAATTTTTAAGTCACGCGAACAATTAATAAGAAAATTAATGGTTATATGAAAACCGAAGAGGAAATCTTGTAACTTCTAAGACAATTGCAAAAATTAAATATAAGTTTAGAAATTTTATGAATCACAATTTACTCACCAACAATGCTTTTGTAATTGTATACAGTTGATCTGGTTTAACTTGACGAAAATGTGATAGCGATGATCTACTGGCATCTACTATAAAGACCACACATTTTTCTTGTGTTTCATGTATAATAAATTTAATTGAAGATCGAAAAAAGCATTGTAGCACGAAACATATCGTCTCCGTTTGCTACAGAAGTATCCCAATTAGCTATAACAGATACAAAAAAATCAATGTATTTATAAGAATCATCAGAAAAAATTGCAGCAACGAGTTGCTTAGATTTCCCGGCAACATTTAAAATTTTGGTGGCGCCATCTGTAATCATATTTTATTATAAGAACTGTTTATACTTTTAATTATTACAAAACAACAAAAAGTTAATTTTGAGGGTAGGGATGAGTTTTATAAAAGTTTGTAAATGCTAATAACGAGTCAAGTTTTCATTAATACAAGTATATGAAAAGTATAAAACTTACTTTGAAACACTGTATGATTTATAAAAATTTTAATAATAAGAAATATTTTAGATAGAAGCCTTACACATATAAAATTATTAATTTCAGAGTGGTTAATATCTCTGAAATAAATAATATTTCATTCTTGTAATACATACCTTATATCTCGGCGGATAAGACGACCTTCAGATAAGACGATGTATAAATTTTCGTCGAAGTTTTATAGTTTTAGCATATATCTGTCCTATAAGACGACCCCCAAACTGTCAACGACCTATGAATTTAATTTAGATCAGCAATCATTATCTGAATAATAATACTGTATAGCGTATATGGAATTATGTCCTATTTGTAATTTTTCGAATGAACAAATTTTATTTTCTTGCATCTGGCGATTTTTGCAAACATTCCGACTAATTCGGGCATTCGTGTAATGACCATGACTATTCACAAAAACATTGTATGGGCTATTCTATTTTGTGCACATACCCTACTCTCTTCTAGTAAATAATTACGTTTTGTCTGTCTTTTTATAACGGTTTTAATTTATATAAATTTCAATCTAATTTTTTTGTATCTGTCCTATAAGACGACCCCGGATTTTCGGGCCATTTTTTATGGTTCAACTATCGTCTTATCCTCCGAGATATACGGTATAAAGACATCGGCAGTACACAAAATGTTTAGTCTGCAAAAAATAGGGTAAAGGAAAGGGAAGAAGGAGGGTTTGTTTGTTTGTTTAGTTACGGCAACGCAACACTTGGGCGATCTGCTAGGCGAAATACCTTTTCGGAGGTCTTGTTAAGGGAAACTGGCTTTTATTTCGGCGTTACAGACGTGGAGAAAACCAGGAAAACTCCACGTTGCTAGCGCGAACCCACGACGAACTGCCAGTGTTCAGGGTACGAAGACCGCATGGCCACTGGTGGGCCGGGAAAAAGGAAGAGAGAGAGGAGATAGACAGCAGAGAAAGGTAGGATCACTCTGAATGGCGTACATAAGGTTACAGTACCCTCTATGTACTGTATGTTGATGTTGGCGTGCAGTTTTTAGGGTGCAAGGCCGTAGTCCCCGAAGGGTCTAAAAGAAAACCTGAGTGTAGCGAACACCAATAATTGAGTGCTGCCACGAATAGCTAAGTGTAGAAGTTAGTGCCAAGTGGCTGCTAATAACTAATTCGTATGTTACAGGTGCATCTTCATTCTGATGTAACAAAATTACACCAATATTTCAGTCCCGATTGTCTGCCCTTGAAATTGGGAGAAAATTTACCTAGTTTCGATTCGGCTGAAGCCAATAATATGATTAAAGCTAACGAAGAATTCTTTAGAAAGAACGAAGAGTATGTGAAATTGTACGAAGACAATATAATAAAAATTTCAGCCAAGGCACATATCGCTATGTTAGTGAAGAATTTCAAAACGAAAAAGCAATGAAACGTTTAGAAAGAATCGAAGATAGATTTAAATGTTATTCTCATGACCCGGAAGCATTTTTGGCTGCTATGGAAAAAGATATTGAATGTGATATTACACATTTCTAAATAGTATAAACATAACTTGCTCTGCTATATATGAACCGTTGACAGTGAAACTGATGTAAGATTTTAGTCTATATTGAGAAATTTAGACGTGGAGTTAAATACCAATTCAAAAATTAGTGACGATTTATTGTTACTTTCTTTTTCCTGTGAGAAAGTAACGTAAATACTTTGGACAAATTGATTTACACCACTTTCCTGTTCAATAGTTTATGTACTGAAGTGTGTAAATTCCAATTAAATCTCTCAAGTAATATGTATAACAACAACTGATGATAATTTCGATATAAAATTTAAATATAAGTGTCATTAATTAATTAAAATATTTACACACGAGAAGACATTCACTTTTATAAATTAATTTTTGCGCAGTTTCAAATGTTTTAAACTTTGAAATTATTTTCGGATCTCTTCCTTGAGAGTATTGTAATGCTTTTTCCCTATTATCGCTTGTCGTTTTACTTCTTGATGCATCAAAATTATTAATTGTTTCTTAACTTCACTTAATTCGTTACTGGGGCTATCACTAATTTCATTATCGTGTTCACTTGAATTTTATACTTTACTACAATAACATGAAATTTATTTACGAGAGTATAATTCATTTTAGCATGTAAAAATTCAATATTTTTTAATATAATAATTATCCAAGTGTTACGATTTCTTAGAATATTTTAGTGAATTCAAAATTATTTTATATGTGAAATATACTATTGTAATGTTAAAAGTTATCAAAATGAATACATTTTCTGAATAAAAAAACAAACATTTTATTTCATAAACAATTTTTTTCCATTAATATCGTAAGTTTCTCGCAACTTTCCAGATACAAAACTCTCGTATTTCCAAAACAAAGCGCAACTCACGATATTGTAAGTCTCATAAATACTACGATTTCTAAGAAGTCTGTAAACTGGATGTAATAAGAAATGTGGTGAATAAATATTTGTAAAACTATTGAACACTAATAGTTGATCGTGGGTTTATGCCTCACCAACGTGGAGTTTTTACGGTTTTCTTCATGTTTGCATCACCTCCGTATTGGGCAGTTTCGTATAAAAGTTATTTCGGGACGGCAGATCGCTCGATGCGTCGCGCTGCCGTAACGAAATAAACTTAAGAACCTGAGTATTTGACTCTGGTGTAAACTAGAGTAGTGCAATATCGAATACTTTTTTGCTTTACCAAGTCTTCGTATCAAACAGGTTTTTTAAAAGTATACAAAATCGCTCTGTTTTGTCATCTATTTGCTTTATTCAGATTCCGTTTGGACAGGTTTCACTGCATTTTACTACTCTTAATGCAGTAGAATATTTTAAGAATATTACTAATTACCGCTTTTAAACCATTAAAAATTGTGATTATAGATCATAGTAAACTGTATGTAAGTAAAACTTGTTGATAACACAACCTACATAAAAAAAACAAACATTCCAAAACGAGAAAAATTCTTTTAAACTCAACGATTTTCTATGTTATTTTACACGACTCTTATGAAAATGAAAAAAGCCCAATAAACGTGAAAAGAAATGAACCTGTAAATGGGATCTCCTAATTCCAGTTTGTCTAGGCCCTATGAAGCTATAACGCATATATGCTTTATAGCTTCATAGGGCTGTACAGTACATTGCACTCGGCTGCTGCCCAGTACAATATACAGTGATATTCTTGAATGAGATACTTTTTCTAGTAATATGAATAGGCCAAAAGAAGAATGCTTCATCGCGTATTAATCGCCAAAATTTATCAGCATCAATTTCTAAATACGCAAATCTCCTGAAAATTTTTAAAAATTTTTGACAAAAAGCCCAAGAGTTAAGTTTCAAACAGAGTGAAAAACATCGTGTGTGTTTGACACGATGTTCGATAAAATGAAATTCCAGGGCGGTTTTCTGTATGTATACAGAAAACCGCCCTGGAATTTCATTTTATTACTCTACATTTCACGGCCCTGTAAGTTTACATCTGCAAAAATCTTAAGGATCATTTTTAACTGGTCGCCATACTTTTCCCCCCGTTATAGGTAACACCCGGAAAAAAGAAAAGCAAGGTAGATCGAGTATAATTTTATGTCACAAATTTAGCAGTTCTAAGCTTTCATTTTTTTTACTTTATTTTAATCGGTCAAGATTTTTACTATTTTAGACTTACAACAGTTCGAAACGTGCAGAAATACGAAAATATTCGAGGGAGGAGGTTTCTGTATGTATTTGAATGTTTGTGTGTGGCATGATTTTGTTCACCCTGTTTGAAGTTTAATAACTTTTGTGCTTTTTCTCCAAAATATCTGAAATTTGGTACGGACGTATGTTTGTTAGGGGAATTGTTACTGTTAAATTTTGGTGATTAAAGATTAAGGAGATAGAGGAGATAAAGGAAATCGTGTGTATCTTCAGTAGGATCAAACTTAATGACGATCTTACTTGTTACTAGCATTCACAATTTTTTTTATATAAAACCCATCCCTACTCTAAAAATTAAGCTTTTTGCTATTTTATAATAGTTAAAATATAAGAACTTTTTAAAATAAAATATGATAACAGATGGCGCCACCAAATGTTGTCGATAAAGTTTAGCAACTGGTTGCTGAATTTTTAAATTTGTTCCTCACTTTAATCACAGAAAAACGTTTTTATTTACTGACGTGAAAATTAAAATTTGTTATTGTTTATTAACCGATAATTTTTTCTAGCGAGTCGTGATTGTTCGGTCGAGTACCGAGGTACCACTGTATTTGATTAACACGGTTTTGAAGTACGCGATTCTAGTCGACGCATTAATTAATCGAGTTAATCAAACGATACCTGTATAAAAGTATTTGTAGAATATACTCAAATACATTCTTAAAATTAATTAACTAACAGTTTATTTAATTAAATTATAATTTGTACATTTAATTATATATTCATTACAATTATATAATAATAAAATAGTTCATACATATATTAATTGATAGCTTTAAACCATTAAGAAATCATATCATTAGACTCGAACGTTTCTTCGGAGAATATTTGTTGGACTTCTGCGTCATACATTCTCACATATTCTTCGTTTTGTCGAAAGAAATTTTCGTTTTGTTTCACTATTTCAATGAACTCACGTGGATCGGAATCGGGTAATTCTCCTCCATAGGCAATTGGAAGATATTTTGGATGAATAAATTTATGCAAAGTTGTTACGTCTTTATGCATATTCGTCTTAAACAAATAAAAAAAAATTATTTACGAACGTTAAATAGTATAAAATTTCCTTTATAATCAAGCAATTAGTTAAGCGAAAGTTAATTCAAAAAGTAATAAAAATAAATAAATTCTACTATTTTATGATGCTAAAATTTTTAGTTTAAAATCCATATTGCATATATTTGCATATATTAGATTGTATATTCACAACACTGGATTATGTTTAAAAAAAATGATAATACAAAATACACATAATGTAATAAAATACGACAAATAGCAATATTTTTGTTATTTGGATTTACACGTTATTGTAAATATCTCGGATTTAAAACAGATATTACTTACTCTGTTTCGGAATTTTTTGGGTAGCACTGGAGTAAATATCTTATACAGTCCTTTGATAATGACGTTTACGTTTACACAATGAATTTCTTTTAATCGTAGTTGATGAGAACCGCTCTAATTTAAATACATTTTAAAATTAATTTATTAGAAGAAACATTTAACTTATATTTAACACTTTACTTTATATTTTAAGAAACGATAATTTGCATAAGTCTGCGTGCATTCGGCAATATACAGTATTAGAATACCACACTAAAGAGGTCAAAGTGTCAGCCTATCTCTCTGGAGAGACCGGGAGAAAATCCGGGCGAGTCATGAAATTTTGCAGAAGTTAGACCATTCGGATATGTTGAGCCCATTCCTAACCACCCAGGTGCTCTAGTGTGGGCCTGACCGAAATCATATTGAGCTTACTTATCGATGCGCTCTTAGTGCGCACAGGTCGGAAGGAATTAGAAAATGAAAATAAAGTGTATTTGTAGTATTAGAATACTAATCTGGTTTTAAGGTAGATGAGGAAAATTCTCCCAGTTCGAGATTACCAGCTTCTGTAAGGTCTATGTGCTGGGGCGTTCTCGTGGCCAAATCCGACTGACAATTTTTGGATTGTGTGCGAACACTTAAACTGCCGTGCTTCTTCTGTGGAGATCAACCATAGATTATCATCTATAAATAGGAGGATAACGTGATGGTCAATGGTGGAATCTCTGCATAGATGAAAACCATCCATGCAGCGATTCCACCATTGACCATAATGTTTTGAAGTGAGAAATCTGAATCCTTGAATGTCTTGAACAAATCGTAGCTGGTCAGCCTGTTGACCATCCACCCCAACCGTCATGGAGATGAGATCGTGATGCTCGTTACGCTGTGACTACTTTTTAAATGATAGAGAAACAGCGAGTAAATGTATTCTTTCGAAACTTTTATATTATCATTCAATACTGATGAAACAGTCTTTCGTTATGTTACTTATATCACAATTTACGTTCAGGAAAGGTTTTGCTTGTCAATAAAATGTCTAAATTTCAGTTTTATAACCTACTAAACCATATACCAGACATGGGCAAATGCGGCTCTTCTTGAGCTACATGCGGCTCTTGCTGAAAGTGTTAATTTCTGCCTTTTATTATTATTTTTACAATTTTATTTTCACAATTTTGTGAAAATATGTAATTATATATATGTAATATTTAGTAATTTATTTCCAAGTTGGTGCAATAAATTAAATTGAAATTTCAGATCTGTTTTCTGAAAATAAGTTCACGATCTGGACGGTAAATACCCTATCCTTTCCTCCCTTACCATACTATTCGCCACGACAGTACAGAACTGCGGCTCCTATGCATTGTGGAAAACCTACATTTCGGCTTCCAGTGAACTGTTGCTTGCCCACCTCTGCCATATACAAAGTGAAAATTGCATTTAGTATGACTTGTTATCTAATTTTATTAAAAAGTAATCTTTATATTATTAATTATTATATTGATAAATAAAAAGCACATGTCCGATTTTAGGTGATAAAGTCAAAGTGTTTAAAAATTGTAAATGTCTAAACTGAGTAAACATGTTATTAAGTTTGATTCCACTCCACGTAGTCGTATAGGACATGAGTCCCTCTTTCAATTTGCATTATCACCAAAGTTAATAGTATTAATGGCCCATATATACCAATAATTTTGCCAAATTTCAAATTTTTTGTTCCTTCAGTCCAGACTTATATATTAAGACACTGTAGTGAAGTATAATCAAACATCGTCTAAATGCCGGACTGCAATCCTTAATCATATTTTTTAGTTTATTAAATTTAAAATATATAACCATCATTTCATATTATTAGTGACTTGCCCCTGTTCATCATACTTTTCTCTGATAGCAATAGAGTTGTGCTGGTCATCTATCTAACACTTTTCGGGAGAAACTATTTGGATTGAAATAACGCGAGTTCCAAGTTGTGTCAGAAGTTTCTGTATAGATAATCGGACCTCCTACCATTCGCGTTCCATATTTGGTCTCAATTTGCACCTGACTTACTCCGTTATCGAGATGAAAGACGAAGAGACAGCCGACAGCAGGAATATACAAGTCTATTGTTTTTTCAAATTTCAGCCCATCAATGAAATACCTGTTTTCCTTACATATTACATCCTAACATTTGATGTAATAAAAATGATTTTTTTCTTGTATTTCCAGTTAAACAGTTTTACAACGTCACGATCAAACTTATACAAATGACCACAATTAAAACATAATTTATTTATACCTTAAACTCAAAACAGTTTTAATCATTCGTTCGTACATTCTGTTCAAATTCTTAAACCAGTTTAAAATTAAATAACAACACTGATTACTTACAAGTAAAGAGCTGATGAATGTTGGTAAATGTTGCAACAGACGTCGAATATTTGCTCCTTGAGAATTGATAATGGCAACCATTCCATTCACTTGTGTTCGATGTAAATTGAGCATCAAATCTGATAAAAGGAATGCAAGACGGAACACATCTAACACATCCACTTCCGAAGGATCCCACCTCTCTGTAATTGAAAAATGTATACAAGGGTACAAATTACTGTAAAGTAACTAAACATTTGTTTTAACAGTTTCCAATTTGGCGGACAAAAATATCAGTGCAATAGGAAAATTTAAACCTTTTTTTCACATTCTAAAACATTGGAAAAATCATAGTCTATTGTGAATAGAGGACTCCCATCCTGTCAATTTGTTCGTTAAATGCAGGATTTATGTAATCTTTTTCTTTTACATTTAAAAAAATAACTCTTTAACCGTTATATTAGACTAAACTAAATTGTATAATAGGTTATATTGCATTCTGTTACATATACCGGTATAATTAACGAAGTGTGGTCTCATTGAATTAAGCAAAGCAATTCAGTAACTCGAACGTTAACCACTGAACAACATAAGATATTTCAATTAAAATTTAAAATTTGAGAAAACGTTAGAGAATAATAACTGCAAGAAATGAATTTTCTTCCTTTATAAGTTATACATCAACTTAAAATAATTATTAATCTTACCAATTTCTATTATAATAATAATTCTCCCTCGTTGATCTGGCTTCGGCAATATTCTTATTATATTTGAAGGGAAAATACTTTCCAACTTTGATGGAAACAGATTTTTATAATACATTGGATAGTTGATTCTTGTAAAATAATAATTCTTCAGCAGTTCAAGCGATTTTTCTAGATTAAACCTTTTGACTCGAAGAAATCCAAGAAGAAATATGTCGTCCATTCTACAGTTCAATCCATTTTCATCTGAAAAAAATTAGTATAAAAATATTAAAATTCATATATTTAACGATTTTTTTGGTTTGTTTATAGTCATTTATAGATTTTATACATGCTAAAAGTTCTACTTGAGAATGATGTAAGTTAATAGTGCTAAGCTGGTATTAATAGATTATACTTAAAAATCACGTAATTGTGACAGATCAAATGATACTTTTATGCAAATTTATCATACAAAATTTTAATGTATTATATAATTTATGATAATACTTGCTTATAATTGTTTTAAACTCTATAAGTGCTCTTTCATCCCATGGAAATTCTTCTTTCTCCTCAGGAAACATTTGGTATAAAGCATCCATATCCAAAAAAGCGTAGTTTCTGTATCGGAACCAAGAAAAACTCAGAGAAACAATGTTACTCTGGAAATAACAAGAAAAGAGCAATTAACGTTAATAATTGCGTAACAAAAAGTTGACATTTCCGTTACAGAAATAATAATCTTTCATTACTGAAAAATTAGAACGTAAAACAGAAAAAGTATTTACATTTATAGAATTCGTGTTTTGATATTTCTATAGCAATAACATACCATGAACACGTCTTTTCAAAACTGAAAATTTCATACAAATTGAAAGAATTTTGCAGGAAACAAGTTTATAGTATACAATTTTAAAGTATGTATGACATGAATTAAGTGTTAAGGAAACAATTACAATTTTAACGTTGTTGCAATTTCGATGACTGGTGTTGGTGACTTTTTTGCAGAGCGCCTGGTTTGACTTCGGAATGGATAGATTGAGTTATATTATAAAGTTTCAAGTCACGATAAATTCTCAAGAAAATTTATTACCTGAGAAATTAATTAAGACATTACTATTAATCGCGGGAATCGAAACAAATCCCGGTCCTTTTCCTCGTTCCCCTCCTCAAACTAATCAATCAATTATGCAAAAGAGGGGGCGAGGAAGACCTCGCAAGGAAAATACTAACGTTGTTGAGGAGGATAATCAACTGGTGGAATTATCGGGAGAGGAATATCTACTAGAGGAAGAGGAGAAAGGATCCTTTAGAACTGCAAGAAATTCAACCATTAAAGACTTTTTTGAACCGGCAACAAAATCTGACCTATAAAGTGGCGATGAGTCTAGATATACATGAAAATCAATCTACGAATTGATCCAGGATAAGTTTTCTCTCTTAAACTTAGAAATCCAATCATTAAAATCTGAAATTAACGAGATGAAAGAAGACAACCTCAATGCTAAAGAAGAGATGAAGGTAATTGGCCAAAAAATACACGCACTGGAAGCAAGGTCAAACTCTACCAAGAACTTAAAAGGTATAGTTGAATTTGAATTTGATAGATCGTTAAACGAGACCACAAAAAATAACTTAATTATTTTTAATTACCCATTTCAATCTGTGGATGTACTTGATGAAGTTAAAAACATTTATCAAAGAAGATCTAGGACTTAACAACTTAGAAATAGTAGGCTTAGAACATCTAAAAAATAATAAAAATAAGCAAATAATAAAAGTCATGATGGAAACAGTTAAAGCCAGAAATTTAGTACTTAAAAAATTTTGGTTACTAAGACCGAATATCGTGGATGAAACGAAGAAAAGAATAATAGTAACAGCAGACTTATGTCTAAGATCCAGAATCAGAAGAAAACAGATATTATCTAAGATTAAGTTAGAAAAATTAGCCAACAACAAAATACTAGTTAGAGATGACTACTTTATTAAGGACAATATAATGTATACTTATGATATTAACTCTAAAGAAATAATACAACTGAATCATTTTTTAGAAATAGCCTCAAATTAACTTTAGAAATGATAGAAGATAAAAATAAAGTAAACCTGGTTTCATGTGAGTTTGAACAGGATATGGACAACATTAAAAAAAAAAAAAAAATTTGGAGCTAATTTGGTTGTGTCGGATGGATTAGAGAGAGAAATAGATTTGAGAAAGTCAAACTGCGACACCAAAAATTTATTGATTAACTTCTGGAACATTCAAGATCTTGGGGGTAGACTATATAATCCCGCTGTTAGAGAATTTATAACCTCGAATTCAATTATTGGAAGTACAGAAACATGGACGACACACTTGTCTGAAGCAGAAAGTAATTATTTAGAACACGAAAATAGAATAATCACAAGTATAGCTCAGCGGAAAAGTAGGTTTGGTCGGTCTTCTCGTGGAATAAGTTTAAAATGTAATAAACTACTACCCAAATTTTACATTTGTTGTGAATGTTTCAAAGCAAAAGAAAATTCCTAAAATTTAGAAATAAGTATATTATCTAACTGTTCCAATGAAAGTGAACTATATGAGATCTTCGACAGAGCGAATAAGAATACTGTAGAGCGTCGTTAATTGGAACGTCGGTAATTGAAGTGGCCGGAAAGTGGAACGATTTTCAGTCGGACTGTCGTGCTGAATCGAATGTTTTTGATACTAAATTTACTTCTAAAGTATAATTTTCATGTTTTTTTTATATTCTTTAATATATTTATTTTGTTTGTACAAAATGCAGAAATAATTTTTAACGATACGATAGCCTCGATGATTATTATAAAAATTTTCGTTAGGCTCAAAATCGACGAAAATTCAACGCGAAGCGACACGCAACGGAGAAAAATTCAACACGAAGCGATACACAACAAAGAAAAATTTGAACATCGGACAGGTTAATATATTTTTTCGTACATAATCGGAAATTGGAACAAATCACTACTTGGAACGACCCCAGTCCCCAATTGGTTCCAGTTATCGACGCTCTACTGTATTATATTTAAGTTATATAATTACGTGAACCAAAATTCTAAAAGTTGGAACAATTTTAATGTTTAAATCAATACGATATGTACTAAGTGTATGTTCTAACTATCATTCATAAAAAAAAAAATATATATATATAATATATATATATATATATATATAAACTACTAGGGCTATTAACTACTGATCTAATAACATATATTAAAGGGTGAAATCATATTTGCTATACTGTACACTTTAATTAATTTACTGTTTAATTTTATTAACCTCTTATACATAGGCAGCTGAAATAGTGCCATTCAAATTTACTCTTTGTGGACTATCTTGTTGAGCTCCAAACCACGTCCCTTGTAACAGGCGAAAGCCTTCTATGCTAATGAAGGTTGATATGATATGATATGATATGATATGAGAATTTCGATGACAGTTACCCCTAAAATTCATTTACACGTGATTAAATTCTACATTTGGTTATGTTTATCAGATATCAGAGCGAAGAAGATCGATATTCCTTATGTAAAACCTCACTATATACGCATATAATAATCATTACATATATATGTACATATATATAATAATTCTTGTAACTTAGTTAAATTGTACGAGCAATCACTAAGATAATTGTACGCAATACATAAAAGTCGACAGAAACATTAGTTAAAACCTCTTACCTGTTCTAGCAAAGGAAAACTCTTATCTGCCGGAATGCTGCAACAATATAAAAGAAAAAATTTAAACACGTGACTATCATTAAACAGTAAATTATTTTATATAAATATTAGTTATACAACGAATATTCGGTTACTATTTGGTATTCGGCCGAATACCGAATACCGAAAAACAGAAATAACAAAAACACAGTAAATCGTTGTGAGAACTTTTTTTAACGTTGAACATAAATTTGAAGTTCGAGAAATCGCAATCTTTTGCTAATTTATCTAAAAGATCAAAGAAAAAGTAATATAACTAAGTTAATTTTTTAATAGATAAAAAAAGTAACAAATGAAAACTAACTACTTATTATGTAGTTTAGTCATCTATATAATCGTATATAACAGAACAAGTCTCGATAAGATAATTAACGCAAAGCCAAAACTACTGGTGCTAGAAACTTAAAAATTTCAATGTGTGTTCCTTTTGTAAAGTTTAGGCGTGCTAAGAAAAGATTTCCCATTTTACAATTACCTGACTCATATGCCCGTGCCTGGTGTAAACGGAGAAAAGAGACAGATAGGACGTCGGTATAAGTCACAGTTATGACTTCACAGCTTGATAGACTGAACGGCCCCAGGCTTTCGCTCGTGCACGCTAAGTGACTTTCATTACATGCATTTAGCTTTCCGAAGTCTATGAGAACAATTATATGGCATTGACGGCCGCGAGTTTCTCGCCAAAAAGCTGTCTCGACTTGTTCGATTAGGTTATCAACTCAATTTCATATTTATTTAAACATTTCCACTTCGTTTTTTCCGTTATTTACACGTGTAGGTCATTTCATTGTTATTTACATTTGATGTCATCACTTATCACATACTGCCATGACGCTCATGTCTGTCCTCTACAACTGTCAAGAATTAACGCGATTGGCGAAGCGTAGTGACAGCGGGCCAATACAGAGTAGGGTGCGCGATCATTGCCATAATGCGGTTTGCGCGCCAATTTTCGTACTTGCGTTCATCAAGCCGAATAGTTTGGCCGAATATTCGGCTATTCGGCTTGGGGCCAAATATATTATTCGTTGCAATATGAATACGAGAGAAAAATCAGAAGTATTTTACTTTTATGTATATATTATAAAAAATGTAACTAGGAAAATTATTATTTATAGCAGACAGATTTGTTTTGCTTTATAAATATGGAATTAGATCAAGTCTAATTTACTATTATTATTTTAATCATATATTTCTGAACACATAAAATTAGGGGTATATAAAAATAATGCGCCAACAGTGATCGAGTAGATAAAACCACTGAACACTTGTAGTAAGTAGTGGGTTCAAACCAGGGGACTGTCTAAAGAGTTTTCTTCACGTTAGTAACACTTAAATAGGGACCAATTTCCTTAAAATAACGGTATATTTAAGCAATACTCGAAAAAATATTTACGTAAAGAAAATTAATAAATATTATATATATATAAACTGTTTCCTGTTATACAGAAGGAAAGTTTTGCGTATATTAAATTAATTAAACTTAAGTCGTTTTAGGTAAATATGCTCTATATATACGATAATTTTCAAATAGAGCAAAAAAATGTATTTGATATGAATTGTATGTAATTAAGAAATAAAATAAAATAATAATACATTACAGAAGTAAGCATACAAGAGAAGTATTTAAGTTAATCTTGTCTAGTATAAGATTTTCTTCTTTCTTATTAATTCAATTGATCTTTTAAAAAATAAATGCTTAGAAAATTACAAAAAGTTATAAACAAATCAGAAAAGTATAGAATATATAAAATTACTTTATCTATTATGAAGCATTTTGTATCGATTCTGAGTTTGGAGAGTGCTAGAATTTGCGTGACATACTAATAATTAGTACGCCTGTTCCATAGTCGGAATAGTCGTGTGGCTAAAAATTGCTGGTCATGAGTTTGGCCTCATCAACGAGCTTACCACGTAAAGTTTTTGAGTTTTCTCCACTTAATAGAAGAAATATAGTCTACATAAATACTCTTCTCAGATGGCATCACTTGGCAGATTGCCCGTGTGTTGTGTTGTCTTCTTACATCCGAAAAATTAAAATATTTCTTATAAATTATTGATTGCTTAATTATTTTTACTCTCCTGGCTGTTATAGAACAGGTAATGCTTTATAATTGGTTAAATTTTTATCCTCCTAATGTTAATAGTGTGAGGACGGCCAAGAATAAGAACATTAGATTGTACTCTTTGTATCTCTTAATCGGATAAGTAATCGTTTTGATTTGCCTATACGTCGAAGGATGGCGATTATCGATCTTATTTACGATCAAGATCGTATGATCCCGATCAACGACAGGATGCTGACACCAGTTAAACTATTCTCTGTAATCGTGGTTTAACTCAAGATTTATAAATATATCTCATTAAAAAGGACTAATTAACTGACGAGTGCGGAGACACTTGAGTAAGAGATAGGACTGCGTGATGCACTAGGTCGACGACAACTAACTGAACGAGTAAACAATAAAATTTGAAAAAAGTAAAAGAAATTACAAATAAAAGAACTAAATATTCTATCTAACTTAGAGAGTGATAACTATATATTAATTCCTAATATGGGGGATAAGAGAAAGAGTTTACAAACGATGTTATATTACCTCTGTAATAACTTGATTTATGCGAACACTTTCTTTCGGCGGAAGTTCTCGTCCCAGAGACTATGGCTCAAAAACTCATAAGAGGATACTGGACGATGTGCGTATTTTGTATTTATACTATATTTCTCCTCCAATAAAGAATTAAGATCATTTGACTGGGTGTCATGACGAATTTTTTTGGTTTATTCAGCCTTTTTAGTCATGGGAGATAAAGATCTCTGTCAGAAACTGTCTGTCATCACAGTCAGTTTCCGACAGAGATCTTTATCTCCCATGACTAAAGGGACAAGAAACAAATGTTGACAGTCACGAACTGATTGTCAACGTTTATTCCTTGTTCTCTTTGATGTTTAGCTTCGATAAAAATTTCGAATTACTACATTTATTTTTAAAAGATTTTCTATTAATTTCTCGAATATTCTATCTAAACACCTTAAGAATCTCATAATAGGAATAAAATTCTGTATGTTTAGGTTTGTAAGTGTTGGTCTGTATTTTTTAGAATTTCTCAGGACTCTGTCGACCAATTATATTGAAATTTGGTAGAAAAAACCTATACATGAAGTTTAAAACTGGAAAACTTTCAGAATTATATGCAATTCTGTAATTTATTGAATTTCGAAGTTGCATGTTCTGAAGATCAGAGACACAAGAAAAAAGAAAAGAAAAAGCGAGAGCTTTTGTTCGAAATGGGGAAACATTAAACGTGAATTTTCTTTATTGAAAACTGGTGTCGTGTTTGTGTATTATACATATCACGGCACAATAATAAAAAAAATATTTTTAATTAAATCTCGACTTTCCCAGTACAGTTCCTGGTACATCGACTTTCGGACCTCTTAGATATGGTAGTATTTGAAGTTATTTGAAGCATTGAAGATTGTAAGAATTCAAATTTAAATCTGATAATACCGACAAATTGCTAACAGAATGAAATTATTGATTTTATCGAATTTCTTAATTGATCACGTTTGATTTATAGAACTGAATACTTCGTCATATGTAAATTTATATTTCATATTGCAATTTATTATCAGCTGTTGTTATACATATTACTCGAGAGATTTAATTGGAATTGACAGAATTCATTACATAAACCAGGGATAGCCAACCCCGCACTTGCAGACGCAAGTGCGCCTGTAAGCGATTTATTGTGCGCCCATGACCAAAAATTATTATTTTATCGGATTTTATAGTACTTTAGCGCCATCTTGTATGTTTTTATTTTATTACTAATGATTTTTTTGCCATCTATGAGCCACGTATTTCACTTAGTCAGTGACAGTTAGTGTCATACGTCATGCATTAAAGGTTTTGTGTTGTATACATTATATCGTTATACATTACATACATTGTATACATTATATAAAAAACGCGATCAGTTTACAAAATTAATTGTAATTGCCAACATCCGAAATACTACATAGGTGAAACTGGGCGGACGTTGGAATCACGTATTAAGGAACATGAAGCTGCAATACGGTTGTAACATGATGCCTCCCCGTGATTTACCTACATAAAAAATAGTAAGTGCCAAATAGATAGGAATAAGACCAAAATTTTTCACTATGAAAAAAATACGTGTAAACGTAAATTTAAAGGCATGTAGAAATAATAAAATATAACAGTAATAATAATAATAATTTAGTAAATATATCAAATGGGATTCAGATCGACCAGCAATGGTATAACCTGATAGAGGGCGCAACATGCTAATAGTTTATATCAAGGTCTGTATAAGAAGGTCAGGACACGCTCCCGTGATTCTATGCGGCAGCGGCCACGTTGGGGCATATCGATAGAGATCACCATACGTGGTCCCTGCGTGAGTCGACTATTATTACGTATATACGTACTCAGAACGTTAAACAATGGGTTATTCTGTGGTACCTAATTGTAAAAGTAAGTCTACCGACCTTCGATTGTTTATATTTTCTGCAGATAAGCAGAGGAAAGCGAAATGGGTGCAGAACTGCAGACGGGATAAGTGGCAGCCAACTGAACATTCTAAACTATGTGAGAGTAATGTATATTATGTATTTTTCTATAGGTACTGTCTTTGAGATGTACACTCAAACCTATTTTTGTGCGGTGGATAGGGACCACATAAAAGAAAACGCATAAAAATAATCGCACAAAACTTCACGAGTAGCTATAAAAAATAGTTTTCGCAACAATTAAAATGTATTTTTTTATGCGGTGGATAGGGACCGCATAAAAAAAGTCTCACGTAAAAATAACTCAAAACCGTACGAAATAACTAGGAATTGCTTTTTTAACTTCTTGGGCCGTTTTCTGCAATCCCTAATGGGGGAAAAATCCTGTAAGAATTTCATTTTTTATATTAATTAATTATTTCCACTTAAATACCAATCTAACATTAAAAAGTTAAAAATAATCGTTAAAAAATGATTTTATTTGATAAATATAGCTGCAGAAAGTGTTATTTCATTTAACAAGGCGTGAAATTTCACACCCGCAGTCTAAAGCTGGAGGGGAGCTAACTTACCGCATCTGTTCAAATATAACATAATATTTATGATTTTTATGCTATTAAAATGAGAGGGGACCGTAAAAAACGTATGAGAAAAAAATTTTACTGAATAAAAAATGAAAAAACCTGCCGATGTCATAGAAAGCATCCAATAGAGTTTTAAAAAATTTTACAAGAGTCAATTATGTTCCAATTTGATTGAAATTTTTATATATCGCACAAATAAAAAATCGCAGAAAAAAAAGACCGCACAAAAACAGGTTTGGGTGTATACGTGAGCTCACATTAAATTATTTGTTGTTCAGCTTCATTTCGAAGAATCTCAGTTAGAACTGTTAATCTCGACTTTTCTGTCAGTGAGATTACATACTTTTGCCAGAGATATAAACAGTATTTTGAATGTAAAAAAACCTGTATGGAAACAAAAACTCATTTATGCGTACTTCTGCTGACTTCCGAAAATGGTATTTTATTATATTTGTATCTTGTGTGTTTACAGAAAACGAAGTTATGTCTCAGATATGCTCTGTTAAAAATATCATCAAATTGTGTTTAATATTATCCTTTTTGATTAAATTTTATATAATTAGGAAAATATGACGTTTAAGCCTTTGTAAAGCCAAAAATGTTCATTAATTAAACGTTAATCCAGTATTTATTTTTTAATGCATTAATATTGTATTGGTAAATGCTTTAAAATAAAATTTTGGATAACTTATGTTATTGCATTACTTTACCAAGGGCTTATATACGTAATTGCATCTGTTTTAGCACCTATTTAATTAGTTTTATTCAAGACAGCGAGTGATGTGAATGATTGTTTCTTTTAAACTATTTGATCGAAAAGTTACATAAAATTGGGGATGCATAATCATCCGAAATTATTATTATAATTTTGACTGGAAATCACTGGATTTATGCAATTTTAGTTTAATGTCGTATAAAGCTGACTGCTCGTACAAGTTGCTAAACATGCGACTCAAAATACCCCAAAATGGCGGCTCAAGAAGTAGGTCACGCGTGTCCTGACCTTCTTATACAGACCTTGGTTTATATTAATAGAATCGTCGTAGACGAGAGAAAACTGTACCGAGGAAAATGTTCTAGAATTGTAAAACATGTGGTGTTTTTAATTCTTTTTAAAAAGTATTCTAGAATTATATAACATATTAAGTTTTTAATTCTTTTTTAAAAAATTTGTAAAGGTTTGGAATATTTTTAAAGAAGGCCTGTACGTATGTATAATTGACTATTTAAAACTTTGGAAATTCATGATAAAAAAAAAATAGCTAAAATTGTTAATTAGATGTTATACTTTGTAATTACTTGTAGTATTGCTGCAGTGCACTGTTGCAAGGGAAAATAACCGTATTTTTAGATGGCAATGTAAACAGAACTCGAAAGTACTGTATAGGTGTTAAGGAGTATATGAAAAACTTAAGGTAAGGTATTAGAAAACGGTTTTTTAAAAGTGTTTCTTGTTTTTTCTGCTCGCGTTAGTTTTGTTAATATAAAACCTTTGTTTTATAGCACTGAAGAGGGGTCAGAAAAAAATAATACTGATCCGAAATGCATTTGTAAAAAGGCAATAAAGGAGATTTTTGGAACCTGTAAAGCTGTAAGGCAGTCTACCGTCAATTTTTTTCGGATTAAAGAGACAATTATCAGATTATTATTTCTATTTTGTTAAATTATTTAGAAGTTTGTCCTTTATTATTATATGCTTCTGAAAATAAACATTCTATAACTTGACAATAAATGTTAACTTTTTAAACTGTATTTAATACATGGGCTCACCTTTATTTTTAGTTATATTCTGCTAAAGTAACTGTTAATTTAATTTGGAGCACTCCTTCCCCATACTTGTCTTCTGTCAAATCTTTCAATCATTCTGTACTCTCTCCTGTACTTTCACAGTCCTCTGCATCCTCACCTACTTCTACCCCTTCACAGTCTCTTTCTGTAATTTCTTCATCCCCATCTTCATCTTGCTCTAATGTACCATCTGAAAATTATAACCCCTTGCTCCTTGACTCATCAGAAAACATTTCAAGACCACCGAAAAAAAGAAAGCAAGACAGATCTGCACAGGCACCAGCTTGGTTTGTTGAAGAAATGAAAAAAAGAAATGAATTTGATCAAAAGATGTGGGCTGAAATGAAGATGCTAGAGGAAAGAAGAGTATAAGCATTGGAAAATTTAACAGAAGTAATAAAAGAACTTGTAAAAATAAAATAACAATAAAGATTTGTTTTAAAATTTATATATTTATTTTAAATTAAATTTACAAAGGTTTTGCTTTATAAATTCATAAAAATACTTTACAATATTTAAAATAAACTAATTTCTGTTGTTCAATAAAGAAAGTTGATAATTCAGGTATAGTATTTCAGCTATCCTTCTCGTTTTGTGAACCCAGTTTCACAGGGTTGCAATGAGTCCTCAGGATGGAGATGTGTTCATTTCCTCATAGTCATTATCAATTTCTGGTGGAGGACCATTATTATGCATAATACACAAATTATGTATAACACATGCCGAAGTAATGACAACAGGCACAAGCTCCCTTCTTAAAATATATAAATATTTTAGTCTCCTCATACGGCCAAATAGATGACCAAATGCCTGTTCAATAACAACTCGAGTCGAGCTTAAAACTTTATTATAATTTTTTTCTTTTCTTCCAAGATGACCATTATCTCTAAAGGGTGTAAGAAGGTGTCTGCTAAGTGGGTAAGCACAGTAACCTAAAATGTGTGAATTATTTGGTAAAAGGTTTGGATCGTTAGCAATGGCTTGAGCAATTGGAGAGTTACGGTATACTCTAGCATCGTTTGCTGATCTTGGCCATCCTGCGAATACGTCAATAAATTTTAAATCTGCAGTGCAAATGGCTTGCAAAATCACACTTTCCACTTGTTTTCTATTAATATGCACATTCTTCTCATGTTTTCTTACGAAAACAGAATATGTGTTCCATCAATACAACCAAGTGTATTGGGCAAACTATTAACTCTTAAATCAGCAAATTCCTTAATTGCTTCTTGGGCTGCTTCACCCTTTGTCCATTTTATGATATGTGGAGCAAGTTCTAGTAGTTGATAACAAAACTTGGTGAACTCGGTGTTTGCATGACTTTGGGACATTCCAAATCGATCTGATACACCACGGAAACACTCCTGGTTTCCTAATAACCATAGAGACATGAGCACTATATTTTCTTTTGGTGTGAAAGGTTTTCTCGTAGATATTTTTGTTGGTAGCATTTTCATCAAAATCTGAAAAAAATCATGTATAGCAGTAAGAGAATCATTGTTTACATCGGCAATTTTGAGATAGCTTTCTCTCCAGCAAAAGTGTTTTCGACAGTCAGCAGCAAGAACGTCACTTCCGGTAGCAACTACTCAGCGCACTGCTGAATAAAAGAATGCGCGGATAGACAGTAGAGAAAGGTAGGATCACCCTGAATGGCATACATAAGTCTACGGTACCTTCTATGTTTGATGTTGGCGTGCAGTTTTTTGGTGCAAGGCTGTAGTCCCCGAAGAGCCTAAAAGAAAATCTGAGTGTGGCGAACACCAATAATTGAGTGTTGCCACGAATAGCCAAGTGTAGAAGTTAGTGCCAAGTGGCTGCTAATAATTAATTCGTATGTTACAGGTGCATCTTCATTCTGATGTAACAAAATTACACTAATATTTCAGTCCCGATTGTCTGCCCTTGGAATTGGGAGGAAATTTACCTAGTTTCGATCGGCTGAAGCCAATAATATGATTAAAGCTAACAAAGAATTCTTTAGAAAGAACGAAGAGTATGTGAAATTGTACAAAAAACAAAAGAATAAAAATTTCAGCCATGGCACATTTCGCTATCTTAACCAAGAATTTAAAGACGAAACGTTTAGAAAGAATAGAAGAAAGATTTAAATGTTATTCTCATGACTCGGAAGCATTTTTGGCTGCTATAGAAGAAGATTCTGAATGTGAGATTACATATTTATAAATAGTATAAACGTAACTTGCTCTGCTATATATAAGCCGTTGACAGTGAAAGTGATGTAAGATTTTAGTCTATGTTGAGAAATTTAGACGTGGAGTTAAACACCAATTCAAAAATTACTGAGGATTTATTGTTACTTTCTTTTTCCTGTGAGAAAGTAACGTAAATACTTTGGAAAAATTGACTAACACCACTTTCGTCTTTAATAGTTTATGTAATGAATTGTGTAAATTAAATTAAATCTTATTAAATTAAATTAAATAAAATTAAATCCAATTAAATCTTTCAAGTTATATGTATAACAACAACTGATGATAATTTCGACATAAAATTTAAATATAAGTGTCATTAATTAATTAAAATATTTACACACGAGAAGACATTCACTTTTATAAATCAAATGTTTTAAACTTTGAAATTATTTTCGGATCTCTTTCTTGAGAGTATTATAATGTTTTTTTTTCCTATTATCGCTTGTCGTTTTACTTCTTGATGCTTCAAAATTATTAATTGTTTCTTAACTTCACTTAATTCGCTACTGGGGCTATCACTAACTTTATTATCGTGTTCACTTGAATTTTATACTTCACTACAATAACATGAAATTTATTTACGAGAGTATAATTCATTTTGGCACGTAAAAATTCAATATTTTTTAATATAATAATAATCGTAGTATTACGATTTCTTAAAATATTTTAGTTAATTAAAAAATATTTTATATGGTAACACGTGACATATACTATTGTAACGTTAAAGAGTTATCAAAATGAATACATTTTCTGAATAAAAAACAAACATTTTATTTCATAAATGATTTTATTTCCATTAATATCGTAAGTTACGACGAAATTTTACGTAACTGTCCAGATAAAAAAGTCTCGTATTTCTAATACACAGCCTAAGTTACGATATTGTAAGTCTCATAAATACTACGATTTCTAAGAAGTCTGTAAACTGGATGTAATAAGAAATGTGGTGAATAATATTTGTAAAACTATTGAACATTAGTAATTGATCGTGGGTTTCCCTCACCAACGTGGAATTTTTACGGTTTTCTTCACGTTTGTAACACAAAAACATTGGCCAGTTTCGTATAAAAGTTATTTTGGGACGGCAGATCGCTCATGCGTCGCGCTGCCGTAACGAAATAAATTTAAGAACCTGAGTATTTGACTCTGGTGTAAACTAGAGTGGCGCAATATCGAATACTTTTTTTGCTTTACCAAGTCTTCGTATCAAACAGGTTTTTTTTTTTTTTTTTAAATATACAAAATCGCTCCGTTTCGTTATGTATTTGCTTTATTAAGATTCCGTTTGGACAGGTTTTACTGTATTTTACTACTCTTAAAGCTGTGAATATTTTAAGAATATTACTAATTGCCGCTTTTAAACCACTAGAAATTGTGATTATAGATCATACTAAACTGTATGTAAGTAAAACTTTTCGAAAACGGAACCGGAATAAAAAAACAAACATGCCAAAACGAGAAAAATTCTTTTAAACTCAACGATTTTTTATGTTATTTTACACGACTCTTATGAAAATGAAAAAAGCTCAATAAACGTGAAAAGAAATGAACCTGTAAATGGGATCTCCTAGTTCCAGTTTGTCTGGGCCCTATGAAGCTATAACGCATATATGCTTTATAGCTTCATAGCGCTGAATATTGCACTAGGCTGCTGCCTAGTACAATATACAGTGATATTCTTGAATGAGATACTTTTTCTAGTAATATGAATAGGCCAAAAGAAGAATGCTTCATCGCGTATTAATCGCCAAAATTTATCAGCATCAATTTCTAAATACGCAAATTTTCAGAAATTTTCGACAAAAAGCACAACAGTTATTAAATCGAATTCTAATACCGTTGAAATTTTCGGTTCAGTCCTTAATATAGCTAGTTATGTCACCCCTTCCTGCGCCATTGTTGAAAGTAAATTTTTCAATTTTGAGAAACGTCGTTCTTCACTAAGAACAGACACAGGAAGGATTTAAAAAATTCCCGATAATATTAAAAACATTTGGAAATTTTCAATTAAATTATTTTTGTCATTATAATTTTAAAATTTTAGTAGCGACATTTTCTTTTTTCAAAAATATTTGTAACTATTAACCTTTTACATCCCAATTCTGATCCCAAGTTCAAGTTTGAAATCTGGAGTTATTTCCTTCGCCATAACTATTTTTATTATTATTCTTTTTGTACAGCAGAGCATTTGCTGCAATTCATTGGACTGCAATTTGAAAAAATTGTAGACCTATAAATTCCTACTGTCGTTCGGCTGTCCGTCCGTCTGTATTTCCTTAATCTCGAGAACTATGTTAGATATATGAAATCCGAGATCAGATATAGAAAGCTTAAGAGTAGTAGGCCCAGATTAACTGAATTCACATAATAACACAAGTTAAGTTATACTTAGGGTTGTTATACGTCCCGTATATTCGGGAGTATCACGTTATTTCACTACTCAGTCCCGCATTACTATTTGTGCCGTTTCTGTCCCGTTTTCTCCCTAAACTCTGTCCGAGGCGGCCGGCGCTCCGGTCAACTGTGAATTAGTCAATCTCAACTGTCAGAGCTCGGTGAAGGCTAATTTGTTTCGCGCGTATGTAATAAAATAAATAATTACTATCTCCTGCACATCGAGTCTTTTTTAGGTAAAACCATTTTTATACCTAGAACAAAAGATGCCAAAGAAAAAGTATCATTTTAAAGATAAATATACCAAAAATTGGTCATTTATAAAGAGAGGTCGGACTGAATTTAAAGCACTGTGTTCTATTTGTAATTCTCATATTGCCATTAACCATGGTGGAAAATCCGATATCCAACAACATATTGCTACAAATCTTCAGGACCACTTCAACTTCTAAGGATATTTCTAGTTTATGATGAAGAAAGATTCGGAAGAAAAAATTTTAATTGCGGCTGCTGAGCTGACTACGGTGTACAAAGTAGTACGTCACCACCAATCATTTAATTCGTTACATCGTACTACTAAACTGAATACATTGATGCATGGTGTCTCAAAAGTAGTCAGTAAACAAACTACTGCCAGAACTAAGCCCACGGCAATCGTGAAAAATATACTCGCCTCTTACAGCGTGCAACAATGCGTTAAAGATTTAAATGAGGCGTCGTTTTTTGAAATAGCTACAGATGCCAGTAACCATAATGCTGAAAGGATGTCTCTCTTAGTAATCCAATTCTTCAATGAAAAAGTCGGACAGCAATCCAAATGACTAAAATTGGCTTCTTTGTGTAATGACCGTTCTGAAACAATCGTCGAATATTGCAAAATATCTCTCGGAAATCTAAATATTTCCATGGATAAGCGTATCGCTTTTTGCGGAGTTAATGCGAACACTAACTTCGGAGGCCTAAACTGAGCTGGAAGAAATAATGTGCTTTACAGAATGAACTCTAAATTGGAAAGAGATATTGAAGGCATAAGATGTCCAGCACACGTTTTGCATAACTCTCTATCAATAGCCGCTGATGTTTTGGCTGTCGATGTTAAAGCAATAGTCGTCAAGATATTCAAGTACTTAGCATTTACACTGTGAGGACTGAAAAATTCAGAGTTTTGTGAATACGTTGGTGTTGCCTACATAAACTTATTATCCTACGTTGGGATCAGGTGGTTATCAATACTCCCCGCAGTTGAAAGATTATTGAAACTGTGGCAACCATTAAAAGATTTTCTCGCTAACTAAGTGAGACCACCATTAAAGATTTTTTTGATGGTCCAATGAGTGAAGCTTATTTTTGCTTCTTACATTCACAGCTCAATACGATTGAAACTCAAATTAAAAAAATAGAAAATTTAAACATCACAGACCCGGAAATAAAGTCTGTATTACAAGAGGGAAAATGTGATCGAAAGAAAAAAATTCAATTTCATTGTAATAGCGACAAAACAGATCTTGAATCGCTTAAAGCTTGATTCCGGAAACAGCACCAAAGTAGAAACTTTTGAAAAACAGGCTATTGATTTCTTTAATACTGCTGTGGAATATATTGAGAAATGGTCACAATCATTCCAAAAATTCAATGCGTTCGACAGGATGACTCTTAACCAAGTTCCTGAATGGGAAGAAATAGAATGTACTGTTGCATATTTACCCCTTCTATGATCGCCTGGGCTCTCACAGAAGCCCTCTGGTGGATATTTTTGTCTCACTTTTTCTGAAATTTTTCAAAACATTTCAAAAAATTTAAGTTCTCCAATCTTTTTGAACTGCGAAAAATGCAATGAATAACGTTTTTATTGCGCGCCGAGTTTACTCGGAAAAAGTTCGAAAACGTGCCGGCTTCTAGTTTCCACGCGACTATGGGCGATAACAAAAAATCCGGGAAAAAACGAGTTTGCGATAATCGCTATCGTCGATCGCGACCATCGCGAGAATCTTTTTCGCTATCAATTCTTTTCTCTCAACAACTTTATTTTTTTCAAGAAAAAGATCGATTCTAGCCTGATTTTGAAACGAGATATCGCAATTTATTATTAAATTCAGCGACGTCTCATTATACTCTGTAAGAAATCGCGTTTGTCCGCGCGAGAAATTACAGCGACAAAAATTCTCAAAATTAATATCTTCAATACAAATTGCGCTAATTGTACAATTTTTTTTCTTGCGTAAGAATTTCATTTAGGTATTGTTGAAAATGCATTTTCTTGATGAAATTTCGAGAATATTTTTAGTTATAAATAGATGAATTTACGCATTCGACATCATGTTGTAAATTGCCGAATTTTCGATGGTGCACACATTATTTTTTTGACTGCTTCATTTCATGCACAGAAAACATTTATATCCATACTATCAACAAAGAATTTTGATGGATTGAATAATATATTAAGCGATGTCAATTTTTATATTAGGTGATCGAGTTAACCCTAACACACGACATCATATTAAAAATCAAAAATAAAATTCATGTGTAAAAATATAAAGAAAATATCTGTTAAATCTTAAATACAACATTCATATGAATAAAACAAAATAAAAATTTTGTCAATTGGTTGATTTACAAGCCAGAAAGAAGCATTTGAAAATAGGGTCATAAAACAATTAACGTTTATTGACTTTCGCGGTACGGGGTAAAGCGGGGTATATTGACAAATTTTTTCGAAGTACTACAAAATTTCTTTTGACTTCACTTGAAAGTGTCATATTTCTTCTCCATTTACAAACAAACCCCATGACGATAAGTGAAACATGAGATAAATTACGGCGAGTTGAAATTTGATATGTGTATTTTTTGCGTTTTACGTATCAAATTACATTAAATTCGACACAAATAAAGCATTTGTGTCAATAAGAAAATATTTTACACTGTTTAAAAGTAGAAAAAATAAAGAAAACAAAGATGTAATAATAATTTTTGAAGCAAAGCCAAAAATTTTACAATTTAAAGAAGAAAAATGGAATCTGTTAGATGCCGCGCGATCAAAGGGGGTGAAAAAATTACGTGACCATAGAAGGGTTACAAGTAAAAAACATCGATATTGGCAACACTGAGATTCTATTCAACCAGTTTGATTATTTAGAGAAAAATTAAGATTATTTAAAGAAAAATAATATTAACCAAAACTGCGAAGCAACTATGAAATTGTGTATGGAACAGAAATGGCTGAAGTTTTTTGCAGATACAAAGCATATTGATCAGAAGCCATATCTAAAAAAACTATGCAAATACGTATTTGCCATTGCAGCCCACAATGCAAATGTGAAGAGAATATTTTCCCTCATATCAACTCAATGGTCGGACGAAAGAAACATGTCAGTGGAAGCAATTGAAGCGATTTTGATTTATCATTATAATTTTAAAATGACTTGCGCCTAATTTTATAATTATGTGAAAGAAGAAAATTATTTAATTAAGAAAGTAAAATCCCTTTAAAAGATGACTGGGCAAAAAAGGCTTGCATCTGTTTTATTATTCTATGTGTTTATTTTATTAGATTGCTTAAGGATTTCCTTGAAGAATTTGGGTCTACTCTCCGCTCTATTTTGATGCGGTTTTTTGCGTTTTGTGAAAAATCGAACATATTTTTAGACCCATCTAAAATTCTCTGCAACTACATCATTTCCTACTTAATTTTTTTTTTCATATTAACATGTTTGTAGTGTGTATGAAATTAATTTCTAAAAGCATAAATCAAAATTAGGGGCACACGGATTTGAACCATGGACCTCTCAATCTACAGTCGAATGCCCTACCACCGAGCTATCCCCACGCGACTATCAGTTTCACATTCTGACATTATCATCTTTAAACTAACCCATTTCTAGACAATTTCAGTTATTTGAGAAATCATTAATAATTTGTTATATTTATTGTGGTGCATTTTTACCGCAAATAAAAAGTTAAATAATTTTAACAGATGTATTACATAATATTCACTGTTTGCAGATAAGAAAGTTATGCACTAAAAATACTAGGTACAGCATTTTCTCTTAATCGGCTTACTGGTGTATCAATGTGATCTTCACTAAAATGAGCCGAACAGTTTTTAATATTTGCTAGGCGCATGAGCTGTACACAGGTGTACGAGTAGAATTCTAAGTCTCCAAAAACGGTCACAGTTATGTGGAAGATTTTTTACAGCTGGGACCGAGTGAATGCCGTGGAAAATCTTTCATAGAATTGTGGCTATTTTTGGAACCTTAGAACTCTACCGGTCCACCTGTGTGCAATTCATGTAATCCTTTCTTTACTGTACCTGCATGTGGCCATTTTATAGATCCGTTGTCTTATGTTCGAGCGCATCAACCACGTTGCCAGTCGGTCGCAATTACTATTACGTCTGACATGAAAGTTTTGTATGTCAAAATTACAACGTTATTGCTCATCCTCCCGACTCTTAATGACACTGTCCGGTTTTCTATTAAACGTGCCTTACATACACGATATTTTCTCGTCGAAAGTTCGGTAACATGGATGTTTTGATATATTCAAGATGGTGCCCTGTCACGAGAAAACGGCTTCACTAAAATTTAGTTCTAATTAAGGCGGTTACGATAACCCCTAACCTCCTTAGAACGATACCATTCTAGGACCAATTTACTCAAATTATTGTTTGAGTAAATTCAATAAATAATTACTTTCAATAGATGCAGTAAAATCAGAATATGGGTGAGACGTGAGAATAATACGAATTGTTCGAGAATTAATCTTACTTTCTCCATAACTAAAGATGACAAACGTTGTGTAATCGATACTCCTCCAGATGTACAGTACGGTATTTACATATTTAATACTATGTCTTTTCTCACCTACTGTCTGATTTTTTTTTGCCATTTTCCTCAGAAAACGATTAAAGATAATTAGTTAATTTCAACTACATTTCGTTTTTCTTCTCTCAGGACACTTTATTCAATGAATGTTGTGTTCAATTAATATTATGAAAGAACAAGATACTTTTTTCTACTATTGTGAATCTGCTGCAAGGAACTTATCATACGAGGGACACGGTTAATCACTGATTTAGAAGTATTTTATTGTTAATATTCAGTCAAAGATGAAGTTTGGGCATAAACCCCTCATCAGTTTGGCATATGCTCAATCTCTTCCAAGATACAGACTTCAACGATAAAATATTTCTAAAACAGTGATTAACACCCAAATAAGGGCCAGTTTCCTTTAGAAAGTCCCTTGAGGCAATATCCTTGGCAAATCGTTCAAGTGTTGCTTTGCCTTAATACAAATCGAAGATTTTTGTTAATTACTTTGTTTTCTCCCATGGCCAAAGGATAATTTTATAATTAATAATAGACTACGTTATTTAAGTGTAATTTTAAAACTAATGTAATCATTGGCAGAAATACAACTTTTCCTAATTAACCTTTTCAGTAGAACAAAGTTTTTTTTATCTTTCTTGTAAAGATATTTGTTTTAAAAAAATTCAGCAATGATTTACATTACTTTTCCGGAGAAAAGTATTTTGGTTATGTTTAAGAAACTAACGAGTAAAACACTAGCACAAAGTAAAAATTGCATGTGGCACCATCTGTTATGAGACTTAATTTCAGAAATAACTTTTATATTATTAATTATTATAAAAAGGCAAAATGCCTAATTTTGAGAGTATATAAGAGTTTTGTGAAAAATTGTAAATGCTAATAACGAGTAAAATCTTCATTAAGTCCGACCCTACTGGAGATAATACACACAGTGCCGTAACTAGGCAACTGCAACAGGTGCATCCGCACAGGGCCCACTTGGAAGGGGGCCCAAAATGCGTGTATTTGTTTTATTAATTTTCCAAATCTAATTAGTTAAGGGACCTAAATGCAAATTCTCTCGCACAGGGCACAGGAATGGCTAGTTATGGCACTGAATACACATGACTTCTCCTTTATCTCCCCGCCCTGTCGATCTTTAACCACCAAAATTTAATAGCATCAATCCCGGTAATACCCAAACCTCCCAGCAAAATTTCAGAAATTTTCGACAAACAGCCAGGAGTTATTAAGTTTGAAAGAGGGTGAACAAAATCGTGATCACACATATACGTACACTAACATCCATTTATACAGGGAAAAACAAAAAAAAACCTCTGAATTTTCTGCATTTCACGAAGTTCCGAGGTTTCGAGTCCGAAAATGTAAAAATCTTGGGGATCATTTCAAACACCAGGGATTTTCCTTTTTTTTTTTCTTTGACTTTTCGGGTTTAGGGGAGTTTTAAAATGTCGAGACGGAAAAATCCCGAAGGATCAAATTTGAAACAATAACATGCAAAGATTTTGATGATATATTTAAATGAGCTTAAATACAATTAAGTATTCTCAGATAATTTAGGCTTTTTAGATTTCTTTAAGGCACATATTTAATGCAAGATTAACTATCAAATTTATAAAATACTAGCAAGTAAGCACGGCGTTGTTTGGGCAAGAAAATAAGAACGAAGATTAAGATTATTAGATTTTTTCTTATTTCTAAGTATTCGGTTTGTATAACTACAAAAGTTATTTTACAAAAGGGTTTATCACATCGAGTGACCAATCTAACACATCTTAAAAATTCTTTAAATTGTGTACAGTAGAGGAATAAAGCTGATGATCGAAGTGATCGAAGCTGCTAACCTTAACGTCCGAAAGACTTCATATAAAACTTGTTTAAATAAAAAAAATCTTGTAAACATGCAAGAATAATTGATTTTATGTGATACCATAAATAAAAAACACTGATGAAACCAGGTTGAAAAAAGATAAGTCCCTATTTAGGTGTTACTAACGTGAAGAAAACCCAGAAAACTGCATGCAAACATACAACCGACTACTGATGTTCGGTGGTTTTATCCACTCTGTTACTAGAATGTATTTATTGGGCTGTATTATGAATACAGCCCAATAAATACCCTCTAAATTCCTACTATATAAATATATAAATATCCCCCCTATAAATTCCTACTGTCAGCTGTCTGTCTGTTTGCTCTTCCTTAATCTCGAAAACAGAGGTAGATAAAAGTCGAGAGCAGATATGGAAAGCGTAAGAGAAGGAGGCTCAGATTAACTATATACGAACTTCTGATTTGCTCCGGAAGTCACGTTATTTCAATAGAAAAATTTGAACGGAGTTAGATACACAGCCAACACGACTGTAATACTAACAGGAAAAGTATAGCCACTCCACACCAGCAAGTCCTATCTCAGTAATGCAGTAATAGTGTGTCTATTTCGCGCTATATCATTGTGGCAATAGTTAAGTGAATATAATATTATATATATTTTTTAAAAATTATATCGTGATTTGTAACAATTATATTTTGTTTTTATTTTCTTAAATTTTTTGCCAATAGATGGCATTACATGTAAATACAGCAAATGAATGTAAATAGAAATTAATTGATATATAAAAATCCGATCAATCTTTTGGGGTAAAATGTAAAACATTATTCAAGTTAGAAGCACGTAGACGTAATTTCCGAGTTTCGTTGCAATTGGTCGAACTGCCTAGGCGTGCATAGCGAACAAACAAACAAACATCTTCATTTATATATATAGATGAATTTATAAAAAAAATTGACTTACTTTTAAAAAGTTTAAAAAAGATATTACTAAAATTTTTAATTCAAATGTAAATTTTAATAATTTTGAAGAAAATCTAGCGCTATAACGGAATTAAATTTAATTATTTTTAGATGGTATGTTCAATTTTTTAAATCCATATTTACATCTTTAAAACGAATAAATCATATTTTAAGTCACAAAATAAATTTATAGACTATTAAACCGGATAAAATACTTATAAATAAACTTAAAATAGATCATTTGTTTATTATGTATAATAAAATTAATCATGGAATTAAATATAAATAAGATTTATATATTAAGCTATTTATTTATGTAAATAACATTATATACATTCTTTCTAAATAAAAATAATTATTATAGTTTTAATTCAGTTATGATATATTTCATATTATTTTTAAAAGAATGTTTGGAAGAGATAATCAATTAAAACTATATGGGGCCTAAAAATATATAACTATTTTCGGGTCCTACGAGAGGAATTGCAGTCGGGGCCCATGAACTTTAGGGGGCCTATCAGAGGAGGAAAATGTTTAAAAAAATTGTCAGTTTAATTGATTATTTCTTCCAAATAATGAAACAACTTTGGTGATGGGCTAACATTTATACTAGATTATTTCTTTTATTTCGATATCATTGTTATTTGTATAAACAGGTCTTTGCACCAACAGCTCTCCATTTTCTTGGGAGGATCTGGCTATTATTATATAAACTATTAAATTTATAAAGCAAAAAACAATATCAAGTTGGTGTAAACTGATTATGTAATAACTTAACTGTAGTTTAGTAGACTAATTTATAATTTATACATGAAATTTTATGTATTAATGTATAAATTATAACATAATTTCTCTCGTTTATCGTTTGTTTTTACTTCATTTCTCTGTAACTCATTCTTCGTTTTTGCCACTTAAAAATTTCTAAAATTAGAACTGTTTGAAAGTTTCAAATAAACACATTTATCAATGACATGTCACTTAATTTTCTTTAATTATTTTGGGACATTCCTGTTTCGTTTTCCATAATTTAAATACAATACAATTCCTAAATATTTATTTATAATTTTTTACTTAAATTCCAAACCGGTTTATCATATAAATTCTTACCTTAAAACTATTCTACCAGAGAATTTGATACTTCATTATTTAAGTAGAATTATTCTTCAGATTTAAATACTTTAATCGAATAAAAATTACTATTTGAAAAAAGAAAATTGATAATAAAACTGTCCTCTGATTAAATAATTATAATTCAAAATAAAAAGTATAAAGTTTATAAAACTTTTCTATGATATAATTAAGTTGCTAAAGAAAATTGAGTATCTTTACATTATTAAAATAAATATAAATCATTCCTTTCGTTAGTTCTAACTGGACAGCATTAGAAGGAAGCTGTCTATTCCGTTTAAACTATTCTATCCTATTCTATTAAGCTGTCTGTCTGTTTAATTCTAAGCAAGAAACTTCATTAGTTTCATTCATTATGCAGAAATTCTTCTGTAAGTATGATGGTCTCATTAGGAGGACAGCTCTTTTCATGATTTAATGCTGTCTACGCAAATTCTAATAAGGGAATTTTATTTGTTTCATTTATTTTTAAACAGGAATCCTTCAATGACAATGCAGAATTCTGTAAATTATTCTTTTATTAGAAGTTCTCATTACACAGCATTAGAAGCATCTCCCCATGTTTTACTGCTGTTCAATGTTAATTTAATGCTGTAATACTTTAAACAAAAAATTTGATTTGTTTCATTTATTATACAGAAATTCTTCTATAAGTATAAATAATTCTGTAAATTCTTCCTTTTATTATAGTAGATGATTTTAATGCTGTCTACGTTAATTCTAATCAAGGAATTTTATTTGTTTCATTTCTTTTTAAATAGAAGTCCTTCAATGATAATGAAGGATTCTGTAAATTATCCTTTTTATTAATTCTCATTAGACAGCATTACATCAGGAAGCAACTCTCCATATTCTACTGCTATTCAATCTTAATTTAATGTTGTCTACTTAAATTTTAAGCAAGAAATTTGATTTGATTCATTTATTTCTTATACAGTAATCATGTGAGTGAATGCAGGACTCATTATTTAAAATAAAAATTTTATAATTTTCAAATGTATGCATCATTTAAACTTATGCTCTAATTAAGAAAATACAAAAAAAAACTTAATTTAAACAATTTCTCTATCAAGAAAATTAATTAAATAAAAATTGATTTATATTCTAATTATTTTATGAACTGCATCTCATTACTAAGAATTGCTTTTATGACGACTGTTCTCAATTCCAGCTACAGTTCACAAGACTTGTCATAAATAAGTTGGTTGATGTCTGCACATGAAACATCTTTGAGAACTGGATCACACTGGACAGCAGCACCAATGGATGCTGCCATACCAGCAAAGCAGTAGGGCTACCACCAAGTGTCAAGAAAACACTCAAATGAAACGTGTGATGTGCTTAGAACTGGGAATATACCAAAAAGAAAACTTACATGTATATTCATTTTCTCTTCATGAATAATGTTTTCATTTAAAAGGAACAAATAAATAAAAATCAGCAAAAATATTAAATGCTTTGTCTTGAAAACAAATGAGTTAAATGACATTAAACAACAAAAACAAATTGTTGTTAAGAAGAAAGCTTGAATTTTTAATTTTGTATTCAAATTTTGAAATTAAGCTATAAATTTGAGAAGTTTTGTTAAAATATTTTCAAAATTTAATAGTATTAAGTGAGTTGTAAGTGAATTAAATGCTTAAAATAAAAAAAATAAAAAAAAAGATGAGATCAAAATCTGTCAATAAAAAAATATATAGAATTGGGTGAAGAAAGTGATGTAAAAAATACTGGTGTCAAAGTAAATTAACAATTATTTTTTATTAGTGTGAACACATTGTTGATAATCAGGTAGATCTATCAATTTTTCAATCTATTAAATAATTGGTAATGATAATTAATAATAAAATTTTTCAATTCCATAAAATAATTATTGATAGATTACACAAGCATATATATATTTTCAATAAGGATGACATTCAAATATATTTTCAATCTAATTTCTTCTTACTTGAACATTCGGGCACATTGCACATTCTAAGCAAAACAGTCATTCAACTTATTGGTTATATTGTATGTTTTATATATATATCAGGAATTTCAGATGTGGCACTCCTTTGCAATCATCCAAAAAAAAAAACAAAAAAAAACAAAGCACATTGTTACATTCGTCCCAGCACCCATTCTTATATTTTCTTGCTTTCTTAGGAAGTCAAAGGTTAGTTGCATTTAGTTGTAGAAAGACAAAAAAGTATTCTAAAGAAATGGGTAATATATCATCATATTAAAAAAGAAATGTTTTTAGAATTAATACTAAATACACACCAATCACAAATAATTCAAATCTTCAGAATTTTAAACACTTATCTTTAGAAAGCCAAATAACTTCTCAGATGAAAAAGCAATCTTTCTTTGGGAATGATTTCTTATTTATTTATAATCAGAATTCTACTAACCAAACAAAATTATTTACAAGGAAAATCAATATCAAATTATTAACAACTAATTATAGAGTAGCATTTGTTTGGCACTGCAAGCCTTGTGGTTCCATATTGAGTAAAGAATGTCACAAAAATTAATTCAATTTTTATACTGTTGTTAAATTTTGTTTTCAATTTCAATAATTTCTTCTTAATTATTGCTTAAAGCCAGTTTTAAATAAAAATTTCATTTGAATAGTGCAGATTCTGAAGTTATTCGCAATTCAATTGTTTCATTTTCCTCATAATAATTTTAATTAATACTTAAAGTAACAAAGATTTTTGAAATCTGCAATTTTTGATTAAAAACATTTTTTATAATTTTTAGATTTTGAAATAAATATTGCAACTGAATAGTTTGTCTAATCCTATATTTCTACCTACAATTTTCTTTTGGTCCAAGGTCAGTTATTTTTAAATGGGACTTTGAACAAACTATATTTTATATTTTACATCCAAAGGGATTTTGAAAAATTTTAATATATAGCTTAAACAACAGACTATTTTAAATCCTGAATTTATAAAATGCATCTGATAAAAGTCACTAATACTACATAAGGAAAACTGAAAAGATAAACTAGTTTCTTTCTAACAAACAATCTTAAATGTTCATTTCATACCACACTTTACATTGAATCAGATAATTATTCAATTCACAAATTACAGTGCATCATCAAAATCAGATCTATTCTTATGTTGATTTCTTAAGTCGTTAAATCTTTCATCTAAATTGGATGCAATTATATTTTCACATACATATATATATAATAGTAATAATAAAATCAAAAAGTATGAATTATAAAAAGGTATCAATTTTGACAAATAGTGACAGAAAACAAGTTTTCCACTGTACAACTATGAACAAGTTTTATATTATATATGAAGTAATCAAATTCCTCTTAAATTTAACAAATTTATAGTCATCTTGAAGAATGTTCATTGTGAAGACCTGGAAGAAAACAAAATTCAGTACTGAAGCTGTACAATAGTGATAATCTATCCCACTTAAGATGATATGAATCTTACAGGATTTTCATAGAATACAAAAATTTTTTAAAGTATTTTTATCTTGCAAGCAAATCTTGACCGCTCTCTTGTAGTGTTTAAAACATAGTCGAAACCATCCAGATACTAATATGAAGCTTAGATTATTATTTCAAAGAAAATTTGGATACAACAATATAAAGCTTACATTTGGTCTGTTCTAAAAAAAAATTTACCACTTAACAATGATGCATGAATCTTTCGTCTACGGAAATTTCTGTCGATTACACGTGAGACATCAAATATAGCAATCACCATACAATGAAATGGGTTTTGTATTTTACAATTACAAGTAAAGTTAGGACAGTTCAACCATGCAAAAATAATTACGAAAAAATATTCTTACATTAAATGAAAACTCCACCTTTCACCTTTATAAGTGGCAATTTAGAATTGCTCGGGAAACCAAACTGAACAATCTGCTAGAAACAGTACCCTTCATTAATAGTCACAAAAGTGAAAAGTAGAGGAATAATTACTGTGCATTAACTATGCCTTCACAAAAATAATAGCTATCTATGACTGGCAGCATTGTTTTTTACGCAAATCAGAGCTATCGGTTGGAGGAATGGTTATAGGCTTAATGTTATCTCCTGTTGGTGACGGATCATTATCAGTATCATTTCTGATCTGCTTTTGTGAAACTATACGGTAAATTTCTGTTAGTATTTGTTGGAAGGCTGCTTCCACATTTGTAGAATCCAAAGCAGATGTTTCAATGAATGATAAATTATTTTTCTCAGCAAAAGTTCTAGCTTCATTTGTTGGTACTGCTCTTAAATGACGAAGATCACTCTTATTCCCTACAAGCATTATTACAATATTTTGATCAGCATGATCTCTAAGTTCTTTTAGCCATCGTTCAACATTTTCATAGGTTAAATGTTTTGCAATATCGTATACCAGAAGGGCTCCAACTGCACCACGATAATATGCACTAGTGATTGCTCTATATCGTTCCTGCCCAGCAGTATCCCAAATTTGAGCCTTTATAGTTTTCCCATCTACTTGGATACTCCGTGTAGCAAATTCCACTCCAATTGTACTCTTGCTTTCCAAATTGAATTCATTTCTTGTGAATCGCGATAGAAGATTGCTTTTTCCTACTCCAGAATCTCCAATAAGGACAACTATTTAATAAATAATCATATTCGCCATCTTTAGTTTCCATCACGATCAATAATGATCAATATTTCAAACGAAAAACCTCTTAAATAATTAAATAAACGATATTCAACGTTATTCCGACAACTTTTCGTTTATTTAAAACTCGCTCATTTAATATACAGTAAATTTCTGTTGCCTATATTCTAATTATTTTATTCATTTTTAAAATAATAATAATAATTCTTTTAGTTTCATTTCATGTGAAAATTTTGAATGAAACAAAGCTTATTAATAAAATTTAAATAATTTAAGCAAATATACAATAAAAAAATCCATACATAAATTATAAATAATATAAAAAAGTATTGATTTTAATTAAATAAATGTCTTTAAAAAATCATCTCAATATTAACTTTTATACAATAAATTAATATAAATTAAATGGTTCATATTTAAATTAATATTGCTTATTAAAATTCAGATTCAACTGTATTTAATAACATTATAAAAACAAATTAATAACTGAAGAATATATGTCTTGTTTTTTTCAATTTATAAATTAAAATTTTTATTAAATTTCTGTAAATAATTAAACCAAAAAATTTTTAATATTATTTTATTAAAATTATAAATAATCTATGAAGTTTATATTGTTAATTAATTAATTAATTAAATTTTTTAAATAGGAATTTTTTAAAATTTACTTGGATCATGTTTTAAATATTAAATATAAATAATTATATACTATATATGACTATTAAATTTAATATAAATATTTTAATAATAAAAATTTATACATTTATAAGCTTAAAAATTAAATATATTATTTTCATATTTGATTTTAAATAAAGTCTAAGTTACTACTTAATTTTAATTAAAATTACTCTTTTAAAAATTAATTAATTTTTTTACTTAAATTTATAATTAAAAAATTCTTTAAAATCACTTTTAAAATATTTTTTATTTTAACTTATTTAAATTTTTTTTTTGAATTATTTAAAATAAAATCAAAATATCACTTAATGATTTTTTAATGTAATTTTTTAAAAATATTATTTTAAAAAAGCAATAAAGTAAATTTACTTTAGAAATTTAATTTAATTTTTTTTAATATAATTAATCAATTTATATTTACCTGAATATGTGACAAATTAAAATTTAAGAAAAATAATTTAGTTTCAAAAATGACTAAAAGATGGATTATGATATTAAACTGTCAAATCTCCATTATATTTCAGCGATACTTCCATTAAGTTAATTTATGGGCATTACGCAAATCAATAAATCATCGAAGATCCGTAGATCGAAGAATAATCGATATTAAAAATCTACACTTAAAACAGATACCGAGCGAAATATTAAAAATAAACACAATTACTCGCGAAGAGATGACGACGTTAATGATATTTATTTTTTTATTTGTGTTTTTGTCTAGTTTCCACGAAGGACGAAAAAATTTTTGTAAACGTTTTAAGTATGAATTGGTTGTAAGAAATGTCAGCGTGTTATTAACACAATATTCCATTAACAAAAATTTAAAATATAAGAAGAACTGTTTAAATGATCGTTATTTATTCCCACGAAATTCTTAGTTAAGTCTTAAATCGGATATAAGTGTTTCTTTATCGTGTTCCTTCGTGAATATAAAAACACTTAGATCCAATATGCGAATTTATAACTTAACTAGAAACCTAAATATCGCATCGATTCATTACGTTACGATCTCCCATTCCTCGAAAAAGATTTTTCGTAAACTCGAAATGCGTGTATCACAGCTTAAAATCATTGCTCTAGACCACTGTTTTTCACCTTTTTTTTTTTAAATCTTAAACCAATAAGTGAATTTCCGTAGAAAAAATCACATGATTTAAAGTTGTGTTCGAAAACATTTTATCCCCGTATTACTTACTACTTAACCTAATTCTTTTTGTCTATATTTTCTTTTTGTGAATTAAATAAAACAACGGCAAGTTTACAACAATAGTATTTAATTTAATAGTTTTCATCTAACTATGAAAAGTAATTATCGTTGAGTCGTGATTCGCATTTAAAAGTAGCACGATATCGAGCATCGAACGCGAGACCGTATTATTTATCAAACACTTGGCTTTTTCCACCTTTATTAGTGGACTAACGAATAAGCCAGGTGTTTGATAAATAATACGGTCTCGTGTTCGATGCTCGATATACAGTAAAAACACGGTTTCGAGAACATTTAAACTAGTAGCGCGATAATTGCCTTTAGAAACCTGTCCAATGTCTCGTTATTTCTACGTTAAAATAATTGGAAGTAAATACGGACAATTATAGATATATTTTTGATTTAAAAAACTTTTATTTTAAATGAAATAACCCGGTGTTATGGGCAAATACACCTACGATTTTCTGGTGGCACACCGGTTGAAAATCACCACTGTAGACAATGCGTATAAACATTATATTCGAAAGTTGATATTTAAATTCGTAATCCCGTTAACCCTTTTGACTCCCGATAACGGTCTTCTTTTATAAACATGTTTATTTAAATAAAATACTTTCACTTTTTAATAATTGTGTAAATGAAACGATATACCCGTACTTAAGTACCATGTTATTTTTAATAGCGTTTAAAATACTAATTCAATTATACAACAAAGTTTGATGACTTTTATATTATCATTCTTACTGCGAAAAACTGAAGTTTGCCGAAAGATTTATATCTGAAAAAAATCGCAAAAATTTATAAATCTCGAACATTTTTAAGGGTCACGCGAAATGTTTGGGAAATTGATAGTCGAATGGGGATTTTTACACAATAACGTCTATAGTGTACTTTATTTTAAGACTAAAATTAATTAATATAATTATATCTTGCGATAAAATGCTTTAAAATTTATTATTATTAAATGAAATTAAAACTTTTAAAATGTTTTTTCAAATTCATATTTTTCCTCAGAGTGAATTCTTTCTAAAACTTTTAGAGTTCCTTCAATCACCTCTTAATTACGATAGTGAAACGAATCGATGTCTACTCTTTTTTTGTCATCGATAACAATTATACTTTCATAATTAATCACATTTGATAAGAAATCTCGTTTAAACCAGTCTCGCTCGAAGGTACTGTAGGCTATACTATGTACTCCATCGAAATTTAATAGAATAAAAAAAAACAAATAATTTGTTCTTTGTTAATTAGCGTGTCAGCTAATTAATCATTTGGGTTTTAATCGATAAAATACACAGGGCCACGTCCACCAGCTTCTGTGTGGATAAAACCATCGAACGAAACTGATGACAGATTTATTGTATTAAATTATAAGAATCTTAAAATAGTGTGATTACTTAACAAGATTACTTAACAATGTTTATTTCTTTTTATTTATTTATTTATTTTATCTGCCTTACAAACAAAATCTCATAGAAGACAATATTTATTCTTCACGGTTAACAAGAGCCCGATTAAAACACAAAATAAATGAAAAATAAAAATAAAGTAACAATAAGAAATATAAACAAACACGAAATGGAAATTGCCGATAAGTAACAAAGGGTTTAAGTAATTAAAAGTTTGACGAATTATATATAAAGAATAAGTTTACGAACGTGTTTAAAGTTCCTACTCTTTTCGTATATTAAAAGTTCAATGCGAGTCACTTCGACTTAACGTATTCGTAGCCGAAATTCTTATCGCAATAAGCGAAGTATATACGTAGCATAACCCGTTTGTTTACACACTTATCAATGTTTAATCATTTTTACACAACTCTTCCACTTTTAAACCATTCCCATTTAAACGGTACGTAATACGCGCAATCCCGTCTATCGATACATATTCGTGTATATTCTATAACATCACTTAACTTTAGTACAGAATATCGAATGAATTTAATGGAAAATGATATTAAACTGTCAGATTTCCATTAAATTCGTCACGCACTTTCCATTAAGCTTGTTTATGTACTTTCGTTAAACGAATAAATTATCGAATATCCATAAACCAATGAATACTGATATCTGCAGTGAAGTTGTATACCAGATTCAATGTTAAAAACAGACACAAGTATTTGCGAAGACATAAAGATGCTGACGATATTTATATTTTTATCTTCTTTTCGTATAATTTCGATGAAGGGTAAGTAAATTATTGTAAACGTGTTAAATATGTATTCGTTTTAAAGAAGTTTGACGAAATTGTTTCGCCAACGAAGAGTTAAAACGGGTAAAATATAATTAGTCGTGTATAAAATTGTCATTATTTCATCTTCCGTGCCGGGTTGATATCTTCTTTTCTCGACAACTTAACACCGGTTTTATGCTTCTATTCCTGTTATCGTCCGTATTTAATGGTGTACAGTGATAAATATTTTTTATATTTTAAATTTTGGCTTAAAATTATTAACTTACTCGATTAAGAAAGAGAATTATACATCAGTCTTTACGAGTAGGAACGATTTAGATCTGATTTTGATCTGTCGCATCCTCTAGAAAAGATGACTTAATTAAACGAATTAAGTGCAGATTTCAACGGGGCGTTGTCTAACTGTCGCGGTTTTGGCGTGAATTTTTCGCTCCTTCGAATTCGACGCATTTTTCTTCTGTTGGAAAATGTCAGTTTTCGTCTTAGAATAGGAACACTTTTTTGTCACTATCTGAAGACATCACCGGGTATTTAAAAAACGAGTCAGGAGCAAGAATGTGTCGGATGGGTCGACGTAACAATTGATCTTGTCTTATCGGTGCCGAAAACGAGATCAACGTCAAAGAAGGAATTTTTGTTGAAATTACAAGCTTCTTCATAAGAGAAATTACAAGTACTTCGACAGCGTTTAGATAGAATGCGAGCGTGGATTGAGAAGGTAGATACCGCTTTGTTAGATCTCGAATCCAAGCTCTCTGTTCTCGAAACTGATAGAGAAATAGGCTATTTTAAAGGTGACCAATCAAATACCGAGATTAATGCGATATGTAATAATATGCGCGACAAGTAAATAAGATTAGAAGATAAGGGAAGAAGGAATGGTGTGATAACGATAAAATGGACTTATTTAAGGTTAAAAAGCTTCTAAACGTAGCTAGATTTTGAGAAGTTAACCAATATCTAGCTAATACCGTCTTATGTTCCATCTGACAATTACGAGGACGATTTAAAAAGTACTTTACTGCGCGTAGAAATTTTCTTGCCATCTGGAACTAGCACGATTTTACGTGCAGACGTAAATGCCAGAATGGGACATTCTGATTATTTGTCATATTTTACTGGTGACTGGTGTTTGAGAGATTTGGAAGATTTTATTGTTAATAACAGAGGGAAAATTCTCTATGTTGTTTGTGAGAATAATAATGTGATTTGTTTAAATGGTTTATTGCCAAGATATGAAGATGATAATTTTATTTATCGCGCAACCAAGGGAGGTAGCGCTTTTGCCATGGTGTCACGAGAAATCTATTTTCTCATATTGTAACCGATTGTTGTATTTTATCCGAAATAGGCTGCGATCACTCACTCGTTTTACTATCAACGATTCCCTCGGTATCAACTACAGTTTCTAATTGGCAAATTTTTTGTAAACGTGGAATTTGGAGGGATGAACTTAAATTTTTATTTACAGTCACATTAGATAATGTTTTATCAGACGAGTGTAGATGAAAACTCGTATCTAATTATTTTGTGGATTGAACAGTAAACGTGGAAATGACCCTGGATTTAATTTACGATGTTAAATCCATATAACAAATGTATGGTATGATACTGAGTTTTGTACCACGAGGAAAAGTCAGTGGAAATTGTTTAAGGCGGAAAAGTTAAATACGGATGAATGTTATGCTTCGTATATTCAATTTATATTCTTTTTAAAGAATATAAATTAAATGTAAAAAAACAGTTTTAGTTTTGGAACTTAAAAAATCGATGATATACAACAATTCTAAAATATTTTGGCAAATAATTAATAGCTTTCGTAACAGTCCATAGGGTCTTGCTTGTTAGTTCAAGAATTCTCTTAGAAAGATGGCTTAAATTTTTACGTTGTTTTATTTTAATTTTTAATTTTATAAATATACTTTTACCATTTTAAGTTTTCTCTTATCTTAATTTTTATTATTATAAATATTTTAGATCCGGTAGATGCGAGAGCTGTATGGAAATACGCGTATACAGATGTAAGTAATGTTTTATGTTTTACAATTGAAATGCCCAAATTCGCATTTCCCATAACCTACTAAACGTTCGGTGTACTTTTGTCAATAAAAAGGTTTTTCCGATTTATATATAACATTTTTCCGTTGATCTTTCTCTTTCTATTTGTCAAAAAAGATGAGGATTAATGTAGCTAACGTAAGTTCTATGTCTTTTGAATCTTATCCTACTTTGCTCGTGCTTAGTATATTCATCTTTTCGGCCTAAGTACGTTTTTATTTCTTTTGTATTTTAACTTCTTTCGATTCATTCTTGCCACAACAACCTGTTTTAATTAAGCTTTTCTGAAAATCGGGTCTTTTTTTAACTACAAACTTCGCGGTTATTTTAGCGATAGGTTTACCAATTTTTGTTGCAGTTTCTTCAATACTATTTGCATTTGTTAATTTTGTACACTTTAAACTAAATATTTCCATCTACAGTATTTATATAGGTAGAAATTCTTAAACCAAATATCTTCTTGGCTTTAATTATCAAAACTCTACAAATTTATAACCATATAATCAACCTTTCTATGTATATTTCTGTAATGAAAAATATTAAAGATGTTTTATGAATTATTTTTCTTTTATATAAACCACTTGTTCCGATTTAGTACCAGCTTTCAACCTATACATATAAATGAAAATGTTTGTTTGTTCGCTATATACTCGTAACCATTTCGACCAGTTGCTTCGAAACTCGGTAGTTACGTTCGTTATTACTCGGTAGTACTAGTTAGTTATAGTATACAAGTATGTTGTATGTACTTGTATTGTTAATACGGGCCTCCTGCCCTACGCTTTTCTCGACTTTCGTATAATCTAACTCCTTTTTCGAAAATAAGGAAGTACAGATAAACAGACACGTGGAGTTTTCCGGGTTTTCTCTACGTCTGTAACGCCTAAATCGGGGCCAGTTTCCTTTAAAAAGACCTGCCAGAAGGCACCCCCGTAGGCAGATCGCTCAAGCGTTGCGTTGCCCTAACTAAACAAACAAACGAAAGTAATTGCGGTTCTTCCGGACGTTAATTAGAGTTAAATAATAGGTTTGAGACACCATTAATTGAAGCATTTTTCTTTCCTACTCCGATAAAAAAATATAATTAAATTATATTTTTTTAAAATATATATATAAAAAATATAATTAATTATATTTTTTAAAAAATATATATTAAAAAATATAATTAAATTATATTTTTTTATCAGAGGAGGAAAAATATAATTTTAGATTAACCCCTTTCTGTCACACAAGTATCGAACACGACGAATTTCTAAGGATGAATATAAACTATCGACATCAAACTTATCTTCCACGTTCGAACAAAATAATGTTTTTTTAAAAAATTATTAAATAACTCTGATAACTGCAGTTTCTTTTTGCAGTTTGATTAATGAACGGCATAATACAATTGATGTTTGCAAACCATTGTATTATGTCATTCATTAATCAAATCGTTCATTTTTCATTTATTCTATTTAAATCTTTTCTTTAAAATGATTAAATTTGGATTAATTTTTGGTAATTAACTAATAAAAGTGGAATTCGAAGACGTATTTTGAAGAAGTTTTTTTCAGGTAAATTCGATATATCCATTTTTTGAATCTCGCCACGAATTTTAGTACAACGTTTTATAGAGAAATTTCAAATAAAAATATTTGGATACCTGGTGGTATACCTGTCACAGTTGGAGTCAGACTATTTCTTTACCAACTCTACCACACCGTCCGAGACACCCCGCTCGTAAATGAGTTTAAAAAATAATTAAATCAACTTACAAGAACAACTGGCAACAGAGAAAGCGGTTTGCGATAAAGGGTTACTTTAAGAATAATGAGTCCGTGACAGCCGAAAAAGTTTTCCGGAATATGTCTACGCTCACGCGGTGATGTGCCACTCGGTGAGTGAGCGTTCAATTCTTTGGCGATGATCGGGTGGATAGTATTTAGCGAGGCAAGTACTCTTTCTAGATCGATCGACAATGTTTTGTAGATAGGGATAGTAGACATCGATAACAACGATGCGAATATTAGAATAAGAAATGTGTGTCGATGATGCCGCGTGGAATTGCTTTATTTAAAAAAAACAAATCGAATACACTTATTTATCCTTTATAGATGGGATATCTGTTCAATTTTACTTGCGAAAAACATAGTTTTTGGGATAACAAACAACTTACAGACACGTTGAAAAGAGTTTTAAATTTCAGGTAAAAGTTTCCCCGATTATTTTTGTTTATATTATATGACGAATTTATTCTTTACCGACTATTTATTACAATAGTTTAATTTAGTTCGTAGGAATTAATTCGAATGGCAAATAAGAATTGAAATTTGAATCGGAATTAAAGAAAATATACCGAACGCATTGTATTGTAGACAGCTTCAAATATTGATTTAAATTATTTTCAAGTAAAATACTTTATCTCGACATCCGGTTTGATAACGCTTTACTGTTGGAAAGTTTTTTGACTATTCGCTCTTAACTAAATTTCTAATCGACGTTACTCGATGTTTTTGCCATACAAATTTAATTAGTGACTGCGCGTATCCCAGGGAGATTTTTTATTCTCAAATACAATGATTTTTGTATTAGTTTTGCGGTTTTACACCGCGAAGTATTTTTAATAATTTTTAGGCAATTCCATTGTTAAATGAATGTCTTCGTAAACGGAGCGATTCAGTTATTCTCACAAAGTACTTGTTTAAACTCGCTTTCCGCTTGCTAAAAAGTAATGGCGGAAGAAAACAAAAAGGTGAAAACTTCTTTTCACGCGTCGATTCCATTTGCTGAAAATGTAGAATAACCTTTTTACGAAGACAGAAATACCAGGAATGGTGTGTTCTAGACAGTGTTGAACGGGAGTAATCTAGATCTACATTAATTACGATCGCGTATTCATTTAAGAGTATAAATTAATTATATGAAATTTTTCCATTTTTCAGATGTGAAATGGGAAGAGTTACACCATCCGCGAAGAAACACGTTCTAAACCTATTTGACATATTTCAACTAAAAAATCAGGTATTTTACATTAGAAAATCATTTTACCGGAAATCATCTTATTGCATCTGGTGGAGAAGTATGCGAATAATTAAGCGTTAACACTATTGAATAATACCTACAATTGTGTAATTATAGATTACATTGCCAACAGATTATGATTCGAAAATAAATATTACGGGTCGTAGATACATTAGTTAATGATGGCGGTACAAACTAGAGTGTAAAGTTTTTTATGCTAAATGTCCAAGAAATCTTCCTGGTAGAAGTAACATAAATGAACTTTTTGGTGTATCGTATTTTATCTGGTACGTAGAAAAACGTCCAGGTGTTACCCATACGCATTTATACGCAGTCTTACGTGACTTATTTTACTGTGTCCGTTTAGATATAAGTAACTTTAAATCATTCCTAGAGGCCGATAAATACCAGGTATAACTTTGTATTCAGATTGAGAGAAACGGCCTTTGTGTGTTAGAGATGAATTTTCCATAGCCACTTCGTAAATAACACTGAAACGAATAAAAGCGAATTGCTACACTCACTCACGTCAGATGCCAAATAGTGAGGATTTGAAGCGAGAAAGCTGCAAATGCGCATGGAGTAGGAGGCCCAAATTTCGCCTACGTTCCTAATATCGCTACTACGGTTGCTTCTTTATTAGTGCTGGCAGCCGATGGCCATGACTATAACTACGAAACTTCCCCCCTCGGTAATTGTTTGTGGAAGCGATACGCGTCTGTGTTGTTTGTTCTTTTCTCTGGGAATTTTTGCTGGTTTTCGTGTCCGATGAATAAATAAATATGTTTCGTGATCTTTAGTATAATTGATAAGATTCGAGTGATAATTTTATATCATTTGAGGCAGTGATAGTGATTGTAATAGACTACATTTTGGTGTCGTTTGTTTCTTGGTTTGCTATCCGATTCCGAAAGTGGAGGCTGCCATGTTTGAGAATTAGGTTGTTTCTAATATCGCCCACTCGAGTTTTCCCATTATCATACAGCCGTTATTACGAACACCTTTTAAGTAGTTTTTTTCCAGATGTCACATAGAACAACATTAAAATGAAAGAGGCGGTAATAGCAATAAAATATAAAGAGATTCAACTATTGAAAGCATCGAAAGCTTTTCAAGTACCTAAATGTACAGTACAGTACATTAAAAGACTACGTAAAAAACCTGAAAATGAACTTCAAAAATTACTTTAAATTTAGAAGGCCTGTTTTATCTCCTTATGTAGAAGATCAATCAGTTGAGTAATATTTACAAATCGATAAAACTTATTATAGACTTACGACAAAAGATGTAAAAAGGATGGAATTTCAACTTGTCATAAGAAATAATTTACGCCACCCATTTTCTGAAAAAACAAAGTACAGGTAGGAAGTGCCTTCGTCTTTATTTCAAGAGATACTTTGCCTCGTGTCTAAAGAAGCCTCAATCTCTTTCTTGGCACGAGTCAAGGGATTCTCACCTGAAAATGTAAAAACATTCTTTAATGTTCTTAAACCTGAATTAGAGCGAATAGAATTTTTGTCAGCGCGAATTTTCAATGCCGATGAGACTGGAGTGACCGGTGTGCAACATATGAGTATGGAACTTCTTTCCCCGAAAAGAAAACGTGAAGTCCATAAACGCTCTTCAGCAGAACGTGGTCGCCTTGTAACCATTGTGACTTGTATGTCAGCATGTGGTAACTTTGTACCACCAATGATTGTGTTCCCCAGAAAAAGGATGAAGAACGAACTCGTGGATGGAGCTTCTCCCGGAAGTATTTCAGGATGCCATCCCTCCGGGTGAATTCAATCAGATGTGGATGAATCATTTTATTTCATATGTAAAACCCACAAAAGAAAATCCTGTAGTCATTATCCTAGATGGTCACACCATACACACACACGTCTCGTATTATTACACTTTACTTCAATAAATTTTAGACGTAGGCGATATCAGAAACACTTTTATAAATAGAAAAAATGTCACAGTTGAAAAAAATTTGGGTGTGCTAAAATTATGTGTTAGAGTTGTAATTCAGTTTATTTTTGTAAAACAGGCTTGATAATAGATTAGAAGTATTTTTAGACAAATGACACACGGATTAGTTCTATGATCGAAATAATGGCTTAAGTAGGCGATATTTGAACCCCTACTTTACACGTAAAATGTCCGATTTTATCAACAACAATTGACACGATGAGAATAATGGCAAAGTGAAGGGTGATAAATTCAAAATTATATCCGAAATCACAATGAACACAGAATGTGCAATATTCTATTGACGAGAAAATTTGAAAACGTTACCAAAAACTGTAGAAAAAGCCCATGCCTTTATAAAAGGTGGAAAAATCTGGAGTACAGAAGATGTTCTAGAACTAACAATTAGGAATTAAATAAGATTAAAGTTGTGTTCGAAAACATTTTATCGCCGTATTACTTACTACTTAACCTAATTCTTTTTGTCTATATTTTTTTTTTGTGAATTAAATAAAACAACGGCAAGTTACAACAATAGTATTTAATTTAATAGTTTTCATCTAACTATGAAAAGTAATTATCGTTGAGTCGTGATTCGCATTTAAAAGTGCTTCGGGCTAGCATGCCCCTCATTAGCAGTATTACCACTAAGCACTATAATTAACAATAAACAAATAAGTTACAATATAATATAAAATATTCCAATTTAATAAAATACAATTTAAAAAACCTACTTAGATTGACATTTTAAAATGTCAATCTAAGTTGGAGTATGTATTTATACAATATTTGTAATTGTAAAACGAGAAATATCTATTCATACTCGGAATTGGAACATGTATTTATAGTAGGTTTTTTAAATTGTATTTTATTAATTTGGAATATTTTAGATTATATTGTAACTTATTTGTTTTATTGTTAATTATAGTGCTTAGTGGTAATACTGCTGATGAGGGGCATGCTAGCCCGAAACACGTGTAATATGTGTACAAATATTGCTACTACAGGTGATATAATAAAGAAATTTTTTCTGAATTAACTCTCATTACTGTGTCAATCCTTAAACACCAGTATAATGTCCTATTAATAAATATCGTCCACGTAGACGACTAAAAATAATAGTTCTTTTAAATATGATTGCATCGTTAGATTCAATATTAAAATTGATAGTTAGATCTATTACTATATACAAATTTTCAAATTTGTATTTATATCAAAACCAGAAATATAAGGACGACACTCCTTTTTGGGCATCCAGTAAATGTAACTGATACATTAATGTATAGCTATTTTGTTATTTTATTAATTATCAAATGTTACTAGAGCTATATAAAGTATAACTTTAGTTTCATTTTTCACTCAGCTGGCAGACATTTCGACAAACGTTAGACCAATCAGTTATAAATTATTTCAAGATGTGGATATTTCTACAGTTTCTCGAACTGAATCAGTTATTTTCATGATAAGAGAGATAAAAAACGAATTCACTTGGCAATCAATTTTCAACCCCTTCTCGCTAAAGGTGAGATATTTTATTACGAATTCCCACAGAAATATACTTCAGTCGAGTGACGTTAATTAATAAGTTTGCAACATTATTCTAATGAAGGTTTGGCTGACTTTGTTTTTTTGTACGGTTCTTTTTGGATTAATTTTCCGGAAGTTTGTAACTGACAACGAAGGAAATCCTTTAACTTTCAAGAAAATATACTCAATTCTGTTCATTACGTTAATTAATCAAGGTGAGTTTCTACATCGTATAAATTGTTTATAAATAAGGCTTAATTTATTGCGAAGTATTAAATTGCTCGACAATTTTCTAGGAGTTGATATGAAGTACTACAATCGTTCGTCTTCTAGAATCGCATTTTGGATTCTGGTTATTGATGACTGCCGTCTTGATTTGGGGTTATGCTGGAGTTTTGACTTCTTTTATGACTTTGCCAGTTAACGAACCTCTGCCGAAAACGTTTGACGAATTGGCAGAAGCCATAAAGAGAAAAGAATTTACTTCTTTCGTGTATCCCAATCAACTTCTCATTGAAGTATTTAACGTAGGTAAAATTATGCAATCAATCGATTTATATTTTACTTATTTATTTTGTTTTTTATATATTTTCATAATTGAATTTCGTCGACTTATTAAATGTAAGATTACACAATGTTGTTATTTTATTGTTTATCTTCCCGTAGAAAAGCAGAAGTTGGGTTTTTCTTGTTAACCTAGTTTCGTATACTTAATCAAATTGTTACAGCTTAACAGGTATAATCCATTACACTTTATAGCTCATCCATCATTTACAATTCTTAATAATGTTCATGCTGTTATGTTATTCATGGAGATGTAATCCTTAGGTAGATACAACTTGGTAATTTTGTATTAGCTGTTTTTTACTAAATATAATGTTTAGAATTAGAGATGGTTAGATGCCAAATTTTCCCGATAACTTTCTAACCGATCCATTACTCGCTTCTATTCGTATTAAGCAGGTAATGGAAATAAATAAAATCTGAAAGCTGATTGTCTAAGAGAGTATTTACTTTCTTCACTAATCATTTAACTTCGGATGTAGAAGTAAAGCTTTAAAACTTGACGGAAATTAATAGCGAGGGTGCGGCCAAAGTTTTCATTTCTAAAACGTGAACGTCGAACGTCGAACGTCGAGCGCCGCTATCTTGTAAGCGACGTACGACGTTCCCGTTTTAGAGACGAAAACTTCGGCCGCACCCTGGCTAATGGTGGAGCAGTAAAACACAGCGTTACTACACTTTCATAAAGTTCGTCAAACATCAATATTAATGGTCGTGCGATTGCTTTAAACTTCGATGATACAAAAAGACTTTCTGCTTACGAAGAGCTTTGTTCATTTAAAAGTATAAAATATATCTTTTGCAGTGTCATTTTCTACATAAAGTTTGCAAGTATTATTTTATTTTTTACAGGAAACACGAATCAAACATTGGAAAGTTTTCGAGTCAGAACAGAAAAAACACTAAGAGAAGTTAGTGTCAATATTTTCCAATCAAACCACTTTGATAAGTTATGTATGGAAAGTGCAGAATATGAAAGGCAAAGAAAATTCCGGCATATTGAGCGATTTTATAAAACCATATGTACACATCTTAAATATAGATAGAATGGCAATAATTACAAATCCTACGATAGGAAATTTCATTTCCTCTACTCTTAAAGCCAAGTTTATAACTTCGGATGATGCTCTTTACACAATTAACTATGCATTTTGTATAAGAAAGGGATTTCCGTATAAGAAAAAACTCGACCAAACGTAAGTTGACAATCTTTTAATGCTTACTTTCTCTTGTCACGCTGACTTATTTTAGCTTACTCGCATAATTTTTAGTATACGAAGAGCATACGAATCAGGAATTTTATCAAGTACTTCAAAATTTATGCTTTCCGATTCTTACGATATGCCGAAACCTCTGTCTGTCGATCATTTGTTTGGTGCATTTGTGGTACTTGTTACCAGATACAGTTTAGCGTTCGCTTGCTTTATCACTGAAATAATTTTGGGGAAAATGTTCAAATTAAACACCTGCATGTAATCTATACTAATATTATGAAGAAATAAGTGTTTTTGTTGCACGGGTAATCTCCGAAACTACTCATCCGATTTCAAAAATTCTTTCACCAATATTTAGAGTGTACCTTCGGGATAGATATAGGCTATATATTATTTCGTTAAACGTTCGTATAAATTTAAAAAAAATATCATCTAAGATAAAGGCCTTTATGTCCAACAGATGGCGCTAACTCCGCGAGTACGACGCCCTAAGTTTGCTTTTCTGTGTGGAATTTCTGTGTGCTTTTCTGTGAGGATGAACTAAAACAGATCATCTTCTATCTATCGATATAAATAAAAATGTAAAGTTCGTTTGTTCTTACCGATTCCTTTGAAATTTTGACACAACGTTGCATTCGAATACGCACGTGTTTTTATATAATACTAGCTGACTCGGCCACGCATTGTTGTGGCTCAAAATGTATCTATTATAAATGTGTAACACTTCCCCCATTAAGGGAATTTCAAAAAATTCATTTTTAGTGTATATTCTGTTGACATCACCTATTAAAACGCAATTAAAAACGCAAAAAATCGCATGTAAAATAGTATAAATAGAAGCCGAGTTTTTCACGGTAATCCTTAATTCTGTCCTTTTCCCCGCTGGGGAATATCGAAAAATCCCTTTTTAGTGTATATTCTGTTGACGTCACCTATTAAAACGCAATTAAAAACGCAAAAAACCGCATGTAAAATAGTATAAATAGAAGCCGAGTTCTTCACAATAAGCCTTACTTCTGTCTTTTTCCTTGCTGGGGAATATCGAAAAATTTCTTTTTAGTGTATATTCCGTTGACGTCACCTATTAAAACGCAATTAAAAACGCAAAAAACCGCATGTAAAATAGTATAAATAGAAGCCGAGTTCTTCACGGTAAGCCTTAATTCTGTCTTTTCACCGCTGGGGAATATCGAAAAATCCCTTTTTAGTGTATATTCTGTTGACGTCACCTATTAAACGCAATTAAAAACGCAAAAAACAGCATGTAAAATAGTATAAATAGAAGCCGAGTTTTTCACGGTAAGCCTTAATTCTGTCTTTTTCCCCGCTGGAGAATATCGAAAAATCCCTTTTTAGTGTATATTCTGTTGACGTCACCTATTAAAACGCAAATAAAAACGCAAAAAACAGCATGTAAAATAGTATAAATAGAAGCCGAGTTTTTCACGGTAAGCCTTAATTCTGTCTTTTTCCCCGCTGGGGAATATCGAAAAATCCCTTTTTAGTGTATATTCTGTTGACGTCACCTAATAAAACGCAATTAAAAACGCAAAAAAACCGCATGTAAAATAGTATAAATAGAAGCCGAGTTCTTCACGGTAAGCCTTAATTCCGTCCATCTCCCCGTAGGGGGAATTTCGACATGTATATTATATAAAAACACGTGCATATTCGAATGCAACGTTGTGTCAAAATTTCAAAGGAATCGGTAGGAACAAACAAACGTTGTATTTTATTTATATAGATAGGTAGAAAATGATCTGCTTAGGTCCATTCTCACAGAAAAGCATAATGCCTCACAGAAAAGCATAATGCCTCACAGAAAAGCAATCTTAGGTCGTCAGAAGTTAGCGCTATCTGTTGGACATAAAAGCCTTAATCCATATATAAATATATTTTTGAAAGGGGGAAAATGGTGATCTTCACATATGCCACAAACCTTCGCGGGAATGTATTAAACAACTTTGCAAAGTTTCATGGAAATCGGATAAATGGTGTAGTAATGCATGAAGGACAAACACACACACACACACACACACACACGCACACACACACACACACACACAGACATACATTCGTTTATATATATATAGATACGTGTCGAAATTTCCCCACTGGGGGAGATGGACAGGATTAAGGCTTACCGTCAAGAACTGGGCTTCTATTATACTATTTTAGATGCGGTTTTTTGCCTCTTTATTTGCGTTTTAATAGGTGACGTCAAGAGAATGTACACTAAGAAGGAATTTTTTGAAATTCTTCCCACGGGGGAAGTGTTATACATTTATAATAGATACATTTTTAGCTACAACAACGCGTGACCGGGTCTGCTAGTAAATTAACATTTTTACAATAGAAATATATCGATGGTTCTAAAAGTAGGCCTTGTCGTCTGACAGGCGGATTTTACTTTTTAACTCAGTTCTACATGTTTTAATACGGCCTTCTAATTTAATCATAGGGTTTACAGACGGGTCTCAAAGGGCCTCAAAAGCCTTGTGACGTGACCCGCTCATTTAAAACGTTTTTCAAAGAATGTGCACTCACAGATTCTGGGTAAAGTATTTTCTGATTATATGAAATACAGTTAAAAATTCTGAAACATTTTTGAGTTTTTAAAAAATCTAATGGAGATGGCGCTAGGTATGAAATTGCTGAGCCGAAAGGCGCTAAGCAGGGAAAATTTAAGAACCACTGGTGTACTGTACCTCACGTTGGCATTTAAAAATTCTCGTGACAAATCTATTACAAATTATCGACATATTCGTAATGAGTAATTTTATGGTATATAAAAAAAAACTTTTCACATAATAACACAAAATATCACCAAAATGCTTCACGTGCGTAAGTAAATTGACAAGTTAAAAAATATCATTAATAGTAATCAAAATGTATCGGAATAAAGTAGAGAGACGAAAATAGGCATCAATTGGAGACTGGGGTTGTTCAGATTAGGAATTTGTTTCGATTACAGTCTATGTACGAAAAAATATATTAACCTGTCCGATGTTCAAATTTTTATTCGTTGCCTGTCGCTTCCTGTGAAATTTCTTTCTGTTGTGTGTCGCTTCGCGTTGAATTTTTCGTCAATTTTAAGCCTAACGGAAATTTTTATAATAATAATCGAGGCTATCGTATCGTTAAAAATTATTTCTGCATTTTATACAAACAAAATAAATATATTGAAAAATATAAAAACATGAAAATTATACTTTAGAAATAAATTTAGTATCAAAAACGTTCGATTCAGCACGACACAGTCCGACTGAAAATCGTGCCGATTATCAGGCGATTCCGATTACCAGGGTGCCGATTTTCGACTCTCTACTGTATTTGTTCTTTTTTATCGTACTCATATTTGTACACGCTTTCGATTTTCGATGCTTTGATTAATGAAAATGTCGAACAGTCCAATTGATATATCGAAATTTAAGTTTGTCACACAATTGTTGCGAACCGAGTATAGAATTACTTTCTGTCATCATAATGATTTTCTGTATAGCAATGTTAATATAGTTTGTTAAAATAACTTTAATTATATGTATACTGTATATTAAAGTCTTTTATGTGTAATTTTAACTAAATAAAATAATATGCATTAAGTAATTTCTATGACCTTTTTAATTCATATAATTCACACGTCTTGCCTGGAATTACTTATTTAATAAAATTACAGATGTGTTATCACCTGTATAAGACAAGAACAATAATGTGGAATAAGTAACATTGCGTAATATGCAAAATAGAGAATAAAATCAATTAAAAACAGATTATCTTAATATAGAAAAAGAAATTTGATTAATAAGAATGAAAAATAACATCAAGAGTGCCATAAATATTTAAGATTGATCACGGACACGGCAGGCATTTTAAACGCCGAAATTAATACAAGAAATAATAAAACCACAAAGGTAGTTGGTACGCTACGTTCTATCTTATGGAGTAGAAATATATTGGCAAATCAAAAAGTTCTATTAGAATGCAAAGTATTTCACTACATTCTACAGGTCATAAGTAAGTTCAATAAACAGAAATTGTTAGCAACGGAGATGAATTTTTGAAGACGATCAACACAAGTATCGAGAGTAGAAAAAAGAACAAAGTAGAAATATAAGAGAAATTTGATCACCGTTCTTTTCACATCAATTATTCAAAAGAAAAGACTGAAATTCCATAACCATGTTCGGGAAACGTCTACAAATTTTCGTTGCATAATCCAAGTGAAAAGAATTTATAAACAAAGAAATGTGCGGGAAGGGCACAGCAGAAATTTTCATAGGCAAATAATAACCTCAGTAATGAGAAATGTTAAGAAAAATTTTTTATTTATCGATATTAGTTCGTGCTATCAAGTAATATCAGTAAATAATGGGAAAAATTTAATGGAAAAACGACATCAAACCATTATACTTGTGTCTGTTTTTTATTATTGAATCTGGTATACAACTTCACTGCAGATATCAGTATTTATTGGTTTATGGATATTCGATAATTTATTCGTTTAACGTAAGTACATAAACGAGCTTAATGGAAAGTGCGTGACGAATTTAATGAAACTCTGACAGTTTAATATCATTTTCCATTAAATTCATTTGATATTCTGTACTAAAGTTAAGTGATGTTATAGTATAAGTAGTATAAGAGAGAGAGATTCTGAGATAAATTGTTAAACTTTTAAGATTTTCTAACTTTTATCCTAGTAACGCTCAACATTTCGGTGGAAAGACGTCGACAAGGGGCTATAAATCGCAATAACCGTTGAATCGCTCGAACGTTTCTACGATATTTGCATACCAAAAGCTCTCGTAGACATTAAAACAACGCCTGTTTTTGTTGCCTTTTCAAATATACTTCACCGCGAAATTTGAGCGAGCGTTTTTAGAATAATTTGCCGGGACATTAAAATAATCTTAAGAAAATCAATATTATTTTTTTATATATAATTTTAAGAGATTTTTTTAATATATAAGTTTTGTTTATATATAGATCTCTTAAGAGAATCAATATTTTCTTTATTTAAGAGAATTAATATTATATATAGCTTTAATATATTTTTATATATATAAGTATTTTTTTTTGTTAAGCTGGTGCCATTTGTTGGCATAATATAAAACTTCATTTTTTAAATTATTTTTATTGGTCCTTCGAAATTACGAAGGTGATTAAAAAAATAACAAACATCACAAACCATCTGTCCCTAATTGGATCGTGCCGTTTGCTATTTGTTTTTTATCGATACTTACTTTCTGTCAGCATAATGATTTTCTGTATAGCAATGTTAGTATAGTTTGTTAAAATAACTTTAATTATATGTATACTATATATTAAAGTTTTTTATGTGTAATTTTAACTAAATAAAATAATATGCATTAAGTAATTTATATGACCGTATAAACCACACTCGTACCTAGCAGAATTCAATATACAAAAAACTTAAACAAACACCTTAATGTTCGTTGAGAAATTTATTAATTTAACTAACGTTTTCAGCTTATTCAATAAGCCATCTTCAGGTTTTAACTTTCGAACAAGAAACAATATCGTTCTATTAAAAGAATACAATAGTTTGAAAAAATTCAAATCATTAGTAACGGACAAAAAATAAAACAAAGAGGATGAACATGGTAATAAAAATAAATAAATATACATAAATAAATAAAAATGGTAATATAAATAAATAAATATACAAAAATATATAAAAACAAAAAGCAAAAAAAAAAAAAAAAAAAAAAAAGAAGAATGTGGTAATATAAATAAATATACAATAAAATCGTAAAAGATACAACAAATGTAAGGTAAAAACGTTTTACTCGTGCCCATATATACTACTATCTATCCTAACCAGAAATACTTCCCCATAGAGCTCACGTGTCTCTTATAAATTTTTAACTGCATATTTTCAAGCTGAAGGAAGACCTTCTGCGTTCCTTGCGTTAATACATTTATCTCCTAGTTTGCTTCTGTAAATTTCTATCTTTTCAGCCGTTCTTGCCAAAGTTGGGGAGTGTACCTGCTTTATGATTTTATTGTATATTTATTTATATTACCACGTTCTTCCTTTTTTTCTTTTTTTGTTTTTTTGTTTTTATATATTTTTGTATATTTATTTATTTATATTACCATTTTTATTTATTTATGTATATTTATTTATTTTTATTACCATGTTCATCCTCTTTGTTTTATTTTTTGTCTGTTACTAATGATTTGAATTTTTTCAAACTATTGTATTCTTTTAATAGAACAATATTGTTTCTTGTTCGAAAGTTAAAACCTGAAGATGGCTTATTGAATAAGCCGAAAATGTTAGTTAAATTAATAAATTTCTCAGCAAACATTAAGGTGTTTGTTTAAGTTTTTTGTATAATATCTATGACCTTTTTAATTCATATAATTCACACGTCTTGCCTGGAATTACTTATTTAATAAATTTACAAATGTGTTATCACCTGTATAAGACAAGAACAATAATGTGGAATAAATAACATTGCGTAATATGCAAAATAGAGAATAAAATCAATTAAAAACAGATTATCTTAATATAGAAAAAAAAATTTGATTAATAAGAATGAAAAATAACATTGGGAAAATAACATTTAAGATTGATCACGGACACGGCAGGCATTTTAAACGCCGAAATTATTACAAGAAATAATAAAACCACAAAGGTAGTTGGTACGCTACGTTCTATCTTATGGAGTAGAAATATATTGGCAAATCAAAAAGTTCTATTAGAATGCAAAGTATTTCACTACATTCTACAGGTCATAAGTAAGTTCAATAAACAGAAATTGTTAGCAACGGAGATGAATTTTTGAAGACGATCAACACAAGTATCGAGAGTAGAAAAAAGAACAAAGTAGAAATATAAGAGAAATTTGATCACCGTTCTTTTCACATCAATTATTCAAAAGAAAAGACTGAAATTCCATAACCACATTCGGGAAACGTCTACAAATTTTCGATGCATAATCCAAGTGAAAAGAATGTATAAACAGAGAAATGTGCAAGAAGGGCACAGCAGAAATTTTCATAGGCAAATAATAACCTCAGTAAGGGGAAATGTTAAGAAAAAATTCTTTATTTATCGATATTAGTTCGTGCTATCAAGTAATATCAGTAAATAATGGAAAAAAGTTAATGGAAAAACGACATCAAACCATTATACTTGTGTCTGTTTTTTATTATTGAATCTGGTATACAACTTCACTGCAAATATCAGTATTCATTGGTTTATGGATATTCGATAATTTATTCGTTTAACGAAAGTACATAAACGAGCTTAATGGAAAGTGCGTGACAAATTTAATGAAACTCTGACAGTGTAATATCATTTTCCATTAAATTCATTTGATATTCTTTACTGAAGTGAAGTGATGTTATAGTATAAGTAGTATAAGAGAGAGAGATTCTGGGATAAATTGTTAAACTTTTAAGATTTTCTAACTTTTATCCTAGTAACGCTCAACATTTCGGTGGAAAGACGTGGACCAAGGGCTAAAAATAGCAATTACCGTTGAATCGCTCGAGCATTTCTACGATATTTGCATACCAAAAGCTCTGGTAGACATTAAAACCACGCCCGTTTTTGTTGCTTTTTCGGATATACTTCACCGCGAAATTTGAGCGAGTGTTTTTAGAATAATTTGCCGGGACATTGAAATAATTTTAAGAAAATCAATATTTTTTTTATATATAATTTTAAGAGATTTTTTTTATATATAAGTTTTGTTTATATATAGATCTCTTAAGAGAATCAATATCTTCTTTATTTAAAGGAATTAATATTATATATAGCTTTAATATATTTTTATATAAATAAATAACGACTAACCCGTTACAAAGCTACACATCCACAAGAGCCGAATTATCGGGCCAGAGTTGGCTATAATAGAGTTGGCTATTTTTATATATATAAGTATTTTTTTTTGTTAAGCTGGTGCCATTTGTTGGCAAAATATAAAACTTCATTTTCTTAATTATTTTTATTGGTTTTTCGAAATTACGAAGGTGATTAAAAAAATAACAAATATCACGAACTGTTTGTCCCTAATCGGATCGTGCCGTTTGCTATTTGTTTTTCATCGATACTTTTGCGAAAAAAAATTTTTTTTCATCGATTTTTTCTTTCTTTTTTTAGTATACTTTATATAAGTTTTTTTGTTAAGTCATCTTAAAAGAATCAATATTTTTATTTTATTTTTTTTATATTTATATATTTATATTCTTATAAATAAGTTTATTGTTAAGCTGGCGCTAACTGCTGACAAAATATTAATCTTTATTTTCTATTCTCTTTGAAATTAGAAAGGTGTTTTTTTTATATACATAGAGATTTGTTGTTTTTATATACATCGCTGTTTTTTTATACGTCTTAAGAAAATCATTATTTATATAAATATATAACTTTAATAGATATATATATATACAGTCAAACCTGTTTTTATGCGGGGGATAGGGACCGCATTAAAAAAAACGCATTAAAAAAAATCTCACGAAACTTCACGAATGGCTGTAAATAATAATTTTCGCGACACAATTAAAAAATATTTTTTTTTATTCAGTCAACAGGGACCGCATAAAAAAGTCTCACATAGAAAATAACTCAAAACCATACGAAATAGAATTTATTGACAACAGATGTCAGCACTTGACTGCATCGTCTGGTCTATCATCTGTTTTACATATTTTTGTCCAGGTGGTGTTTTGTTGACTTAAAAAGTAAATTATTTCATTTATCGCATATTCATGCAATAATATTACTATAATAAGTGCATTTATGCTATAATAAGTTTATTTAGCTATAATAAGTCAACGTGAGACATGACGAATCGCACGAGACTAGTCGCCAACTATACCGCACAAATTAAAAATTCGCATTAAAAAAATCGCACAAATAAAAATCGCACATAAAAAGAGCGCATAAAAACAGGTTTGACTGTATATATGTATTAAAGTTATATATTTATATAAATTTTTTTGTGGAGTTTTTTTTTTTTTGTTGAGTTTTTTTTATATATATAGAGCTCTTAAGGGAATCAATATTTTAAAATTTTATTTAAGAGAATTAATTTTTATATATATAACTTTAATATTTAAGAGAAATATAAGTTTTTTGGTTAAGCTGAATTTATCTGTTAACAAAATATTAAACTTCATTTTTTTAATTTATTATTTTTTTTTCAAAATTAGGTAGGTATTTAAAAAACAATAAACAACACGAACCCTCGCTAATTGAATTGTGATATTTGCTTTTTTATCGATTCTTTTACGTTATATATTTTTTTGTGTGGCGTCAACGATTAAATAAACGACGACATCTCTCTCTTTTTTTTTATTAGAAATAAGAACAAAAATAATGAAATTTAAAGTAATTATAAGATATGACAAATGGCTCCATAGAATGCGTGAAGTTCTTTTATGATCAACGTCGTTAAACTCCAGTAGAGTGGGATACAGTAGGATTTATAAGATAGTAGGGCATCTAAAAAACAATAAATATTATGATGCATATTTATCATAAATAGTCTAAATTAGAAATTTTGAAAAACTGAAAGCAGTTTTTTAAAGGAAATTCGCAAGAAAAAAAAAGCTTAAGATTGAAATTATAAAAGCGAATTAAGCTTCAAACACAGTGAAAAAATCCTGTCAAACACACACTAACGTACAGAAAAATCCTCTCGAATTTCATTTTATTACTCTACATTTCAGGGCGCTGAAAGTTTAAATCTGTGAAAATCTTAAGGGTCATTTTTAACTCGTCGCCATACTTTTCCCCCGTTATAGGTAACACCCGGAAAAAAGAAAAGCAAGATAGATCGAGTATAATTTTATGTCACAAATTTAGCAGTTCTAAGCTTTCATTTTTACTTTATTTTAATCGGTCAAGATTTTTACTATTTTAGACTTACAACGGTTCGAAACGTGCAGAAATGAAAAAATATTCGAGGAAGAAATTTCTGTATGTATTTGAATGTTTGTGTGTGGCATGATTTTGTTCACCCTGTTTGAGGTTTGCGCTTTTTCCTTTTATTTCAGATATTTTGGGGAAAAAGCGCCTTTTGCGCTTTTTCCCCAAAATATCTGAAATTTGGTACGGACGTATGTTTGTTAGGGGAATTGTTACTGTTAAATTTTGGTGATTAAAGATTAAGGAGATAGAGAGTTAAAGGAAATCGTGTGTATCTTCAGTAGGATCAAACTTAAAATGACGATCTTACTTGTTACTAGCATTCACAATTTTTTTTATATAAAACCCATCCCTACTCTAAAAATTAAGCTTTTTGCTATTTTATAATAGTTAAAATATAAGAACTTTTTAAAATAAAATATGATAACAGATGGCGCCACCAAATGTTGTTGATAAAGTTAAGCAACTGGTTACTGAATTTTTAAATTTGTTACTCAATTTAACCACAGAAAAACGCTTTTATTTAGTGACAAGAAAATTGAAATTTCTTACTGGTTATTAACTGATAATTTTTCTAGGGGGTCGTAATTGTTCGGTCGAGTACCGAGGTAACACTGTATTTGATTAATACGGTTTTGATGTACGCGATTGTAATCGACGCATTAATGAATCTTGTTAATCAAACGGTATATGTATAAGAGCAATTGTTGAATATACTCAAATACATTCTTAAAATTAATTAACTAACAGTTTATTTAATTAAATTATAATTTGTACATTTAATTATATATTTATTACAATTATATAATAATAACATAGTTCATACATATATTAATTGATAGCTTTAAACTATTAAGAAATCATATCATTAGACTCGAATGTTTCTTTCGGAGAATATTTGTTGGACTTCTTCGTCGTATCTTTTCACATATTCTTTGTTTTGTCGAAAGAAACCTTCGTTTTGTTTCACTATTTCAATGAACTCACGTGGATCGGAATCGAGTAATTCTCCTCCATAGGCAATTGGAAGATATTTTGGATGAATAAATTTATGCAAAGTTGTTACGTCTTTATGCATATTCGTCTTAAACAAATAAAAAAAAATTATTTACAAACGTTAAATAGTATAAAATTTCCTTTATAATCAAGCAATTAGTTAAGCGAAAATTAATTCAAAAAGTAATAAAAATAAATAAATTCTACTGTTTTATGATGCTAAAATTTTAGTTTAAAATCCATATTGCATATATTTTTATATATTAGATTGCATATTCACAACACTGGTTTATGTTTAAAAAGAATAATAATACAAAATACACATAATGTAATAAAATACGACAAATAGCAATATTTTTGTTATTTGCATATACACGATTATTGTAAATATCTCGGATTTAAAACAGATATTACTTACTCTGTTTCGGAATTTTTTGGGTAGCACTGGTTTAAAAATCTTATACAGTCCTTTGATAATGGCGTTTACGTTTACACAATGAATTTCTTTTAATCGTAGTTGATGAGAACCGCTCTAATTTAAATACATTATAAAATTAATTTATTAGAAGAAACATTTAACTTATATTTAACATTTTACCTTATATTTTAAGACACAATAATTTGCATAAGTCTGCATGCATTCGGCAATATACAGTATTAGATTACCACGCGAAAGAGGTCAAAGTGTCAGCCTATCTTTCTGGAGAGACCGGGAGAAAATCCGGGCGAGTCATGAAATTTTGCAGAAGTTAGACCATTCGAATATGTTGAGCCCTTCCCTAACCACCCAGATGCTCTAGTGTGGGCCTGACCGAAATCATATCGAGCTTACTTATCTATGCGCTCTGAGTGCCCACAGGTCGGAAAGAATTAGAAAATGAAAATAAAGTGTAATTGTAGTATTAGAAAACTAATCTGGTTTTAAGGAAGATGAGGAAAGTCCCTACAGTTCAAGATTACCAGCTTCTGTAAGGTTATCTTTGCTGTATGTGCTGGTGCGTTGTCGTGGCCAAATCCGACTGTCAATTTTTGGATTGTGTGCGAACACTTAAACTGTTGTGCCTCTTCTGTGGAGATCAACCATAGATTATCATCTATCAATTGGACGATAACGTGATGGTCAATGGTGGAATCTCTGCATAGATGAAAACCATCCATGCAGCGATTCCACCATTGACCATAATGTTTTGAAGTGTGAAATCTGAATCCTTGAATGTCTTGAACGAATCGTAGCTGGTCAGCCTGTTGACCATCCACCCCAACCGTCATGGAGATGAGATCGTGATGCTCGTTACGCTGTGACTACTTTTTAAATGATAGAGAAACAGCGAGTAAATGTATTCTTTCGGAACTTTTATATTATCAGTCAATACTGATGAAACAGTCTTTCGTTATGTTACATATATCGTAACTTACGTTCAAAAAAGGTTTCCTTGTCAATAAAATGTCTAAATTTCAGTTTTATAACCTACTAAATCATATATTAGACACGTGCAAATGCGGCTTTTTTTGAGCTACATGCGGCTCTTGCTAAAAGTGTTAATTTCTGCTTATTATTATTATTTTTACAATTTTATTTTTACAATTTTGTAAAAAGATGTAATTATAAAAATGTAATATTTGGTAATTTATTTCGAAATTGGTGGTATAAATTAAATTGAAATTTCAGATCTATTTTCTGAAAAGAAGTTCTCGATCTGGACGGTAAATACCCTATTTTTCCCATACCTTACTTTTCATACCATAGCCTTACCATACTATTCGCGACGACAGTACAGAACTGCGGATCCCATGCATTGTGCAAAACCTACATTTCGGCTTCCAGTGAACTCTTGCTTGCCCACCTCTGCCATATACAAAGTGAAAATTGCGTTTAGTATGACTTGTTATCAAATTTTATTAAAAAGTAATATTTATATTATTAATTATTATATTGATAAATAAAAAGCACATGCCCGATTTTAAGTGATAAAGTCGAGGTGTTCAAAAATTGTAAATGTCTACACTGAGTAAACTTTTTATTAAGTTTGATTTTACTCCACGTAGTCGTGTAGGACATGAGTCCTATTTCAATTTGCATTATCACAAAAGTTAATACTATTAATTGCCCAGTTATACCAATAACGTTACCAAATTTCAAATATTTTGTTTCTTCAGTCCCGACTTATATATTAAAACACTGGTTGATGTATAATCAAGCATCGTCTAAATGCCAGACTGCAATTTTTAATAATATTTTCTTACTTTATTAAATTTAAAATATATACTCTTCACCTTATATTATTAGTGACTTGCCCCTGTTCATCAAACTTTTCCTGATAGCAATAGAGTCGTGTCGGTCATCCATCTAACACCTTTCAAAAGAAACTATTTAAATTGAAATAACGCCAGTTCCGGTTTGCATCGGATGTTCCTGAATAGATAATGACGGACCACCTTTCCTTTGCGTTCCATATCTGGTCTCAGTCTGCATCTGACTTACTTCGTTATCAAGAGTAAGGACGAACAAACAGACGACAGCAGGAATATACAGGTCTATTGTTTTTTGAAATTTTAGCCCATCAATGAAATACCTGTTTTCCTTACATATTACATCCTAACATTTGATGTAACAAAACTGATTTTTTCCCTTATATTTCCATTTAAACAGTTTTACAATGTCACGATCAAACTTATACAAATTACCACAATTAAAACATAATTTATTTATACCTTAAACTCAAAACAGTTTTAATCATTCGTTCGCACTTTCTGTTCAAATTCTTAAACCAGTTTAAAATTAAATAACAACACTGATTACTTACAAGTAAAGAGCTGATGAATGGTGGTGCATATTGCAACAGACGTCGAGTTTTTGTTCCTTGAGTATTGATAATGGCAATCATTCCATTCACTTGTGTTCGATGTAAATTTAGCATCAAATCTGATAAAAGGAATGCAAGACGGAACACATCTAACACGTCCACATTCGAAGGATCCCACCTCTCTGTAATTGAAAAATGTATACAAAGGTACAAAGTACTGTAAAGTAACTAAACATTTGTTTTAACAGCTTCCAATTTGGCGGACAAAAATATCAGTGCAATAGGAAAATTTAAAGCTTTTTTTCACATTCTAAAACATTGGAAAAATCATAGTCTATTGTGAATAGAGGACTCCCATCCTGCCATATTGTTCGTTAAATGCAGGAGTTATGTAATTTTTTTCTTTTACATTTAAAGGAATAACTCTTTAACCGTTATATTACACTAAACTAAATCATATAATATGTTATATTGCATTATGTTACATATATAATTAACGAAGTGTGGTCTCATTGAATTAAGCAAAGCAATTCAGTAACTCGAACGTTAACCACTGAACAACATAAGATATTTCAATTAAAATTAAAAATTTGAGGAAACATTAGAGAATAATAACTGTAAGAAATAAATTTTTTAAAGTTATATATCAACTTAAAACAATTATTAATCTTACCAATTTCTATTATAATAATAATTCTTCCGCGTTGATCCGGCTTCGGCAATATTCTTATTATATTTGAAGATAAAACACTTTCCAACTTTGATGGAAACAGGTTTTTATAAAACATTGGATAGTTGATCCTTGTAAAATAATAATTCTTCAGCAGTTCAAGCGAGTCTTCTAAATTAAACTTTTTGACACGAAGAAATCCGAGAAGAAATATGTCGTCCATTCTACAGTTCAATCCATTTTCATCTGAAAAAGTTAGTATAAAAATATTAAAATTCATATATTTAATGATTTATCTGGTTTGTTTATAGTCATTCACACATTTTATACAGGCTAAAAGTTCTACTTGAGAATGATGTGAGTTAATAATAGTGAGCTGGTATTAATAGATTATACCTAAAAATCACGTAATTGTGACAGATCAAATAATACTTTTATGCAAATTTATCATATAAAATTTTAATGTATTATATAATTTATGATAATACTTACTTATAATTTTTTTAAACTCATCAAGTGCTCTTTCATCCCATGGAAATTCTTCTTTCTCCTCAGGAAACATTTTGTATAAAGCATCCATATCCAAAAAAGCGTAGTTTTTGTGTCGAAACGATGAAAAACTCAAAAAACAATGTTACACTGAATTCAAGAAGAAAAAAGCAATTAACATTAATAATTGGGTAAAAAAAGTTGACATTCCCGTTACAGAAATAAGGATCTTCCATTACTGAGAAATTAGAACGTAAAATAGAAACAGTATTTATATTTCAAGAATTCGTGTTTTGATATTTCTATAGCAATAACTTAACATGGACACGTCTTTTCAAAACTGAAAATTTCATACAAATTGAAACAATTTTGCAGGAAAACAAGTTTATAGAGTACAATTTTAAAGTATTTATGGCATGAATTAAGTGTTAAGGAGACAATTACAGTTTTAACGTTGTTGAAATTTCGATGACAGTTATCCCTAAAATTAATTTACACGTGATTAAATTATATATTTGGTTATGTTTATCAGATATCAGAACGAAGAAGATCGATATTCCTTATGTAAAACCTCACTATATACGCATATAATAATCATTACATATATATATATATATATATATATATATTATATATAATAATTTTCGTAACTTAGTAAAATTGTACGAGCAATCACTAAGATAATTGTACGCAATACATAAAAGTCGGTAGACGTATTAGATAAAACCTCTTACCTGTTCTAGCAAAGGAAAACTCTTATCTGCCGGAATGCTGCAACAATATAAAATAAAAATTTTAAACACATGACTATCATTAAACAGTACAGTAAAACCTGTTTTTATGCGGGGGATAGGGACCGCATTAAAAAAAACGCATAAAAAAAATCTCACGAAACTTCACGAATGGCTGTAAATAATAGTTTTCGCAACACAATTAAAAAAATATTTTTTTATGCGGTCAACAGGGACCGCATAAAAAAGTCTCACATAGAAAATAACTCAAAACCGTACGAAATAGAATTTATTAACAACAGATGTCAGCACTTGACTGCATCGTCTGGTCTATCGTCTGTTTTACATATTTTAGTCCAGGTGGTGTTTTGTTTACTTGAAAAGTAAATTATTTAATTTTTCGCATATTCATGCAATAATATTACTATAATAAGTGCATTTATGCTATAATAAGTTTATTTAGCTATAATAAGTCAACGTAAGACATGACGAATCGCACGAGACTAGTCGCCAACTATACCACACAAATTAAAAATCGCACATAAAAACATAAAAACAGGTTTGACTGTAAATTATTTTATATAAATATCAGTTATTCAACGAATATTCGGTTATTATTTAGTATTCGGCATATTCGGCCTAATACCGAATACGTAAAAACAGGAGTAAGAAATTACAAAAACACAGCAAAATTAATAATTTTGGTAACTTTTATTAATGCTGAACATAAATTTCAAGTTCGAGAAATCGCAATCTTTTGTTAATTTATCTTTAAGATAAATTAGCAGAAGATTGCGATTAAAGATCAGAGCAAAAGTAATATAACTAAGTTCTTTTTTTTAAGAGATAAAAAAAAGTAACAAATGAAAACTAACTACTTATTATGTAGTTTAGTCATGTATATACTCGTATATAAAAGAACAAGTCGTGATAGGATAATTAACGTAGAGCCAAAACTACTGGTGCTAGAAACTTAAAAATTTGAATGTGTGTTCCTTTTTTAAAGTTTAGGCGTGCTAAGAAAAGATTTTTCATTTTACAATTACGTGACTCATATGCCCGTGCCTGGTGTAACCGGAGAAAAGAGACAGATGGGACGTCTGTATAAGTCACAGTTATGATTTCACAGCTTCATAGACTGAACGGCCTCAGGCTTTCGCTCGTGCACGCTAAGTGACTTTCATTACATGCATTTAGCTTTCCGAAGTCTTGAGAACAATTATTTGGCATTGACGGCCGCGAATTTCGCGCCAAAAAGCTGCCTCGACTTGTTCGATTACGTTACCAACTCAATTTCATATTTATTTTCACATTTTCACTTCTCAGTTCTTTTTCCGTTATTTACATGTGTGGGTCATTTCATTGTTATCCACATGTGATATCATCACTTATCACATACTGCCATGACGCTCATGTCTGTCCGCTACAACTGTTAAGAATCAACGCGATTGGCGAAGCGTAGTGACAGCGGGCCAATAGAGAGCAGGGTGTGCGATCCTTGCCATAATGCGGTTTGCCCGCCAATTTTCGTACTTGCGTTCATCAAGACGAATAGTTTGGCCGAATATTCGTGTATTCTGCCACGCTCCTGGCCGAATATTCGGTTATTTGTTGCAACATTAATAGATATACGACTGAAAATAAGGTATATTTTACTTGCATATAAATACTATTAAAAATAAAACTAGGAAAATTATTATTCATAACAGACATATTTGTTTTGCTTTATACTAACAATTAGTAGACCTATTCCATAATTGGAATTGTCGTGTTGATAAGAAGTGTTGCTCGTAGTAAGCTCATCAATGAGCTTACTATGTGGAGTTTTTTGAATTTTCTCCACTTAACAGAAGAAATATAATCTCCATAAAAACTTTTCTTGGGTGGAATCTCATTCATGGATTACTCGTGTGTTGTGTTGCCTTCTTACTTTCGAAAAACTAAAATTTTACTTATAAGTTATCGATTGTTTAATTATGTTTATTCTCCTGGCTGTTATAGAACAGAGAATGCTTTATAATTGGTTAAATTTATATCTTTTATAGCTAATAGTGTGAGGACGGTTTACCTGACACCAGTTAAACTATTCTTTCTAATCGTGGTTTAACTCACGATTTATAAATTTTTATCATTAAAAAAGGGCTAATTAAATGACGAGTGCGGAGACACGTCAGTAAGAGATAGTCCATGAAGCACTAAGACGACGACAACTAACTGAACAAGTAAACAGCAAAATTTTAATTAAAAAAAGTAAAAAAAATTACAAATAAATGAACTAAATATTCCATCTAACTTAGAGAGCGTTAACAATATAATAATTCCTAATATGGGAAATAAAAGAGAGAGTTTACAAACGATATTATATTACCTCTGTAATAACTTCCGAGAAACTATGGTACACAAATTTATAGGAGGATGTGCCCGGAGTTCGGAGCGTATTCTTTATTTATACTATTTTTCTTCTCCAATTAGGAATTACGATCATTTGGCTGGGTGTCATGATGAGTCTTTTTCGTTTATTCAGTACTTTTTAGTCATGGGAGATAAAGATCTCCTTTAGAAACTGATTGTGAACACAGTTACTGAGCTAGATCTTTATCTCACATGACTAAAGGGATAAGAAACAAATGTTCACAGATTGTCAACATTTGTTTTTTGTTCTCTTTGATGTGTAGCTTTGATAAAAATTTCGAATTATTACATTTAATTTTAAAAGATTTTCTATTAATTTCTAGAATATTCTATCTAAAAATCTTCAGAATCTCACAATAGGAATAAAATTCTGTATGTGTAGGTATGTAAGTGTTTGCCTGTATTTTGTAAAACTTCTCCGGACTCTGTGGACCACGTATGTTAAAATTTGGTAGAAATATATCTATATATGAAGTTTAAAACTGGTAAATTTTCGGAGTTATATGTAACTAGCAGATAGGCCCGGCGTAGCTCGGGCAAAAGTAACGATAGCGAAGATTAAGATTATTACGTTCTAAAAATATGTTCGATTTCCAGCAAAAACGAAAAAAAAACTGCATCTGCGTCTTGCACGTTGCTTTCTCTTAACACTTCCATCGTTGATGGAAGAGTTAAGCCTTAATCCTGTTTCTCTCCCCCGTGGGGAGGAATTTCGAAAACTCTTTTCTTACTATGCGTTCTCGTGATGTACTATAACTGTGTACTAAATTTCAGCTTTCAATTCCTAACCGTTTTGGCTCTGTGCTGATTATTATTATTATTATTATCATTATCAACTCTTCTCGATTATATATATAGATTCTGTGGGTGCGCCGTCTCGTTTCGGCTAACAGGTCGGGGAGACCTGCCCACGGTCAAGATGGCGGGTCGGATTCGTTACGCGTCACGCGTTACGCGAGTGGAGGAAGTTGATGGATCCGACGATAGAGCGGCGGCGGCGATACTCGAATAAAAGACATTAACAACGTATAAAAACAACAACAATTTATTAAGACTAAAGCTACAGTTACAATTAGGGGCGAGCTACCGTCGCCTACGGTTTAGCCACGCGGAGGGAGAGTTTACACAAATTTGGGGAGTCATACCTCGTAGTCCGAATCGGTCTTGTTACAAGGTTGAGATATCCTCGGGTATCCTTTCGTTAGACGTCGGGACGCGCACACACTATCCAATGGACACTACGTAACCGACCTGGAGTCGATCGGACGGATACTATGTAACCGACGCCGCTTTTCCTCTCTCGTCGCCATTTTATCGTCTTGGTCACGTTTCTCGTTTTTACCAACCAGCATTATTCGAATGTTGTTCCTCATGATTCATGTTTTTTCCGTGGGAACCAACCAATAAAGCATTTTAATACTAGCGTTTGGTTCCGGCGGGTTCGAATTTTCACAATTCTGTAATTTATTGAATATCGAAGTTGCATATTCTGAAGATCAGAGACACAAGATAAAAGGAAAGAAAAAGCGAGAGCTTTTGTTCGAAATAAGGAAACATTAAACGTGAATTCTATTTATTGAAAACTGGTGTCGTGTTGTATATTATACATATCACGGCACAATAATAATAAAGGATTTTTAATTAAATCTCGACTTTCCTATTACAGTTGCTGGTACATCGACTTTAAACCTCTTATATATGGTAGTATTTGAAGTCATTTGAAGCATTGATGATTGTAAGAATTCAAATTTAAAATCTGATAATACCTTGTAAAAATGAATATATAAAACAACGTTTAACAAATTACTTCGTTTACGTTTATCATCCGTCGTTCGCTACCAGCTGACATCTCCTCATTTTCACATCCACGGAGGCAACCTTTCCTTGTAGGCTGCTGCCTAGAAGGAAAAGTCGCCTCTGTGCTGTGTCGCGCCGACCGATAAAATAGGTCTATTTAGTCATATACTAGAATTGGTAGATTTTACGATTATCGCTTAGATCATATTCCGCTAGACTAATGTTTATCGCTACGTTTGTTTATCTTTTGGTTTGTATATAGTACATATTTGCGTCTTAATAAATAATCATATTGTATATTTAAAATTTGTCTCTTGTTATCGGTTACTTGCTCACTCCCTTCCCACTCACTTCCGCCCTCCTACAGCCATCCAGTGACGCAGTGACGGGTCTTACCGATCCACGCCAATAAGTGGGGTCAAAGCACGCAGCTTTTACCCCCCGGTTCTCACATAAAGCATTTCAATAAATTAAAAAAAACCTGAATTCTGAAGTTGACTTAAATTTATAAAAAGAAAAATATTGCAAATGCTTATAGCGAAAAAAAACATTAAGTTCAATCTTAATGTAGATGTGACAATTGACCTTTTCTATTTTTCTACCCCCCCGACCTTTAACAACCAAATTTAATAGCGTCAATCTAAATTGGTGTTATCATTTACCTTTTTATTGTCATATATTATGAAATAGTCATTGATATATCGTACACATACTTTAATGCCCTCAATTTTCTTCTCGAAACTTGTTTCAATGTTGCCAGATCTCGACGCTTCTGCTTTTGATGTTGCCAGATGTTTTTCCTTTATTTCATACTTGCTTTATTCTTAATATGTGCTTAGCACCATATAATGAAATTAATAAAGCTCTTTTAACTAAAAGCACGCAATCTAAAATTACATACTTTTTGCAAAAGGTAAAGCATGGATCTGAAGATAATGCAGAAAAATGCTCAGAGGATAAGGATAACTTGCCAAAAAGAAAACGCCCTCGGTTAATAATGCTTAGTGATGACGAAGAAAACATTGTTTAATTTATGTTAATATGTATCACTTAAGAAAATTTTAATAAAGATATTTATCTTAATTATGAAAATATAATAGCATGTTTTTTAATTTTTGGAACCTAATCCCCCTTTTCGTACTAGTTCTTTGTTTCGTATAACACGGATTCGCGTAACACGGCAATGTTTTGGAACGTAACTCCCGTGTTATAGGGGGGTTTCTTGTATTATGCTTTAACGAATTTCTTTCCGCTTTTAACTTTCAAAATATTTTAAAAACACCAAGAAAAGTACACAAGTTAAATTTCCATGCCTTAACAGATATTTTGAAGCTCTCCAGAGTCCAAAATATAAAAGTCTTGGGGGAATCATTTCTTGACCGATCGCCATCTTTACCGTTATATAGAGTAGAGACGGAAAAGTAATATAATAACAAACGGTTTATTTGCTATTTAATTTATTATAATTTGTGCATGTGATTATATATTTATTACATTTACATAATAACAAAATAATCCTTACATATATCAATTTAACTTTAACTTCATAACTTTAGAAGAGATCTTTTGTATAATTTACAGTAAATAAGTTTGGGATAAAGTTTTGCAAATTCAAATATTTTTAAATTGTTATCAATCATATAATGTTTTGATTAATAATATATTAATTAATGTTCTAAATATAATTTCATTGTATGTAGTACATGAATATATGCAAATATCATCATTTAGAAATGGGTGACTTCCAGAAGAGTGTTTTTTTCATTATGTTTTATGTAATTTTCTGGATCCGCTTTGATGCGGTTGAATTCCTCCTCTAATTCAATCATAACTTTGTCTTCGTAATTCACATGATCCTGATCAATATACTTGAATGTTCCTTCGGAGAATCTTCGTTGGACCTCTTCGTCATACATTTTCACACATTCTTCGTTCTCTCGAAAAAAATCTTCGTTTTGTTTCACTATTTCAATGAACTCACGTGGATCGGAATCCGGTAATTCTCCTCCATAGGCAATTGGAAGATATTCTGGATGAATAAATTTATGCAGACTCGATACTTCACTATGAATATTCAACTGGAAACAAACGAAAAAAAAAAAATTATTTACAAACGTTATAACAGTATAAAATAAATCTTATAATAAACGAGCTGAGTTTTGTTGGATGACAGAACAGGGGAGGGATTAAATAAACAGGTTCAAACAGGAAAAGGGTGAGGAAAAATTTCAAGAAAAATACGGACTTAATTTATGGACAGTCACTAAACAAAAAGTAATATTTCTGCATTGAGTTACGATTAAAAATAACATTCTTTTTTTGTTTATTTTGTATTATTTTGAGTGCATTGTGCATTGTTCAAATTTAATAGTAAAATTACTTACTCGTTTTACGATTTTTTCGGGCACAAATGGAATGAAAATATTCATTACTCGTTTGACTATTGAATTTACATTTACGTAATGGATTTCTTTGAATCGTAGTAGATAACAATCACTCTAATTTAAATACATTAAAAATTCAATCTGGTTAGAAAAAATATTTAAATTTAACATTTTATTTTAAAATTCAAGACATAAATTAAATAATTTGTGTAGGTTTGTATGTATTCGGAAATATGCAAATGATATTAAAATTAAATACTAATTCTTTTGTTTACATGTAGCGAAAAATTTATATTTGGGATGATTCGATTTGAAATTAAAAAAAACAAAAATAAAAAAAGAGCTGGCAAGGATTCAAAGAGCAAAAATTATGAAAACCAGGAAGAGCTCTGGATTCGGCCAGGATTTGGCTCTGAATGATACGATTCAAACCTTGACAGAGCTATAGAGCATTCATAGGAACAAAAGAGTTATAGGAAGCATACCTCTACTAGCGACCCTTCGCGAGATATAGCCCCCAAAATTACTCTATGTGACATATTCACTCAGGATGACCCAACTTCAGATGTTACTCATCATCTACGTTCTATCTATCGACTCACATTACCTTTAATTACTAAAATGGAATAATATTAATATCCATATAAACAGCTAACTCTGTTAAATTTCAGAGGTTCGTGAATACCTGAAGCATATATCAAAATAGAGTTTCACACATACATGTAAACTTTTCTTAGAGTATTTTGTATTTTTGGACTTATGGAGTGTTAAAATATCAAAAAATACAAACAAAGGGGCGAGTAATGTGACGTCGTTTTCTCATCTATAAAATAAAACTGTGATATTTTTTTATAGCATTGTTCCATTTAAGCAGTTTTACGTCTAACTTAAAACACGTTTAATTGCAAATTTAAATTCTTGAAGCAGTTTAAAACATTCGATTATACTTTTTATTTTAAAGGAGATACTTACAATTAGTAAAGCAATTACAGCGCTGATAAATCTTGGTGTATATTGCAACAAATGTCTAATACTTGCTCCTTGAGTATTTATAATCATAACCACTCCATTTACTTGCGTTCGATGTAAATTTAACATTAAATCTGCTAAAAGAATGTCAATACGGTGTGCATCTAAAATGTCCACTTCTGAAGGATCCCACCGTTCTGTAATTTAAAAACGAAATGAAATACTATCATTTCTATACATGATTATGAAGTACGGTACAGTAAACCATTGATTTAACAGACTTCTATTTAGGGGACAAAAGTTTTCCTATAGGAAAAAATTTAAAATCCTTTTGTTTGCGAACACAGTATGCTTAAAGGTTGAAATAATCATCAACTTTTGTGAATAGAGGGCACTCGTATATTCTAATTTGCACGTTAAATCCAGGGTTTGCAGTGATTTATTTATTTTTTTAATGAAAGGAATAATCTTTGTTTCTTAAACACTACGTAGTGTAATGAATTCGAACACTTCGTGTTCTATCATCTTTATTTATTTCAGTTGATACGCGGTTTGAACTAAATAAAGATGATAGAACGAAGTGCTTGAATTCATTACACCACGTAGTGTTTATGAAACAATGAAGTGTTAGAACACGGTTTCAAATTATCGAAAGAAATAATTTTTGAACTGTTATATCATATTAAAACATGAAATATTGATTACATAATGTTATTTTGAATTACATTACTCATATAATTTTTGAATCGTAGCCTTTATAAGCTATACAGCGACTTGAAAGATTTAAAAACCTTACCAATTTCTTTTAGAATAATAATTCTCCCGTGTTGATCAGGTTTCGGCAATATTCTTGTAATATTTAGAGGTAAAACACTTTCCAGTTTGGATGGAAACAGACTTTTAAAAAAAGATGGATAATTGATCCTTTTAGAATGATAATTCTTTAGCAGTTGAAGCGATCTTTCTAGATTAAACTTTCTGGCACGAAGAAATGCGAGAAGAAATATGTCGTCCATTCTACATTTTAATCCATTGTCGTCTGAAAAAATTAGTATAAAAATATTAAAATTCATATATTTAACCATTTATTTGGTTTGTTTACAGTCATTTATAGATTTTATACATGCTAAAGTTCTACTTGAGAATGATATGAGTTCATAGTGCTGAGCTGGTATTAATAGATTATACTTAAAAATCACATCATTGTGACAGATTAAATGATACTTTTATGCAAATTACTATATAATAATTTAATGCATTATATATTTTATGATAATACTTACTTATAATTTTTTTAAACTCTATAAGTGCTCTTTCATCCCATGGAAAGTCTTCTCTCCTCTCAGGAAACATTTTGTATAATGCATCCATATCCAAAAAAGCGTATTTTCTGTATCGGAACCAGGAAATTCTCAGTAAAACAATGTTACACTGAAAACAAGAAGAAAAAAGCAATTAACATTAATAATTGCGTAACAAACAGTTGACATTCCCGTTACAGAAATAATAATCTTCCATTACTGAAAAATTAGAACGTAAAATAGAAAAAGTATTTACATTTATAGAATTCGTGTTTTGATATTTCTATAGCAACAGCTTATCATAGACACGTCTTTCCAAAAATGAAAATTTCATAAATATTGAAAGAATTTTGCTGGTAAACAAGTTTATAGTGTACAATTTCAAAGTATTTATGACATGAATTAAGTGTAAAGAAGACAATTATAATTGTAACATTGTTGTAATTTCGATGACAAGTACAAAAATTCATGTACACGTGATTAAATTCTACATTTGGTTATGTTTATCAGTTTTCTGAGCGGAGAAGATCGACATTCCTTATGTGAAACCTCACTATATACGTATATAAAAATCATTACATATATATAATAATTTTTGTAACTGTTAAATTTTTCGGGAAATCACTAAGATAATTATAAAAGTAGGCAGAAATATTAGTTAAAATGTCTTACCTCTTCTAGCAAAGGCAAACTCTTATCGTCGGAATGCTGCAGCAATATAAAATAAACATTTTAAACACGTGACTAGCATTAAACAGTAAATTATTTTATATAAATATACGAGAGAAAAGCAGGAATAATTTAATTCTATGTAAATTTAATCAAAAATGTAAGTAGGAAAATTATTATTCATAACAGACAGATTTGTTTTGCTTTATAAATATGGAATTAGATTAAGTCTAATTTACTATTATTATTTTAATCATATATTTCTAAACACATAAAATTAGAGTATATAAAAATAATGCTTCAACAGTGATCGGGTAGATAAAACCACTGAACATTAGTAGTAAGTAGTGGGCTGTCTACGTGGAGTTTTCAATTTTCTTCACGTTAGTAACATTTAAATCGGGACTAATTTACTCTAAACGTTCTTTTGGGTGGCATCCCCCTCGGCGTGGGCGATTTACCTACCCGTTGCTTTGCCCTAAACAAATACATCAAACCAAAAATGATGCTTTATTTCGTTTTTCGTTATGTTGTAAAATTGAAACATTCTTCTGTGTAAGGAAAACACATAATATATGCTGTAAACAAAGCAAGTATAGGTCCTTTTTCTTCTCTTAGGAAAGAGTCCCATACTAGAATTCGCGTTCTGTTTAACCTTTTGTTTTTTTGATTAAATGAAATACACCAATTGTTTCTTTATTAATAAAAAGCAGTCTCGAAAATTATATTTTCTGTTATTAAAAATAATGATATGTTTAAGCAATACTCTAAAAATATATACGTAGAGGAAATAAATAAATATTATATATATATATAAACTGTTTCCTGTTATACAGAAGGAAAGTTTTGCTAGTAATAAATTAGTTAAACTTAAGTAGTTTTAGGAAAATAAAGCAAAAATAATTCATTTGATATGAATTTTATTTAATTAACAAATAAAATAAAATAATAATATATTACATAGGTTACCAGCATATCAGAAAAGTATTTACTATTGTGTAGTATATGTTTTCCTTCTTTCTCACTGATGTAATTAGTTTTTTTTAAAAATAAATGCTTAGAAAATTACAAAAAGTTAGAAACAAATCAGAAAAATATAGAAAATAGAAATTAATTTATTTGTTACGAAGCATTGTGTCGGTTCTTATTTTGGAAAGTACTATAATTTGCGTGACATACTAATAATTAGTAGACCTATTCCATAATCGAAATTGTCGTGTTGATAAAATTGCAGGTCGTAGGTTTGACCTCATCAACGAGCTCACCACGTAGAGTTTTTTTGGGTTTTCTCCACTTAATATAAACTCCATTGATACTCTTCTGGGGTGGCATCCCCTTGGTGGATTGCCCGTGGGTTGTGTTGTCTTCTTACATCCGAAAAACTGAAATTTTACTTATAAATTATTGATTGCTTAATTATGTTTACTTTCCTGGCTGTTATAATTGATTAAATTTTTATCCTCTAATGTTAATAGGTATAAAAGTCTGCAGGTGTAGGTGTAGGTGTGCAAGTGTTGGCCTATATTTTGTAGAATTTCTCAGGACTCTGTGGACCAATTATATTGAAATTTGGTAGAAATACTTCTATATATGAAGGTTTAAAACTGTTAAATTTTCGGAATTATAAGTAATTCTGTAATTTATTGAATTTCGAAGTTGGATGTTTTGAACACCAGAGACACAAGAAAAAAGGAAAGAAAAAGCGAGAACTTTTGTTCGAAATGAGGAAACATTAAACGTGAATCCTATTTATTGAAAACTGGTGTGAAAGCCGACGATTTTTAGCGAAGATTTAACCGCTTGCCATTCGGTTATTTTCGGCTACTGTTCGGATCAATAACGCATATTTCCAATTTTTTTCTGTCAATTTCTGGAGTACGATGACGCAAGCAAGTTGAATGGAATAAGAGATACCCCTGTAGATGGTTTATTACATAAATTAATTATGAGGACATGGGAAAAACCCACAAAGGATTCCCTAATACAAAGAAGGAGTTCTTCGTCATTGCAGTTTGCCATCATCATTAGTTCGCCATCTCTTTGAATTAGTGTTCGCGCCCGATCTTGTTTCGGATACTGCTGAAGCCGTCGCCGATCCTCTGCCCTCTCAAGATGGAAAAAGACTTTCATCGTTTCGATTTATCGAAACACCTTTCGAACCACGTTGCGGACCAGCAGTACATCGATCCGCCGATTCTACGATTCCCTAAGGAACCAATTTCAACTAAGGTATTTACCTACGCGCGATCGATTTGTAAACTCTCTATCTCGACCAGGGACTATAATTGATATAAAATTAGCGCCTTAACTATGTACAAAGTTGCATAAAGTGCCCATAAATAAACCGGTATTATTAATTGTTAAATTTGCTGTGGTGTGCATTTACTTCTCAGACCAGGCTTCATTCCGATTCTACTCACCTACTAACGCGACCGCTCGCGCGAAAAAGCGATTATGTGTCTGTCCGTAAAGACACAGTGGTGTCTCAGCCCTGACGTGGCATCGAAGAGGTGCCAATCCTGTGGTCACGTAATTATTCATACTTAACGTATTAATGCTATCAGATTTTAACGATAGTTTACATTTTCTATTCACAAAAGACGTCGTAAAATTTACCACGAAACAAGAAATTGGTAACAAGAGTACGTTTTACGACATCACTATGGATCGCTTACTTTTTAATTGACCCAATAGAAATGCGTTTTTCAGTGATGTATTTTCAAAATTTTTTACATTACGAGTTTGCAACCTCTGAGAAAAGATAATAGTTTATTTCGTTAAAATTAAAATATAACCTTTATACGAAACTGCCCAATATTTAGGTGTTAGAAACGAGAAGAAAACAAGGAAAACTCTACGTGGCCAGCGCATTAGTGAAGCTTAAACTCACCACTAACTACCAGTGTTTAGTAGTTTTACAAGTATTTATTCACTACAGTTCGTGGTACATCGACTTCCAGACCTCTTAGATATGGTAGTATTTGAAGTCATTTGAAGCATTGATGATTGTAAGAATTCAAATTTAAAATCTAATAATACCGACAAAATGCCAACAGAATAAAATTATTGATTCTATCAAATTTCATAACTGATCCCGTTTGATTTATAGAACTGAATTTTTCGTGATATGTAAATTTATATTTTATATCGAAATTTATTATCAGCTGTTGTTATACATATTACTGGAGAGATTTAATTGGAATTTACACAATTCATTACATAAACGATTGAACACGAAAGTGGTATAAGTCACTTTGTCCAAAGTATTTACGTTACTTTCTCACAAGAGGGAAGAAAGTAACAAAACATCCTTACTTCATTTTGCAACGGTGATTACCTTCAAATCTAAATTTCTTAAAATAGACTAAAATCTTACATCAGTTTCACTGTCAACGGCTCATATAGAGCAGAGCGAGTTACGTTTATACTATTTATAAATATGTAATCTCACATTTAGAATCTTCTTTTATAGCAGCCAAAAATGCTTCCGGGTCATGAGAATAACAATTAAAGATTTCTTCGGTTCTTTCTAAACGTTTCATAGCTTTTTCGTCTTGAAATTCTTGGCTAACATAGAGATATGTGTCGTGTCTGAAATTTTTATTATATTGTTCTTCGTACAATTTCACATATTCTTCGTTCTTTCTAAAGAATTCTTCGTTAGCTTTAATCATATTATTGGCTGCAGTCGGATCGAAACTTGAAAATTTCCTCCCAATTCCAATGGCAGACAATCGGGATTGACAAATTCGTGTAGTGTTGACATATCAGAATGAAGATGAAACTGTAATGTACGAGTCAATTATTATAACAAATCTTCAATTAAATGAGTGCAAATTATTTTAAATTATTTTTTCTTATAAAACAGCGATTAAGAAAAGAAAATAAAATAAAAATGAATTAATTACAAAAGCGAATATTTTGTAAATTTTGATTTTCATTAATTTAATTGCAATTTATTCATATACTGTAAGTTCTATCGTATAGAGTTATATACTCGCTATATTTATCTTTTATATATGTATTTAAGTTTCTACTTGTAATAAAAAATATAAAGTAAAAAATTCGATGTAAATTAATAACAAATTACAGACACTTACTCTGTCTCTCAGTTTACTTGGTAAAACTAGAAGAAAAAAGCTTTAACCTGTCTTAAGAATGACCTTCAAGTTCACGTAATGAATTTCCTTATATCGAGCAGGATATGAATTTTTCTATTAAAGATAAAAAGACGATTCAACACAGTATTTTCTTAGTTAAATGATTGATATAAACATATAATAGTTAATTAAAAATATTATTATGTTTAAAATTTATATATTCAGGACAGAAGTAGACCTTATGAACGTAATTGTGGCTGGTAATGTAATCTACAACATGATTGTGTCTGTTCTTAATGAATCATTTAAGCATTCATTTTAACTACTAAAGAATGCATTAAACAACAGTTTGCTAATACATGACTTTATTAATCAACGTTAGAGGTACGTCGTCTGCTGCAAGTTTTCTAAAGGAACAACAGGATACACTTCTACTTTGATAATTGTTGTTTATAGCAAGCTAATAGATCTCATACCTGGTAATATAAATATATCAAACAATGAGTGAGGCAAATAATAGAAGTTCTCACACTAAGCTAGTAATGGACACCTCCAACGTCGACACATTCTTCATCTGCTTATTGAATACAACGTTACAAACAATTGTAATTATGTGTGTGTTCCAATTAAATTGTTGTAAAAGTTTGAGCGAACATGCCTACTCGCATATAATTGAATATTTTATTTTCTAGAATTTGTTTTTTTTAATAAAAGCTATCTGACAATGTAAAAATTTTAAAAAAGGCTTCTATGAGAGCAGCTGGATATGATATATTTTCTGTTAATGACTTTGTAATTAATCCAAATGAACAAAAACTAATATTTACGGATCTGTCTATTGAAATGCCAGATAACTGGTGTGGTAAAATAGCCCCAACATTTACTTTATCTTTAAATAATATAATTAATCCGGGAGTAATTAACTGTAACTCCCGTGGAAACATTGGTATTTTGATGTATAATTTTGGACAAGAAAAGTTTACTATTACAGCTGGAGAAGCTATTGCTTAAATAATTTTTGAAAAAATTATGTCTCTGACTCTTATAGAAACAACTTCATTAGACTTCACTGACAAAGATTTCTTCGAAAATGTATTTGATGAATTCCGGCTTAATTCCGGTGGGTTCGAACTCTCACACTTATCTCAAAAATAATTTTGTACTCAATTATTATTTATATGTATTCGAATGTTATTTTATATGTCAAATATTATTTATATGTACTCAAATAAAACAATATTTAAAAAAATGTTTTTTTATATGTAGACAATTCACAATCCCTAATTCACTGGAAAACTTTCTCAAATTCGCCAACAGAAGAACATACTATTCGGCAATTTAAAAAGTATGTTGATTGGGATATCATCAGTCGCTGACAAGATTTAACCCACACATTTATTTCAGAATTCGCAGATAAGTTAAATTGGGAATACATATGGAAAAATTACGAATTTAACGTCGAATTTATTATACAGCATATTAATTACGCAAAATGGGATTTAATTTGCCAATATCAGCCATTAGATAAACATTTCCTAAGTAATTTTAAAGACCATCTCGATTGGAATAAAGTTGCGAAATTTCAAACTCTTTCAAATAATTTTATTATTATTATCATGCACAGATTTGATGCTAAAAAATTTTTAAATTACCAACGATTAAAAACCGCAACTTTACGTAATATAAAAAAATTATCTAAACTGGCATTTTGTTTCTCGTTACCAAAATCTCGAGCAACAATTTATCGACGATTTCCAAAGTCAACTTTCGTGGTGTTATATCATCAAATATCAAAAATTAGATCGAGAATACATCGTTCGGAATCGCGAAAATTTATTCCTGTACTTAATGGCAGAAATATGTCTTGCCTTAGAAAAACTGAAGAAAAAATTGGAAACACTTACATAAACTGTATTAATGTAACGTAAAAATAAAACAATCAAAATAATTTCAGTGTTAAATTATTTCAAATTACTACTAACTCAATTTCACACAAATAAAAACTTTAACTAATTTACTCGACAATTTTATCTCATAAAACTTCGTAATAATAAAACTTCAACCTATAAAAACAATTTCATGATTATTTATGATCTGTGTGTCATAAAATTAATTTCAATATTAATAAAACTTCTGAAGAATATTTTGTGTCATGAATTTTACAGTACATTTGAATTTTGTGATTACTGCTACTCGTTAGGCAAGCTCGTTATGTGTTCGGTAATATAGTAATATACATAAATCTCATATGTATATTACTAACAAGTCGTGATTGTTCGGTCGAGTACCGAGGTACTACTGTATTTGATTAATACGGTTTTGATGTACGCGATTCTAGTCGACGCATTAATTAATCGTGTTAATCAAACGATACCTGTATAAGAGCATTTGTAGAATATACTCAAATACATTTTTAAAATTAAATAACTAACGGTTTATTTGATTTATTTATAATTTGTACATTTAATCATATATTCATTACAATTATATAATAATAAAATAGTCCATGCATATATTAACTGATAGCTTTAAACCATTAAGTAAAATCATCACTGGCATACATCAAATAAGTTCGGTATATTACGAATTCAAATGTTTTAAAGATATTATCACTTATATAATATCTTGATCGATAATAATAAATGATTTTATTGTAACAGATTAAAATATGCAAATATCATTTAGAAGTGCGTAACTTGTTGCGTAGCATTTTCTTTGTAGTGTTTTGCGTAATTTTCTGTATCCTGTAAGATGCAGTCGAATTCCTCCACTACTTCATTTTTTATAACTTTGTCTTCGTAATTCAAATTATCCTGGTCAATATACTCGATTGTTCCTTCAGGGAGTCTTCGTTCAACTTCTTCCTCGTACTTCTTCACATATTCTTCGTTTTGTCGAAAGAAATCTTCGTTTTGTTTCAATATTTCAATCAAATCAGGTGGATCGAAATCGGGTAATTCTCCTCCATAGGCAATTGGAAGATATTTTGGATGAATAAATTTATGCAAAGCTGTTATGTCTTTATGCATATTCACCTTAAACAGATAAAAAAAATTATCTACAAATGTTATAATAGTATGAAATTTCTTTTATACTCAAGCAATTAGTTAAGCAAAAATTAATTCAAAAGTAATAAAACTAAATAAATTGTATTCTTTTATGACGCTATAATTTTTAGTTCAAAATCCAAATTACACTTATTTGCATATTGTGAGATTGCATATTCAAAACATTGGATTATGTTTAAGCAGAATGATAATACAAAATACACATAATGTAATAAAATACTGCAAATATTTGCATTTATACTTTATTGTGAATATCTCAGATTTAAAACAGAAATTACTTACTCTGTTTCGGAATTTTTCTGATAGAAATGGGAAAAAACTTTTGTACCGTCCTTTGATAATGGAGTTTACGTTTACACAATGAATTTCTTTTACTCGTAGTTGATGAGAACCGCTCTAATTTAAATACATTTTAAAATTAATTTATTAAAAGAAACATTTAACTTATATTTAACATTTTACTTTATATTTCAAGAAACAGTAATTTGCATAAATTTGCGTGCATTCGGAATGATGCATTATTAGAATACTACACTAAAGAAGTCAAAATGTCAGCCTGCCGCTCTGGAGAAACCAAGACAGAATGCGGACGGGTCAAGAAATTTTCGCAGATGGCAGTCCATTCGAATAAATCGCGCCCATCCCTAACCATCCGTGGCCTCATTGTAGCCCTGACCGAACACATAACGAGCTTGCCTAACGAGGCGCTCTTAGTGCCCACAAGTCGGAGAGAATTAGAAAATGAGAATAAAGTGTAATTCTATTATTAGAATACTAGTATGGCTATAAAGTAGATGAGGAAAATCCTCCCAGTTCAAGATGGACAGCTTCTGTAAGGTATCTTCGATCCACGTGCTGGCGACATCCGACTCTCAATTTCTGGAATGTGTGCGAACACTTAAACTGCTGTGCTTCTCCTCTTGAGGTCAACCGTCTAACAGCCGGAAAATAACGTCACGGTCAATGGTGAATCTCTGCGTAGATGAAAACCATCCATGCACCGATTCCACCATTGACCATGACATTTTGAAGCGAGAAATCCGAATTCTTGAATTTTTTGAACAAATCGTAGCCGGTCAGCCTGTTGACTATCCACATCAACTGTTTTTGAGATGAGAACGTGATGCTCGTTACACTATGACTACTATTGAAATTATAGAGAAACAGCGAGTAAATTTATTCTTTCGAAACTTTCATATTATCAGTAAATACGTGATGAAACACCCTATCGTTATGTTACTTACATCACAATTTACGTTCATGAAAGTTTTTTCTTGTTAATAAAATGTCTAAATTTCACTTTTATAACCTACTAAACCATAGGAAAATTATTCCTGTATCATAAATTTTTCTATTGAATAAATTATATATATATAATTAATTATTATACTGATAAAAAAGCATAAGCCTTATTTTAAGTGATAAAGTCGAGGTGTTAAAAAGTTGTAAATGTCTACACTAAGTAAACTTTTCATTAAGTTTGATCCCACTCCACTTAGGCGTATAGGACATGAGTCGCTCTTCCAATTTGCATTATCACCATAGTTAATAGTATTAATTGCCCATATATACCAATAACCTTACCAACTTTCAAATATTTTGTTTCTTCAGTTTCGACTTATATATTAAGACACTGGTTGATGTATAATCAAGCATCGTCTAAATGCCAGACTGCAATTTTTAATCATATTTTCTTACTTTATTAAATTTAAAATATATACTCTTCACATTATATTATTAGTGACTTGCCCCTGTTTATCAGACTTTTCCTGATAGCAATAGAGTCGTGTCGGTCATCTATCTAACACCTTTCAAAAGAAACTATTTGAATTGAAATAACGAGAGTTCGGGTTTGCATCGGATGTTCCTGAATAGATAATGACGGACCGCCTTCCCTTTGCGTTCCATATCTGGTCTCAATCTGCATCTGACTTACTCCGTTATCGAGAGTAAGGACGAACACCAGTTGAGAGCAGGAATTTACAGCTCTATTGTTTTTTCAAATTTTAGCCCATCAATGAAATACCTGTTTTCCTTACATATTACATCCTTACATTTGATATAATAAAACTAATATTTTCCCTTGTATTTCCATTTAAACAGTTTTACAACGTCACGATCAAACATATACAAATTACCACAATTAAAGGGTATTTATAGCTTAAACTCAAAACAGTTTAAATCATTCGTTCGTACTTTTTGTTGAAATTCTTAAAGAAGTTAGAAATAAATAAAAACAATAATTAATTATTTTGTTACTTACAATTAAAGTGCTAATGAATCTTGGTGTATATTTCAACAAATGTTGAATTTTTGTACCTCGACAATTCATAATGACAACCACTCCATTCACTTGTGTTCTATGTAAATTTAGCATCAAATCTGATAAAAGGAATCCAAGACGGTACACATCTAGCACGTCCACCTTCGAAGGATCGCACCTCTCTGTAATTGAAAAATGTATACAAGGATACAAAGTACTGTAAAGTTAGTATCCATTTGTTTTAACAGCTTCCAATTTGGCAGACAAAAATATCAGTGGTTTAGCAAAACTTTAAACCTTTCTTTCGCACGCTAAAACGTTGGAACAATAAGGGACTATTGTGAATAGAGGACACTCCGCCTCTCAAAATGTTCGTTCAATCCAGGTTCTATGTAATCTTTTTTATTTAAATTTAAAGGAATAACTCTTTAACCGTTATATTAGACTAAAACGTGACGTATTCATCATACAGGGGAAGGGAGGGCAAGAAGGAAACTACTTACCCACCCCGAACCGCGCGATGAAGCACCCGAATCTCCATGCACTAGGAGACACCGGATATCTTGTATTTATGAACGGCAACTCAGACCAGTTGGTGCCACGAATTGACGTGTGCAAGTATTTCTTATTTTGCAGCAGATTATTACGCAATCATTGGACTTTTGCAGTGTTATTATTTATACCTACAAGGTAAGTATTACTATTTTGTATTTATACAAAGTACCTATTAGGGATAGATTGCATGTATTGATATTTAAAGAGGAAAAAACTTCAAGGATTTTTAATGCGTTGATATCATTATTGGCAATCGGCATGTGGGCAAGATGGAAAATTGCATTTCGGGGCAAGATGGAATAGTTTCCATGTTGCCCGCGCGTAATTATTTTGATTTCTGTTTTCAATTTATCTAACTGATTGAGGATGTAATTATTTTTAGATGGTGAACAAGTATATAAGAAAGAGCAACAGAGGTTCTTGGACTGAAGAAACAATGCAGATGGCGATGTATGAAGGCTTGATGTATTATGTGGAGAACGATATGTGAATCTGCCCACAGAGGACTGGATACAGTGTACAGTGTGTTGTGGTTGGGCACATGAACTATGTACAGACACAAAAGATGGATGTTTTTTATGTGTCAATTGTGAAATATACGAATATCCTATGTATTCCATCTTGCCTTCAGGGTGAGGGCAAGATGGAATTTTTGACATTTTTACTTCATGATTTCTAACAGATTTTATATTTAATATTAATTATTTTTAATTACACAGCATTTTTAACAATCTAAGGTCTCTGTCGAGACCGATTAAAATAAAAGCTTCATATTATATTGTTTTATGTTTTTTTACATCATAAAGTTAAACCTTCCATCCTACCCTCCCGTCCCCTCATATGTTGTATTGTACTCTGTTACATGAATAATTAGAGAACTGTAGTCTCATTCAATTAAGCAAAGCAATTGAGCAATTCGAACGTTAAACTAAACATAAAATATTTCAATAAAAAATAAAAATTTGAGAAAATATTATAGAATAATAATTGCAATAAATAAATTATCGTCTTTTATAAGTTTTACATCAACTTAAAATAATTATTAATTTTACCTAGTTCTATTAGGGTAACAATACTCCCGTGTTGATCTGGCTTCGGCAATATTCTTATTATATTTAAAGGTAAAATACTTTCCAACTTTGATGGAAACAGATTTTTATAAAAAGGAGGATAGTTGATTCTTGTAAAATAATAATTCTTCAGCAGTTGAAGCGATTTTTCTAGATTAAACTTTCTGGCACGAAGAAATCCCAGAAGAAATATGTCGTCCATTTTACATTTCAATCCATTTTCAACTGAAAAAATTATTATAAAAATATTAAAATTCATATATTTAACCATTTACCTGGTTAGTTTACAGTCATTTATAGATTTTATACATGGTAAAACTTTTACTTGAGATTAATGTGAGTTCATAGTGCTGAGCTGGTATTAATAGATTATACTTAAAAATCACGTCATTAGGACAGATCAAACGATACTTTTATACAAATTTACCATATAAAAATTTAACGTATTATATATTTTATGATAATACTCACTTATATTTGTTTTAAACTCTATAAGTGCTCTTTCATCCCATGGAAATTCTTCTCTCTCCTCAGGAAATATTTTGTATAAGGCATCCATATCCAAAAAAAATCGTAGTTTCTGTATCGGAGCCAAAAAAACAAAAAAAACCTCAGAAAAACAATGTTACGCTAAAAATAATGAGAAAAAAACAATTAACATTAATAATTGCATAACAAAAAGTTTACATTTCCGTCACAGAAATAAGGATCTTCCCTTACTGAGAAATTAGAACGTAAAATAGAAACAGTATTTATATTTAAAGAATTCGTGTTTTGGTATTTCTATCGGAATAACATATCATGGAGACGTCTTTTCAAAACTGAAAATTTCATACAAATTGAAAGAGTTTTGCTGGAAAACAAGTTTATAGTGTACAATTTCAAAGTATTTATGACATGAATTAAGTGTTAGAAAGACAATTATAATTTTAACGTTATTGCAATTTCCATGATAGTTACTAAAATTCATTTACACGTGATTAAATTCTACATTTGGTAAATGTTTATCAGATTTCCGAGCGAAGAAGGTTGACATTCCTTATGTAAAACCTCACTATATACGTATATAATAATCATTACATATATATGATAATTTTTGTAACTTTGTTAAATTTTTCGGGAAATCTCTAAGATAATTGTACGCAATACATAAAAGTCGATAGAAATATTAGATAAAACCTCTTACCTGTTCTAGCAAAGGAAAACTCTTATCTGCAGGAATGATGCAACAATATAAAATAAACATTTTAAACACGTAAGTATCATTAAACAGTAAATTATTATATATAAATTTTAGTTTTACAACGAATATTCGGTTAATATTCACTATTTGGCTATTCGGCCTATTTTTCGCTATTCGGCCGAATATCTAAAAACAGGAGTAAGAAGTAACAAAAACACTGTAAATTAATCATTTTGGTAACTTTTATTAATGCTGAACATGCATTTCAAGTTCGAGAAAGCGCAATTTTTTGCTTATTTATCGTAAAAATCAAAGGAAAAGTAATCTAATTAAGTTATTTTTTTAACAGATCAAAAAAGGCTACAAATCAAATGAAAACTACCTACTTATTATGTAGTTTAGTCATTTATATACTCGTATATAAAAGAACAAGTCGTGATAGGATAATTAACGTAGGGCCAAAACTACTGGTGCTAGAAACTTAAAAATTTAAGGTGTGTTCCTTTTGTAAAGTTTAGGCGTGCTAAGAAAAGATTTCCCATTTTACAATTATGTGACTCATAGCCTGGTGATAACAGAGAAAAGAGACAGATAGGACGTCGGTATAAGTCACACTTATGATTTCAAAAATTCGATACAGTTTGGTAGCCCGAACGGCTCTAGGCTTTCGCCCGCGCACGCGAAGTGACTATCATTACAAGCATATTTAGTTTTCCCAAGTATTGAGAACAATTATTCGGCATTGACGGCCGCGATTTTCGCACCAATAAGCTGCCTCGACTTGTTCGATTATGTTATCAACTCAATTTCATATTTATTTACACATTTTCACTTTTCTGTTCTTTTTCTGTTATTTATACGTGTAGGTCATTTCATTGTTATCCACATTGTTATCCACGTTAGGTCATATCATTAGTTATCACATACTGCCATGACGCTCCTGTCTGTCCGCTACAACTGTCAAGAATTAATGTGATTGGCGAAGCGTAGTGACAGCGGGCCAATACAGAGCAGGGTGCGCGATTCTTGCCATAATGCGGCTTAATCCTTGCCATAATGCCAATTTTCGCACCTGCGCTAATCAAGCTGAATAGTTTGGCCGAATAGCCGAATATTCGGCCAAGCTCCTAAACAAATATTGAATATTCGTTGCAACATTAATAAATATACGAGAGAAAAGCAGGAATATTTTACTTTTATGTGAATATTATCAAAAATGTAACTAGAAAAATTATTATCCATAGCACACAAATTAGTTTTGCTTTATAAATATGGAATTAGATTAAGTCTAATTTACCATTATTATTTGAATCGTATATTTCTGAACACATAAAATTAAAAGTATATGAAAATAATCTGTCCACAGCGATCGAGTGGATAAAACCACTGAACCCTAGTAAGAAGTAGCGGGTTCACACCAGTGGTCTGTCTATGTGGAGTTTTCAGAGTTTTCTTCACGTTAGTAACACCTAAATAGGGACCAATTTCCTAAAAATAACGGTATGTTCAAGCAATACTCGAAAAAATATATACATAAAGGAAATCAATAAATATTATACTTATATGTATATACTAGCAGGTAGGCCCGGCGTAGCTCGGGAAAAAGTAACGATAGTGAAGATTAAGATTATTACGTTATAGTCAACCTTACGCGTTTTCACAGAATGCAAGAATTGGGTCCCACTAATTAGAGAATTTTTAGATGAGTCTAAAAATATGTTCGATTTTCCGAAAAACGAAAAAACCTGCATCTACGTCTTCTATGTCGCTTTCTCTTAACACTTCCATTGTTACGTATCAAGGAAGTGTTACGTAACAATGGGCAAATGGGTGTAACGTTTGGGCTCTGCGCTGATTTTTATTATTATGAACTCGTTTCCGTAATGTCTTTAGAAGCGTTAATTCTGTCTCTCTACCCCGTGAGGAGGAATTTTGAAAAATCCCTTCTTAGTGTGCGTTCTCGTGACGTACGTAACTGTGTACCAAATTTCAACTTTCAACTCCTAACCGTTTGGGCTCTGCGTTGATTATTATTATTATCAACTCTTCTTGATTATATATATAGATAACTATAATGTTTTTTAAATTATAATATTATTAAAAAATAAATGTAATTATAATATTTTTTAACAATAAATGCTGAGAAAATTACAAAAAGTTATAAACAAATCAGAAAAGTATAGAATATATAAAATTACATTATCTATTGTGAAGCATTTTGTATCGGTTCTTAGTTTGGAAAGTACTATAATTTGCGTGCCATACTAATAATTAGTAGACCTATTCCATAATCGGAATTGACGTGTTGGTAAAATTGCTGGTCGTAGGTTTGGCCTCATCAACGAGCTCACCACGTGAAGTTTTTTGGGTTTTCTTCACTTAATAGAAGAAATATAAACTCTATTGATACTCTTCTCGGGTGGCATGCCCTTGGCACATTGCCAGTGTGTTGTGTTGTCCTCTTACATCCGAAAAACTGAAATTTTACTTATAAATTATTGATTGCTTGATTATTTTTACTCTCCTGGCTGTTATACAACAGGGGATGCTTTATAATTGGTTAAATTTTTATCCTCTTAATGTTAATAGTGTGACAACGGTCAGGGATACGGAGTTTGGATTGTACTCTTTGTATCTGTAATCGGCTAACTAATCGTTTTGATTAGCCTCTACGTCGAAGGATGGCGATTATTGAGCTTATTGACGATCAAGATCGTATGATCCCGATCAACGCCAGGATGCTGACACCAGTTTAACTATTCTTTCTAATTGTGGTTTAACTCACCATTTATAAATTTCTATCATTAAAAGGAGGGCTAATTAACTGACGAGAGCGGAGACACGTAAGTAAGAGATAGGATTGCGTGATGCACTAAGTCGACGACAACTAACTGAACAAGTAAACAACAAATTTTAATATCAAAAAGTAAAAGAAATTACAAATAAAAGAATTAAATATTCCATCTAACTTAGAGAGTGTTAACAATATAATAATCCCTAATATGGGAGATAACAGAGAGAGTTTACAAACGATATTATGTTACCTGTGTAATAACTTGACTTATGCAAATAAATTTCTTTAGGCGGTAGTTTCCCTCCCAGAGAATATGGCACACAAATTAACAATAATAGGATACTGGACGATGAGCTGTTCTTGGAGTTTGGCGCGTATTATGTATTTATACTATTTTTCTCCTCCAATAAAGATTAAGAATTAAGATAAATTCACTAGGTGTCATGATGAGTCTTTTGGGTTTAGTCAGCCCTTTAGTCATGGGATAAAAATCTGTCAGCAACTGACAGAGATTTTTATCCCAAGGGTGATAACAGTTCCTGAAAAAGATCATTATCTCCCATGACTAAAGAAACAAGAAACAAATGTTGACAGTCAGGAACTGATTGTCAATGTTTGTTCCTCGTTCTTTTTGATGTGTAGCTTTGAAAAAAATTTCGAATTATAACGTTTAATTTTAAAAAATTTTCTATTAATTTCTATAATTTTTTTATCTAAAAATCTTCAGAATCTCACAATAGGAATAAAGGTTTGTATGTGTCGGTGTGTAAGTATTGGCTTGTATTTTGTAGAATTTCTCTGTTATAATAGTTCATTAGAAAATATTATTTTGTCTAAAATTTATAAATTTACGTTAGAAGTACACCTCATGAACGTAATTGTGGCCGGTAATGTAATCTCCAACATGATTGTTCCTGTTGTTAATGAATCATTTAAGTATTCATTTTAACTACTAAAGAATGCATTAAACAACAATTTGCTAATACATGACTTTAGTAATCAACGTTACAGGAATGTCGTCCGCTGCAAGTTTTCCGAAGGAACAACAGGATATACTCCTAATTTGATAATTGTTGTTTATAGCAGGCTAATAGATCTCATACCTGTTAATATAAATATATCAGACAATGAGTGAGGCAAAGAATAGAAATTTCTCACACTAGGCTAGTAATGGACACTTTTAACGTCGCCACATTCTTTATCTGCTTATTGAATACAACGTTCCTAACAACTGTAATTATGTGTTCCAATTAAATTATTGTAAGAGTTTTTGCGAACACGACTACTTGGTGAATTTAATCACGTTAAAAAATTTCATTTTTAAAACGTATTTTCATTAAAATTTATAAAAGTGCATAAATTCTATGCTTATTGATATTCTTTCTAACCTGTAAACCTGTAAGCAACACGTTTACAGGTTTACATACGGACTTCTTATTCTACATATTGTGCTCGAACGTTCCAGTCGATATACAGCTAGTGGAAGTGAGTTGAGTGCCATCTGTACGCAGGCAAAGAAAACTGCTTCGAGAAAACACGTGCGTCTTTGGGTTGTATTGGCAGTGGCGTAGCGAACATAACTGGCGCCTGGGCATAACACTTTATTGGCGCCCCATCCTTTCTCCAGAAACACATATAGTTTGTCTTGGAGACCATTTGGGCGCCCCTCATGATAGACCCCTTGCCCCTTCGCTACGCCACTGTGGACTGGTATTAAAATGTGGTGCTTGTTTTTTTCCTGTGATAATGAACCACAGGTCTTTGTTACACAAAACATCAAAAAGTAATTGTTGTGTAGTCAGTTCTAGTCTTACGTATATTACTTCCTAGACCTAATAACCAAATAAGAGTGAAGGAATTTGTAGATACGAGATCTGGTCCTGGTATAAAACCTCTATTTTAAATTTAGTTCTCTAATGTAAAGTTTGGTAATTTCCTTTTTTTAAAATATTTTATTAATCTGACAGATATTATTAATTGGCATATGACATGATATTTGAATTTAAGAGATCTGTGGAAGAAAGGAGTAAGAAGCAAAATTAGTATTTTTAGGAAATGAAGGTAAAAGTTCTCCCTTTTAATGCAATACTATTTGCTACTGCTGTGGTCCTTATTGAAGCTTCTTTAGGCCCTATATATATGATTAGTTACAAATTTCATTAATTGTCATGCGAAGGTCAGGTAGTTAACTTGTTATTGTACACCACCCCTTAAATTGTACAAAATTCAGAGTATAATAAATATCATAATATTAATACTAATCAGTCCCTTTTATTGTTATACCTGTATATATATGTACTATATCTGATTAGTATAATCTGTATACTTTGTCTGCATAGTATTTATATGTATGTCTGTATATTATACCTGCTTAGTTATATATCCGTATATTATGTATGCCTATATACATATCTATATACTAAACCTGCTTAAAGCTGGAATTTGCGTGTGAATATTTAATAAACAGTTAAATATGCTCAAATTTTTGGAAACACTGTTTTATTTTCATGAAATTCTTTCTCATACAATAAATATCAGTGGGTAAGAGAAATTTAATTAACAATAACAGTTACCGGTACATTACAGTATATCTACTAGTTTCATTCTAACAAAAATATGCAAGGCATTAAAATTTACTTGTTGCTATAACTGGTATATAACGTAAATAAAAAGTTCTTTAAGTTTAACAAATCAGCCAACACCTGAAGCTGAGAAATGTTTATTTAACCAACATTAACGTTTTCAACCAGATATGATGGGCATTTAAACGGACCGACCTGGCCTGTCGTTTAAATGTTAAGTTAAAATACGTTCGAATTTCGGTTGCATCTGAAGATGGCCCATCATATTGGGTAGAAAACGTTAATGTTTGTTAAATAAATATTTCTCAGCATCAGATGTTGGATGATTCATTAAGTATTTTAAACGGGTGAGTATGATATTTAGTTAGTTCTTTAAGCTACTTTTGCTCAGGATTTCAGTAAATATTGCATCAAAACCGCACTGCTTTCTAAGAATCATTATTCTTTCACTCCGAAAAGGAGAGCACGTGCCAGCTTTTTAGCCCCGATTCTGTTTCCCCAGTTCGCCGCTAGAGGCACCGCGATCTAGTTTCGGGTTCCTTCCGCTAGCTCAATAATTTTTAAGTGCAACAAAATTGAACGTGTGAAACGTCTTCGTTATGAAATATAAAGACAAATAAATTTTTAAGTCACGCGAACATTTAATAAAAAAATTAATGGATATATGAAAATCGAAGAGCAAATCCTGTAACTTCTAAGACAATTGCAAAAATTAAATATAAGTTTATAAATTTTATGAATCACAATTTACTCACCAACAATGCTTTTGTAATTGTATACAGTTGATTTGGTTTAACTTGACGAAAATGTGATAGCGATGATCCACTGGCATCTGCTATAAAGACCACACATTTTTCTTGTGTTCCATGTACGTACAATAAATTTCATTGAAGATCAAAGAAAAGCATTGCAGCACATAGCATATCCTATCCGTTTGCAACAGAAGTATCCCAATTAGCTATAACAGATACAAAAAAATCAATGTATTTAATAGAATCATCAGAAAAAATTGCAGCGACGAGTTGCTTAACTTTCCCGGCGGCATTTAAAATTTTGGTGGCGCCATCTGTAGTCATATTTTATTAAAAGAACTATATATATTTTTAATTATTACAAATTCACAAAAAGTTAATTTTCAGGGTAAAAATGAGTTTTATAAACGTTTGTAAATGCTAATAACGAGTCAAGTTTTCATTAATAAAAGTACATGAAAAGTATAGAATTTCGAAACGCTGTCTAATTTATAAAAATTTTAATAATAAAAAATGTTTTAGATAGAAGCCTTATACACATAAACTTATTAATTTTAGAGTGGTTAATATTAGTGATAAGTAAATAATATTCCATTCTTGTGATACATACAAGAAAAACATCGGCTGTACACAAAGTGTTTAGTCAGCAGAAAAGAGGGTAAGGGAAAGGAAAGAAGGGTTTCTTTGTTTGTTTGTTTAGTTATTGCAACGCAACACTTGGGCGATCTACCTAGGCGGGAAGCCTTCTGAGAGGTCTTTTTATGAGAAACTGGCCCCTATTTAGGCGTTACAGACGTGGAGAAAACCCGGAAAACTCAACGTGGCCAGCGCGAATCCACGACGAACTGCCAGTGTTCAGGATACGGAGACCGCATGGCCACTGGAGGGCAGGGAAAAAGGGGAGAAAGGAGATAGCAGAGAAAGCACAGCAGAGAGACAGCAGAGAAAGGTAGGATCACTCTGAATGGCGTACATAAAGATACAGTACCCTCTATGTTTGACGTCGGCGTGCAGTTTTTAAAGTGCAATGCCGTAGTCTCCCGAAGGGTCTAAAAGAAAACCTGAGTGTAGCGAACACCAATAATTGAGTGCAGCCACGAATAGTCAAGTGTAGAAGTTAGTGCTAAGTGCTAATAATTAATTCATATGTTACAGGTGCATCTTTATTCTGATGAAACAACATTACACCAATTTTTAGTCCCAATTGTCTGTCCTTGGAACTGAGAGGAAATTTACATAGTTTCGATCTGACTGAAGCCAATAATATGATTAAACCAAACGAAGAATTCTTTACAAAGAACGAAGAATATGTGAAATTGTACGAAGAACAATATAATAAAAATTTCAGCCAAGGCACATTTCGCTATGTTAGCCAAAAATTTCAAGACAAAAAAGCAATGAAACGTTTAGAGAAAATCGAAGAAAACTTTAAATGTTATTATCATGACCCGGAAGCATTTTTGGCTGCTATGAAAGAAGATTCTGAATGTGAGATTACGCATTTATAAACAGTGTAAACGTAACTTTCTCTGCTATATATGAGCCGTTGACAGTGAAAGTGATGTAAGATTTTACTCTATATTGAGAAATTTAGACGTGGAGTTAAACACAAATTCAAAAATTAGTGAGGATTTATGTTACTTTTATGTTATTTACGTTACTTACTTCTTCCTGTGAGAAAATAACGTAAATACTTTGGACAAACTGATTGACTCCACTTTCGTGTTCAATATTTTCTGTAATGAATTGTGTAAATTCCAATTAAATCTCTCAAGTAATACGTATAAGAACAACCGATCATAATTTCGATATAAAATATAAATATAAGTGTCATTAATTAATTTAAATATTTACACACGAGAAGACACTCACTTTTATAAATCAATTTTTCGCAGTTTTAAATGTTTTAAACTTTGAAATTATTTTCGGATCTCTTTCTTGAGAGTATCGTAATGTTCTTTTTTCCTATTATCGCTTGTAGTTTTACTTCTTAATGCATTAAATTTATTAACTGTTTCTTAACTTTACTTCATTCACTATTAAGGCTTTCACTACGTTCATTATCATGTTCACCTGAATTTTATACTTTACTACAATAACATGAAATTTATTTACGCGAGTATAATACATTTTAACATGTAAAAATTCAATATTTTTTCATATAATAATTATTGAAGTATTAGGATTTTTTAGAATATTTTAGTAAATTCAAAATTATTTTATTTGGTAACACGTGAAATATACTATTATAATGTTAAAAGTTATCAAAAATAAATACATTTTCTGAATAAAAAAGAAACATTTTATTTCATAAATTATGTTTTTTCCCATTAATATCGAAAGTTACGACGAAATTTCTCGTAACTTTCCAGATACGTAAAGTCTCGTATTTCCAATACACAGCGTAAAGCCCTGGTCACACCATGCGATTTCTGGCCGCGCAGGCGACCGCGACTGCAACACGCGCGAGTCGCGCGCGTCTTCTGGTGGTCACACATTTTCGTTGGCGGACTCGGAAACACGTGACCGTATAATAAAACAATAAAATTACAGTAGCTTGTTTTTGACTTCTTTCGTGAGTTTACCGACATTTTATGTTTCACTTCAGATTATTTACGGAATTTTAGCCTTTTTTTTAATTATTCTTAAAATGGCAAGCAGTTTCTTTTCTGGAATGAATAAAAGATAAAAGGCGATAATTTTGTTAGAGCTGGCAAGAATATACGAAAAGAAAAATAAGACAAAACATTCATGTTGGGTTAAAACTTGGCGAAATGAAAATCAATCTCAATTAAATAAAAGGGAAAAGAAAGCCAAGTGATCCTCAAAGCACTATATTGTGTTTCGGTAATTAACAAGAATTAAGCGCGACACGGTTTCAAGTCGATATCAGTCATTATCCCAGGAGTTTCGGATGCTATTTATCAATCTTATAAAAAAATAAATATTTGAGAGTAAGTGATGTTTAGAGGAAAGCTTCAATAGTTTAATTCATTTATAATCGATATATTTTTTCCTTTTATATAAGCATTTATTTTATTCAATTGCATATTATTAAAAGTAATCAAACTTTTTAAAATAAATCTAACAATAACTTTTATAAATTCAGATTTGATTTATATCAAATAAAGCATTTAAATGTACTGAAACTGAGTTAATACAGATGTTATAATCAAGATATGTTGACAAATATACGACACAATGTATGACGTGGCACAAAGACATTTTCTGATTGGATGCGCGTTTGCAATCGTCGCGAGTAGAACAAACTTTTTGTTTCTAATTGTGGTTGCAGTCGATCCAGTTTTCGATGGGAGATTACTAATTAACGGGAACAGCCGTCGCGGTTGCAATTGCTCGCGCGGCTAGAAATCGCATAATGTGACCAGGGCGTAAGTTACGATATTGTAAGTCTCATAAATACAGTACTACGATTTCGAGAAGTCTCTAAACTGGATGTAATAATAAATGTGGTGAATAAATATTTGTAAAACTATTAAACATTAGTAATTGATCGTGGGTTTATGCCTTCGCAACGTAGAGTTTTTACGGTTTTCTTCACGTTTGTGACACCTAAATATACGCCAATTTCGTATAAAAGTAATTTCGGGACGGCGGATCGTTCGAGTGCCGCGCTGCTGTAACGAAATGAACTTAAAAACCTAAGTATTTGCTTCTGGTGTAAACTGGAGTAGCGCAATATCGAATACTTTTTTTGCATTAGCAAGTTTTCGTATCAAACAGGTTTTTTTTATATATAGAAAACGCTCCATTTCGTTATGTATTTGCTTTATTAAGATTCCGTGTGGACAGGTTTCACTGTATTTTACTACTTTTAATGCTGTAAATATTTTAAGAATATTACTAATTACCGTTTATAGACCACTAGAAATTGTGATTATAGATCATATTAAACTGTATGTAAGTAAATTTAAAATTTATTTTGTATATTAGTATTTTTTTATTTGTTAACAGGACTTATTATTCTGGATTATGGAATGCAGATATTTAGTCTTACAGATCAGAAATAATATTTTTTATTTATTTCACCTGTAAAAAAAAAAAAATATTATTTCTAATCAGTAAGACTAAATATCTGCATCCATAAATTTCAGTATAATAAGTGCTGATAATAAATAAATACTGTACTTACTTAATACTAAAAAAAATACTGTACTTAGTATACAAAGATAAATTTGAGCTATAATTAAGGACACAAAGGCATAATAATCGAACATACACTTTAAACTTGTGTTTCCGACTTGTTCATATTTCCTCAACAGGCATTCAATCGACACTTTCTACAATTAACAATTAAAAAATTTTTTTGTTACAATTATAATTAAAATTAATTTAAATCGCAATAATTTCCCGACAATAAAATAATAAAATTCTTACAAATTCTGTATTTCCGAATTCCTTCTAAACCGAACGATTTTCTATATTATTTTACAAGATTTTGTACAGAACTACTTTTATAAAAATAAAAAACACCCAATAAACGAGGAAAGAAATGAACCTCTAATTGGGATCTCCCAATTCCAGCTTGTTACGCCCTATGAAGCTATAAAGAATATGTGCGTTATAGCTTCATCGGGTTGTATATTGCACAGGGCTGCTTTCTGGTACTGTACAATGTACAGTGATATTCTTGAATGAGATACTTTTTCTAGTAATATGAATAGGCCAACAGAAGATTGCTTCACCGCTTATTAATCGCCAAAATTTATTAGCATCAATTTCTCTAATACGCAAATCTCCCTGAAAATTTTCAGAAAATTTCGACAAAAGGCACAAGACTTATTAAGCTCCAAACAGAGTGACAAACACCGGTCAAACACACACTAACATCCATAAATACAAAAAAACACATGCATTTCATTTTATTTCTCTACATTTCAAAGCCCTGTAAGTTCAAAACTGTAAAAATCTTAACGGTCATTTTTTACTGGTCGCCATACATTCCCCCCGTTATATTTAACAGCCGGAAAAAAGAAAAGCAAGCAAGATCGAGTATAATTTTATCTGACAAATGTAGCAGCTCTAAGCTTTCAATTTATTTTTATTTTATTTTAATCGGTGAGAATCCGACCCATCAAGATTTTTACTATTTTAGACTTACGACACCTCGAAACCTCCAGAAATGCGGGGGAGGAGGTTTCTGTATGTATTTGAATGTTTGTGTGTGGCGTGATTTTTTCATCCTGTTTGAAGCTTAATAACTCTTGCGCTTTTTTCCAAAAATATCTGATATTTGGTATGGACATATGTTTATTTGGGGAATTGATACTGGTAAATTTTGGTTGATTAAAAATCGAGGAGATAGGGAGATAAAGGAAATCGTGTGTATCTTCAGTAGGATCAAACCTAATAACGATTTTACTTGTTACTAGCATTTACAATTTGTTTTTTATAAAACCCATTCCAACTTTGAAAATAAAGCTTTTTGCCATTTTATAATTAAAAACATAAAATCGTTCTAAAATATAATATGATAACAGATGGCGCCACCAAATGTTTTCCAGAAAGTTAAGCAACTGGTTGCTGGATTTTTTAATTTGTTCCTCAATTTAATCACAGAAAAAGTTTTTTATTTATTGACGAAAAAATTAAAATTTGTTATTGGTTATTAACCTAAAATTTGTTCAAGCGGGTCGTAATTGTTCGATCGAGTACCGAGGTACTATTGTATTTGATTAATACGGTTTTGAAGTACGCGATTCTAGTCGACGAGTTAATTAATCGTGTTAATCAAACGATACCTGTATAACAGAAATTGTAGAATATACTCAAATGCATTCTTAAATTTAAATAACTAACGGTTTATTTAATTTAATTATAATTTGTTTATTTAATTATATATTCATTACAATTATATTAAAATAAAATAGTCCATACATATGTTAATTGATAGCTTTAAACTCTTAAGTAAAATCATCAGTGGTATACATCAAATAAGTTCGGTATATTGCAAATTCAAATGTTTTGAAAATATTTAAATTGTACTGATTTTATCGTAAGTAACAGAATAAATCTGCAAATAGCATTTAAAACTGACTTGTAGTGTAGCATTTTCTTTGTAGTGTTTTGCGTAATTTTCTTGACCCTGCTTAATACGGTTGAATTTCTATTCTACTTCATTTTTTATAACTTTGTCTTCGGAATTCAAATTATCCTCGTCACTATACTCGATTGTTTCTTCAGAGAATATTCGTTGGAATTCTTCGTCGTACTTCTTCACATATTCTTCGTTTTGTCGAAAGAAATCTTCGTTTTGTTTCACTATTTCAATGAACTCACGTGGATCGGAATCGGGTAATTCTCCTCCATAGGCATTTGGAAGATATTTTGGATCAATAAATTCATGCAAAGTTGTCACTTCTTTATGCATATTCACCTTAAAGAAATAAAAAAAAAATTATTTACAAACGTTATAATAGTATAAAATTTCCTTTATAATCAAGCAATTAGTTAAGCGAAAATTAATTCATAAAGTGACAAAAATAAATAAATTGTACTATTTTATGATGCTAAAATTTTTAGTTTAAAATTCATATTGCACTTATTGGCATATTGTGAGATTGCATACTCAAAAGTTTGAATTATGATTAAAAAGAATAATAATACAAAATACATCCAATGTAATAAAATACTGCAAATGAAATATTTTTGTTATTTGCATTTATACTTTATTGTGAATATCTCAGGTTTAAAACAGAAATTACTTACTCTGTTTCGGAATTTTTCGGATAGAAATGGGATAAAAATTTCATACAGTCCTTTGATAAAGGAGTCTACGTTTACACAATGAATTTCTTTTAATCGTAGTTGATGAGAATTGCTCTAATTTAAATACATTTTAAAATTAATTCATTAGAAGAAACAGATAAAATATAAAGTAAAATGTTAAATATAAGTTAAGACACAATTATTTGTATAAGTTTGCGTACATTCGGAAATAAACAGTATTAGAATACTATACTAAAGAGGTCAAAATGTCTGCCTACCGCTCTTGAGAAACCAGGACAGAATCCGGACGAGTCAAGAAATTTTGCAGATGATAGTCCATTTGGATAAGTCTAGCGGCTAGACTTATCCGAATGGACTACTAGAGTCTAGCCAATCCCGAACCACCCAAGGGTCTTATTGTGGGTCTGACCGATCCCATAACGAGCTTGCTTAACGAGGCGCTTTTAGTGCCCACAGGACGGACAGCATTAGAGAATAAGAATAAAGTGTAACTACTCTGGATATAAGGTAAATAAGGAAAATCCTTTCCGTTCAAGTCGGCCAGCTTCTGTCAGGTTATCTTCGGTCAATGTGCTTGCGCGTTCTTGTGGCCACATCTGTCTGCCAATTTTTGGAATGTGTGCGAAAACTTAAACTGCTGTGCTTCTTGTTTGGAGGTCAACCGTGGATTATCGTATATTAGTTGAGAATAACGCCATGGTCAATGGTGGAATCTCTGCATAGATGAAAACCTTCTATGCACCGATTCCACCTTTAACCATGATGTTTTGAAGTGAGAAATCTGAATCCTTGAATGTATCGAACAAATCGTAGCTGGTCAGCCTGTTGACCATCCACCCCAACCGTCATGGAGAAGAGAATGTGATGCTCGTTACGCTGTGACTAGCATTGACATGATAGAGAAACAGCGAGTAAATGTATTCTTTCGAAAATTTACAGTATATTCATCAGTCAATACGTGATGAAACAGTCTTTCGTTATGTTACTTATATCACAATTTACGTTCAGGAAAGTTTTTTCTTGTCAATAAAATGTCTTGATTTCACTTTTATAACCTACTAAACCATATACAAAGTGAAAATTTCGTGTAGTATGATTTGTTATCAATTTTATTAAAAAGTAATTTTTATAGTATTAATTATTATATTGATAATAAACATAAGTTTGATTTTAGGTGATAAATTCGAGGTGTTAAAAAACTGTAAATGTCTACAATGAGTAAATTTTTCATTAAGTTTGATCCCACTCTACGTGTCGTATGTGACATAAGTCCCTCCTTCAATTTGCATTATCACAGAACTTAATACTATTAATGATCCATATATACCAATAACCTTGCCAAATTTCAAATATTTTGTTCCTTCAGTCCTGACTTATATATTAAGACACTGGTTGATGTATAATCAAGCATCGTCTAAATGGCAGACTGAAATTTTTAATCATATTTTCTTACTTTATTAAATTTAAAATATATACTCTTCACCTTATATTATTAGTGACTTGCCCCTGTTCATCATACTTTTCCTGATATCAATAGAGTCGTGTCGGTCATCTATTTAACACTTTTCAGGAGAAACTATTTGGATTGAAATAACGTGAGTTCCGGTTTGCATCGGATGTTCTTGAATAGATAATGACGGACCTTTGCGTTCCATATCTGGTCTCAATTTGCATCTGTCCATTGTTTTCTCAAATTTCAGCTAATCAATGAAATACCTGCTTTCCTTACATATTACATCCTAACATTTGATGTAATAAAACTGATTTTTTCCTTGTATTTCCAGTTAAACAGTTTTACAACGTTACGATCAAACTTATACAAATTACGACAATTAAAAGATACTGTGTTTATACCTTAAACTCAAAACAGTTTAAATCACTCGTTCGTACTTTCTGTTCAAATTCTTAAAGCAGTTTGAAAATATTTCCTTACCTTATTCTTTAACCGAAATAAATAAACACACTAATTAATCATTTTATTACTTACAATTAAAGTTCTGATGAATCTTGGTGTAGATTGCAACAAACGTCGAATATTTGTTCCTTCAGTATTTATAATTACAACCACTCCCTTCACTTGCGTTCGATGTAAATTGAGCATTAAATCTGATAAAAGGTACACAAGACGGTACACATCTAGCACGTTTCCCTTCGAAGGATCCCATTTCTCTGTAATTGAAAAATGTATACAAGTGTGAGATCCGAACTTTTCTTGTGCTTTTTTGTTCGAATGGATCCTATAAATTTCCCGACTGTGCAACCTGACTGAGGAATTTCAACCTCCCTGTTTTATATGTAAACATTCATATGACCAGGCACTCTATCTCATTTTGGAAAATTTACGGTTACAATTAGCGTCTAATTTCGTCCACTTTGTTTTTGTCGCGGGAACAACTTTAACCTCCGCACATGCGTTGTACATCTTTACCTCCCAAACAATTAGTCTTCTGACTAATTTTACCATAACAAACTTATAAAAGCCGTTTCTTCTCCCCCCTCGGGGGAGTCCTTCGTCGACTGCTACCGCATCTAAGTCTAGGTGGATTATAATTTTTAACCTTGTGCCCCTGAGGAGTAAAGATTATGACCTACGCCAGATTTTACTGGAATTATCCCAGAGGTATGGACCCCAATCTTTTGTAAATTTTATCTCCCTACGCGTTGAGACAAATAGGGAATTAATTCCTCGATGTTCATGTTCGTAGACAAGTCTGAATCAATCATTAATGAGTCTTTATATTTAGTTGTTAAATGTGTTGTATTTTACTCGTATATCGCAAGCCGCCCTATCGACGACATCCCTTCCTCCTACACTCGACCTGATACATCTAGTAACGTCTCTCTCTACGGGATAAACTAAGGGAAACAAGCCATCTCTGACAAGAAGGCCGATTTGGAGGAGGTCTGATTTCCTCACCCCTCCTCGGTACTCACACAAGGATACAAAGTACTATAAAGTAACTAACCATTTGTTTTATCAGCTTCCAATTTGGCGGACAAAAATACAGTGCTATAGGAAAACTTTAAACCTTTCTATCGCACGCTCAAACGTTGGAACAATAATGGACTATTGTGAATAGAAAACAATCCTTTTCTCAAATTGTTCGTTATATCCGGGATTTATGTACTGTTTTTCTTTTACATTTAAAGGAATAATTCATTAACCGTTATATTAGACTAAAACGTGACGTATCCATCATATAATATGTTATATTAAATTTTATTACATATGTAATTAATAAACTGTGGTCTCATTCAATTAAGCAAAGCAATTGAGCAATTCGAACGTTAACGACTAAACAACATAAGATATTTCAATAAAAATTAAAAATTTGAAAAAACATTATAAAATAATATTGCAATAAATAAATTTTCCTTTTTTATAAGTCTTACATCAACTTAAAATAATTATTAATCTTACCAACTTCTATTATAATAATAATTCTCCCGTGTTGATCTGGCTTCGGCAATATTCTTATTATATTTAAAGGCAAAATACTTTCCAACTTTGATGGAAGCAGATTTTTATAAAAGAATGGATAGTTGATTCTGGTAAAATAATAATTCTTCAGCAGTTCAAACGATTCTTCTAGATTAAACTTTTTGATACGAAGAAATCCGAGAAGAAACATGTCGTCCATTCTACATTTTAATCCATTTTCATCTGAAAAAATATTATGTAAATACGAAAAAGTTATATATTTAACCATTTATTTAGTTTGTTTGCTGTCATTTATATATTTTATACATGCTATAAAATTACTCCAGAAAGATGTGAGTTAATAATGCTGAGCTGTTATTAAAACATTATACTTAAAAATCACGTCGTTGTGAGAAAACAAATGATACTTTTATACAATTTTACCATATAAAAACTTAATGAATTATATATTTTATAATACTTACTAATAATTTTTTTAAACTCTACAAGTGCTCTTTCATCCCATGGAAAGTCTTCTCTCCTCTCAGGAAACATTTTGTATAAAGCATCCATATCCAAAAATGCGTATTTTCTGTATCGGAATCAAGAAATACTCAGAGAAACAATGTTACACTGAAAATAACAAGAAAAAAGCAATTAACATTAATAATTGCGTAACAAAAAGTTTACATTTCCGTCACAGAAATAAGGATCTTCCCTTACTGAGAAATTAGAACGTAAAATAAAAACAGTATTTACATTTAAAGAATTCGTGTTTTGATATTTCTATAGCAACAACTTACCATGGACACGTTTTTTCAAAAATGAAAAGTTTATACAAATTGAAAGAATTTTGCAGGTAAACAAGTTTATAGTGTACAATTTCAAAGTATTTATGACATGATAAGTGTAAAGGAAACAATTACAATTTGAACACTGTTGCAATTTCGATGGCAGTTACTAAAATTCATTTACACGTGATTAAATTCTACATTTGGTAAATATTTATCAGATTTTCGAGCGAAGATCGTATTTGCATACGAAGGCGTCATTACTATCAGCACCATCTACATTTTTTTTTTCTAAAAACACCTGCCATCGAGGTTACTAGAAGCACCGCCATTTTGTATACCTGGCTGACATTAACCAATAATGTTACGCAATAAATAAAAGTCGGCAGAAATATTAGTTAAAACTTTTTACCTGTTCTAACAAAGAAAAACTCTTGTCTGCTGAAATTCTGCGATAATATAAAATAAAAAATTTAAACAGGTGACTGTCATTAAACAGTAAATTATTTTTTATAAATATACGAGAGAAAACGGGAATATTTTACTTTTTTGTAAATATTATCCAAAATGTAACTAAGAAAATTAACCAAATTGAAGACAAGTCTGCCCAAAAGGGACCACCAGAAATCCCTCTTGGGCAGACTTGTTTTCAATTTGGTTAATAGTAATCTCGCCATCGGACGGAAAATTGAAAAATTAAAAAAAAAAAAAAAAACTAAGAAAATTATTATTCATAACAGTAAGATTTGTTTTGCTTTAAAATTTGGAATTAGATCATGTCTAATTTACTATTATTATTTTAATCATATATTTCTGAACACATAAAATTAAGAGTATATAAAAATATTGCGCCCACAGTGATTGAGGCGGATAAAACCAATGAACACTAGTAGCAAGTAGTGGGTTCAAGTGGGCTGTCTACGTGGAGCTTTCAGAGTTTTGTTTACGTTAGTAACACTTAAACAGAGACCAATTTCCTAAAATTAATGGTATGTTTAAGCAATACTAGAAAAAATATATACGTAAAGAAAATTAATAAATATTATATATATATAAACTGTTTCCTGTTATACAGAAGAAAAGTTTTGCATGTAATAAATTAGTTAAACTTAAGTAGTTTTAGGAAAATAAAGCAAAAATAATTCATTTGATACGAATTGTATTTAGTTAATAAATAACACAAAATAATGATATATTACATAAGTTAGCAGCATACAAGAAAAGTATTTAATTATGTTTAGTATAAGTGTTCCTTCTTTCTTACTTATTTAATTTTTTTTAAATAAATGCTTAGAAAATTACAAAATGTCATATACGAATCAGAAAAATATAGAGAATGTAAATTAATTTACCTATTATGAAACATTTTGTATTGATTCTGAGTTTGGAAAGTACTAAAGTTAGCGTGACGTACTAATAATTAGTAGACCTATTCCATAGTCGGAATTGTCGTGTTGAATAAAATTGCCGGTCGTGGGTTTGGCCTCATCAATGAGCTCACCACGTGGAGTTTTTTGGGTTGTCTCCACTTAATGGAAGAAATATAAACTGTATAGATACTCTTTTCTGGTGGCATCTCCTTGGCAGATTGCCCGTGTGTTGTGTTGTTCTTTTACATTCGAAAAACTGAAATTTTACTTATAAATTATTGATTGCTTAACTATTTTTACTCTCCTGGCTGTTATAGAAGAGGGAATGCTTTGTAATTAGTTAAATTTTTATCTTCCTAATGTTAATAGTGTGAGGACGGACGGAGATACGGAGTTTGGATTGTACTCGTTGTATCTCTTAATCGGCTAACTAATCGTTCTGATTAGCCTCTACGTCGATGGATGGCGATTATTGAGCTTATTGACGATCAAAATCGTATGATCAACGTCAGGATGCTGACACCAGTTAAAATATTCTTTCTAATCGTGGCTTAATTCACGATTTATAAATTTCTATCATTAAAAGGAGGGCTAATTAACTGACACGCGGGGAGAGACGTGAGTAAGAGATAGGAGACCATGATGAAGTAAGTGGACGACAACTAACTGAACAAGTAAACAACAAAATTTTAATAACAAAAAGTAAAAGAAATTACAAATGAAAGAACTAAATATTTCATCTTACTTAGAGAGTGTTAACAATATAATAATCCCTAATATGGGAAATAACAGAGAGAGTTTACAAACGATATTATATTACCTCTGTAATAACTTGCTTATGCGAATCACTTTCTTTAGGCAGAAGTTGTTATCTCATGGAGTATGGCACACAAATTCACAAGAGGATACTGGACAATGTGCCGTGTTCGGAGTTTGTCGCCTATCCTGTATTTAGACTATTTTTCTCATCCAATAGAAATTAAGAATTAAGATAATTTGACTGGGGGTCATGATGAGTCTTTTTGGTTTAGTCAGCCCTTTAGTCATGTAAGATAAAGATCTGATTTAGTCAGGAACTGACTGTGTTGACAATCAGTTCCTGAGATAGATCGTTATCTCCCATGACTAAAGGGATAAGAAACAAATATCAACAGTCAGTTACTGACTGTCAACATTTGTTCCTTGTTCTCTTTGATGTGTAGATTTGTTAAAACTTTCGAATTACCGTAGAGACTCGTAAATCGGCACCCTGGTAATCGGAATCGCTGGTGATCGGCACGATTTTCAGTCGGACTGTGTCGTGCTGGATCGAACATTTTTGATACTAAATTTACTTCTAAAGTATAATTTTCATGTTTTTATATTCTTCAGTATATTTATTTTGTTTGTACAAAATGCAGAAATAATTTTTAACGATACGATAGCCTCGATTATTATTATAAAAATTTTCGTTAGGCTTAAAATCGACGAAAATTCAACACGAAGCGACACGCAACGGAGAAAAATTCAACAGGAAGCGACACGCAACGGAGAAAAATTTGAACATCGGATAGGTTAATGTATTTTTTCGTACATAAATCGTAATCTTAACAAATCCCTAATCTGAACAACCCCAGTCCCTAATTGATTCCGATTTTCGGTTCACTACTGTATTACATTTAATTTTAAAAGATTTTATTTAATTTCTAGAATATTACATGTAAAAACCTTCAGAATCTTACAATAGGAATAAAATTCTGTATGTGTAGGTGTGTAAGTGTTGGCCTGTATTTTGTAGAATTTCTCAGGACTCTGTGAACCAATTATATTGAAATTTCTTAGAAATACTTTCTATATGAAGGTTTAAAACTGTTAAATTTTCGGAATTATATGTAATTCTGTGATTTATTTGAATACCGAAGTTGCATGTTTTAAACGCCAGAGACACAAGAAAAAAGGAAAGAAAAAGCAAGAGCTTTTGTTGGAAATGGGAAAAAATTAAACGTGAATCCTATTTATTGAAAATTGGTGTTGTGTTGTATATTATACACATCACGCGACAATAATAAAAAAGTTTTTTTAATTAAATCTCGACTTTTCTATTATAGTTTCTGGTACATTGACTTTTAGACCTTTTAGATATGGTAGTATTTGAAGATATTTGAAGCATTGATGATTGAAAGAATTCAAATTTCAAATGTGATAATACCGACAAAATGCCGACAGAATAAAATTATTCATTCTATCGAATTTCATAATTGATCCCGTTTGATTTATAGAACTGAATACTTAGTCATATGTAAATTTATATTTTATATCGAAATTTATTATCAGCTGCTGTTATACATATTTCTTGAGAGATGTAATTGGAATTTACAGAATTCATAACATAAACGATTGAACACGAAAGTGGTGTAAGTCAGTTTTTCCAAAATATTTACGTCACTTACCCACAGGAAAAAAGAGAGTAACAATACATCCTTACTTACATTTTGTATTGGTGCTAGATTTCTCGATATACACTTAATTCTTATATTACTTTCACTGTCAATGGCTCATATATAGTAGAGCAAGTTACGTTTATACTATTTAGAAATGTGTAATCTCACATTCAGAAACTTCTTTCATGGTAGCCAAAAATGCTTCCGGGTCATGAGAGTAAGGCCAAGAACACACATGCGTAAAATTGTGTGGCAGAAAACTGAATCAGAAATCAGCTTTCGGTTCAATTTCTGTTTTACGCTTTTACGCCGGAACACACATACGTAAAAAGTATGGCCGAATAGGAAACACCACTGCCACTAACAGTGCTCTATATTTTATTAATTTTTTTATTCTCATATATCTATCCCTTTGTACCTTCCATTTTTTTCTTCGCTGCCTCTGCTATAATATAGAAAATTTAAATTAATACACTTGTATTCCGAATTCAAATAAAGAACGTGTGATCTAAATACTAGGCATATATATATCGATTCTACTAGACCTACCTGTTATTTGAAATTTTGCACCGATAGTCATCCATAAACGTGGTTTAAATACAGTGTTTTTATACATGACACTGATGTGGTCGAACGGATTCGATAAACTCCTCTATTTTATTTATTTTTCGTTTTTTCGAGACCGTCACAATTGTAAGGTCACAATTGTGTCACCCTCATTGCCGCCATTGTTAAAATAAAACCACGTGTCTACTTTGACGTCACAGAAAAGACTTCTCTTTATTGGAGGAATTTTGGCGTAAAAAGTAGAAACATGCTCTACTCTTTTTTCAGTTCGGTTTCAGCCAAAATTTCAGAAAAATTTTTACGTTTTATGTTTTATGCTAGATTTTACGCCGAATTTTATGCATGTGTGTTCCTGGCCTAACAGTGTTAATTTTATGAATTTTTTCTTCTCATATACAAATTTCTTTGTACCTTCCATTTTTTTCTCTGCTTCCTCTGTTATAACATAGAAAATTTAAATAATATAATGGACTTTAACGGTCTTCTAACGTTCTTTAGCGAATTTTTAGCGGATGTTTTTAGTGGATGTGATGTTTAGCTATTGTATATTAATCATTGCAACTGCACCTTTGATTTTGACGGTTAAGGGATTAATTGTAAAATAGATGTTACTTAATTCATAGTACAACGGAATTGATTATTTTAACAATGCTTTTTTAATAATTTTCATTACTTTATCGAATTTGAATGTAATATCTTTATTCTATCGAGTTAATTGTCAGGTTATCAAGTTATTGGATATTATAATAGTTAGTTTTAAATATTTTTGGTGTATAATTTTTTTTATACCAATACTTCTAGGTGAGTTTATGCGTGTTACATTTCAAAACCGTTAGGATAATAAATTACGATGGGTTACGGGGCAGACGAGGTGTTCGAGGGAGAGTCGAGCAACGGGGGAAGTGAGGCAGAGCGACAGTTAATGACGGTGCGAAAGAAGAAAAGGTCAAAAAGACATCACGAAGGCGAGAACATTTTCGATCCATCAAGTCGGTTACGTTCATATATAGAATTTAAGCTGGTTGACTTTTCGTAATGGATCATATTCAGTATCCATCAGATGAGCTGGAGCCAACTAACAAACTGTTATTGAATAAGGAGTCACAGTCTCCGCCCCAACTCCACAAGATTCACATAAACTAGACAACAGGAAGGCAAGAGAGAATGTAGAAGAGTCAATATTGAGAGAAGCCAGACATTTATTAAATCGTGTAATGCAAATATGTCCCGAACTAGGTAATAATTTCGTTTGCAAAAAGAAGAGAGCAGAAATCAGAGAAAGTGCCGCACGAATATTTGGATGGTTAAATCAAGCATATGGGATTATCAGAGAACTTAGGATCACCAAAAACCAAATTAATCATAACGATAACGATAAGTACAAGCCCCGTTTATACTCAGAGGTGGTTAGTACGAGATCTGGGGAAAGTAGAACTACAAAGACAATTTATGATTCATTGAATACAAAGGTTAACAACGAGGGAATGGGAGGGACTCAGGCAGTCCTAATATATCCAAGCAACGAAGAAAGCTTGAACATCAATATGAAAGAGGTAACAAATGAGATACTCAATAAAATAGAACCGCACCAACTAAAAATAAAAGTAAAAAATGTCAAAACAATTAATGCAAATGGTATATGTATTAGAGTAGGAAGTATGGAAGATGAAAAAAAAACTTAAAGAAGCAATCGAGGACCTTCCGGAAATCAGAGTTAGAGTCAAGTGTAAAATATCTGAAGGAAAAAGACCAAGAGTTATCCTTTCTAATATCCCTAACAGCATCACGGATGAAAAACTAATAGAGGTAATGATAGAACAGAACAACATATGGAAGGAAATGGACAGCAACAGCGTCAGAGATGCATGCAGAATCAGTACAATATTAAGGAGAGGAAAAGCAAAGGAAAATTGTCGACACGCCATTTTATCAGTAACACCGAAAATCCGCAATATCTTAATAGCTCATCGGTATATCTCCATGTCGTGGACTAATATACGTGTTGATGATATTATACCAATTACGCGTTGCTATCAATGTTGTGGATTCAACCACCTTGCGCGTGACTGCACAGAAAAACAAAAATGCAGTCATTGTTTTAAGGGCTACCGATATAAAGATTGTCAATTACTGAAAACAATACCATTTTGCATAAATTGCAAAAAAGCTGATAGAAACCTATCGCCGGATAGAAAAAGGTCAACAAATCACAACGCCCTCAGTAGCCAATGTCCGATATTAGCAAAGTTGAAGATTCAAACGATTGACAAAACTGACTATGGACTATAACCATACTCTAAATAACACTCTGACTAACACAAATCATAATAGGCAAGAGAAAGACCATCACAATAATTCTGATGTAGGCCTTAATATTTTACATATTAACGCACAAAGAGGAAAAGCTTCAAGCTTTTTAATGATGCATAAAGCTAACGAACTTGAAGCTGATCTGATTTTAATTCAAGAGCCATATACAGTAAAAAACACAATAGTGAGGCTTGGAAATTTGCAAATCCTTTATAAAAACAATGGCAGTACTCCAAAAAGCTGTATAGGGGTTAACAATAATCTGATAGATATAGCACTGATTTGACACCTTTCTTCCGAGATAATTACAACAGCTATAATACTTTACGATCCCCCTATATATGTAATAAACGCCTACATATCGCCATATATGAACAACGAGGAAGGGGTTAAAGAACAAATTATGAGTGATGGAGTGGAGACAATCATGATCCGCATTCAAGCTGCCACGTGTGAATCAAGTTCTGCCAAAGAATGTTTTTTATGGTGTGAGTATTAAAACTTTCATAAGAAATGAAAAGATCACTGTCTACAGAAGTAGCCTTAGCCAGGGTATCAGCTCTCTCGTTGCCCTCAGTACCCTGGTGAGCACGGGTCCAATAGATGTGGTAGTTATTTGTGGTGTTAGCGATAATGTTAAGAATAGAGTTAGCGATGGGATGATAATTGTGGTTCTGGAAAAGGGTAATGGAGGAAGCACTGTCAGTGATTATTGCAATGTACTTGTTTGAATAGTTTTTGGCAGACCAGCCAGTGGCCATGTGAATGGCGTAAAGTTCTTCTTGAAACACAGTGCAGTGCTCACTCAACCTGTATTATCCAGTATGGATTTCAATGTTGTTGCTGTAGGCTACACGGCTGCAGCCAACAAGGTCGTCAGTTTTGGAACAGTCCGTGAAAATCTCAATGTCTGCATGTTCGGGCCTGGTGAAATTGATGGCTGGACATGAGGAAAGGTTTTGAGAAAGGCTGAAATGAAGGTTGCACTCAAAATTGTCTGCATTGATGGTAATGTTGCTGAGCACAACATTTTGCTCCCATTTGTTGTGCCAGACATTGGAGTGAAGATCTATCAGCAAGTCGATGGGTGGCTTTTTGGATAAAATCTGAAGATTGGCATTTGGTGCGGTGCAATAAGCCTTAAGTCGTGCCTTCATCCAGCTTGGTTAGCTGGATGAGGGCACGACGTTGGGCCGCAATAAGCTTGCGCTTTGGATGCGCCTTGTGAGCAGCCCATTCCCAGCTGTCACAGGCGTATATGTGATTATCGAAACAAGGATATGGTCATAGATGGTATTCAAAGCTTCGGTTGGGAGCCCCCACCTCCTCCTGGCCATGCCAGCAGAAGCATTGAATATGAGGCCAACGGACCCAGAAAGGTAAGAGATGTGAGCATTTCATGACAACCTACGATCCAAAATAACATCTTGTATCTAAGAGTAATTTCCACTTTCAGGCTGTGTCCACCCATTTTTATGGTGGGAACCCAACAATACAGATGTGGTTGTCCTGACTTGTTGAAGATGATACACTTCGTTTTGCTGGCGTTAAAGTTCAACTTGTGTTGTTGTCCCAAATTGTAAATCTTTTCTTAATATGTTATTTCCTCTTTTTTCAAGAATGGCACGGGTACGGCCTCCAATGAGAACAAGTACGTCGTCGGCATATGCAACTAGACCGACCTGACCGTAGTTTTGCATAAGTAGAGTATTAGAAAAAATATTCCAAAGTATGGGTTTGCACATGGATCCTTGTGGGCAACCCCACACAACATTGCGACTAATGGTGTGTTCACTTTACTAAAGTGTAGCAGTTCTATTGCGTAGGTAATCACATAGGAGACGGTAGATGTTAGCTGGGCAGTTTGTGGTCCTAAGACAGTGTTGCACCACTGATCACCAGGCACTGTGAAACGCCTTAGTAATGTCCAAAGAGACAGCCAGAACATATTTGTTGTAGTTGGAAAGGCCTTGAATGATGGTGACTGCTTTATTAATGGCATCAACAGAAGATTGTTGCAGCCTGAAACCGAATTGCGAATCATTAGTGAAAAAGTTAGTCTCAAGGTGCCACATAAATCTGTTGTTAATAAGTTTCTCGAGGACCTTCCCAAGAACATGCAGCAGGGAAATCAGTCGAGACTAATTTGATGATTAGGTTTGGGGATGACACACTCTTGGCCTGTTTCCAAGTGCCCGAAAAAAATTGTGCGTAAAGCAACTGTTGTAAAGTTGAGTGGGGATGAGATTCCAAAGATTTTTGGCCAGCTCAGGAGTGATCCCGTCATGGCCTGGAGATTTTTTGTTGTGGAGGTTGTAGAAGATGTTATGGATTTCATGCTTCTTAAATGGAGGTGCGTTGTCAGTGTGGATTTCAGAGTTCAGTTCCTCACGAAGAGTCCGCTGCCAGTTGGTGTCCTGATCCCATTGGTCCTCGAGGTAGAAAAAAATTCATCTTTTCGTTAATTACACGAAAAAAGTCATCATTGGTAGTGTTGAGTGAAGGAGCTGGTGTTTTTTCAGCTTGCCGAGAAGCTTTTGTGCAGTAGTTCTTCCAAGATGCTTGCTTGGCTCTCTTGATCTCATTTTTGTACTTGCGTTGATGTGCCAGGTACTCATACTTGTAAGTGGATCGCTGGGGCTTGGTATGACATTTCTGAAAGGCTTTTCAGAGATGGTTGTTAGTGCTCCTCAAGTTGCTAAGCTCCTCACTCCACCAGGGAACCGCTCTTTTTTTATTGATGTATTGGGGGATTAGATGCTGACAGGTGGAGTTGATGATGTTGATGTTTTTATCAATGATATCACGAGCAGCAGTGGGGTCATTTGTATTGCAGTTAATCAGATTGTTGGAGAGGTAGATTTAAATATCATTCCAATTAGCCCTTCGGAGATTGTACCTGGAGCGGAGATAAGAACGATTGCTGTTCCTGTTGGTACATATTTTAAAATTGATAATGGAGTGGTCATCCAGGGAGTCCTCAAGGATTTCTCACTGACAAGAAGAGAGAAAACAACCTGAAAAGCAAGCTGTCACGTCTATCCAACTGTGACCCTGGCTGGACTGGAAGGTGGGTGGAGATGAAGGGTTATTCATGACCAGAAGACCATTATGGGCAAAGAACTCCTCAAGCATTTCTCAGCGTACATCAATCTTTTCGCTTCCCAGGTGAGCGAGTGGAAATTGGAATCACTGGCCAGGATAAAATATGCATCAGCATAATTATCAATGATATGTTGCATGTCAGTAAGCATATTGTCTAAATTAATGCCTTTTGGACAGTAATAGTTGAGAATGATATACCTGGAATTGTTGATGATAATTTCAGTGCAGACTATGTATTTGTTGCTGAGGAGGTTGTGCTGTTAGTATAGAAAGAACGGTTGTTTGGAGCAATCGAGACAGCCCAGGGGTAATCGTTGGTGCCTCTGAACATATTACAGTAGGAAGGTAAACAGACTGGGTTGTTTTTGATACAGTAAGGCTCTTGGCACATGACAAAGTAATACTTGTGGATCAGTGAGATAAGGATGGAGGTGGCAGCAATGCCCCTACCAACATTGTACTGCAGAAAAATAACTGTATGATTAGGATGTTGATCCATAATCGGTTTTATTGATGATGGTAGCCTAAATTTGTTGATGTATCGTGCATGTGTTATCACGAGCATTGTCACTATGACTTTTGTTCTTGTCTTGTTTGCAGTCACGGCAGACAGGGGTGTTTTCACAGTTGGGGCATTCACGGAAGGTGTGGTTGCCTGTGCAGTGACTGCATGTTGTGGCTGTTTGGTCACAGTGTTTCGTAGTATGCCCATATCTACAGCAACGGTAGCATTGTAGCACTGGGCACAAGTCCTCTACCTGACAATCTTGACCTTTCGAGGTTAATTTTCCCCAGCATTAGCATGTGCTTCCCGATTCGTGGCGAGATCTCAATCGCCCAGCTGGTTTAGGCGCTGTTCCTGTTTCCTATATTGAATTTAATTGTGACCTGTTTCTGAAATTCGTCTATGGTCCAGTTTTTATTAAGGAGGTCATACTGATTGTATGTGAGCTGTACTATATCCTTACGTTTGATTTCAGTTGGCACTGAATAGATGGCAATGTAGGGCTTTCTCTTGTGTTGTCTACGGACAGAAATATCAGGTATACACTTCCCGAATGTAGCTTTCCAGGGTATTGGCGTCTTCTTTATTCCCCAGTTCGATAGCGATGCCACCATTATATATGTTGCGTATGCGCACTATTCCAATCTTTAAGTTAGATGGTTTCACTTTTTGATAAACGGTTTTCTTAAGAATGTCACTGTTTTTATCTTCCTCCTTGTTGTAGAGGAAGAGGACTTCGTTGTTTTTGATGGTGGTTCTGGAAGAGTGCGCTGGATTTACAACCTTGCCAGATTGCAAAGCAGCACTGTAGAGCCTATGTGCCGGATGATCCAATGAACTGAAGTTTCCCTATTTTCTCTTTTAGGCTTTTTTGTGTATCAAGTATCTCCATAATGGGGCCCTCCTCAAATACTTTATCTAGTTTATTTGTAATATTTTTCAATTGCTTCTTATGAGAGATGGTGTAGATTTTGTTCATTATCACAAGAAGAAAACAAGCACCGCATTTCAATACAATTCCATAGTAGAGTAGCGAAGGAGGAGCAAGTGGTTTATCATGCCCCGGCGCCACTCGCAGAGGAGCGCCCAAATGGTCTCCAAGACGAACTAATGTGTGATTCTGGAGAGGGAAGGGCGCCAATAAAGTGTCGTGCCCCGGACACCAGTTATGTTCGCTACGCCACTGACAATCCAACCCAAAGACACACGTGTTTTTCCAAAGCAGTTTTCTTTGCCTGTGTATAGATGGCACTCAACTCAGTTCCACTAGCTGTATATCGACTGGAACGTTCGAGCACAATACGCAGAATAAGAAGTCCATATGTAAACCTGTAAACAACACGTTAGAAACAATATAAATAAGCATAGAATTTATGCACTTTTATAAATTGTAATAAAGATACGTTATAAAAGTGAATTCTTTTAACGTGATTAAATCCCCAAGTTGTCATGTTCGCTCAAACTCTTACAATAATTTAATTGGAACATATAATTACAGTTGTTAGGAAAGTTATATTCAATAAGCAGATGATGAATGTGTCGACATTGAAAGTGTCGATTGCTAGCTTAGAGTGAAAAACTTCTATTCTTTGCCTCACTCATTGTTTAAAATATTACCTGGTATGAGATCTACAGTATTAGCCTGCCATAAACAATAATTATCAAAGTAGAAGTATATCCTATTGTTTCTTTGGAAAACTTCCATCGGATGACGTACCTTTAACGTAAATTACTAAAGTTATCTATTACCAAACAGTTGTTTAATGCATTCTTTATGAGTTAAAATGAATTCTTAAATGATTTATTATCAACAGAAACAATTGTATTGTAGATTACATTACCGGCCACAATTACGTTCATGAGGTGTACTTCTGACCTGGATTTATAAATTTTAAACGAAATAATATTTTTTAATTAACTATTGAAACTTTATATTAATCGTTTAACTAAAAAACTACTGTGTTAAATCGTCTTTTTATCATTTAATGAAAGAATTTATATCCGGTTCGATATAATGAAATTCATTACGTAAACTTGAATGTCATTCTTAAGACGTTTTCAAGCATTTTTCTTCCATTTTTACCAAATAAACTGAGAGATAGAGTAAGTGTTTGTAATTTGTTAATTTACATCGAATGTTTTACTTTATATTTTTCATTACGGGTAGAAATTTAAATATATATATAAAAGATAAATATAGCGAGTATATAAGTGTATACGATAGAACAAAAACTGTATGTATTACAGTATAGGTTCCTTTAAATGTTATTCTTATGACCCGGAAGCATTTTTGGCTGCCATGAAAGAAATTACTGAATGTGAGATTACACAATTCTAAATAGAATAAACGTAACTTGCTCTACTATATATGAGCCGTTTTCGTTTTACTTTTCATTTATATTAAGAAATTTAGACCTGAAGTTAAACACCGATACAAAATGAAGTAAGGATGTATTGTTACTTTCTTTTTCCTGTGAAGAGTAATTTTGGAAAAAACTGACTTAAACCACTTTCGTGTTCAATCGTTTATGTAATGAATTGTGTAAATTCCAATTAAATCTCTCGAGTAATATGTATAACAACAGCTGATAATAAATTTCGATATAAAATATAAATTTACATATGACGAAGTATTCAGTTCTGTACATCAAATAGGATCAATTTTGAAATTCGATAGAATCAATAATTTCATTCTGTCGGCTTTTTGTCGGTATTATCAGATTTTCAATTTTGAATTTTTACAGTCATTAATGCTTCAAGTGACTTCAAATACTACCATCTCTAAGGGGTCTGAAAGTCGATGTACCAGGAACTGTAATGAGAAAGCCGAGATTTAATTTAAAATATTTATTTATTGTTGTGGCACGGCATGTATAATATACAACACAACACCAGTTAGCAATAAATAGGATTCACGATTAATGTTTCCTCATTTCGAACAAAAGCTCTTGCATTTTTTTTCCTCGTGTCGCCGGTGTTCAAAACATTTAACTTCGAAATTGAATAAATTACAGAATTACTCATAATTCCGGAAATTTAACAGTTTTAAACCTTCATATATAGAAGTATTTCTCCCAAATTTCAATTTAATTGGTCCACAGAGTTTTGAGAAATTCTACAAAATACAGGCCAAGACTTACGCACCTACACATACAGAATTTTATTCTTATTGTGAGATTCTGAAGCTTTTTAGATAAAAAATTATAAAAATTAATGGAAAATCTTTTAAAATAAAATAAAATTAATGGAAATTTTTATCAAAGCTACACATCAAAGAGAACAAGGTACAAATGTCGACAATCAGTTCTTGACTGTCAACATTTGTGCTTGTCCTTTTAATCATAGGAGATAAAGATCTCTCTTAGGAACTGACTGTCATTACAGTCAATTCGTAAGAGAGATCTTTATCTTTCATGACGAAAAGGCAGAGTAAACTAAAAAAACTCATCATCACACTTAATCAAATAATCTTAATTCTTAAGCTTTATTGGATGAGAAAAATAGTATAAATACAGGATACGCGCCAAACTCCGAGCGCAGCTCATCGTCCAGTATCCTCTTATTGTGAATTTGTGTGCCAGACTCTCTGGGATAAGAACATCTGCCCAAAGAAATTGATTCGCATAAATCAAGTTATTACAGAGGTAACATAATATCGTTTGTAAACACTCTCTGTTATTTTCTATATTACGAATTATCATATTGTTAACGCTCTATAAGATAAATGGAATATTTAGTTCTTTTACTTGTAATTTTTTTTTACTTTTTAATACTAAAATTTGTTGTTTACTTGTTCAGTTAGTTGTTGTCCACTTACTGCATCATAAACGCCTATCTCTTACTCTCGTCTCTCCCCGCGTGTCAGTTAATTAGCCTTCTTTTAATTTATAAATTATGAGTTGAACCACGATTAGAAAGAATAGTTTAACTGGTGTCAGCATCCTGACGTTGATCGGGATCAACACGATTTTGATCGTCAATAAGCTCAATAATCTCTATCCTCCGACGTAGAGGCTAATCAAAACGATTAGTTAGCCAATCAAGAGATAAAACGAGTACAATCCATACTCGGTATCTCCGGCCGACCTCACACCATGAAAATTTAACCAATTATAAAGCATTCCCTGTTCTATAACAGCCAGGAGAGTATAAATAATTAAGACATCAATAATTTATAAGTAAATTTTAGTTTTTTGAAAGTAAGAAGGCAACACAACACACGGGCTACCATGAAGGGAATGCCACCCGAGAAGATTATTTGTGGAGTTCATATTTCATAATAACACGAAGCACTCAGCAAATCATAGATATACATACACTTAACACCTTATTCTTGCCGAGAAATATAAATTTATTTAATTCAAACAAACGTTTTCAGCCTGATTCACAGGCCATCATCAGGTTTAGAATACATTCGAATTAAATTCTATCCTTGGAACACAAAATTCAAATTCAAATAAAATACATTTAAACAGAATATAAATAGCCAACATAAATACAAATAAAACTAAAACATAAAATATACATAAACATGCAACAAATGAATATATAAGTATTAATAAATGCAATACTAAGACATTCAATAAAACTGTTACAACGATTGGTTAGAGCCCTTATTAAACTTCTTAACCATGAACTTCCATGCAGAGGGAAGACTTTCTGCGTCCCTCGCATTTAGACAGCCTTCTTGCAATCTACTCCTATAAATCTGCAACTTCTCTGCCGTCAATGCCAAAGATGGAGAAGATAAAGGATTTATGATGGTCGCCTCATTCCATTTAACTATAGCTCCTGGCGCTTGTGCCATTTGGGACAAAATTGTTGCATTAGACCCCTTTCTGATATTATAACTATGCTCCTTGATTCTAAGCCCTAAACTTCTAGTGGTTACTCCAATATAGTCTTTTTTAACGTCCAATTGCATGTTCTCATACGGAATTTTATAAACTCCTGCTTTCTCTTCCGATTTTATATCATCTTTATCATTTCTGAGGATTTTGTATAAATTAGGCGCCCTTTTTAAAAGCATTCTCGAACCTTTTCTGTGTGCAATCTCCTTCATGACCGCATTCATACTTTCGCTATACGTAAATTTTACGCTTCTATTGGGAGCATTTTTAAAAAACTTTTTCTTGATGTTGGCTTCGTATTTCTTAACTATTCCCAGAATTGCACTTTTTTGGTAACCTAGGGCCTTGGCTACGTTTATTATTCTATTTATTTCTTTCCTCCTGTCTTGTACCCTTTCACAATACAAAAATGCCCTTCTTATTAAAGCTCTGAAAGCCGCAATTTTATATTTATACGGATCCTTAGATTGGGAGGGAATATACAAAGGGCTATGGGATGGTTTAATAAAAACGTTGGTGGACAGGTGGCCTTTTTTGAATGTAATATCAATGTCGAGAAAATGCAGATTCAATGAACTCTTCTGTTCCAATCTTAAAGTAAGGCCATCGTTGTTATCGTTGATCTTATCCAAAAAATCCTTGATCCTGCTGTTATTTCTCCATAATATAAATAAGTCATCAACGTATCTGCTAAAATACATGATATCCTCCTTGAAAGCATGAAAAACTCTTCTTTCCAGCCTTCTAACCACCAATTCACATAGGATCCCTGAAAGCGGGCTTCCCATAGGGACCCCTCTTCGCTGTCTGTAGACCTGCCCATTGAAAGTGAAGCAAGATTCACGGCAGACCAAACTAGCCAAATTCTTTACTTCTTCAGTATAATTAAGCAATTCTGAGTTATTACAGTATAAGAAGTCCAATAGCGCCTCCTCGCACGATTCTATCTTAACCGACGGATACATGCTCTCATAGTCGAAAACAGTTGCAACTTCATCTTCCATTAACGATATTCGAGAACAAGATCCTTCACGTTTGAGTTAGAAAAGAGTTGCATGAGCTATTTATCCTCGCAACTGGACACAGATACTCTAGTTGCGCATGATCCTATGAAGGTGGTTAAGGATCTGCAGAATATAGCGTTAATGGAAGATGAAGTTGCAACTGTTTTCGACTATGAGAGCATGTATCCGTCGGTTAAGATAGAATCGTGCGAGGAGGCGCTATTGGACTTCTTATACTGTAATAACTCAGAATTGCTTAATTATACTGAAGAAGTAAAGAATTTGGCTAGTTTGGTCTGCCGTGAATCTTGCTTCACTTTCAATGGGCAGGTCTACAGACAGCGAAGAGGGGTCCCTATGGGAAGCCCGCTTTCAGGGATCCTATGTGAATTGGTGGTTAGAAGGCTGGAAAGAAGAGTTTTTCATGCTTTCAAGGAGGATATCATGTATTTTAGCAGATACGTTGATGACTTATTTATATTATGGAGAAATAACAGCAGGATCAAGGATTTTTTGGATAAGATCAACGATAACAACGATGGCCTTACTTTAAGATTAGAACAGAAGAGTTCATTGAATCTGCATTTTCTCGACATTGATATTACATTCAAAAAAGGCCACCTGTCCACCAACGTTTTTATTAAACCATCCCATAGCCCTTTGTATATTCCCTCCCAATCTAAGGATCCGTATAAATATAAAATTGCGGCTTTCAGAGCTTTAATAAGAAGGGCATTTTTGTATTGTGAAAGGGTACAAGACAGGAGGAAAGAAATAAATAGAATAATAAACGTAGCCAAGGCCCTAGGTTACCAAAAAAGTGCAATTCTGGGAATAGTTAAGAAATACGAAGCCAACATCAAGAAAAAGTTTTTTAAAAATGCTCCCAATAGAAGCGTAAAATTTACGTATAGCGAAAGTATGAATGCGGTCATGAAGGAGATTGCACACAGAAAAGGTTCGAGAATGCTTTTAAAAAGGGCGCCTAATTTATACAAAATCCTCAGAAATGATAAAGATGATATAAAATCGGAAGAGAAAGCAGGAGTTTATAAAATTCCGTATGAGAACATGCAATTGGACGTTAAAAAAGACTATATTGGAGTAACCACTAGAAGTTTAGGGCTTAGAATCAAGGAGCATAGTTATAATATCAGAAAGGGGTCTAATGCAACAATTTTGTCCCAAATGGCACAAGCGCCAGGAGCTATAGTTAAATGGAATGAGGCGACCATCATAAATCCTTTATCTTCTCCATCTTTGGCATTGACGGCAGAGAAGTTGCAGATTTATAGGAGTAGATTGCAAGAAGGCTGTCTAAATGCGAGGGACGCAGAAAGTCTTCCCTCTGCATGGAAGTTCATGGTTAAGAAGTTTAATAAGGGCTCTAACCAATCGTTGTAACAGTTTTATTGAATGTCTTAGTATTGCATTTATTAATACTTATATATTCATTTGTTGCATGTTTATGTGTATTTTATGTTTTAGTTTTATTTGTATTTATGTTGGCTATTTATATTCTGTTTAAATGTATTTTATTTGAATTTGAATTTTGTGTTCCAAGGATAGAATTTAATTCGAATGTATTCTAAACCTGATGATGGCCTGTGAATCAGGCTGAAAACGTTTGTTTGAATTAAATAAATTTATATTTCTCGGCAAGAATAAGGTGTTAAGTGTATGTATATGTTCATATTTCTTCTGTTAAGTGGAGAAAATCCAAAAAACTTCACGTGGTAAGCTCGTTGATGAGACTGAACCCACTACCAGCAATTTATATTAACACCCATCTCTGACTATGAAATAGGTCTACTAATTATTAGTATGTCACGCGAATTTTAGTACTTTCCAAACTGAGAAACGATTCAAAATGCTTCATAATATAGAATATTATTTCTATTTTTCATATTTTTTTGATTTGTTTATAATTTTTTGTAATTTTTCTCCATTTGAAAATTATTATATATGTAGAGCATATTTTCCTAAAACGACTTAAGTTTATCTAATTTATTACATGCAAAACTTTTCTTCTGTACAACAGGAAACAGTTTTTTTTTTAAAAACTCTTTTCGCCCTGTGGGCACTAAGAGGGCCTCTTTTAGTAGGCCCATTATGGGTTTGGCCAGGCCCACAATGGGGCGACTGGGTGGTGAGGGACGGGGCCCGACATATCCGAACGGACCACCCCCCGAAAAATTCCTGGGGATTATTCGACCCGTTCGGATTCGATCCCGGGTCTCCCAGAGCAGTAGGCTGCCACCTTTACCGCTCGGCCATCCAGCCGTCCAGGAAATAGTTTATATATATATATTTATTAATTTTTTTTACGTATATAGTTTTTCGAGTATTGCTTAAACATACCGTTACTGACAGAAAATATAATTTTCAAGACTGCTTTTTATTAATAAAGAAACAATCGGTGTATTTTTTTTTATCAAAACAACAAAAGGTTAAACAAAACTCGAATTCTAGTATGGGACACTTCTAAGAAAAGAAATAAACTCCATACTAGCATTCCACGACCTTGTTTCCAGTATATAGTGTGTTTTCCTTACACAGAAAAATCTTTCAATTTTATAACATAAAGAAAAACGAAATACAGAAAAGCATCATTTTTGGTTTGATGTATTTGTTTAGGGCAACGCAGCGCGTGAGAAAATCGCCCACACCGAGAGGGATGCCTCTCGAAAAGCAGGCACGGGAAATTAGTCCCAATTTACGTGTTACTAACTTGAACAAAACTCTGTAGACAGTTCACCGGTGCGAACCCACTACTTACTACTAGTGTTCAGTGGTTTTATCCACTCGATCGCTATGGGTGCATTATTTTTATATACTCCTAATTTTATATGTTCAGAAATATATGATTAAAATAATACTAGTAAATTAGACTTGATCTAATTCCATATTTATAAAGCAAAACAAATCGGTCTGTTATGAATAATAATTTTTCTAGTTACATTTTTGATTATATTTACATAAAATTAAATTATTCTTGCTTTTCTCTCGTATATTTATATAAAATAATTTACTGTTTAATGCTAGTCACGTGTTTAAAGTGTTAATTTCATATTGTTGCAGCATTCCGACGATAAGAGTTTGCCTTTGCTAGAAGAGGTAAGACATTTTAACTAATATTTCTGCCTACTTTTATAATTATTTTAGTGATTTCCCGAAAAATTTAACAGTTACAAAAATTATTATATATGTATATAGTGATTTTTTACATAAGAAATGTCGATCTTTTCCGCTCCGAAATTTGATAAACGTAACCAAATGTAGAATTTAATCACGTGTAAATGAATTTTAGTAACTGTCATCGAAATCGCAACAACGTTAAAATTGTAATTGTTTCCTTAACAATTAATTCATGCTATAAATACTTTGAAATTGCACATTATAAACTTGTTTTCCTGCAAAATTCTTTCAATTTGTATGAAATTTTTATTTTTGAAAAGACGTGTCCATGGTAAGTTATTGCTATACAAATATCAAAACACGAATTCTTTTAATGTATGTACTGTTTCTATTTACGTTCTACTTACTCAGTAATAAAAGAACCTTGTTTCTGTAATGAGAATGTCAACTGTTTGTTACCCAATTATTAATGTTAATTGCTTTTTTCTTGTTGTTTTTAGTGTAACATTGTTTTTTGAGTTTTTCTTCGTTCTGACACAGAAACTACGCTTTTTTGGATAGAAGTGCTTTACACAAAATGTCCGCTGAGGTGAGAGGAGAATTTCCATCTGATGTAAGAGCAGCACTTACAGAGTTTAAAAAACTTATAAGTAAGTATTATCATAAAATATATAATGCATTAAATTATTATATAGTAATTTGCATAAAAGTATCATTTGATCTGTCACAATGATGTGATTTTTAAGTATAATCTATTAATACCAGCTCAGCACTATGAACTCATATCATTCTCAAGTAGAACTTTAGCATGTATAAAATCTATAAATGACTGTAAACAAACCAAATAAATGGTTAAATATATGAATTTTAATATTTTTATAATCATTTTTTCAGTTGAAAATGGATTCAAATGTAGAATGGACGATATATTTCTTTATGGATTTCTTTATGCCGGAAAGTTTAATCTAGAAAGATCGCTTCAACTGCTGATTGATTATTATTGTACAAGAATCAACTATAGAACCTTTTTATAAAACTCTGTTTCCATCGAAGTTGGAAAGTATTTTACCTTTAAATATAATAATAATATTGCCGAAACCAGATCAACACGGGAGAATTATTATCATAATAGAAGTTGGTGAGATTAATAATTATTTTCAGTTCATGTATAACTTATAAAAAAAGAAAATTTATTTATTGTAATTATTATTCTATAATGTTTTTTCAAATTTTTAATTTTTATTGAAATATCTTATGTTGTTTATTCGAGTTGCTCAAATGGTTTGCTTAATTGAATTCGACCACAGTTCGCTAATTATATATGAAACAGAATACAACATAACATATTATATTATGAATACGTCACGTTTTAGTCTAATATAACAAATGTATGTGTTCAGGTGAACTAAATAAAAAATATTATTTCTGATCTGTAAGACTAAATATCTGCATTCCATAATACAGAATAATAAGTCCTGTTAATAAATAAAAAAATACTAATATACAAGATAAATTTTAAATTTACTTACATACAGTTTAATATGATCTATAATTACGATTTCTAGTGGTTTAAAAGCGGTATTTAGTAATATTCTTAAAATATTTACAGCATTAAAAGTAGTAAAATACAGTGAAACCTGTCCACACGGAATCTTAATAAAGCAAATACATGACGAAACGGAGCGTTTTCTATATTTAAAAAAACCTGTTTGATACGAAAACTTGCTAATTCAAAAAAAGTATTCGATATTGCGCTACTCCAGTTTACACCAGAAGCAAATACTTAGGTTTTTAAGTTCATTTCGTTACGGCAGCGCGACACACGAACGATCCGCCGTCCTGAAATAACTTTTATACAAAACTGGCGTATATTTAGGTGTCACAAACGTGAAGAAAACCGTAAACACTCCACGTTGCAGAGGCATAAACCCACGATCAATTACTAATGTTCAATAGTTTTACAAATATTTATTCACCACATTTCTTATTACATCCAGTTTACAGACTTCTCGAAATTGTAGTATTTATGAGATTTACAATATCGTAATTTAAGCTCTGGTCACATTATGCGATTTCTAGTCGCGCGGGCGATTGCAAACGCGCATCCAATCAGAAAACGTCTTTGTGCCACGTCATACTTTGTGTCGTATATTTGTCAACATATCTTGATTATAACATCTGTATTAACTCAATTTCAGTACATTTAAATGCTATATTTGATATAAATCAAATCTGAATTAATAAAAGTTATTGTTAGATTTATTTTAAAAAGTTTGATTACTTTTAATAATATGCAATTGAATAAAATAAATGTTATATAAAAAAAAAAAATATATCGATTATAAATGAATTAAACTATTGAAGCTTTCCTCTAAACATCACTTACCCTCAAATATTCATTTTTTTTATAAGATTGATAAATAGCATACAAAACTTCTGGGGTAATGTCTGATATCAACTTGAAATGGTGTCGCGCTTAATTCTTGTTAATTACCGAAACACAATTTAGTGCTTTGACGATCACTCGGCTTTCTTTTCCCTTTTATTAAGTTGAGAGGATCTCTTTTAATAACTCTAATTAAAGTCATTAAAAGAGATCATCTCAACTAAATAAAAGGGAAAAGAAAGCCAAGTGATCGTCAAAGCACTAAATTGTGTTTCGGTAATTAACAAGAATTAAGCGCGACACGGTTTCAAGTCATTAATCAAGTTATTGAAATAGAAACGGCTAGCTTCAAGACTAATATCGAATTATGAGCCACTCTAAATTGAAATGCCGAACTACGAAACGTTTCGCCTAAATTAAATATAAGTATTCGTATTCATACGGATATATCCCTTTTAACCTTCAACATCCGAAAGCCTTAATTCATTCATCAGCTGGTGAAAGCAAGATTGTTTAGTCCGTTGATTTTCATTTCGCCAAGTTTTAACCCAGCATGAATGTTTCTCTTATTTTTCTCTTCGTATATTCTCGCCAGGTCAAACAAAATTATCGCCTTTTATTTTTTATTCATTCCAGAAAAGGATCTGCTTGCCATTTTAATATTTAAGAAAAGAGGATAAAATTCCATAAATAATCTGAAGTAAAACATAAAAGTCGGTAAACTCACGAAAGAAGTCAAAAACAATATACTATACTACTACACTATACTATATACTACATATTATACTACTATAATTTTATTGTTTTATTATAGGGTCACGTGTTTCCGAGTTGCAACTCCAGCGAAAATGTGTGACCACCAGAAGACGCGCGCGACTCGCGCGTGTTGCAGTCGCGGTCGCCTGCGCGGCCAGAAATCGCATGGTGTGACCAGGGCTTTACGCTGTGTATTGGAAATACGAGACTTTACGTATCTGGAAAGTTACGAAAAATTTCGTCGTAACTTTCGATATTAATGGGAAAAAACATAATTTATGAAATAAAATGTTTCTTTTTTATTCAGAAAATGTATTCATTTTTGATAACTTTTAACATTATAATAGTATATTTCACGTGTTACCAAATAAAATAATTTTGAATTTACTAAAATATTCGAAGAAATCGTAATACTTCGATAATTATTATATGAAAAAATATTGAATATTTACATGTTAAAATGTATTATACTCGCGTAAATAAATTTCATGTTATTGTAGTAAAGTATAAAATTCAGGTGAACATCATAATGAAGGTAGTGAAAGACTTAATAGTGAATGAAGTAAAGTTAAGAAACAGTTAATAAATTTAATGCATTAAGAAGTAAAACTACAAGCGATAATAGGAAAAAAGAACATTACGATACTGTCAAGAAAGAGATCCGAAAATAATTTCAAAGTTTAAAACATTTAAAACTGCGAAAAATTGATTTATAAAAGTGAGTGTCTTCTCGTGTGTAAATATTTAAATTAATTAATGACACTTATATTTATATTTTATATCGAAATTATGATCGGTTGTTCTTATACGTATTACTTGAGAGATTTAATTGGAATTTACACAATTCATTACAGAAAATATTGAACACGAAAGTGGAGTCAATCAGTTTGTCCAAAGTATTTACGTTATTTTCTCACAGGAAGAAGTAAGTAACGTAAATAACATAAAAGTAACATAAATCCTCACTAATTTTTGAATTTGTGTTTAACTCCACGTCTAAATTTCTCAATATAGAGTAAAATCTTACATCACTTTCACTGTCAACGGCTCATATATAGCAGAGAAAGTTACGTTTACACTGTTTATAAATGCGTAATCTCACATTCAGAATCTTCTTTCATAGCAGCCAAAAATGCTTCCGGGTCATGATAATAACATTTAAAGTTTTCTTCGATTTTCTCTAAACGTTTCATTGCTTTTTTGTCTTGAAATTTTTGGCTAACATAGCGAAATGTGCCTTGGCTGAAATTTTTATTATATTGTTCTTCGTACAATTTCACATATTCTTCGTTCTTTGTAAAGAATTCTTCGTTTGGTTTAATCATATTATTGGCTTCAGTCAGATCGAAACTACGTAAATTTCCTCTCAGTTCCAAGGGCAGACAATTGGGCCTGAAAATTGGTGTAATGTTGTTACATCAGAATAAAGATGCACCTGTAACATATGAATTAATTATTAGCACTTGGCACTAACTTCTACACTTGACTATTCGTGGCAGCACTCAATTATTGGTGTTCGCTACACTCAGGTTTTCTTTTAGACCCTTCGGGAGACTACGGCCTTGCACTCTAAAAACTGCACGCCAACATCGAACATAGAGGGTATTGTATCCTTATGTACGCCATTTAGAGTGATTCTACCTTTCTGTACTGTCTCTTTCCCTCCTTCTTCCCAGCCAAGCAGTGGCCATGCGGTCTTCGTATCCTGAATACTGGCAATTCGTCGTGGATTCGCGCTGGCCACGTGGAGTTTTCCGCGTTTTTTTTTACGTCTGTAACGCCTAAATAGGAGCCAGTTTCCCATAAAAAGACCTCTCGAAAAGACCTCCCGCCTAGGCAGATCGCCCAAGTGTTGCGTTGCAATAACAAACAAACAAACAAAGAAACCCTTCTTTCCTTTCCCTTACCCTCTTTTCTGCTTTGACTAAACACTTTGTGTACAGCCGATGTTTTTCTTGTATGTATCACAAGAATGGAATATTATTTACTTATCACTAATATTAACCACTCTGAAATTAATAAGTTTATGTGTATAAGGCTTCTATCTAAAACATTTTTTATTATTAAAATTTTTATAAATTAGACAGCGTTTCGAAATTCTATACTTTTCATGTACTTTTATTAATGAAAACTTGACTCGTTATTAGCATTTACAAACGTTTATAAAACTCATTTTTACCCTGAAAATTAACTTTTTGTGAATTTGTAATAATTAAAAATATATATAGTTCTTTTAATAAAATATGACTACAGATGGCGCCACCAAAATTTTAAATGCCGCCGGGAAAGTTAAGCAACTCGTCGCTGCAATTTTTTCTGATGATTCTATTAAATACATTTATTTTTTTGTATCTGTTATAGCTAATTGGGATACTTCTGTCGCAAACGGATAGGATATGCTATGTGCTGCAATGCTTTTCTTTGATCTTCAATGAAATTTATTGTACATGGAACACAAGAAAAATGTGTGGTCTTTATAGCAGATGGCAGTGGATCATCGCTATCACATTTTCGTCAAGTTAAACCATATCAGCTGTATACAATTACAAAAGCATTGTTGGTGAGTAAATTGTGATTCATAAAATTTATAAACTTATATTTAATTTTTGCAATTGTCTTAGAAGTTACAGGATTTGCTCTTCGATTTTCATATATCCATTAATTTTTTTATTAAATGTTCGCGTGACTTAAAAATTTATTTGTCTTTATATTTCATAACGAAGACGTTTCACACGTTCAATTTTGTTGCACTTAAAAATTATTGAGCTAGCGGAAGGAACTCCGAAACTAGATCGCGGTGCCTCTAGCGGCGAACTGGGGAAACAGAATCGGGGCTAAAAAGCTGGCACGTGCTCTCCTTTTCGGAGTGAAAGAATAATGATTCTTAGAAAGCAGTGCGGTTTTGATGCAATATTTACTGAAATCCTGAGCAAAAGTAGCTTAAAGAACTAACTAAATATCATACTCACCCGTTTAAAATACTTAATGAATCATCCAACACCTGATGCTGAGAAATATTTATTTAACAAACATTAACAAGATTAAGAAAGTTGCTGCTACACGGAACATAGAATGCTCGCGAATTATATTGTTTATTTCTAGATTGTACTCCTGCTTTATCGCTCCTCATATTGGATCCGTTGTCGTATCCCTGCCCTCTGACATTTTCTATTAATTGAGTATTTAACACATTAATATTTTTCTTACAGTTACAGCCAAAATAGCGCGCCTAAACTTTGGCGCCCCGAACAAATGTCCGGGTTGCCCGCCCCTAGAGCGGGCCCTGATACTATTGTACAGTTACACATAATATATAAAGAATGTTTTACAAAAAGAGTTATAAATAGCCATGTAAATTACAAGTTTTGTCACTTTTGGCAGCAGCAATTTGGTACGTAGCGCTGCTTGAGGGAGTTGTGATGCATCTTTAGTGGTCTAATTTTAAGTTCCTTCCAGTTAGCGCTATTTATGGGCACTCAGAGAGATTAACGTCAAAATTAAATAAAAAACGTGCTGTCACTAATTCATCTACACTTTTAGCATATAACGTGAAATTGTTAAGTTAAAAGAGAAATATAAAATGAAATTTCAAATTTGCAAAAACAAAAAAAAAAAAAAAACGATTTAAAGCCTAACCTAGCTACGATAAAAAAAAATTTATTTATAATACGCTCTGTACAGTACATATATCATTTAAAGTATTTGTATTGATGTTGCTTATACTAAAATGAAGTAATAAATAATTACTTTCCAGGTTCTGTTATATATAACAGAGGGAGAGTAGGGCGATTTTATAATAGTTTTTATAATAAAGTTATTATATAGTTAAGTTATAATATAAATAAGTTATAATAAAGTTTTTATAATGAAATATGATAACACATGCCATAATTTTGAATGCCAAAAAAGTTAAGCAACTCGTTGCTGCAATTTTTTCTGATGATTCTTATAAGTACATTGATTTTTTTTTCTAATACAGTAGAACCTCGATTATCCGAATTGTTCAAAATCAGCAAACATTTTACACATTTGCTGATTTAGACTTGGCGATTGCTACACTGTTTATGTACGTGATGAAATGCATAACTTTTTTTGTGCCAACGATGTCTCACCCAGCACAGTGGTCCTGAACTTTTTCATACATTGTAATAAAAATATAACTTGACATACATATTTATAAATAATTTATATTCAAATTACATTATTTCTATGGTCAAGGGCGGTGTAAGGCATGGGCGACGTAGGCCACCACCTACGGCCTCGCGGTCCGAGGGGCTTTGTGCCTCAAAGGTTTATGCATTTCTTAAAAGCCGCGAACGCGACGAAAAAATTGTATTCGTCATAAAACGATAAATAGTTTTTATTTTTATGAATAAAAATTTGACAGTTTCAACTGCTTTTTATTTTATAAAATCCGTCTTCTTGCACCACCAGAGGGCCTTTAAACAATAGGCAGTGTTAGTGCTGGTCATTAGTAGTCCAAATTCAAAACGAACGTTTGTTTCTTGAAAATTTGATCACGATTTAAATACAGTACTGTATTATTTTTCGATTATCCAGATTTTTTCTTATTCGGACTATCTTTATCCCCAATTAGTCCGGATAATCGAGGTTCTACTGTATCTGTTATAGCTAATTGGGATACTTCTGTTGCAAACGTGATATGTTTCGTGCTGTAATACTTTTCTTCGATCTTTAATTAAATTTACATCGAACACAAGAAAAATGTGTGGTCTTTATAATAGATGCCAGTGGATCATCGCTATCACATTTGCTTTAACTTCAACCAAGTCATCTGAAAGCAATGACAAATACATTGCTTGTGAGTAAATTTTGATTCGTGGTCGATTACAACCATTATAAATAAATTTCAAACATATTTTACATTTGAAAATTTTCTCCATTTAAAGGAAGATACGTAAATATCATAATGTTATGTATATTTAGATCTGTAAAAGAATTTATAAATTTTACACCTAGTAATATTTTCTATTTAACTATTGTAACTTCATATTAATTATTTAACTAAGAAAATACTGTGTTAAATCAACTTTTTACCTTTAATAGAAAAACTCATATCTTGTTCGATATAAGGAAATTCATTACGTGAACGTGAATTGTCTTTCTTAAGGCGTTTCTATGCATTTTTCTTCCGTTTTACAAAGTAAACTGAGAGACTGAGTAAGTGTCTGAAATTTGTTATAAATTTACATCGAATTTTTTAACTTTATGTTTTTCATCACATGTATAAATTTAAATGTACAGTATATATAAAAGATAAATATAATGAGTCTATAGTCTATACACTAGATTCTATAAAATATGTATAAATCACAATTAAATTAACGACAATAAAAATCTACAAAATATTCTCTTTTGTAGTTAATTTATTTTTATTTTATTTTGTTTTTTTAATTTTTGTTTTATAAGATAAAGTAATTTCAAATAATTTGTATTGATTTCAATAAAAATTAATTATAATAATTAATTCATACGTTACATGTGCATCTTCATTTCGATGTAACATCTTTACACGAATTAGTCAGTCCCGAGTGTCTGCCCTTGGAATTAGGAGGAAATTTACGTAGTTTCGATCTGACTGCAGCAAATAATATGACTAAAGCTAACGAAGAATATGTGAAATTGTACGGAGAACAATATAGTAAAAATTTCAGCCAAGGCACATTTTGCTATGTTAGCCAAGAATTTCAAGACGAAAACGCTATGAAACGTTTAGAAAGAACCGAAGAAAACTTTCAATGTTATTCTCATGACCCGGAAGCATTTTTGGCTGCTATGAAAAAAGATTCTGAATGTGAGATTACACATTTCTAAATAGTATAAACGTAACTTGTTCTACTATATATGCGCCGTTGACAGTGAAAGTAATGTAAGATTTTAGTCTATATTAAAAACTTTAGATCTGAAGTTAAGCACCGATACAAAATGCAGTTAGGATGTATTATTTTCTTTTTCCTGTAAGTGACGTAAATATTTGGAAAAACTGACTTAGACCACCTTCGTGTTCAATAGTTTATGTAATGAATTGTGTAAATTCCAATTAAATCTCTCAAGGAATATGTACAACAACAGCTGATAATAAATTTCAATATGAAATATAAATGTCATTAATTTCGCAGTTTTAAATGTTTTAAACATTGAAATTATTTTCGGATTTCATTCTTGAAAGTATTGTAATGTTTTTTTTTCCTATTATCGCTTGTAGTTTTACTTCTTAATGCATTGAATTTATTAACTGTTTCTTAACTTTACTTAATTCACTATTAAGGCTATCACTAACTTCATTATCATGTTCATCTGAATTTTATACTTCAATACAATAACATAAATTTATTTAAGAGAGTATTATTTATTTTAGCATGTAAAAATTCAATATTTATTAATATAATAATTATCCATCTATTACGATTTCTTAGAATATTTTAGTAAATTCAAAATTATTTTATATGGTAACACGTGAAATATACTATTGCAACGTTAAAAGTTATCAAAAATGAAAACGTTTTCTAAATAAAAAAGAAACATTTTATTTCATAAATGACCTTTTTCCCACTAATATCGTAAGTTACGACGAAATTTCTCGTAACTTTCCAGATACAAAAAGTCTCGTATTTCCAAAACACAGCGTAAGTTACTATATTGTAAGTCTAATAACTACTACGATTTCTAAGAAGTCTGTAAACTCGATGTAATAAGAAATGTGGCGAATAAATATTTGTAAAACAAATAAACACTAGTAGTTGATCGTGGCTTTATGCCTCACCAAAGTGAAGTTTTTATGGTTTTGTTCACATTTGTAACACCTAAATATACGCCAGTTTCGCTTAAAAGTTTTTCGGGAGAGCAGATCGCTCATGTGTCACGCTGCCGTAACAAAATAAACCTAAAAACCTGAGTATTTGTTTCTGGTGTAAACTGGAGTAGCGAAGTATCGAATACTTCTTCTGCTTTAGAAACTTTTCGTATCAAACAGGATTTTTTTAATATAGGAAATCGCTCCGTTTCGTCATGTATTTGCACTATTAAGATTCCGTTTGGACAAGTTTCACTGCATTTTACTACTCTTAATGCTGTAAATATTTTAAGAATATTACTAATTACCGCTTTTAAACCACTAGAAATTGTGATTATAGATCATACTAAACTGTATGCAAGTAAAACTTGTCGATAAGACAACTTACATGAAAAAAACAAACATGCATAAACAAGAAAAATTCCTCTAAACTGAACGATATTCTATGTTATTTTACATGATTTTGTACAGAACTGTTCTTATAAAAATGCAAAATTTCAAATAAAGAAGAAAACAAATGAACAAGTAAATGGGATCTCCTAATTCCAGTTTGTCTGGGCCCTATGAAGCTATAATGTATATATGGGTTATAGCTTCATAGGGTCGTGTAGTGCACTGGGCTGCTTTCTAGTAAAATATAGAGTAATATTCTTAAATAAGATACTTTTTTTAGTAATATGAATAGACCAACAGAAGAATGCTTCATCGCTTATCAATCGCCAAAATTTAATAACATCAATTTCTCTAATACGCAAATCTCCCTGAAAATTTTCAGAAATTTTCGACGAAAAGCACAAAAGTTATTAAGGGTCAAAAAGAGTGAAAAACGTCGTGTCAAACACACACTAACATCCATACATACAGAAAAAACCCCACTCGAATTTTATTTTATTTCTCTACGTTTCAAGGCCCAGTAAGTTCAAAACTGTAAAAATCTTAAGGTTCATTTTTTACTTGTCGCGATTCTTCAACCCAGTTATATGTAACAGTAAGGAAATGTTTGTGTGTATTTGAATGTTTGTGAGTGGCATGATTTTGTTCACCCTGTTTGAAGTTTAATAACTGTTGTGCTTTTAGCCCAAAATATGTGAAATTTGGTACGGACGTATGCTTATTAGGGGAGTTGACACTGTGAAATTTTGGTAATTAAAGATCGAGGAGATAGGGAGATAAAACACGTCGAGTGTATCTCCAGTAGGATCAAACTTAATGACGATTTTACACGTTAATAGCATTTACAATTTTTCATTATAAAACACATCCATACTCTGAAAATTAAGCGTTTTGCCATTTTATAATGGTTAAAAACATAAAAACTTTAAAAAATAAAATATGATAACAGATGGCGCCACCAAATGTTTTTAGGAAAGTTAAGCAACTAGTTACTGGAGTTTTAAATTTGTTCCTCAGTTTAATCACAGAAACAGTATTTAATTTATTGACGAAAAAATTAAAATTTCTTACTTATTATTAACCGAAAATTTGTTCAAGTGGTCGTGATTGTTCGGTCGAGTACCGATGTACCACTGTATTTGATTAATACGGTTTTGTTGTACGCGATTTTAAACGACGCATTAATTAATCGTGTTAATCAAACGATATATGTATATCCATGTAACGATATGTGCATTTGTAGAATATTCTGAAATATATTTTTAAAATTAAATAACTAACAGTTTATTTAATTTAATTATAATTTGTACATTTAATTATGTATTCATTACAATTATATAATAACAAAATAGTCCATACATATATTAATTGATAGCTTTAAACTCTTGAGTAAAATCATCACTGGTATACATCAAATATGTTCGGTATATTGCAAATTCAAATGTTTTAAAGACATTATAACTTAATCTCTTGAACGATAATAATATATGATTTTATCGTAAGTAACAGATTAAAATATACAAATATAATTTAGAAGTGACTTCTAGCATAGCATTTTCTTCATAGTGTTTTGCGTAAATTTCTGGATGCTGTTTAATGCGGTTGAATTTCTATTCTACTTCATTTTTTATAACTTCGTCTTCGAAATTCAAATTATCCTCGTCACTATAGTCGATTGTTTCTTCAGACAATATTCGTTGGACTTTTTCGTCATACATTTTCACATATTCTTCATTTTGTTGAAAGAAACCTTCGTTTTGTTTCAATATTTCAATGAACTCAGGTGGATCGGAATCGGGTAATTCTCCTCCATAGGCAATTGGAAGATATTTTGGATGAATAAATTCATGCAAAGTTGTCAATTCTTCATGCATATGCAGCTTAAACAAATAAAAAAAATTATTTACAAACTTTATAATAGTATAAAATTTCTTTTATAATCAAGCAATTAGTTAAGCGAAAATAAATTTTAAATAAACAAATAAATAAATTGTACTATTTTATGATGATAGAATTTTTAGATTAAAATCCGTATTGCACTTATTGGCATGTTGTGATATTGCATATTCAAAACTGGATTATGTTTAAAAAAATGATAATACAAAATACACATAATGAAATAAAATACTACAAATAGCAATATTTATACTTTATTGTCAATATCTCAGATTTAAAACAGAAATTACTTACTCTTTTTCGGAATTTTTCAGATAGAAATGGGGTATATATCTTATACAGTCGTTTGATAATGGAGTTTACGTTTACACAATGAATTCCTTTTAATCGTAGTTGAGAAGAATCGCTCTAATTTAAATACATTTTAAAATTAATTCATTAGAAGAAACACTTAACTTATTTTTAACATTTTACTTCATTTTTTAAGATACAATAATTTGCATAAGTTTGCGTGCATTCGGAAATAAACAGTATTAGAATACTACACTAAAAAGGTCAAAATGTCAGCCTATCTCTCTGGAGAGACCGGGAGAAAATCCGGACGTGTCAAGAAATTTTGCAGATGGTAGCTCATTCGGATAAGTCGAGCCCATCCCTAATCACTCGGGTGCCTTATTGTGGGCCTGACCGATCCCATAACGAGCTTGCTTAACGACGCGCTCTTAGTTCCCACAGGTCAGAAAGAATTAGAAAATGAGAATAAAGTGTAACTAGTCTAGCTATAAGGTAGATGAGGAAAATCCTCCCAGTTCAAGATGGCCAGCTTCTGTAAGGTTATCTTCGGTCTATGTGCTGGCGCGTAGTCGTGGCCACATCCGACTGTGAATTTTTTGAATGTGTCCGAACACTTAAATTGCTATGCTTCTTGTCTGGAGGTCAACCGTGGATTATCGTGTATCAGTTGGAGGATAACGTCACGGTCAATGGTAGAATCTTTGCATAGATGAAAACCATCTATGCGGCAATTCCACCATTGACTATGATGTTTTGAAGCGAGAAGTCTGAATTCTTGAATTTCCTGAACAAATTGTAGCCGGTTAGCCTGTTGACTATCCACACCAACTGTCTTGAAGATGAGAATGTGATCCTCGTTACGCTATTGAAATTATAGAGAGACAGCGAGTAAATGTATTCTTTCGAAAATTTTATATCGTCAATCAATACGTGATGAAACACCCTGTCGTTATATAAAATATATTACATTTTACGTTCAGGAAAGTTTTTTCTTGTCAATAAAATATAATAATTTCACTTTTATGACCTACTAAAACATATACAAAGTGACAATTGTATTTAGTATGAGTTGTTAACAAATTTTTAAAAAACTAATTTTTATATTATTAATTATTATATTGATAAAAAACCTAAGTCTTATTTTATGTGATAAAGTCGAGGTGTTAATACATTGTAAATGTCTACAATGAGTAAATTTTTCTTTAAGTTTGATCCCACTCTAAGTGTCGTATATGACATAGGTCCCTATTTCAATTTGTATTATCTCCAAATTTAATAATATTAATTGCCCATATACACCTAATAATCTTACCAAATTTCAATTTCTTTGTTCTTTTAGTCTTCACTTATATATATTAGAAAGTGCTCAGCAAATCATCAAACACAACATAAAATAACCTTATCCTTGCCGAGAAAAATTGTTTTCAAATTATATATTTTTTCGGCAAGGATAAGGTGTTATTTTTTGTTGTATGTTAATTATATATTAAGACAATGTAGTGATGTATAATCAAGCATCGTCTAAATGCCAGACTGCAATTTTTAATCATATTTTTTTAGTTTGTTAAATTTAACATATATACTCTCCACTTCATATGATTAGAGACTTGCCCCTGTTCATCATACTTTTCCTGATAGCAAAATGGTCGTGCCTGTCATCTATCTCACACCTTTTAGAAGAAACTATTTGAATTGAAATAACGGGAGTTCCGGTTTGCGTCGAAAGTTCCTGTATAGATAATCAAACCTCCTTTCCTTTGCGTTTTATATCTGCTTTCAATTTTGCATTTGACTCTTAATCTCAATAACATCCGTTATTGAGATTAAGGATGAACAAACAGACAACAGCAGGAATTTACAGGTCTATTGTCCACTCAAATTTCAGCCCATCAATGAAATACCTGTTTTCCTTACATATTACATCCTTACATTTGGTGTAATAAAACTGATTTTTCCCTTGTATTTCCATTTAAACAGTTTTACAACGTCACGATCAAACTTATACAAATTACCAGAAATAAAGGATATTTATAGCTTAAACTCAAAACTGTTTAAATCATTTGTTCGTACTTTCTGTTCAAAGTCTTACAGCAGTTTAAAAATATTTCCCTATTTTATTCTTTAACCGAAACAAATAACAATACTAATTAATCATTTTATTACTTACAATTAAAGTTCTGATGAATTCTGGTGAATATTGCAAGAAACGTCGAGTATCATTTCCTTGAAAATTCATAATTACAACCATTCCATTTACTTGTGTTCGATGTAAATTGAGCATTAAATCAGATAAAAATAATCCAAGACGGTACACATCTAACACGTCCACCATCGAAGGATCCCACTTCTCTGTAATTGAAAAATGTATACAAGCGTACAAAGTACTGTAAAGTAACTAACCATTTGTTTTATCAGCTTCTAATTTGTCGGACAAAAATATCAGTACTATAGGAAAACTTTAAACCTTTCTTTCGGACGCTTAAAGGTTGGAACAATAATGGACTATTGTGGATAGAGGACACTCCTTTTCTGAGATTGTTCGTTAAATCCAAGATCTATGTAATCTTTATCTTTTAAATTTAATGGAATAACTCTTTAACCGTTATATTAGACTAAAACCTAACGTGTTATTCATATAATATGTTATATTGTATTCTGATACATTTATAATTAACGAACTGTGGTCTAATTCAATTAAGCAAACCATTTGAGCAACTCGAACGTTAACGACTAAACAACATAAGATATTTCAATTAAAATTAAAAATCTGAAAAAAACATTATAAAATAATATTGCAATAAATAAATTATCGTCTTTTATAAGTTTTACATCAACTTAAAATAAATATTAATTTTACCTAGTTCTATTAGCGTAACAATTCTCCCGTGTTGATCTGGTTTCGGCAATATTCTTATTATATTTAACTGTAAAATATTTTCCAACTTTGATGGAAACAGATTTTTATAAAAGCGTGGATAGTTGATTCTTGTGAAATAATAATTCTTCAGCAGTTGAAGCGATGTTTCTAGATGAAACTTTTTGACACGAAGAAATCCGAGAAGAAATATGTCGTCCATTCTACATTTTAATCCGTTTGCATCTGAAAAAATATTATATAAACACAAAAAAGTTATATATTTAACCATTTATTTCGTTTGTTTACAGTCATTTATACATTTTATACATGCTAAAAGTTTTACTTGAGAATAATGTGAGTTAATAGTGCTGAGCTGGTATTAATAGATTATACTTAAAAATCACGTCATTGTGACAAATCAAACGATACTTTTATGCAAATTTACCATATAAAAATTTAATGTATTATATATTTTATGATAATACTTACGTATAATTCTTTTAAACACTCTAAGTTTTGTTTCATTCCATGGAAATTCTTCTCTCTCGTCAGGAAACATTTTGTATAAAGCATCCATTTCCAATAAAATCGTAGTTTCTGTATCGGAACCAAGAAAAACTCAGAGAAACAATGTTACAGTGAAAATAACAATTAAAAAGCAATTAACATTAATAATTGCGTAACAAAAAGTTGACATTCCCGTTACAGAAATAACGATTTTCCATTACTGAGAAATTAGAATTTTGCAAGAAAACGGGTTTATAGTGTACAATTTCAAAGTATTTATGACATGAATTAAGTGTTAAGGAAACAATTACAATTTAACATTGTTGCAATTTCGATGACAGTCACTAAAATTCATTTACACGTGATTAAATTTTACATTTCGTAAATAGTTATCAGATTGCGGAGCGAAGAAGATCGACATTCCTTATGTAAAACCTCACTATATACGTATATAATAATCATTACATATATAAAATAATTTTTCGTAACAGTTCAATTTTTTGGGAAATCTCTAAGATGATTGTACGCAATACTTAAAAGTCAGCAGAAATATTAGTTCATCAGGGCCATTAAGGCTTCTTTTGGCAGGACGAATTGAATCATAACGACTCTTGGCAGGACGAATGGAATTATAACGACTCTACCACCTTTAACTTTATTCCGGATATAGAGGAATTCCTGACTGTTAAGTGGTACACTCTCAATCACCATCTTTTTCAGTTTCTGACCAACCATGGTAGGTTCTTTACCTACCTGGCTAGGTTTAAAGGGACTACTAATCCTTCTTGTACCGTGTGTGGAACCTCTGATGGCAGCACCCACTACACCCTGCAATGCCCGCTTTTGGAGTTGGAACGACTCCACCTCAAGACGAGACCCACAACGACAACTGGTCCCCCAACACCTGGACAGTCTTCTTAAATATAAAGACACCTACATTACCTTTTTTCATTTTACTTCTATGTATTTAAAAAAACACTTATACCTGCCTACTGAATTCTTGGCAACGGCTAGTGGCCATTTTCACCCGCTCCTCAGCATGTTCATCTAGCCTCTGCTTGTGTATCGCACAATTCATTGTAGATTTTGTAAATATTTGTAAATATTTCATTTTATTTCTCTTTATTCTATCATGTGTATTTGTATTGTATTAAACTGTATTTTATTTTATTCTACTGTATTTTATCCCACTTTTGGTTTTATTTGTTTATCATAACTTTGTTTTACATTTTAATTCTCATGTATAAATTTTTTATAATCTTATCTTTATCACGTCATTGCGCTTTGATTGTATTATTGTATTATTTTTTCTGTATTCTTGTTGTTTTTATTTACACTGTATATGGTATTTTAATTTGCCGTATCTACGTTCCTATGTATTGTAATCAACACTCTCATCTATTGTATCTTATCATTGTCGCTGTTATGCACCCGGTTATGCTATACTACGGTACCGGGAATGTATCTTTTTGGTATTTTATTCAATAACTAACTAACTAACTAACTGTCCTCGCTGATTCTCTTAATGCATATAAATGTAATGCTCCTACTCTTAGTCACTGCATATCATGCACTGTTTCTACGTATCGGAAGCATTGTTACTCATCATGTATGTTACTGTAGATTGTACTTTGCCATTGCGCTGTCTGTTTATATGTATCGCTTTATGTTCTACTGTATTATTCTTTCATTTTATGTTAATTCTTATATCCTCTGTAGTTAGTAACCTGGTAGTGCTCATGCGGAGCCAGGCTGCACTCTGTGCTAATAAATAATAAGTAAGTAAGTGTCATGACGCTCATGTCTGTCCGCTTCAACTGTCAAGAATTGACGCGATTGGCGAAGCGTAGTGATAGCGGGCCAACAGAGAGCAGGGTGCGCGATCCTTGCCATAATGCGATTTGCACGCCAATTTTCGTACATCCGTTAATCAAGCAGAATAGTTTAGCCGAATGTTCAGCTATTCGGACACGCTCTTGGCCGAATATTCGGTATTCGTTGCAACATTAATAAATATACGAGAGAAAAGCAGGAATATTTTACTTTTAAGCAAATGTTATCAAAAATGTAATTAGGAAAATTATTATTCATAACAAACAAATTTGTTTTAGTTTATACATATGGAATTAGATCATGTCTAATTTACTATTATTACTTTAATCAAATATTTCTGAACACATGGAATTAAAAGTATAAGAAAATAATGTGCCCACAGTGATTGAGTGGATAAAACCAATGAACACTAGTAGTAAGTAGTGGGTTCCAGTGGGCTGTCTACGTGGAGTTTTCAGAGTTTCCTTCACGTTGATAACACTTAAATAAAAGCCAATTTCCCATAAACGTTCTTTGGGTGGCATTTGTTTGATGGATTGCCCGTGGGTTGTGTTGTCTTCTTACATCCGAAAAACTAAAATTTTACTTATAAATTATTGATCGCTTAAATACTTATACTGTACTCTCCTGGCTGTTATAGAACAGGGAATGCTTTATAATTGATTAAATTTTTATCCTTATAATGTTACTAGTTTGAAGATGGCCGGAGATACGGAGTTTGGATTGTACTCGTTGTATCTCTTAATCGGCTAACTAATCGTTTTGATTAGCCTCCACGTCGAAAGATGGCGATTATTGAGCTTATTGACAATCAAAATCGTATAATCGCGATCAACGTCAGGATGCTGACACCAGTTAAACTATTCTTTCTAACCGTGGTTTAACACACGATTTATAAATTTCTATCATTAAAAGGAGGACTAATTAACTGACGAGTGGAGTGACACGCGAATGAGAGATAGGACTGCGTGATACACTAAGTCGACGGCAACTAACTGAACAAGTAAACAACAAAATTATAATAACAAAAAGTAAAAGAAATTAGAAATAAAACAACTAAATATTTCATCTAACTTAGAGAGCGTTAACAATATAATGATCCCTAATAGGGGGATAAGAGAGAGAGTTTACAAACGATGTTATATTACCTCTGTAATAACTTGATTTATGCGAACACTTTCTTTAGGCGGAAGTTCTCGTCCCAGAGACTATGGCACAAAAATTCAAAAGAGGATACTGGACGATGTGCGTATCCTGTATTTATACTATACTTCTCCTCCAATTAAGAATTAAGATTATTTGACTGGGTGTCATGATGAATCTTTTTTGTTTATTCAGCCTTTTTACTCATGGGAGATAAAGATCTCTGTCAGAAACTGACTGTGATGACAGACAGTTTCTGAGATAGATCTTTATCTCCCATGACTAAACGGACAAGAAACAAATGTTGACAGTCACGAAATGATTGTCAACGTTTATTCCTTGTTCTCTTTGATGTGTAGCTTTGATAAAAATTTCGAATTATTACATTTAATTTTAAAAGATTTTCTATTAATTTCTATAATTTTTTATTTAAAAACCTTCAGAATCCCACAATAGGAGTAAAATTCTGTACGTTTAAATGTGGAAGTGTTGGCCTGTATTTTGTAGAATTTCTCAGGACTCTGTCGACCAATTATATTGAAATTTGGTAGAAAAAGTTCTATATATGAAGTTTAAAACTGGTAAGTTATCGGAATTAAAAGAAATTCTGTAATTTATTGAATTTCGAAGTTGCATGTTCTTAACACTAGAGACACAAGAAAAAAGGAAAGAAAAAGCGAGAGCTTTTGTTCAAAATGGCAAAACATTACACGTGAATGCTATTTATTGAAAATTGGTGGTATGTTGTATATTATACATATCACGGCACAATAATAAAAAAGTATTTTTAATTAAATCTCGATTTCCAATTACAGTTCCTGGTACATCGACTTTCAGACCTCTCAGATATGGTAGTATTTGAAGTCATTTGATAATTGATGATTGGAAGAATTGAAACTTAAAATCTGATAATACCGACAAAATGCCAACAGAATGAAATTACTGATTCTATCGAATTTCATAACTGATTCCGTATTATTTATGGAACTAAATTCCTTCGTCATATGTGAATTTATATTTTATATCGAAATTTATTATCAGCTGTTGTTATACATATAACTTGATAGATTTAATTGGGATTTACAGAATTCATTACATAAACGATTGAACACGAAAGTGGTGTAAGTCAGTTTTTTTCAAAATATTCACGTCACTTACCTACAGGAAAAAAAGTAACAAAACATCCTTACTACATTTGTATCGGTGCTTAACTTCAGGTATAAATTCCGTAATAAAGACTAAAATCTTACAATACTTTCACTGTCAACGGCTCATATATAGTAGAGCAATTATGTTTATACTATTTAGAAATGTGTAATATCACATTCATAATGTTCTTTCATGGCAGCTAAAAATTCTTCCGGGTCATGAGAATAATATTTAAAGTTTTCTTCGGTTCTTTCTAAACGTTTCATCGCTTTTTCGTCTTGAAATTCTTTGCTAACATAGCGAAATGTGCCTTGGCTGAAATGTTTATTCTTTTGTTCTTCGTACAATTTCACATATTCTTCGTTCTTTTTAAATAATTCTTCGTTAGCCTTAATCATATTATTGGCTTCAGTCGGATCGAACGATGCCAAATTTCCTCCCAATCCCAAAGGCAGACAATCGGGACTGACAAATTCGTGTAGTGACGAAACTGTAATGTACCAGTCAATTACTATAACAAATCTTTAGTTAAACGAGTACAAATTACTTTAAATTGTTTCTCATATAAAAGAGCCATTAAGAAAATAAAATGAAATAAAAATGAATTAATTGCAAAAGCGAATATTTTGTAGATTTTGATTTTCATTAATTTAATTGCAATTTATACATATAGTGTAGGTTGTATCGTATAGACTTATATACTCGCTATATTTATCTTTTATATATGTATTTAAGTTTCTGCCTGTAATAAAAAATATAAAGTAAAAAATTCAAAGTAAACTAAAAACAAATTACAGACACTTACTGTGCCTCTCAGTTTACTTGGTAAAAGTTGAAGAAAAATGTTTAAAAACGTTTTATGAATGACATTCTAGTTTACGAATTGAATTTCCTTATATCGAATAGGATATGAATTTTTTTATTAAAAGATAAAACGACGATTTAACACTATATTTTCTTAGATAAATCATGAATATAAAGGGGTGAACCGTAGATTGCACCCTATGGCATTTCGGGAGTTTGAGTATATATTTGAACTCAGAGGACCGAGGCGAGTTCAACAGTCTTCTACTTTTGGATTGGAGACAAAAAATAAGAAAGTCATTATACTTTTTAAGTTATCATACTTTTTTAATGCTATCATGCAGACGACATCATAGTTGCTAGTACCACTATTTTGTGTAAAGTCTGCAAACTATGACGTCGGACTACTGTCATCTTCCGGAGAGATAGGTTAGGTTTGTTGGACAAGCTGCGGAAACGGCGCGTAGTACTAGCCGATCGCGAGCGATAGCGAGCGTGTCGGCGGCTGAGGGGCCGTTGACCCGAGGTCGAGGAGCGCGGGGGCGTGCGAAAGGACTTAACTCCAACTGCAGACGATCGGTGTGCTCGTGGATGAACATCTGCCTCTGTTGAAGATATATATGGCCGACTTGCCGGACTGCCTGCTAAACACGCGATACGAGAGCGGAGAGAGCGACGCGACTCTCGATCATCGCGCGATCGCCGGAACAAAGTATGATAACTTTCTTATTTTTTGTCTCCGGTTCAAAAGTAAGTTATCGTTGAACTCGTCTCGGTCCCCTCAGTTCAGATATATACCCAAAATCTCGAAATAGTTATAATAGTTAACTAGCAAATATTACTTTATCTAATATTTATAAATCCAGTTCAGAAGTACACCTCATGTACGTAATTCTTTCCGGTAATGTGATCTACAACATGATTGTGTCTGTTGTTAATAAATCATTTAAGTATTTGGATATACTATAGATTACTCCCTATGGAATTTCGGGATTTTGAGTATATATCTGAACTGAAAGGACCGAGACGAGTTCAACGATACGAGTTGAACTCGTCTCGGACCTCTGAGTTCAAATATATACTTAAAGTCCCGAAAATCCATAGGGAGTAATCTATAGTACAGCCAAATATTAATTTTAACTAGTAAAGAATTAAACAACAGTTCGCTAATAAATGACTTTAGTAATCAACTTTTAGCCTGGTACTCACATGCAGGAAAGGTTGCCAACGGACGACGGTTGCCGTTCTGTTGTCTTTCCGTGTCGCGTGTACTCACATGCAGGAATTACCCTACAATTGAAATGCGCTATCTGCCAGCCGTGAACATGAACAAACTACTTAGATAGGCCATGTGCAGTAGTCGAGAACACAAGAACACAAGAAACACATGCGTAAAATTGTGTGGCGGAAAACTGAATCAGAAATCAACTTTTAGTTCAGTGTCTGTTTTACGCTTTTATGTCAGAACACACATACGTAAAAATTCTGGCCGAATAGGAAACCCCACTGCCACTAACAGTGCTACATTTTATTAATTTTTTTCCTCTCATATATCTATCTATCTCTTTGTACCTTCCATTTTTCTCCGCTTCATCTGCTATAATATAGAAAATTTAAATTAATATACTTGTGTTCCGAATTCAAACAAAGAACGTGTGATCTAAATACTAGGCCTATATATCGATTCTACTAGACCTACCTGTTGTTTGAAATTTTGCACCTACACCCATCCATAAAAGTTGTTTAAATACAGTGTCTTTATACATGACACTGGTATGGTCGAACAGATTCGATAAACCCCTCCATTTCATTTATTTTTCGTTTTTTCGAGACCGTCACAATTATAGGGTTAACCCTCATTGCCGCCATTGTTATAACAAAAACCACGTGTCTACTTTGACGTCACAAAAAAGACGTCTCTTTATTGGAGGAATTTTGGCTAAAAATTTTTACGGCGTAAAAAGTAGAGACATGATCTACTCTTTATTCAGTTCTGTTGAAGCCAAAATTTCAGAAAAATTTTTATGCTTCCTGTTTTATGCTAGATTTTACGCCGAATTTTACGAATGTGTGTTCCTGGCCTTAGGCTTTAGAAATACGTCGTCCGCTGCAAGTTTTCCAAAAGAACAATTGGATATACTCCTATTATGATAATTATTGGAAAGCTGGACAGTTCCGAACTTCGAAGCGATTCGCGAAATTGTAAAATTCGCCGGAAACGACGTCGTGTCTGACGTGTTATTCGCTCTGTCTTTCGCTTTCGCCAGCGAATCGCGCTCAGTGTGAACTAAGCTTAATTAACAAAATTAGTATTTTGAGGAAATGAAGATAAAAGTTCTCCCTGTTAATGCAGTACCATCTGCTACTGATGTGGTCCTTATTGAAGCTCCTTTAAACCCTATATACATGATTAGTTATGAATTTTATTATTTCTCACGCGATGGTTATGTAGTTAACTTGTTATTGTACACCACCCTTTAAATTGTACAAAATTAAGAGCATAATAAACATTAGAATATTAATACTAATCAGTCTCTTTTATTGTAATACCTGTACATGTATATATTATATGTGATTAGTATAATCTGTATACTTTGTCTGCTTAGTATTTATATGTATGTCTGTATATTATACCTGCTTATATTATATCTGTTAAATAAATATTGCTCAGCATCAGATGTTGGATGATTCATTAAGTATTTTAAAGAGCTGAGTATAATATTTAGTTAGTTCTTTAAGTTACTTTTCCTCAGGATTTCGGTAAATATTGCGTCAAAACCTCACTGCCTTCTAACAATTATTATTGGTTCACTCCGAAAAGAAGAAGCATGTGCCGTCTTTGTAGCTCTGATTCTGTTTCCCCAGTTCGCCGCTAGAGGCGCCTCGCTTTAGTTTCGCGGTTCCTTCCGCTAGCTCAATAATTTTTAAGTGTAACAAAATTGAACGTGTGAAACCTCTTGGTGACGGAATATAAAGAAAACAAATTTTTAAGTAACCCAAACATTTAATACGAAAATTGAAGAGCAAATCCTGTAACTTCTAAGACAATTGCGAAAATTAAATGTAAGTTTATAAATTTTATGAATCACAATTCATTCACCAACAATGCTTTTGTAATTGTATATAGTTGATTTCGTTTAATTTGACGAAAATGTGATAGCGATGATCGACTGGCATCCATTATACAGACAACACATTTTTCTTGTGTTCCATGTATCATAAATTTAATTGAAGAGCGAAGAAAAGCATTGCAGCAAGAAACATATCCTCTCCGTTTGCAACAGAAGTATCCCAATTAATTATAACAGATATAAAAAAAATAATGTATTTATAAGAATAATCAGAAAAATTGCAGCAACGAGTTGCTTAACTTTCCCTGCAACATTTAAAATTTTAGTGGCGCCATCTGTAGTCATATTTTATGATAAGAACTGGGAATCTATTCTGAGCTCTTCCGATAACTCAACGAGAGCGATACACGGGATATTTCGATAAGTCCCCTCAGCGAAAGGCAGTTAATGAATCTTACTTGTTACACAAATCGCTATTCTGCGCTCCACGTTAAGTGGGTTTCGCTACGGGTAGTCGGCCAAGATGCGTTTGGGTTCCGTGCTATCGATAGCCATTACGCTTTAAACAATCACAGTTTGGCTAACATTGTATTTTTGTCACGTGACTGCAACCCACTTTTTCTAAGCGAAGCACGTGGTTTTAGCATTGTCGTGCATCAGCGCTAGTGAAAGAGTGCTAGTGAAATAGTTTCGTTTTAAAATGTAGAAGAAAGGACAACGAAGCCAGCGAACTACAAGTCTCCAGTTCGAGATGCTCGCTAATTTTATAGAAGAAAACCCTAAATTAATGTCAGGAAAGTTAGATGCTTCCTGTACCGTAAAAAATCGCCGGAAATTGCGGGAAGAAATAGCCGACCGTCCGAATTCCGACATAGTCGGCTAACAAAAAAATCCAGAAAGATGGCGAAAAGTAACTAATAACTTTGTATATAAATATATAAATGTATGACTATCATTTTAATTTATACATATGCGAATAAAACATATTTTAGAAATAATGTTCATGCTATAGCTACTTAATTTAAATTTTAACAAGAAAGCAATTACATTATTCATACAATATTCATAAACAGTTACAGTAATTATTTTTAAGTAGTACAACAACATAGTTTATTAATTCTCTCTCTAATTGCTCGTGAAGTAAAATCATTCTTACAATAAAAGACTCCATGTTGTTTTCACTTCAGTTACGTTCCTAACGGCAGCTCAAGAGTGACCGATAACGAAAGCTTAGTCATCGCATTTGGCTATCGGTACCAAAAACAAAACGTACGGCTCGGAATAGCATTTTCACGATTGATTAAACGCGAATCACGTGGTTCCGATAGAAACTGGTTTTTATCGTATTCGTTAGCTTAACGATACAACTCAGAATAGGTCCTCTGTTTATATTTTTAATTATTACAAAATAACAAAAAGTTAATTTTGAGTGTAGGGATGAGTTTTATAAACGTTTGTAAATGCTAATGACGAGTCAGGTTTTCATTAATAAAAGTACATGAAAAGTGCAAAACTTACTTTTAAACACTATCTAAATTATAAAAATGTTAATAATAAGAAATGTTTTAGACAGAAGCCTTTTACATATCAAATTATTAATTTCAGAGTGGTTAATATCAGTGGTAAGTAAATAATATTCCATTCTTGTCATACATACAAGAAAGACATCGGCTGTACATAAAGTGTTTAGTCGGCAGAAAAGAGGGTAAGGGAAAGGGGAGGAGAAGAAGAAGGGTGCTCCTTGTGTGATGTTATTTGTTTGTTTAGTTATGGCAATGCAACACTCGGGCGATTTGTCTAGGCGGGATGCCTTCTCGGAGGTCTTTTTAAGGGAAACTGGCCCCTATTTAGGCGTTACTGACGTGGAGGAAACCTGGAAAACTCCATGTGGCCAGCGCGAATCCACGACGAACTGCTAGTGTTCAGTGTCTGAAGACCGCATGGCCACTGGTGGGTCACTCTGAATGGCGTACATAAGGCTACAGTACCTTCTATGTTTGATGGAGGCGTGCAGTTTTTAGGGTGCAAGCCCGTAGGGGTCTTACATCCAAAAAACTGCACGCCAACACCAAACATCTCCGAAGGGTCTAAAACAGAGGTGGACAAGCGTTCAGTGGGAGCCGAAATGTAGGTTTTGCACAATGCATGGAAGCCGCAGTTCTGTACTGTCGTGGCGGATAGTATGGTAAGGCAGGGAAGGATAGGGTGTCCCCATCCGGGTCGAGAACGTTTTAAAAAAATAGATTTGAAACATCAATTTAATTTATTGCACCAACTTGGAAATAAATGACTAAATATTACATATATATAATTAGATATTTTCACATAATTGTGGAAATAAAATTGTAAAAATATTAATAAAAAACAGAAATTAACACTTTCAGCAAGAGCCACATGTAACTCAGAAAGAGCCTCATGCGGCTCTCGGATCCGCATTTGCCCATGTCTGGTCTAAAAGAAAACCTTAGTGTAGCGAACACTGTTGAGTACCGCTACGAGCAGCTAATTATTAAAGTTAGTGTCGAGTGGCTGTTAGTAGAAAGACTTATTTCTACTTAATACTAATGAAACTGAACTGAATGAAAGATTTCTTCGTGTGGAGTTACATGAAAGATCAGGTTTATGCAACTCCACATACAAGTCTGCTGAATCTACGTCGTCGTATTACAGATGCTTGCAATAGTGTGACACCTTCCATGCTGAAAAATGTGCATGCAGAATTACTCTCACGAATACACGCGTGTATCGTGAGCAATGGCGAACTTTTCGAACATATTCGACATCAACTTGTTATCACTGTGTGACAGTTTACCTTTTCGTTGTTTTTTGTGTGATGTTATCAAACTGTATTGACGTAAGTACGTATTTTATGCAATAAATTGTGCGTATTTCTTTATACCTATGGTTATTCCTTTTAACGTTTACACAAAATGGCGTGCATTGCTTTCGGACATTTTTGGGCATACAGGCGACAATTTATCTTATCCGTGTGAAGCATATGTCGTTTCGTCCTAAATATATGATGCTCTAAAAATTTCTGATTGGAAAGTTTTCTCTATCTGTTTTCGTTTTGCCTATATTCCAAATTTCGCGACTAGGGGCGAAATTGTCGTTTGCAATAGGTGGGCATAGTCACTTTACTATACCGTTATCTCACTTGTATAGCTGCAGTTCTTTCTGTTCGTAAGAATTTTCCGGTTAAAAGGACTTTCCTATGCACCCTGTATAATAGAGGGAGAGTAGGGCGCTTTTATAATAGTTTTTATAATAAAGTTATAATATAGTTAAGTTATAATATAAATAACTTATAATAAAGTTTTTATAATAAAATATGATAACAGATGCCATAATTTTAAATGCCAGGAAAGTTAAACAACTCGTTGCTGCAATTTTTTCTGATGATTCTTATAAGTACTGTACATTGATTTTTTTTTGGTATTTATTATAGCTAATTGGGATACTTCTAATCGACGCATTAATTAATCGTGTTAACCAAACGATACCTGTGTAAAAGCCTTTGTAGAATATACCCAAATACATTCTTAAAATTAAATAACTAATGGTTTAGTTAAATTGATTATAATTTGTACATTTAATTATATATTCATTACAGTTATATAATAATAAAATAATCCATACATATATTAATTGATAGCTTTAAATCATTAAGTAAAATCATCACTGGTATACATCAAATAAGTTCGGTATATTACGAATTCAAATGTTTTAAAGATATTATCACTTAATGTCTTGAACGATAATAATATATGATTTTATCGTAAGTAACAGATAAAAATATGCAAATGTCATTTAAAAGTGACTTCTAGCGTAGCATTTTCTTCATAGTGTTTTGCGTAATTTTCTGGATCATGTTTGATACGGTTGAATTTCTATTTTACTTCATTTTTTATAACTTTGTCTTCAGAATTCAAATTATTTTTCAATATACTCGATTGTTTCTTCACAGAATATTCGTTGGAGTTCTTCGTCGTACTTCTTCACATATTCTTCGTTTTGTCGAAAGAAATCTTCGTTTTGTTTCAATATTTCAATGAACTCACTTGGATCGGAATCGGGTAATTCTCCTCCATAGGTAATTGGAAGATATTTTGGATTAATAAATTTATGCAAAGTTGTTACTTCTTTATGCATTTTCACCTTAAACAAATAAAAAAATATTTATTTACAAACGTTAAATAGTATAATATTTCCTTTATAATCAAACAATTGAATAAGCGAAAATTAATTGTGAATATCTCACATTTAAATCAGAAATTACTTACTCTGTTTCGGAATTTTTCAGGATAAAAATGGGGTAAAAATCTTATACATTTCTCCGATAATGGATTTTGCGTTTACACAATGAATTTCATTTAATCGTAGTTGAGAAGAACTGCCCTAATTTAAATACATTTTAAAAATAATTTATTAGAAGAAACATTTAATTTATATTTAACATTTTACTTTATATTTTAAGAAACAATAATTTGCATAAGTTTGCGTGCATTCGGAAATAAACAGTATTAGAATACTATACTAAAGAGGTCAAAATGTCAGCCTACCGCTCTAGAGAAACCGGGACAGAATCGGGACGGGTCAAGAACTTATGCAGAAGGTAGACCATTCAGATAAGTCGAGCCCATCTCTAACTACCCGGGTGCATCATTGTGGCACTGACTGAACACATAGCAAGCTTGCTTAACGAGGCGCTCTTAGTGCTCACAGGACGGAGAGAGTTAGAAAATCAAAATAAAGTGTAATTCTAGTATTAGAATACTAGTCTGGCTATAAGGTAGATGAGGAAAATCCTCCCAGTTCAAGATTACCAGCTTCTGTAAGGATATCTTCGGTCTATGTGCTGGCGCGTTGTCCTGGCCACACCCCGACTGTCAATTTTTGGAATGTGTGCGAACACTTAAACTGCTGTGTTTCTTCCCTGGAGGTCAACCGTTGATTATCGTCTATCAGTTGGAAAATGACGTTATGGTCAATGGTGGAATCTCTGCATAGATGAAAACCACCCATGCAGCGATTTCACTATTGACCATGACATTTTCAAAAAAAAAATCTGAATCCTTGAACTTCAACTGTTTTGGAGATGAGAACGTGATGCTCGTTACGCTGTTACTACTATTGAAATGATAGAGAAACAGCGAGTAAATGTGTTCTTTCGAAACTTTTATATTATCGGTCAATACGTAATAAAACACCCTATCGTTATGTTACTTATATCACAATTTACGTTCAAAAATGTTTTTCTTGTCAATAAAATGTCTAAATATCACTTTTATTACCTACTAAACCATAAGAACAGTAATTCTGTATCATAAATTTTTCTATTAAATAAATAAATAAATAAATAAATATATATATATATATATATATATTTATTTATATTTATTATATTGATAAAAAAATCATAAGCCTTATTTTAGGTGATAAAGTCGAGGTGTTAAGAAATTGTAAATGTCTATAATGAGTAAACATTTCATTAAGTTTGATCCCACTCCACCTGTCGTATATGACATAAGTCCCTCTTTCAATTTGCATTATCACCAAAGTCAATAGCATTAATGGGCCATATGTACCGATAACCTTGCCAAATTTAAAAATGTTTTGTTCCTTCAGTTCTGACTTGGATATTGTAGTTATTTATAATCAAGCATCGTCTAAATGCCCGACTGCAAATTTGAATCATATTTTTTAGTTTTTTTAGTTGAATTTAAAATATATACTCTTCACCTCATATTATTAGAGACTTGACCCTGTCCATCATACTTTTCCTGATTGCAATAAAGTCGTGCCGGTCATCTATCTAACACTTTTCAGGAGAAACTATTTGAATTGAAATAACGCGAGTTCCGATTTGCGTCGGATGTTCCTGTAGAGATAATCGGACCTTTTTCCTTTGCGTTCCATATCCGGTTTCAATTTGCATCTGACTTACTCCGTTATCGAGATTAAGGCCGACAGTAGGAATTTACAGGTCTATTGTTTTTACAAATTTAAGCCCATCAATGAAATACCTGTTTTCCTTACATATTAAAACTTTACATCTAATATAATAGAACTGATGTTTTTTTTTGGTATTTCCGTCTATACAGTTTTACAACGTCACGATCAAACTTATACAAATTAACACAATTAAAGGATATTTATAGCTTAAACTCAAAACATTTTAAATTATTCGATCGTACTTTCTGTTCAAATTCTTAAAGCAGTTTAAAAATATTTTCCGACTTTATTCTTAAACCGAAAGAAATAAAAAAACTAATTAATCATTTTATTACTTACAATTAAAGTGCTAATGAATCTTGGTGTATATTGCAACAAACGTCGAATATTTTTTCCTTCAGAATTAATAATTACAACCACTCCATTCACTTGCGTTCGATGTAAATTGAGCATTAAATCTGATAAAAGGAATCCAAAACAGTACACATCTAATACGTTCACCTTCGAAGGGTCCCACCTCTCTGTAATTGAAAAATGTATACAAGGGTACAAAGTACTGTAAAGTAACTAACCATGTGTTTTAACAGCTTCCAATTTGGCAACCAAAAATATCAGTGCTGTAGGAAAACTTTGAAAAATCATTTAAAAAATAATAGTTTATTGTGGATAGAGGACATCCCTCCTCTCAAATTGATCGTTCAATCCAGGAGTTATGTAATCTTTTTGTTTTCCACTTAAAGGAATAACTCTTTAAACGTTATATTACACTAAAACGTGACGTATTCATCGTATAATATGTTATATTGTATTCTAATACATATATAATTAGCAAACTGTAATGTCATTCAATGAAGCAAAGCGATTGAGAAACTCGAAGGTTAACGTCTAAACAACGTTAAATATTTCAATAAAAATTAAAAATTCAAGAAAACGTTATAGAATAATAATTGCAATAAATAAATTTTCCTTCTTTAAAAGTTTTACATCCATTTAAAATAAATTATTAATCTTACCAACTTCTATTATAATAATAATTCTCCCTTGTTGATCTGGCTTCGGTAATATTCTTATTATATTTGAAGATAAAACACTTTCCAACTTTGATGGTAACAGATTTTTATAAAAACGTGGATAGTTGATTCTTGCAAAATAATGATTTTTCAGCAGTTGAAGCGATTTTTCTAGATTAAACTTTCCAGCACGAAAAAATCCGAGAAGAAAAATGTCGTCCATTCTACATTTTAATCCATTTTCATCTGAAAAAATTAGTATAAAAATATTAAAATTCATATATTTAACCATTTATTTGGTTTGTTTACAGTCATTTATATATTTCATACATGCTAAAAGTTCTACTTGAGAATGATGTGAGTTAATAATGGTGAGCTGTTATTAAGACATTATACTTAAAAATCACATCATTGTGACAGATCAAATGATACTTTTATGCAAATTACTATATAATAATTTAATGCATTATATATTTTATGATAATACTTACTTATAATTTTTTTAAACTCTTTAAGTTTTCTTTCATCAAATGGAAATTCTCCTCTCTTCTCAGGAAACATTTTGTATAAAGCATCCATATCCAAAAAAGCGTAGTTTCTGTGTCGGAACGAAGAAAAACTCAGAAAAACAATGTTACACTGAAAATAACAAGATAAAAGCAATTAACATTAATAATTGAATTAATAAAAAATAACGAAATTAATAAATATATTATATATATATATATATAATATTCATTAATTACATTTACATAAGCCTATATATTTTTTCCGGTATTGCTTAAACATACCGTTATTTTTAGGAAATTGGTTTCTTTTTAATTGTTACTAACGTGAAGAAACCTCTGAAAACTCTGTGTACACAGCCCACTGATGCGAACCCACTACTTACTAAGAGTGTTCAGTACTTTTACCACTCGATCGCTGTGGACAGATTATTTTCATATACTTTTAATTTTATGTGTTCAGAAATATATGATTAAAATAATAATAGTAAATTAAACGATCTAATTCCATATTTATAAAGCAAAACAAATCTTACTGTTATGAATAATAATTTTCCTAGTTACATTTTTGATTATATTTACATAAAAGTAAAATATTCCTGCTTTTCTCTCGTATATTTATTAATATATATATAGCAAAAACAATTCATTTGATATTAACTGTATTTAATTAATAAATAAAACAAAATAAAAATATATTATATAAGTTAGCATCATACAAGAAAAGTATTTAATTTTTTCTGTAATAAGTTTTTCTTCTTTCTCACTAATTTAATTGGTTTTTTAAAAATAAATGCTTAGAAAATTACAAATGGTTATAAATAAATTGATTAGCCTCTACGTCGATGGATGGCGATTATTGAGGTTATTGACGATCAAAATCGTATAATCGCGATCAACGTCAGGATGCTGACACCAGTTAAACTATTCTTTCTAATCGTGGTTTAACTCTCGATTTATAAATTTCTATCATTAAAAGGAGGGCTAACTAACTGACGAGCGAGGAGACACGCGAGTAAGAGATAGGACTAAGTCGACGACAACTAACTGAACAAGTAAACAACAAAATTATAACAAAAAGTAAAAGAAATTACAAATAAAACAACTAAATATTTCATCTAACTTACAGAGCGTTAACAATATAATAATCCCTAATATGGGGGATAAGAGAAGAGAGTTTACAAACGATGTTATATTACCTCTGTAATAACTTGATTTATGCGAACACTTTCTTTAAGCGGAAGTTTTCGTCCCAGAGACTATGTCACAAAAATTCATAAGAGGGTACTGGACGATGTGCTGTGCCCGGAGTTTGGCTCGTCTCCTGTATTTATACTATTTTTCTCAACCAATCAGAAATTAAGATCATTTGTCTGGGTGTCATAATGAGTCTTTTTAGTTTAGTTAGATTTTTTTTAGTCATGGAAGTTTATCTTCCATGACTAAAAATACAGATCTCTGTCAGGAACTTACTGTGTTGACAATCAGTTCCTGAGATAGATCTTTATCTCCCATGACTAAAGAGACAAGTACATTACAAATGTTGAAAGTCAGGAACTGACTATCAATATTTGCTTTTGTTCTCTTTGATGTGTAGCTTTGATAAAAATTTCGAATTATTACATTTAATTTTAAAAGATTTTCTATTCATTTCTATAATATTTTTATTTAAAAAGCTCTATAATCTTACAATAAAAATAAAATTCTGTATGTGTAAGTGTGTAAGTGTTGGCCTGTATTTTGTAGAATTTCTCCTGAGAAATTCTACAAAATACAGGCCAACACTTTTTGGACCAATTATATTGAAATTTGGTAGAAATGCTTCTATATATGAACTTTAAAACTGTTACATTTTCGGAATGAAAAATAATTCTCAAATTTATTGAATTTTGAAGTTGCATGTTCTTAACATCAGACACACAGGAAAAAAGGAAAGAAAAAGCGAGAGCTTTTGTTCGAAATGGCAAAACATTAAACGTGAATGCTATTTATTGAAAATTGGTATTGTGTTGTATATTGTACGTATCACGGCTCTACATATCACGAGATTTAATTAAAAAAGTATTTTTAATTAAATTTCGACATTCCCATTACAGTTCCTGGTACATCGACTTTCAGACCCCTTGGAGATGGTAATATTTGAAGTCATTTGAAGATTGATGATTGAAAGAATTGAAATTTAAAATCTGATAATACCGACAAAATGCCAACAGAATGAAATTATTAATTCTATCGAATTTCAAAATTCATCCTGTTTGATGTATAGAACTGAATACTTCGTCATATGTAAATTTATATTTTATATCGAAATTTATTATCAGCTGTTGTACATATAACTTGATAGATTTAATTGGGATTTACAGAATTCATAACATAAACGATTGAACACGAAAGTGGTGTAAGTCAGTTTTTTCAAAGTATTTACGTCACTTACCCACAGGAAAAAGAAAGTAACAAAACATCCTCACTACATTTTGTATCGGTGTTTAACTTCAGGTGTACATTTCTTAATATAGACTAAAATTTTACATTATATTCACTATCAACGTTTCACAAATAAGATTGTCAATTTAAGAAACATCATTTAAAGGCTCTTAGAAATGCTTTCTAAATCTAATGCTATAATAATAGAAAATAACTTTAATGGGCTGTTTCATGTTCTATTAAAACATCACCATTTTGGTAATGAAGTCAAGAAATATTCAGAAGTTTAAAAGTTCTTAATAAAAATTTAGAGTATCCGAAAATATAAAAGAAAATTGAGATGGTTCTATTTGAAATTTTTGAAATTGACCCAACCACACTCAGAAGGGAGGATGAGATAGACTTCGTTTCTGAATAATAAACTTTTATAATTATTTTATCAGAAACATAATTTCCGAGTTATTGATTTGTAACTTCTTATATAAAGCACCCAGTATATATTACGCGGTACTGTACAGTACAATACTATGAATTAAATACTATTATTAGACATAGCACTAGTTATACAGTATATACAGTTCTCTGTATCCATTATACAGTATTTTCGTCACTTCTTTTTAACATGCATACTTCTTTCAAATGACCAGTGTTTTCTAACTTTTGGTAACAGTCGTCTTAGAAAGTTTTTAGTGTACGTATGTGTATATACAGGTCTATATTTGGAATATGTGGCCAGTCCGACTGAAATAATCTCCATTCATTACAGTATATTTGTTTCATATATTCTTTGGACAAAACCCTCTGGACAACTATGAGTTTGACGAGGACCACAATTAGGTAGCCGAATTGTGTGAGACAATGTCTTAAATATCTAGCACCGATTTCCGCCCGAACGGTTCCTAGTTCCCCTAGAGCAGTAGGCTGACACTTTAACCGCCGGCCATCCGGCAAAAATCACAATATATTGTGTACTACAAACGTTTTACCGAATCACACTGCATAGGTGTTTATGATCTCCTAATTATTGTTGTGAAATCATGGTGAAATTGCTTCAGTTCTAGCAATGGTATTCTCGGTGTCTTCTTGTCTCTATATAACATGTCATCAGCAAACCACGTATCCAAATGAGTTCCGATTGGCGAATACTAAAACTCTGCTTTACTAACAGACAGTTCCGGATTATCGAATAGTTATCGGCGGTTGCAAAATTATCGGACATTTTGAAGTATCGGGAGCTGGTTTAACAAACTGTTAACAAAGTAATATATTAAAGCTTGTTATTATCTCTTTGAGTTATACTCTTTGAGTAATACTTTTTCAATGTGTTATTGTAAAAGGTAAACAAACTGAAATTTCATACAAATTATTTTAGATAGGAAATATGACAAGTTTCGCTTATTCATCTACACAACTATTTAGAATAATATGGCAATTTTATGTTTTCAATGAGAATTTTACGGATTTTAGTTTGAAATGAAATGTTGTGAATATCATGAACTAACATACAGGGTGTCCCATAAGTTCGTAAATAGTTTTAAAATTCATAAAAGTGTAAGGATTTGGTATATTTGAAAGCGGTTTGGGTATCATAAAGGGGGATTTTTTTGAGTAAAAAAAATAAAATAGTTCAAATTTTTGTCGATAGAGGGCGCTGAATGCAAGAAAATCGCTGGAATTGTGCAAATCTGAGTCTTATAAAATGCAGGGTGTACGATTAACCGCTCATTTCTGAATTTTCCTGTTGACATTGGTGGATAAAACACTATTGGTGAAGTTGTTTTATCTCAGCCACGAATCGCCGGCTGAAACTTTACGAAAGTTTAGGACGAGGGCCGGCGTGACTTTTTGCGGGACCAGAATATATCTAAATCCTATACTTAAATTTTAAAATAAGGAATTATTTATTATAAGTACAAAGGATGTTACATATATTTTTTGTAAATTGAATATTACATAATTTTTCTCGCTTTTTTCGCCGCAAAATCTTTGATTACGTCACCAAAATTGATTGAGTTTGCTACTTCGCTTTCTATTGAAAGAATAGACAGAGATGTAAATCGGTCTTGGCTTATCGATGATCGAAAATAATTTTTTATTAGTCCAACGTTGAAGATGGTAACAATGGGATAGCCTGATGCGTCTTTGTTTAACCCATTCTCGCCCAAAATAAGGCATGTGAAAATTATTTTTAAATATTATTTGTTACTACATACTAGACTAAATAAAAAGGACAATAAAATAAAAAATGTTTGCCTTTGGATTTTAGTTACCAGGATATAAAGACTTTATGGACTTACACTGAACTTTAATGATTTTTGTCACGCCTTCAAACTGAATCATTGCTACTAAAGAAATGTTTTCCATCTGTTTATGGTATTATAACTCTGTAAAAAGTTAATCAAAATTGGTGTTTTTTAATCGAGTCTTTTAATCGTTTAACCTTAACACCTAACGTCCTGCGCACTCGTGTTGCAGTCGTGTCGACGTTTGATGACAACATTTAATAGTGATGTTGAGGCCGAAGTTTTAAACGCGGAAAAGTGTACGTCGGACGTTCGGCGCCGCTTTCCTGTAAGCCTAGAAGTTTGACAATGGTGTTTTGAAAGTCTGTGGAATCGTGCTTGACATTCTAAACGCCATTGTCAAACTTCTAGGCTTACAGGAATGCGGCGCTGAACGTCTGACGTACACGTTTTCGCGTTTTAAACTTCGGCATCAACATCGCTATTGTCAACGTCTGCAACACGCTGCAACGAAATATTTCAATGCAAAGACGGGAGAGAAAATCTTGCACTCATGTCAGTGTGCAGCAAGTCGTCATCGATTAGTGGATTATGCGATTGCATTTTCCACACACACCCGAGTATTCAATCTAATATACAGGGGGTCCTGCAAAATGTCTGATGAGTTTTCGTACACCGCGAGGCCTTTCAAAACGCGGAGCCGGGTTCCGGCAAACGCGCAGAACCTGCCTTGCGCCGGTCCTGTTCAGGACACAGAAGAGAATGAAGAAAGGTTCAGGTCCAATCACTCCTGCCGGATTGGTTTCCCTACTACGACGTTTCGAGGAAATGGGAAGTTTGTGTAATCACTCACACAGTGGTGCACTACGTTTATCGGAGGTCTGGGAACTTCACTAATAGTGCTTTTTCCACCAATGTCAACAGGAAAATTCAGAAATGAGCGGTTAATCGTACACCCTGCATTTTATAAGACTCAGATTTGCACAATTCCAGTGATTTTCTTGCGTTTAGCGCCCTCTATCGACAAAATTTTGAACTATTCTTTTTCTTTGCCAAAAAAATCCCCCTTTGTGAGAATAACTTTTACGCAAACCGCATTCAAATATACCAATTCTTTCAACTTTTATGAATTTTTAAACTATTTACAGCTTTATGGGACACAGTGTATATATATAATTCTACATTACTAAGAGACAAAGAGCTAAATTTTAACATTAATTCGCATTCGTATTTTCATTTGTTGCAGGTAATTTGCATTCGTATTGAAATCTTTTTGTTCCTTATAATTAAAAATTTTCAGCGCTGTTATTTTCTGGATAAAAAACAAATATTTTATCAGATAAATAAATTTTTCCCGATGTAATCTTCATAAATATTTTGAAAATAAAATAAGACTTAACACTGCAAATCTCGAATAATTTTTAATCTACAAATTATTGATTTTTTAATGTATCTTATTACACAGCTCATAACAGGAGCATTCTTTTTTAATATTATCGTATTAATTAGATTGAATTAAAACTGAATATTTCTACTCAATTGACTTTCTATAAATAAAGTTAATTGTTTAAATTTTAAAAGGTAGCCTCAAATTCATAAAAATAAAATTAAATTGTTAACAGGATATAATTTCGTTTTTTAAAAGTTTAGGTCATAAACTCTGAAAAAATAAATAAAGTGTTTGTCCTATAAGCTTTGTATTAATAAATACATGGAATAAATTAGTTTATTGAAGTATGTAATTAAATGTAATGTTAAGTAATAACTAATTAGTATTAATCGTTGTTAAATAATTGTTTAATAAATGAAATATTAATAAGATGGATTCTTAAGTGGTTCTGGGGTAACAAGAAGAGTGTATTGGCCTGAAAAGGTTAAGCAAAAAACGCAGAACGAGTGGGATTGGTCTGAGAGGCAGTCGCACGTTATGTCTTCGTGTAGCCCCAGGAGAATTTGAATTACATGGTAACATGTACTGTATTGTGTTGAGTTGAAACATATTTTTTCTGGGAAATTTTTGGGGAATGGCCGGTTAATTGGCCAGTTGCTTTAAAGAATGAGATTTGTGCTGCGCCAGTATGCCCTGTATCTGTGCCATACTGGCAATCTAGGTTTTCAGAAATCTATGCTAATATTATGAAGAGGTAAGAAAGTTTGAATGTAGCAGGTAATCTCCGAAATCACTCATCCGATTTCAAAAATTCTTCACCAATATTTAGAATAGACCTTCAGGGTGGACATCGGCTGTATATTATTCTGTTAAACATTCATATAAATTGAAAGATATCATCTAGGATTAAGGCTTTTATGTCCAATAGATGGCGCTAACTCCGCGAGTACAGCGACGTAAGTTTGCTTTTCTGTGAGGCATTATGCTCTTCTGTGGGAATGAACTAAAGCAGGGGCCGTATTCTGGCCACTGGTCTCTCGTCTCTCACAAGCCGGTCGCTGATTGGCTAATCATTTGGATTAGCCAATCAGCGACCAGCTTGTGAGAGACGAGAGACCAGAGACGGTGACCAGAATACGGCCCCAGATCATCTCTCAATATATATAAATAAAAGTGTAATGTTCGTTTGTTTCTACCGATTTATTTGAAATTTTGCACAATGTTGCATTCGAATACGCACGTGTTTTTATATAATATACATGTCGAAATTCCCCCCACTGGGGGAAGATGGACAGCATTAACGCTTACCATGAAAAATGCCGCTTTTGTTTATACTATTTTAGATGCAGTTTTTTGCGTTTTTGATTGCGTTTTAATAGGGTACATCAAGATATTGTACACTAAAAAGGGATTTTTTTGAAATTTCCCACCAACGGGGAAGTGTTATACATTTATAATAGATACATTTTGAGCAACAACAACACGTGGCCGGGTCTTCTAGTAGACCAATAAATTTTGATATTCTTTCTACAGATATGATTTTATAAAAGCATGGTTTGTGGCCCCGTTGATGAGTACTCCAGACAATTGCTTTGCTTTGCCCATAAAATAACCCGCTATTATTGACAGGATTAAATGTTTAATAAATTTTTCTAATAAAAATAGTGTATACTGTATTGTGAAAATGTTAGCGAGTTGAATGATAATTTGTTTTTTTTTTTTTTTTTAATTCAGGTTTTGTTTTAAAGACGTTTTACCGATATATAGTTCAGTATGATTTATAATCACAATTTGAAGTGATTTAAAAGCAGTAACTAATGATTTTCTTAAAATATATACAGTATTAAGAGTAGTAAAATAGTGCAATACTTGTCCAAATGAAACCCGAATAAAGCAGAAACCTGCCAAAACGGAAAAATTTTTCGAAACAAAGCGGTTTTCTTTGTTAAAAAGAACCTGTTTTATACGGAAACTTACCAATGCGGGAAAAGTATTCGGTATCGCGCGGCTCCGCTTTACACAGGTTTTACTGTATGTGTATTATTTTTAATGTTATTAGTAAATATGAAGTTATAACGTTAACGCTTATGAATTAGTACATTATTATTCAATTTATTAGTATTAGACAATACATGTAAATTCCCCATATATCAACATATTGTATTCAATATCTTATATTGATATATGAATACTTTAATATGAGGTATATTACATGTATGGATGGTTACTTAAGTCCCGAATATAACTTTATGAATAACATACTTTCTTTTTAACAATTCAAACAAGTACTTATGTCGGCCAGTACCTTTAATTTTATTATTTTTAAGTAGCACATTTTACTATTTAGAGAATGAGAATTCTTAATAACAGCTTCTAAAATTGAACAATAAGCGATTAAGTAGTATACGCTTTTAATTTTCGAATAACAAAATTAAATACTGTTACTTCTCACTTAATATTTTAATCATCGAATCTTTCAAATGAAGTGTACAAGTACAAATTTATAAACGAAATATATAGTCCTGGAGATTGATGATTTGTGTCGTGTATACTGATTGATTGAGAAAATTAGACAAAAATTAGAAAAGAGGATTTCCGGCGCTGGAGAGCTGGTCTTAATAAGTCAAGCAGATAGATCATAGGTATTAGCCCTATACAATTTGTAAAATAATCCACGTTTATCGACGATTTTATATGTAAATCTGAACATTTTGAATTTTGAGTGTTCCTTACACAAAGAAATCTTTCGGCTTTATAAAACAAAATAATTTGAAACTGGATATTATACCAGTGGCCGAGTGGTCTCAGTTGCCGCTCATAGGGGTGGTGACAAGACTCTAAACACTGGAAAATCCTGAACATTGGGTTCGCGCCGCAATCGGACAGGCTGGCAGCTTGGAGTTTTCCGCGTTTTCTTCTTGCAGATAACACCTAAATAGGGGCTATCTTGCAGATAACACCTAAATAGGGGCCAGTTTCCCAAAAATGTCATCCTGGAAGGCATTCTTTCCCCTCTCGCGAGTTTAGGCCGTTCGGATACGGCTGGCTCGTCAGTCGCCTAGTGACCAAACATGTCTATCAGAGAAAGAGCCTATTTGAGCTAGTTCTCTCTCTCTTTCTTCTCAATTGTCTTAATATGAAGAACTTCATATTATATTTCCGAATGACTTCGAAAAACACAAATACAAAGAAACATTCATTTCTAAAAATCCATGCGACAAGTCAAATACTCAGATTCTTAAGTTTGTTTGGTTGTGGCAATACGAAAGTTTTGCGATCTGCCAAAGGGAGGACTTTTCTACGATATTGGCCAATATTTAAATGTTACAAACGTGAAGAAAGCCCAAAAAACTCCACGTGGCTAGACCTTCTAGATATCGTTGTATTTACGAGACTTATAACGTAGTAACTTACGATGTGTTTTGGGAATACGAGCCTTTTTGTATCTCGGAAATATTACGAGAAATTTCGTCGTAACTTGTGATATTTATAAAATAAATTTTGATTTATGAGATAACATATTTGCTGTTTATTTAAAAAATTTATTCCTTTTTATTATCTAGGTTAAACCGTAAAAACTTTACAAAAATATATTTCACGTGTTACCATATAAAATAATTTGAAATTAAATAAAATATTCTAAGAAATTGTAATATTTTGATAATTATTATATTAAAAATATTGAACTTTTACATGTTAAAATGTATTATACTCTCGTAAATACATTTACTTTTATTGTAGTAAAGTATAAAATTCAAGTGAACACGATAATGAAGTTAGTGATAGCCCCAGTAGTGAATTAAGTGAAGTTAAAAAACAGTTAATACATTTAATGCATTAAGAAGTAAAACTACAAGCGATAATAGGAAAAAAAAACATTACAATACTGTCAAGGAAGAGATCCGAAAATAATTTCAAAGTTTAAAACCTTCGGAACTGCGAGGGGTTAGAAGACCAAGATCTACAGATTTATTTAAACTTGAAAGAATGGGCTACCTCCAAGTACCACTCAAAGGTATAACCTGGAGGTTTAAAGGTGATGAAAGAAGAGAGAGAGATGAAAATAAGGTGATGAAATAGGGGGCAGAATTAAGATGAGCGCCTGCATCCTTTATTGAAAATCAAAATAAATAGATTACAATATGAAATAAGATTACAAGTAACAGTTAACGATTATACAACAAATTTCCAAGAAACCGAAGAAAACAATATACAAATGTAGCAAATGAACATATCTACATAATGGAGTGTTCCGGCGCTCAACTTGGCCCAGAATAACAATTTAAATTATATTACATTAACAATACAATTAAATATCAAATTCACAATGGCTAACATCTTGGCCAAAAATTGGAATCCGGTTGATCTGGTATACAACAATTGATAGTATGGAAGACCATGGCTTTCATTTTGCCAAGGCAACAATTAATAATTTATCAGTAAAACATATTTACAGATTTTTATACAATGGATTCAAGTTAGCCATGACAATAACAACAAGTAAATAAAGAGAGTAATAGTGAAATAAAACGATGGCGTTTAAATTAAGAATAAACAATATTTACAATAAGGTGCAATGACTTTCATCTTAACCCTGGACAAAATACGTTAACAAAGTAAGTGTGTATGCAATATAGAGCCCGATGGCTACATTGTGCCAGGATAAAAACATGCATTTAAGTTTTCCAACGTAGACCAAGATCTACAACCGAGAGAGATGATCGTAACTTAATTAACCCTGCAATGAATGGACTTTTGCAGTATATTTTCGTTATGAGTTTATATAGGGTAGGCACTTCATATTACACATATCTTCCTATTTAGGGTGGTACTAGAAATTTATGTAAAATTCAAATTGAATAATTTCATGTGCTGTGGCAAACAGACAATTTGGTTCTGACAGACCCAGGCATTCACTCGTGTAAGTCTTTTTTGTGCTTTGTATACATATGTATTTTTTATTTGAGTTATTTTTTTACTTAATTTATAAGTTTAGTGAACAATTACATTATTATCATATTTCTGTATATAACATTTATATTATGCTTGCAGTGAACATACTGCTGTATCACCTTACAATGATTTTTTTAATATATCTTAGGAAAAAGTTGAGATTATTGAAAGAAAAGGCTTTTACAAGTATTAAAACACCTTCTGTAAGTATAATTGATACTTTTTTTTTATAACCTAAAAACCATCGTGGAAAAATACGTACACGTTTAATCGCGTGGATCCGTGAGAACCAGACCAATCGTTCTCGTAATTTTTCAAGGCCATTCATTGCTAAAATTGTTAAGGAAAACATATTTTTGTCATCAAGTAGCATTAATTCAAAACAAGAATAGTCAAAACAAAGCCGTACATGAAAAAAACAAAACAAAAAAAAAACAGATCTTCTGAAATAGGTTAAAACTCAGTGGTGAAATGGCAATTCTTGTCAGTACGTTGAATGCTGATGAATACTCTAATATGTCTATTATATTCGACATATATTAAAGTTTAATAATAATTTTGTGAGTTTGATTATTTAAGAATCAATATAATTTTACTGCAGCGATTACAAAATACAGTATTCCTTACTTTTGTTAATGAGTAGTAATGAACAAACTCAATTTAAAATTTGAAAATATGTTGTAATGAATCTACAGTAAATACAATATAAGAAATCTAAAGCCTTGATTCGTATTTGAAATCTGATAATCAAGACAAAATCACCACAGATTCAAATTATTGATTGCATCCAGTTTGATAATTGATTACATTTGATTTATAAAAGTGAACGTCTTCACGCGTGTAAATGTTTTAATCAATTAATGACACTTTGATTTATATTTTATATCGAAATTTATTATCAGCTGTAGTTATAGATATTATAGAATTTACAGAATTCATTACGTAAACGATTGAACACGAAAGTGGTGTAAGTCATTTTTTCCAAAATATTTACGTCACTTACCTACAGGAAAAAGAAAGTAACAAAACAACATTACTACATTTTGTATCGGTGCTTAACTTCAGATCTAAATTTCTCAATATAGACTAAAAATATTACATTACTTTCACTGTCAACGGCTCATATAGAGCAGAGCAAGTTACGTTTATACTATTTATAAATGTGTAATCTCACATTCAGAATCTTCTTTCATGGCAGCCAAAAATGCTTCCGGGTCATGAGAATAACATTTAAAGTTGTCTTCGGCTCTTTCTAAACGTTTCATTGCTTTTTCTTCTTGAAATTCTTGGCTAACATAGCGAAATGTGCCTTGGCTGAAACTTTTATTATATTGCTGTTCGTACAATTTCACGTATTCTTCGTTCTTTCTAAATAATTCTTCGTTAGCTTTAATAATATTATTGGCTTCAGCCAGATCGAAACTAGGTAAATTTCCTCCCAATTCCAAGGGCAGACAATCGGGACTGAGAAATTCGTGTAGTGTTGTCACGTAAGAATGAAGATAAAACTGTAATGTACGAGTCAATTATTATAACAAATCTTTAGTTAAATGAGTACAAATTATTTTGTACTCGTTTCATTAAAAATTCGAAGTAAATTAATAACAAATTACAGACACTTACTCTGCCTCTTAGTTTACTTGGTAAAAGTGGAAGAAAAATGCTTAAAAACGCCTAAGAATGACATTCAAGTTCACGTAATGAAATTCCTTATATCGAACAGGATATGCATTCTTTTTAATGTTAAAGTACACGAAAAAATTATATTTTTCTTCCAGTTCTGACTTATGGATATTGTATATTTAAAATATTTTTTTAAAACATTGTATCAACAATGAATAAAAAAGATTAGTTAAAAAAAAGTTAAAAAAGGTAAAAGGAAATCAACTTGCAGAGAAAAACTTTTTATTTACATTAACAAACTTCCTAAATGCATTTCGCCTCTTATGAAAGGCCTCTTTAGTAAGTTTGATCGTACACAGTTCATATTCTGACCAATATGAACTTAACTACTAGAGGATGCATTAAACAAAAGTTTGGTAATACGTCACTTTAGTAATAAACGTTAGAGGTACGCTGTCCGCTGCAAGTTTTCCAAAGGAACAATAGGATATACTCTTACTATTATAATTATTGCTTATAGCAGGCTAATATAACTCATACCAGGTAATAAACCAAACAGTGAGTGAGGAGAGGATAGAATTTTCTGACACTGGGTTAGCAATAGAAACTTTCGACGTCGAAACATTCTTCATCTTACTAGCGCTTATGTGAAAGCATAGGGGGTTAAGCTGCGGGGTTAAGCTTGACCCTGCTTACCGGCACGGTCAGGTAAAGACCGTCACTGAATCTTTAGGATGGCTGTAGGAGGGCAAAATCGAGCGGGAAGAAGGTGAGGTCGGGATAAGGTGTCAGCTATACTCAGGAATAGACAGGTTTTGACATAAAACCACAAATTTAATAAACAGATAGCTTACTACAAGTCTAAGGTACAAAACAAATAAAGTTGCAACTAAAACGGGACAATGCTCTTGCCTGTTCGGCTCGAATGTCCGGTAGTCAATGTTCGGTTGACGTTCGACCGGAGTTACTATTATACTATTATCTTAGAACTATACTATCAACTTAGAAAGATGAGAGAGAGAGTTTACAAACAATCTAACATAATACCTCGGGGAGAGGGCGACTAGGACTTCTCCATCCGTTGAGAGGGATCCTTTATAGAGCCGGGGATGTGGCAAACCAGCCGTAGTCTTGTATGTCCGCCGCTGTCCGCCTTAGGGTCGATTTACACACAACAGTGACGTGCCGGCACAGGGATCGTTTGGTGCATAAACATCGATAAATATCACACACAGACAATCAAAATTTCATTTACGACACGTGATCTGTATTCTGTCACTTATATGATGTCGTACATGAAATTCTGATTTTCTGTGTGTGATATTTATCGGTGCTTACTGCACTGTGCCGGCACGTCACCGTTGTGTGTAAATCGACCTTTAAGGACAGCGTCCAGCCCCCTTTTATACCCGTTTTTGGGGAAGCTGACTAATTCATCGAATGTTGTAAGGTGTTCGAAGTTCGATCTGCGTCTAGAGTTTGTTTATTAACTTGTCACAAATCAAATGTTTTCTCAAATTTATTACTTCCTTTTCCCCGGTATTATTACTCATTCTACCTCAAAAATGACTGTCAAATACGCATGATAAATGATCGAAGGTGACTGAAGGTTAAGATTTGTCTTACGAATTGAGTAATAATTGTTTCGTTTGTGAGTCATCTGATCGGTTTTATTATTGACAAAACAGGTCTCATAGGAATTGTGTGGGTCTCTTCTTTGACCTTTTTCTCTCCGGTTTCTACGACGCATTAAAATAAATAATTAATTATTTAATTACTTAATCATTTTCATTCCCTTCTCTCCGAATGTCACACTTACTTATTAACTACAACGTTTCTAACAACTATAATTATGTGTTCCAATTAAATTGTAAGAGTTTGAGCGAACATGCCAACTTGGTGGATTTAATCACGTTAAAATATTTAATTTTAAAACGTATATTCATTACAATTTATAAAAGTGCATAAATTCTATGCTTATTCATATTTTTTTCTAACGTGTTGCTTACAGGTTGACATATGAACTTCTTATTCCACATATTATGCTTGAACGTAAAAATCTTGGTGTAAATTAAAGGAAATGTGAGAGCGAGAATCCATCTGCATTCACTATAGATATGATATTGTTCTATACTGAACGATTTTCTATGTTATTTTACATGATTTTGTATAGAACTACTCTTATAAAAATGAAAAAAGCCCAATAAACGAGAAAAGAAACGAACCTATAAATGGGATCTCCTAATTTCAGTTTGTCTGGGCCCTATGAAGCTGTAACGCATATAAGCGTTATAGCTTCATAGGGCTGTTTATTGCATTGGCTGCTGCCTAGTACAGTATAGCAAATACATTCTTAAAATTAAATAACTAACGGTTTATTTAATTTAATTATAATTAGTACATTTAATTATATATTCATTACAGTTATATAACAATAAAATAGTTCATACATATATTAATTGACAGCTTTTAAACTATTAAGTAAAATCATCACTGGCATACTTCAAATAAGTTCGGTATATTACGAATTCAAATGTTTTAAAGATATTGTCACTTATATAATGTCTTGAACGATAATAATATATGATTTTATCGTAAGTAACAGATTAAAATATACAAATATTATTTAGAAGTGACTTCTAGCATAGCATTTTCTTCATAGTGTTTTGCGTAATTTTCTGGATCCTGTTTGATACGGTTGAATCTCTATTCTACTTCATTTTTTATAACTTCGTCTTCGAAATTCAAATTATCCTCGTCACTATACTCGATTGTTTCTTCAGAGAATATTCGTTCGACTTCTTCGTCATACATTTTCACATATTCTTCGTTTTGTTGAAAGAAATCTTCGTTTTGTTTCACTATTTCAATGAACTCACGTGGATCGGGATCGGGTAATTCTCCTCCATAGGCAATTGGAAGATGTTTTGGATCAATAAATTTATGCAAAGTTCTCACTCCTTTATGCATTTTCACCTTAAACAAATAAAAAAAAAATTATTTACAATCGTTATAATAGTATAAAATTTCCTTTATAATCAAGCAATTAGTTAAACGAAAATTAATTCAAAAATTAATAAAAATAAATAAATTGTACTATTTTATGATGCTAAAATTTTTAGTTTAAAATCCGTTATTGGCATATTGTGAGATTGCATATTCAAAACACTGGATTATGTTTAAAAAGAATAATGATACAATATACACATAATGTAATAAAATATTACAGATATTTGCATATATAGTTTATTGTGAATATCTCAAATTTAAAACAAAAATTACTTACTCGGTTTCGGAATTTTTCGGATAGAAATGGGTGTAAAAACCTTATACAGTCCTCTGATAATGGATTTTGTGTTTACAGCAATGAATTTCTTTTAATCGTAGTTGAGAAGAACTGTTCTAATTTAAATACATTTTAAAAATAATTTATTAAAAGAAACATTTATCTTATATATAACATTTTACTTATATTCTTATTTCTTATATTTTATGAAACAATAATTTGCATAAGTTTGCGTGCATTCGGAAATAAACAGTATTAGAATACTGTAGTAAAGAGGTCAAAATGTCACCTACCGCTCTGGAGAAACCGGGACAGAATTCGGGCAGGTCAAGAAATTTTGCAGAGGGCAGTCCATTTAAATAAGTCTACCCCATCCCTACCCATCCGGGTGCCTTATTGTGGGCCTGTCCTACCCCATAACGAGCTTGCTTAACGAGGCGCTTTTAGTCCCCATAGGTCGGAGAGAATTAAAAAATGAGAATAAAGAATAATACTAGTATTAGAATACTAGTCTGGCTATAAGGTAGATGAGGAAAATCCTCCCAGTTCAAGATGGACAGCTTCTGTAAGGTTATCTTCGGTCTATGTGCTGGCGCGTAGTCGTGATTACATCCGACTGTCAATTTTTGGATTGTGTGCGAACAGTTAAACTGCTGTGCTTCTCCTCTTGAGGTCAACCGTTTAACAGTTGGAGGATAACGTCACGGCCAATGGCTAAATCTTTGCGTAGATAAAACCATCCATGCACCGATTCCACCATTGACCATGACATTTTAAAGTGAGAAATCTGAATTCTTGAATTTTTTGAACAAATCGTAGCCAGTCAGCCTGTTGATCATCCACACCAACTGTCTTGGAGATGAGAATGTAATTCTCGTTACGCTGTGGCTGCTATTGAAACGATAGAGAGACAGCGAGTAAATGTATTCTTTCAAAACTTTTATATTATCGGTCGATACGTGATGAAACATCCTTTCGTTATGTTACTTATATCACAATTTACGTCCAGGAAAGTTTTTTCTTGTCAATAAAATGTCTAAATTTTACTTTTATAACCTACTAAACCATATACAAAGTGAAAATTACGTGTAGTATAATTTGTTATGAAATTTTATTAAAAAGTAATTTTTATATTATTAATTATTATATTGATAATGAAACATAAGCCTGATTTTGAAATGATAAAAAATTGTAAATGTCTACAATGAGTAAACTTTTCATTAAGTTTGATACCACTCCACGTAGTCCTATATGCCATAGGTCCCTCTTTCAATTTGCATTATCACCAAAGTTAATACCATTAATGGACCATATATACGAATAACCTTGCCAAATTTCAAACGTTTTTGTTCCTTCAGTCCTGACTGATATATTAGATATTGCAGTGATTTATAATCAAGCATCGTCTAAATGCCGGACTGCAAATTTTAATCATATTTTTTACTTTATTAAATTTAAAATGTATACTCTCCACCTCATATTATTAGAGACTTGCCCCTGTTCATCATACTTTTCCTGACAGCAATAGAGACGTGCCGGTCATCTATCTAACACCTTTCAGGAGAAATTATTTGAATTGAAGTAATGCGAGTTCCGATTTGTGTCAGAAGTTTCTGTATAGTTAATTTGACCTCCTTCCTATTGCGTTCCATATCTGGTCTCAATTTGCATGTGACTTACTCCGTTATCGGGATTAAAGACGAACAAACAAACGACAGCAGGAATATACAGGTCTATTGTTTTTTCTAATTTCAGCCTATCAAAGAAATACCTGTTTTCCTTACATATTACATCCTGACATTTGATGTAATAAAAGTGACTTTTTCCCTTGTGTTTCCATTTAAACAGTTTTACAACGTCACGATCAAACTTATACAAATTTCCACAGTTAAAGGTATTTTTAGCTTAAACTAAAAACAATTTAAATCACACGTTCGTACTTTTTGTTCAAATTTTTAAACCAGTTTAAAAATAAATAAAATCACTAATTAATCATTTTATTACTTACAATTAAAGTTCTGATGAATCTTGGTGTATATTTCAACAAATGTCGGATATTTTTTCCTTGAGAATTCATAATTACAACCACTCCATTCACTTGTGTTCGATGTAAATTGAGCATTAAATCTGATAAAAGAAATCCAAGACGGTACACATCTAACACGTCCACCTTCGAAGGATCCCACCTCTCTGTAATTGAAAAATGTATACAAAAATATAGTACTGTAAAGTAACTAACCATTTCTTTTAACAGCTTCCAATTTGGCAGAAAAAAATATCAGTGCTATAGGAAAACTTTAAACTTTTTTTTCGCACGCTATAACGTTGGAGCGATATTGAACTATTGTGAATACAGGACACTTTGCCTCTCAAACTGTTCGTTAAATTCAGGATTTATATAATGTTTTCCTTTTACATTTAATGGAATAACTCTTTAACCGTCATATTAGACTACAACGTGACGTATTCATCATATAATATGTTATATTGTATTCTGATACATATATAATCAGCGAACTGTGTTCTTATTCAATTAAGCAAATCAATTGAGCAACTCGAAAGTGAACGACTTTACAACATAAGATATTTTAATAAAAATTAAAAATTTTCTATATATATAATCGAGACGAGTTGATAATAATAATAATAATAATAATAATAATTATAATAATAACTCTCCCAGGGTCACCACCTGGTCGTGGTGGGAGAGCCCAGTAATTTTACTGATCCATAGGGCAATGCAGGCTGGAGCACAAGCTCCTGGTAGGGACACCCATGCCAGTAAGGTCTATGGGGAAAAATGAAGCTAAGAGTGACCACACACCCACATTCTGTGGAGATACGTATCATGGTAGTAACCAGATCTAAATGTGATACCGGCTCGGACGTCGCCCGGGTTAACAAGGTCCGCGTTCGTGAGTTAGGCAGAGGCTCACGTTCGAAAAATAGGCCACAGTCTCCCTTGGTTACCGGTGGCGAAAGCAGCACCGGCCCAAGCATGGCTACTGCAATGCCCTCAACAAATGTGAGGAACCAACCCAGCCTTGGTGTTTCTGTGGCAATGCATCCACAGACCACAAAGGCTGGAAAACCACGCCAACGGATGAAATGGACAGTAGAAATGAACGAGTTTATCATCCGTACTTATTACAGCGATCACAAAACTTGAAACAAACATGACAGCGTACAGACAACAACTACACCATAAATTCACACAACAATATCCTCACCTCACTGTTACCGAACAAAGGGTTGTTGATCAAAAAAGAACAATTATACACAACAACCTTATTCCACAAACAACACTTGAACTTATCAAACAACAGGTTGCTGATCAAATACATCAACAGACAGAAACATCTAACATTAATGAAGATCACGTAACCTGTCAGGATAATCCAGCAACAAGCATTGATAATAACACACATACAACAATTACCACTAATGATACTACAGACACTTCCTCGTCCATCACTGATAACATAGACATGGATTTAGTTAATACGCTCTCACTTATATTTCAGGAAACACTCACTAAATATACAGGCACAGATCCCACACAACGACCACGAATACCAAAAATCAACACGTCAAAGGAAGTAGGAAAAACACTAAATTATGTAAACACTCACTTAATACCACACTACATTCATTCAATTTCTACACTCGCAGACATTCATACATTAGTTTATGCTGGGGCAGTCACAGTAGTGACACACCATGGACTGAAAGTACAGTCACAGACAAATACACAGAAAACACAATTCTATCACAAGCCTGCCTGGCAGAGAAGAATAGAAACACAAATAAATGACATTAGACAGCAATTAGGCAGGCTGACACAATACACTAAAAGCAACATAACACCCAAATTAAGGAAACAGCTCAACAACATTTTCAAGAAAATAAAAACACACACAAAACATGAACATCACAACACACACATTACAGAATACATTGATACACTAAAACAAAAACTTGCTGCCAAAGCACGTAGACTCAAACGTTACAAAACATGTACACTACGAAAACAACAAAATAAATTATTTACAAACAATGAAAAACTCTTTTACAGACAAATTAATAACAAAGCAAACACTGATACACAGCACAGTGGCACACCAACAGAAGAAGAACTCACAACATATTGGTCTTCTCTTTGGTCCAGTGCTGTCACGCATAATGCTGATGCAGGCTGGATTGAGGAGGAGAACAGAAACTTGCACAACATACCAACTATGCCCTGTGTTGAAATAAACATACATGATTTCCAATACACTGTTAACAGAACACACAACTGGAAGACACCTGGTGTAGACAACATTCACAATTTCTGGTACAAAAAGTTTACATCACTGCACCAAGAACTAGCTAAACACCTAACACACATCATCATCAATCCACAAGACATGCCAAATTTTCTTACCCAGGGCATCACCTACATGAAACCTAAAAACAACAATACCACAGACCCCACACAATACAGACCAATTACATGTCTTCCAACACTCTAAAAATTATTGACATCCTGTATTGCAAACAAAATATACAAACATATTGAAGAACACGACATTCTAACAGAACAACAAAAAGGTTGTCGTAGAAACCACAGGGGATGCAAAGAACAGTTACTCATAGATTCAGTCATTCTACGGCAAGCACACAAACAACACAGAAACATACACATGGCATATATAGACTACAGAAAAGCATTCGACAGTGTTCCACACAGTTGGCTGCTACATATTCTACACATGTACAAAATACATCCATCACTCATTACATTCTTTCAAAACACTATGCAGCACTGGAGAACAACACTACATCTCAGGGTTAGTAACACTTCCATACAAACAAACCAAATTTTTATTAGGCGAGGAATTTTTCAAGGAGATTCCTTGAGTCCTCTCTGGTTCTGCTTAGCCCTGAACCCATTATCCAACATGTTAAACAACACGCAATATGGTTACAATATCAGACACAAAAAAACAACACAGTTTACACTGTCACATCTCATGTACATGGATGACATAAAACTTTATGCATCCACACAAAAACAACTTCATCAACTCCTACAAATCACACATTCATACACCAAGGACATACAAATGGAATTTGGCCTAGATAAATGCAAAACAGTTCACATAGAAAAAGGAATCCTGAAGAAAGAAGATTTTGCACTTGGAAATGGAGACATTATTGAATCCATGGAAGAGGGCGAGTTCTACAAGTATTTAGGATTCCAACAGGCCAAACTAACAGAACATACACAAATAAAGCAAAGATTAATTAAAGAATACCAAAGTAGGTTAAATGCTATTCTCAGAACACAATTAAATGCAAAACACACAGTTAAAGCAATAAACACATATGTCATCCCAGTACTCACATATTCTTTTGGAGTTATACATTGGACTCACACTGATCTTGAGCAACTCCAAAGGAAAACAAGAACAACACTTACTAAGCATAAACAACATCATCCTAAATCTGCCACAGAAAGATTAACCCTTCCACGTAAAGATGGCGGACGTGGCCTGATTGACATAGTTAACCTTCACTACAAACAAATACAGTCACTGCGAGAGTTTTTCTACAAAAAACAAGAAACATCACAATTACATAAAGCAGTAACTCTAGCAGACTTGAATAACACACCATTAAACTTACACTCACATCATATGGACACAACACAACATATAAAAAACATAGACACCATTAAGCAATTGTGGGCTCGAAAGGCACTCCATGGCAGGCATCCTTACGATCTGGCCCAGGATTTTGTTGACAAAACTGCGTCAAACAGCTGGTTAGCTCGGGGATGCCTCTTTGGGGAGACGGAAGGATTCATGATTGCCATACAGGATCAGGTCATAAATACTAAAAACTACAGAAAACACATACTCAAAGATGCAACACTCACAAATGACACATGCAGAAAATGTCACATCATGCCAGAAACTATACAACACATCACTTCTGGTTGCAAGCTCTTGGCACAGACAGATTATTTACACAGACATAATCAAGTAGCAAATATAATACACCAAGAGCTTGCAAAGAAACACAAATTAGCAGACATCCACGAACCATACTACAAATACATTCCACAGACAGTATTGGAAAACAACACGCACAAAATGTACTACGACAGAGCCATAATCACAGATAAAACAATTTACCACAACAGACCAGACATCACACTCATTGACAAACACAATAAAATCACATACATTATAGACATATCCATTCCAAACACTCACAATATACAAAACGCATGCACTGAAAAAATTAGCAAGTACACAGAACTCGCCCAGGAAATAAGGCATCTGTGGAGGATGGATAGGGTGCTTATTGTACCTGTTGTTCTCTCCTCTACAGGTGTCATACCACACACACTACACAAAAGCCTGGGCACATTAGAATTGAATAGAAACACATACATCACTCTACAGAAGGCCACTATATTGAATACATGTCATATTGTGAGAAAATTCCTGAATACAGACACACACACTGATACACTTCTTTAATTTCTGTTTTGGTTACTATGCCTTGACTTTGGTCTGGCATAGTACACAGCCACCGGTGTTAACCGAGTATATCTCACTTAACCCAACATAATAATAATAATCACCGTATAGCCCAAACGGTTAGGTCCTAACCGTTAGCAGTTGAAAGTTGAAATTTAGTACACAGTTAGGGTACGTCACGAGAACGCACGCTAAGAAGAGATTTTTCGAAATTCCTCCCCACGGGGGAGAGGGACAGGATAAAGGCTTAACATTTCCATCAACAATGGAAGTGTCAAGTAACAATGGAAGTGTCAAGTAACAATGAAATTGTTAAGAGAAAGCGACGTGCAAGACGCAGTTGCAGTTTTTTCGTTTTTGCGGGAAATCGAACATAATTTTAGACCCATCTAAAAATTTTGTAATTAATCTGGAAACACGGCGACCCAATTCTTGCATTCTGTGAAAACAGGTAAGGTTGACTGCAACGTAATAATCTTAATTTTTGCTAAAACGTTTAGGAGTTGAAAGTTGAATTTTGGTACACAGATAGGGTACCAAATTTAAGTACCAAAGTGTTAAGTAACGATGATAGTGTGAAGTAACAATGGAGAACAAGAGAAATCGACGTGCAAGATTTACGGGCTCTGGAAAAAAAAAAAAAAAAAAAAAAAGGAAAAAGAAAAAGAGTAATATGTTAGAACACATTCGATTTTTAAATTCGACCTTTGTTTAGAAAAACTTAGTTCGTTGATGAAATTACTCTTTTTCTTTTGTGACTGTAATGTAATAATCTTAATCTTCGCTATCGTTACTTTTGCCCGAGCAACGCCGGGTCTACTTGCTAGTAGAATAATAATTGCAATAATTAAATTGTCTTTTTTTGTAAGTTATACATGAACTGAAAATAATTATTAATCTTACCAACTTCTATTGTAATAATAATTCTCCCGTGTTGATCTGGCTTCGGCAATATTCTTATTATATTTAAAGGTAAAATATTTTCGAACTTTGATGGAAACAGATTTTTATACAAACGTGGATAGTTGATTCTCGTAAAATAATGATTTTTCAGCAGTCGAAGCGATTTTTCTACATCAAACTTTCTGGCACGAAGAAATCCGAGAAGAAATATGTCGTCCATTCTACATTTTAATCCATTTTCAACTGAAAAAATGATTATAAAAATATTAAAATTCATATATTTAACCATTTATTTGGTTTTTTTATAGTCATTTATATATTTCATACATGCTAAAAGTTCTACTTGAGAATGATGTGAGTTAATAATGGTGAGCTGTTATTAAGACATTATACTTAAAAATCAAGTCGTTGTCACAAATCTATATATATAATCGAGTCGAGTTGATAATAATTAATAATAATCAGCGCAGAGCCCAAACGGTTAGGAGTTGAAAGGTGAAATTTGGTACACAGTTAGGGTACGTCACGAGAACGCACACTAAGAAAGGATTTTTCAAAATTCCTCTTCACGGGGGGGAGGGACAGGATTAAGTCTTAACACTTCCATCAACAATGGAAGTTGTGAAGTAACAATGGAAGTTGTGAAGTAACAATGAAAGTGTGAAGTAACAATGAAGTGTCAACAATGGAAGTGTTAACAATGGAAATGTTAAGAGCCCAAACTGTTAAGAGTTAAAAGTTGAAATTTGGTACAAGTTACGTTACGTCACGTAAACGTACACTAAGAAGGGATTTTTCGAAATTCCTTCCCACGGGGAGAGGGACAGGATTTAGGCTTATCACTTTCATCAAGAATGGAAGTGTTAAATAACAATGAAAGTGTCAACAATGGAAATATCAACAATGGAAGTGTTAAGAGAAAGCGATGTGCAAGACGCAGATGCAGTTTTTTCGTTTTTGCGAAAAATCGAACATGTTTTTAGACCCACCTAAAAGTTTTCTAATTAGTCTCGAAACAGGGGATCCCAACAATTCTTGCATTCTGTGAAAACGGGTAAGGTTGACTATAACGTAATAATCTTAATTTTCGCTAAAACGGTTAGGAGTTTAAAGTTGAAATTTGGTACACAGAGTACCAAATTTAAGTACCAAAGTGTTAACTAAACAATGGAGAACAAGAGAAAGCGACGTGCAAAATTTACGGTCGCTGGAAAAAAAAAAAAAAGAAAAAGAGTAATATGTAAGAACATATTCGATTTTCAAATTCGACATTTCTTTAGAAATATTTACTTTGTTGATGAAATTACTTTTTTTTGTGACTATAACGTAATAATCTTAATCTTCTCTATCGTTACTTTTGCCCGAGCAACGCCGGGCCTATTTCCTAATTATACTTTTATACAAATTTACCATATAAAAATTTAATGTATTATATGTTTTATGATAATACTTACTTATAATTCTTTTAAACTCTGTAAGTGCTGTTTCATCCCATGGAAATTCTTCCCTCTCCTCAGGAAACATTTTGTATAAAGCATGCATATCCGAAAAATCGTAGTTTCTGTATCGGAACCAAGAAAAACTCGCTGGAAAAACAATGTTACACTGAAAATAACAAGTAAAAACCAATTAACATTAATAATTGCGTAAGAAAAATTTACATTCCCGTAACAGAAATAAGGATATGACATTACTGAGAATGTAGAACGTAAATAGAAACAGTATTTATATTTAAAGAATTCTTATTTTGATATTTCTATAGCAATAACTTATCATGGACACTTCTTTTCAAAAATAAAAATTTCGTACAAGTTAAAAAAATTTTGCAGGAAAACAAGTCTATAGTGTACAATTTCAAAGTATTTATGACATGAATTAAGTGTTAAAAAGACAATTATAATTTTAACATTGTTGCAATTTTGATGACAGTTACTAAAATTCGTTTACAAGTGATTAAATTCTACATTAGGTTATGTTTTAACACATTTCGGAGCGAAAAACATCGATATTCCTTATGTAAAACTTCACTATATATGTATATAATAATCATTACATATATATAATAATTTTTGTAACTTAGTTAAATTTTTCAAGAAATCACTAAGATAATTGTACGCATTTCATTAAAGGAATAACAGCAAAAATATTAGTTAAAACCTCTTACCTGTTCTAGCAAAGGAAGGCTATCTGCAGGAATGCTGCAACAATATAAAATAAAAAAATTTAAACATGTGATTATCATTAAACAATAAATTATATTATATAAATAATAGTTAGGTAACGAATATTAGATTACTATTCGGTTTTCGGCATATTCGGAGTATTTTTCGCTATTCGGTCGAATACCTAAAAACAGGAGTAAGAAACAACAAAAACACAGTAAATTAATCATTTTCGTAACTTTTATTAATGCTAAAGATACATTTTAAATTCGAAAAATCGGAATTTTTTTTATTATTTATCTTATAGATCAAAGGAAAAGTAATATAACTAAGTTATTTTTTAAGGGATCAAAAAAAGGTAACAAATCAAATGAAAACTGCCTACTTATTATGTAGTTTAGTCATGTATATACTCGTATATAAAAGAATAAGTGCTAATGGGATAATTAACGCAGAGCCAAAACTACTGGTGCTAGAAACTTAAAAATTTGAATGTGTGTTCCTTTTGTAAAGTTTAGGCGTGGTAAGAAAAGATGTCCCATTTTACAATTACGTGACACATAGCCTGGGTGATGACGGAAAAAAGAGACAGATAGGACGTCGGTATAAGTCACAGTTACGATTTCACAGCTTCATAGACTGAACGGCCCCAAGCTTTCGCCCGTGCACGCTAAGTGACTATCATTACAAGCACTTAGCTTCCCGAATTGTATGAGAACAATTATTTGGCATTGACGGCAAAGAATTTCGCGCCAATAAGCTGCCTCGACTTGTTCGATTACGTTATCAACTCAATTTCATATTTATTTTCACATTTTCACTTCGCGGTCTTTCTTTCTTCTTTTTTTGTTATTTACACGTGTACGTTATTTCATGGTTATCCATATTTGATATCATCACTTATCACGTACTGTCATGACGCTCATGTCTGTCCGCTACAACTGTCAAGAATTAACGTGATTGGCGAAGCGTAGTGACAGCGGGCCAATAGAGAGCAAGGTGCGCGATCCTTGCAATAATGCGGTTTGCGCGCCAATTTTCGTACTTGCGTTAATCAAGCCGAATAGTTTGGCCGAATGTTCAGCTATTCGGCCACGCTCCTGGCCGAATATTTGGTATTCGCTATTCGAAAAGACTATTGGTCGTAACTTTAATAAATATACGAGAGAAAAGCGGGAATATTTTACTTTTATATAAATATTATTAAAAATGTAACTAGAAAAATTATTATTTATTGCAGACTGATTTGTTTTGCTTTATAAATATGGAATAAAGTCATGTCTAATTTACTATTATTATTTTAACCACATACTTCTGAACACATAAAATTAGAAGTATATAAAAATAATGCTCCACAGTGATTGAGTGGATAAAACCAATGAACACTAGTAGTAAGTAGTGGGTTCTAGTTGATTGTCTACATGGAGTTTTCAGAGATTTCTTCACGTTTATAACACCTAAATAAGCGCCAATTTCCTGTAAACGTTCTTTGGGTGGCATCCCCTTAGTGGATTGCCCGTGGGTTGTGTTGTCTTCTTACATCCGAAAAACTGAAATTTTACTTATAAATTATTGATTGCTTTATTTTGTTTACTTTCTTGTTGTTACAGAACAGGGAATGCTTTATAATTGGTTAAATTTTTATCCTCTTAATGTTAACAGTGTGACGACGGTCAGGGACACGGAGTTTGGATTGCACTCGTTGTATCTCACAATCGGCTAACTAATCGTATTGATTAGCCTCTACGTCGAAGGATGGCGATTATTGAGCTTATTGACAATCAAAATTGTATAATCGCGATCAACGTCAGGATGCTGACAGCAGTTAAACTATTCTTTCTAATCGTGGTTTAACTCACGATTTATAAATTTCTATCATTAAAAGGAGGGCTAATTAACTGAAGAGCGGGGAGACACTTGAGTAAGAGATAGGAAATTATGATGCACTAAGTCTACGACAACTAAACTAACTGAAGAAGTAAACTACAAAATTATAATAACAAAAAATAAGAGAAATTACAAATAAAAAAACTAAACATTCTATCTAACTTAGAGAGCGTTAACAATATAATAATCCCTAATATGGAAAATAAAAGAAATAGTTTACAAACGATAATATATTACCTCTGTAATAACTTGATTTATCCGAATCAACTTCTTTAGGCGGAGGTTCCTATCCCAGAGAGTATGGCACACAAATTCACAATAATAGGATACTGGACTATGAACTGTGCTCGGAGTTTGGCGCGTATCCTGTATTTATACCATTTTTCTCATCTAATAGAGATTACAAATTAGGATAATTTCACTGGGTGTCATGATGACCTTTTTCGGTTTAGTCAGCCCTTTAGTCATGAGAGATAAAAATCTCTGTTCACAATTGACCGTCATTACAGTCAGTTACTGAGAGAGATCTTTATCTCCCATGACTAAAGAGACAAGAAACAAATGATGACAGTCAGGAACAGACTGTCAACATTTGTTCCTTCTTCTCTTTAATGTGTAGCTGTGATGAAAATTTCGAATTATTACATTCAATTTTAAAAGATTTTCTATTAATTTCTAGAATATTTTATCTAAAAACCTTCAGAATCTCAAATAGGAATAAAATTCTGTATGTGTAGGTGTGTAAGTATTGGCCTGTATTTTGTAGAATTTCTCAGGGCTCATTGGACCAATTATATCGAAATTTGGTAGAAAAACTTCTATATATGAAGTTTAAAACTGGTAAATTATCGGAATTATATGTAATTCGGTAATTTCTTTAATTTCGAAGTTGTATGTTTTGAACACCAGAGACACAAGAAAAACGGAAAGAAAAAGCGACAGCTTTTGTTTGAAATGGCGAAACATTAAACGTGAATCCTATTTCTTGAAAACTGGTGTTGTGTTGTATATTATACATATCACGCCACAACAATAAATAAATATTTTAAATTAAATCTCGGCTTTCTCATTACAGTTCCTGGTACATCGACTTTCAGACCCCTTAGAGATGGTAGTATTTGAAGTCACTTGAAGCATTAATGACTGTAAGAATTGAAATTGAAAATCTAATAATACCGACGAAATGCCGACAGAATGAAATTATTAATTCTATCGAATTTCATAACGGATCCCGTTTGATTTAAGCCTATACAACTAAATACTTCGTATTATGTAAATTTATATTTTATATCGAAATTTATTATCAGCTGTTGTTATACATATTCCTTGAGATATTTAATTGGAATGTACACAATTCATAACATAAACGATTGAACACGAAAGTGGTTAAAGTCAGTTTTTCCAAAATATTTACGTCACTTACCCACAGGAAAAAGAAAGTAACAAAACATCCTTACTACATTTTGTATCGGTGCTGAACTATAGGTCTAAATTTCTTAATATAGACAAAAATCTTACATCACTTTTACTGTCAACGGCTCATATATAGTAGAGCAATTACGTTTATACTATTTAGAAATGTGTAATCTCACATTCAGAACCTTCGTTCATGGCAGCCAAAAATGCTTCCGGGTCATGAGAATAACATTTAAAGTTTTCTTCGGTTCTTTCTAAACGTTTCATAGCTTTTTCGTCTTGAAATTCTTCGCTAACGTAGCGAAATGTGCCTTGGCTGAAATTTTTATTCTTTTGTTCTTCGTACAATTTCACATATTCTTCGTTCTTTCTAAAGTATTCTTCGTTAGCTTTAATCATATTATTGGCTGCAGTCGGATCGAAACTTGACAAATTTCCTCCTAATTCCAAGGGCAGACAATCGGGATCGATAAATTTGTGTAGTGTTGACATATCAGAATGAAGATGAATCTGTAAGGTACAGTACGAGTCAATTATTATAACAAATCTACAATTAAATGAGCGCAAATTATTCTAAATTATTTTTTCTTATAAAACAGCGATTAAGAAAATAAAATAAAATAAAAATGAATTATTTACAAAATCGAATATTTTGTAAATTTTGATTTTCATTAATTTAATTGCAATTTATTCATATACTGTAGGTTCTATCGTATAGAGTTATATACTCGCTATATTTATCTTATGTATATGTATTTAAGTTTCTACCCGTAATCAAAAATATAAAGTAAAAAATTCGATGTAAATTAATAAAAAAAAATTACAGACACTTACTCTGTCTTTCAGTTTACTTGGTAAAAGTGGAAGAAAAATGCTTAGAAACGCCTTAAGAATAACATTTACGTTTACGAAATGAATTTGCTTATATCGAGCAGGATATGCATTTTTCTATTAAAGATAAAAAGACGATTTAACACGGTAGTTTTTTAGTTAAACGATTGATATATACATATAATAGTTAATTATGAAATATTATTTTGTCTAAAATTTATAAATTCAGGACAGAAGTAGACCTTATGAACGTAATTGTGGCCGGTAATGTAATCTACAACATGATTGTGTCTGTTGTTAATAAATGATTTAAGCATTCATTTTAACCTAAAGAATGCATTAAACAACAGTTTGCTAATACGCGATTTTAGGTTTAATGTTACCCTAGGTATCGAAGATGGCGGCGCTTCTGCTAACCTCGATGGCAATCGTTTTTAGAAATGAAATATAGATGACGCTAATTGTAATGATGGTTTTGTATGCAAATTTTGATCAAAAGTTTTCGTGTTGGAAACATGAGGAATAATGTGAATTTCGATTTCTGTTACGACGTTGACAGATGGTGTTTGTTGTTAAGTTTTCTGAAGGTGGCCGTGTTTATATAAAGTTTGTGTAATTTTCTCTATATTTTTTAAACTTAACGAGTAGGAAAATTTGATAAATGGTAATTACTGTGTTAAATTGTGTTAAAAGTGTGTAAAATGTTCTGAATGTGTGTTAAATGTGTGCAAAATGTTCTAAATGTGTGTTAAATGTTTGTTAAATGTGTATGAAATGCGTGTTAAATGTGTATAAAATGTATGTGATATGTGCAAATGTGTTAAATGTGTCATAATCAAGGATATATATCTTGTTATTTCCAACGCCAGGAGACAACGTGACCAACACATGGAAAGCGAGGGGGGGGTTAGATCGCCGGTGCCAGCCTCTGTGGGGACGCTGCCACTCTCAGCCAAAATGGCGAGAGATGTGAGTCGCAAAGCTGCAGTTCCTTCGAGGCTTAAATTTTTATGTACACTGCTGGCAAATTCTGTTCGAACCACTGATATATCCAAGATCGTAAACCACTACATCCAGTTATCGATGGATTCTAGTTAGAATGATGAATTCTTCATTTTTCGTCTTCGATACAAAATAAGGAAATAAAACCAAAGTGTCGAGAAAAAGTAAGTAGCAAATTTACGTTTTTAAAAATATTTTAGTTTAAAAAAAAAGTTTAAACTTAGGCGCGTTTTGGTTATTGTTGACGGTCGCCAACTTGTTTGCACATGTGCGAGCGAAAACAAGATGGCGACCGGAAGTGCCGCCATACCTGGTGTAACATTAACCGATTTTAGTGAGCAACATTAGAGGTACCTCGTCCGCTGCAATTTTTCCAAAGGAACAATAGGATATACGCCTACTATGATTCTTTATAGCAGGCTAATAGATCTCATACCAGGTAATATATGTAATGTATCAAACAACGAATGAGGCAAAGAATAGAAGTTTCTCACACTAGGCTAGTAGTGGACACTTCCAACGTCGACACATACTTCATCTGATTATTCCTAACAACCGTAATTATGTGTTCCAATTAAATTCTTGTAAGAGTTTAAGCGAACATGACTACTTGGTGGATTTAATTTCATTAACAAAATTCATTTTTAAAACGTATTTTCATTACAATTTATAAAAGTGCATAAATTCTACGCTTATTCATATTTATTTTCTAACGTGTTGCTTACAGGTTGATATATGGACTTTCAATTCCATATACTGTGCTTGAAAATTCCAGTAGATATAATCTAGGTGCAGGAAATTGAACGTGTGAAACGTCTTGGTGATGGAGTATAAAGAAAATTAAATTTTTAAGTCAGGCAAACAATTAATAAAAAAATTAATTAATGGATATAAGAAAATTAAAGAGAAAATCCTATAACTTCTAAAACTAAGAAAATTACAAAAATTTAGAAAGAAATTTATATATTTTATGAATCACAGTTTACTCACCAACATTACTTTTGTACTTGTATACAGTTGCTTTGGTTTAATTTGAAGAAAATGTGATAGTGATGTTCCACTGGCATCTACTATAAAGACCACACATTTTTCTTGTGTTCGATGTAAATTTAATTGAAGATCGAAGAAAAGCATTGTAACTCGAAATAAATCCTCTCCGTTTGCAACAGAAGTATCCCAATTAGCTAAAATAGATACAAAAAAATCAATGTATTTATAAGAATCATCAGGAAAAATTGCAGCAACGAGTTGCTTAACATTCCCGGTAACGTTGAAAATTTTGATAGCGCCATCTGTAATCATATTTATTATACATATTTTATTATAAGAACTGTTTATATTTTTAATTATTACAAAACAACAAAAACTTAATTTTGAGCGTAGGAATAAGTTTTATAAAAGTTTGTAAATGCTAATAACGAGTCAAGTCTTCATTAGTAAAAGTACATAAAAAGTATAACACTTACTTTGAAACGATGTCTAATTTATAAAAATTTTAATAATAAGAAATGTTTTAGATAGAAGCCTTTTACATATCAAATTATTAAATTCAGAGTGGTTAATATCAGTGATAAGTAAATAATATTCCATTCTTGTGATACATACAAGAAAGACATTGGCTGCACACAAAGTGTTTAGTCGACAGAAAAGAGGGTAAGGGAAAGGGGAAGGAAAGAAGGAGGGTTCGTTTGTTTGTTTAGTTATGGCAATGCAACACTTGGGCGATCTGCCTAGGCGAGATGCCTTCTGGGAGGTCTTTCGAAGGGAAACTGGCCCCTATTTAGACGTTACAGACATGGAGATAACCCAAAAACTTCACGTGGTCAGCTCAAACCCACGCCGAACTGCCGGTGTTCAGGGTATGAAGACCGCATGCCCACTGGTGGGTTGGGAAGAAGGAGGGAGAAGAGATAGACAGTAGAGAAAGGTAGGATCACTGTATATGGCGTACATAAAGCTACAGTACCAACTATGTGGGACGCGATCCCACTTGTGAGTTTGAGCGTATATTTTAGTTTCGAAGCGGTTTTTTGTAGCGTTTTTACGTTATTTTGCTTTAGCTATTATCTTTTGCGTATTGACTCTGGGAAGCTTGCTACCTTCTCGAGGTGCGTCCTGTGAGTAGCTTTACCCTAAGCGAAACCAAAAGCAAGCAGAAAAAGCCTTTTTCAAGGCTACGCCATAGCCAAAAGGCCAAAGCCAGAAGAAAGCAGTAGTGATGCCTCGTCTGCAAGCGACGGCGAGGATATATGGAGATCAACCTAGAAGACAAACCGTTCAAAGTGGCTGAGAGCTACCGGAAGCAGCTAGGAAGATACCTAGCGAAGAACGGAAAATCCCGCTTAGGTACGCGGGAACATTATGAATATATTATGGACGTTGTTGGAAGCATCATCAATGTCTTCAGAGAGGGAGAGACGCACGACATCTTCGAACAACTAAAAGAAATGAGTGCCAAAATAGACACCATGAATGGACAGGGGAGCAGGCCGCTCTTTTCTCAAGTTGTGGCCAACAGGCGCCCACCGGCAGCGAAAGAAATCATTTTCGTAGAGCCGCAGAGCCAGGGAAAGGACCTTGAGAAAACCAGGAAGTTACTAAAGGAAAAAATCAACCCCAGAAGCCTTGGGGTCGGAATTCAGGGAGTACAAAAACTCAAGAAAGGGGGAGTTGCTATTGAAGTAGCGACCACCGAAGAGAAAGTAAAACTTAAGGAACAGATAGAAGGGGCAGGCCTGAAGACCTCAGAACCGGTTAAACGGAAGCCCCGCATTATGGTTTATGGAGTGCCTAAGGAATATACTAAAGAGGAAGTTGTGGAAAGCTTCTTTCACCAGAATGAGGCCATTGCCAATGTACACGGCAACCTCTAAAAATTTAAGCAAGAAGTAACGGCCAAGTTTTCGCTTGGTGGCAAAGAGAAACCCAGTACGAACTGGGTTCTGGAGGTCAGTCCGACCTACCGGAATATCCTGAAAAAGATCAAGAAAGTAAACATACAATGGATACGGTGCGGAGTCGACGACTTCGTCTCAGTCATACAATGCTACAAATGCTGTCGCCTCGGGCACTTTGCCAAAGATTGCCCAGAGGCCAAAAGAGTGTGTAGCCAGTGTGGGGAAGACCACACCTATAAAGACTGTCCCAACAAGAAGAGAGTGAAGATCTGTGTCAATTGTAAAAGGGACAAGGCCGAGAACTATCACCATAATGCATGCGACAAAAGCTGTCCGGCCATACAACGTATAAGGAAGAAAATAATGATCAAAATCGACTATGGCCAGTAGTAGGTTAGTGGTCAATGGTAAGAACATCAAAGTGTTACAGGTGAACTTACAAAAATCAAAAGCGGCTATGGCAGCCTTTTGCAAAACCATGGAAAGGGTAGACGTTGCCCTAATTCAAGAACCCTACTGGGTTAGGGCCTCTATTGGGGGCCTGAGAAAACAATTCCTCGTTCTGCATGAGCCTGCGCCCCTTGCAGCCATCATAATCCGGAACGATAGGATTCCCTCTTTCTATTACGAGCACCTGAGCACAACCAGAGTTGCCTGTGCTTCAATCGGGACAGGACAAGACAAATACATCCTTGTCAGTGTTTACTGTGCCATAACAGAAGAACTTGAAAAGATCCTGAAACAACTGGACTTCATAATCCGTGCCCTCCCCCATGAACGAATAATCATAGGAGGAGACCTCAACGCCCACTCCCACCTGTGGGACGACCCGGACAATGACGACCGGGCAGACGACATCCTGCAATTCATTAACTCCAAAGAGCTACATGTCCTCAATAATCCCGGCTTGCTGCCCACGTTCGATGCCCCGATCGGGGAGAGCTGGGTAGACATTACCTGCTGTAACAACAGAGCTCTTAAAGAAGTTTCCGACTGGGAGGTCTCAGCGCATGTCAGCCTGAGCAACCATGCCTATATTTATTACATGCTCGGCACTGAAGACCAGATAGACAAGCACACTGAGAAGTATGATGTTAGAAGGGCGGACTGGGCTTCGCTCGAGACTAATCTTATCCAACGAGTACGGACCATTCAACTCGAAATAGCTGAGAACAGCCTAGAAGCAAGTGAATAGGTCAACACCTTTATTGATACTATTCAAGACCTATGCGACAAACACATCCCCAGGAAGCAGAAGAGGGACAAGGCCGTTCCTTGGTGGACCCCCGAACTCACCAAACTGAGGGGGGGGAGAACAACCGCCTAACCGGAGGTACCAGAGGGCAAGAGGTCAACAAGAGCGGAGCGCTAGGTACCAAGAGTACCAACAGCTCGAAAAACGATATAAGTTGGCCATTAAGGAGACCAAACTATCATCATGGCGGGATTTCTGTTCTGAAAGCTCCAAAGCGATCCCATGGGGCTACATTTATAAGAGCTGCTGTAACAAACTTAAGACACCCACGGTCTTGAGGAGTTTAACTACTACAGGCGGCCACACCTGTGACACCGAAGATACCATCAATGTATTGATGGACTGGTTTTTTCTGGTAGACAATCCGGAGATGGACACCCACGACCATGAGATCGTGCGGGAAGAGCTGGAAACAGAGTATCTGGAGGCCGAAGCGCCTAAGTTCACCTATGCAGATGTTGAAGAGGGGGTGAGACACCTCAAAAAAGGGAAGGCCCCAGGCCTAGATGGACTAACTAGCGAAATTGTCCACAAACTTTGGACCATTATCCCATACGACCTGGTTAGAGTTTACAACATGTGCTTGGAATACGGGATTTTCCCGAAAAGGTGGAAAAAGGCCAGACTGGTAATTATCCCAAAGGCGGCGGACAAAAGCAGAAGCAATCCCGGGAGCTATCGGCCCATTAGCCTGCTCCCGGTGATGGGGAAGATATTGGATTATCTGCTAGTCCAAAGGCTCACATACCAACTTTAAAGGACAGGGCTCTTAGCCCAAAACAGTTCGGCTTCTTGCCTGAGAAGTCCACTGAGGACATCATATGTCAAGTCATAAACGATGTTAAACAGACTACTTCTGATTACAAGTATTGTTGCCTGTTGAGCCTCAATATAAAGGGCGCTTCGATCACGCCTGGTGGTCCCAGATTCTTTTGAATCTCAGGCGGGCAAAGTGCCCAGTCATCATGTACAAGCTCATGGAGAATTACTTCCACAACTGGACCGTCGAGTTTGTCTACGGGAGGCTTCACGTTACACGAGGAATTAACAGAGGGTGTCCCCAGGGATCTAACTCTGGGCCCCTCTTTTGGAACATTATTTTTAATAGTTTTCTGGCTCACGATAAAGGCGTTAAAGAATACGCATACGCTGACGACACCATCTTACTCTTTGGGGCCAACTCCCGAAGGGAGATTGAAACCCACGGACCAGTCTGTTGAAGACAGCGGTCGACATTGGCAGAAAATATAAACTAGAGTTTAATCCCAAGAAAACTCAAGAGATCATCTTCCACAAGATAGGTGAATCAGACCTGTATAAACGGGTGCCGACCATTAAGATGGAGAATGATTCTATTGGTATTGTACCGACAATGAAGTATCTGGGCGTTGTCTAGACAAAAACCTTAATTGGTATGAGCACATCAAAATGCTTAAAACTAGGAGCGACCTCATGTACTACAATCTGGCCAGGGTCGCTAAGGCCAACTGGGGTTTGGATACAGAAGCCGTTAAAGAAATTTATAATATGGTGATCGTCCCAAAGATTACCTACGCAGCTGCGGCTTGGCACACGGCCACGGACAAAGTACGGAATAAGAGGATGCTATTCACAGCACAAAGGCACGCTACTCTGCGGATTGCCAAGGCATTTCGCACCATCTCCACCGAGGCCCTGCTTGTCATCTGCGGGGTACCTCCCATCGATCTAGTGGTTCATGAAAAGGCTCAAAATTATAAAGTGAGGAAGGGCCTAACGGTCCGTGTTGGTGACAGTATCTTTCCTGCTTTATTCCACCAAACCTGCCTTCACTGAGTTATCGAGTCCCCCTGATTGCATGAAGATTAAAGAGTATGGCAAGAGCTGGAACAATGATGCCGAGATATACACAGACGGCTCAAAAAGCGAAATAAGAGTGGGGGCGGCTTTGGTGGTCTTTGTGGAGAACGTGGAAGTTGCCCATAGGCAGTACCGACTAAACAATAACTGCACGGTTTATCAAGCCGAGCTGTTGGCTATTAGAGAAGCAGTGAGGTATTACACTGAATCGATGACTGACAATACGGTGCTAATCTGTACAGATAGCAGAAGCGCCCTTGATGCCCTATGCCAATATAGGGATACCAACCGAATAACTAACGACATAAAAATGATGATCAAACAGTATAACGGCAAAGGGACCATCGGCTTTAAATGGGTCAGGGCACACGTTGGTGTGGTCGGGAATGAAAGGGCCGATCAGTTAGCCAAAGAGGCAACCAATAAGACCGAAATTGACTTCACAGAACTACCCGCTTCCTATATTAAATGAGAAATTAGAGACAGCATGCGGAGGAGATGGCAATTAAGGTGGAATGAGTCTGATAAAGGTAGACACACCTACAATGTCCTACCAAATATAGAAGAAAGGCTTAGTGATCTTAGATGGATTCCGGTGGATTTCTATCTCACCCAAGTCCTATCAGGCCACGCCAAATGCATGACCTACTTTAAGAAGACAAATAAGTATGACACTGAAGAGTGTATCTGCAGGACAAATAGGCAAACCGTAGAACACCTGTTGCTAGAGTGTGCGAGGTACGCAGCTCTGAGGACCGAGCTAGAATGCTCATTCTACATGGACCATGATAACACTCCACTCAACCTTTACCATATTGTCAGGACCAAGTGCGTCCTACCTGAATTCAGAAGGCTAGTTAAAGCTATCTTTAACTGTAACGATTCAAACCTCGGGTAAGCCACCCAAAGGTTTTGTGCGGCGAGTTGCCACACAATTCAGCGATCTGCAAAACGCACCAATGTACCTGTATGTATTGTATTCTATCTCTGTTACATTTGTTTTTATCAGAAGTGTGTTATAATGCTTGATTGAAATAAAGATTGGGAAATTTTTTGTAGTGCTCTGCGGGGCAGAGGGGTACTCTGATCCCCGTAAGGGGAAATGATGAATTTCCTAATGAAAAAAAAAAAGTACCAACTATGTTTGATGTTGGCGTGCAGTTTTTGGGTGCAAGGCCGTAGTCCCCCGAAGGTCTAAAAGAAAACCTGAGTGTAGCGAAAACCAATAATTGAGTGCCGCTACGAATAGCTAAGTGTAGAAGTTAGTGCCAAGTGGCTGTTAGTAGGAAGACTTTTATCTACGTAATGCTAATAAAACTGTACGCGATCGCGAATTATAATACTACTTAACAGCTACAAAAACAACGTGAAAGCAAAGAATACAATGACAAACTAGACGAGACGAACAGACTAACAGAGACAAACGTGCAAGACCTCAACATTTTTATTATTATTATTTTATTTATTTATTTTTAAACATTAACTTACTCACTAACTAAACTAACACACCATAACCTAGGATGAACCAAACCAGACGATTACAGCTAATAAACGAGTGGCTAAATATTTTTTATTTAGTTCACCTGTAGTACCACACAGGTACTACAGGTAAATAAAAAATATTATTTCTGATCTGTAAGACTAAATATCTGCATCCATAATTTTCCAGTATAATAAGTCCTGTTAATTGATAAATGTACTAGTATACAAAGATAAATTTAAGTTATAATAAAGGACAGAAAGGCATAATAATTCACCAATAGTGCTTTATCTACAAATGTAAAACGGAAAAGTTCAGAAATGGGCTATTAATTGTACACCCCGCATTTTATGAGACTCAAATTTGCACAATTCCAGAGTTTTTGCGCTCAGCGCCCTCTATCGACAAAAATGTGAACTATTTACTTTTTCTCTACCGAAAAAAATCCTTTTTCGTGAGAATAACTTTTACGGAAACCGCATTCAAATATACAAATTCTTTCAACTTTTACGAATTTTTTAACTATTTACAGATTTATAGGACACCCTGTGCATATATAATTCTACATCACTGAGAGAATAAAAGCTAAATTTTAACATTAATTTACTTTTTTCATTTATTTTTTATATCTTTTTTTATAAAATTACGAAAAATTGCATATATGAATGCTTACCATTTCGTTGGAAAAAAATGTATCTTCCTTCCTGATCGGGTTTTGGCAAAAATTGAACAACATTCAACGATAATGCATACTCCAACTTGGAAGGAAGTAGATCTTTAAAATATTCGGGATATTGCACTCTAATTTCATAGTAATTCTTAAGCATTTGAAGAGATTTTTCCATTTCAAATTTTCTAGCACGAAGAATTCCGAGAAGAAAGATGTCGTCCATACGGCATTTTATTCTTTGATCTTCTACATAAAATATAAAAGTATTAACGATTAGCTTTGTACAAAATTATATTTTGAAAACTTTACTTGCATTCCCTACTTATCATCATAGTGTTTTCATCTCAGGTAGTTACTATTAAATGATAACACTGTTCATATAAATTATGGTTGTATTCAGTTATAGTAATAATTATAATATTTAATAATATTATGTCTTTACAAAAATCTACAATAGTTATTTAATAAAAATGGCTAGGAGTATAATTGTAAAATTAGAATACAATTAACACTATACAGACGAGTATTTCGATATCCTTTCTCACACTTCACGTAAATAAAGGTCTTACGGCAGTCAATTTTATCAAATGTTTAAGTTATTTTTTATTTGTGTCGTCACCAAAAGGAAGTTTTCTACTCCGCCGTAAGACTTATTTTTCTGAGATGTAAGAAGGAACATGGAAAAACTCATTTGTATAGTCTTAATTGTGTATTAATTTTACAATGATATCCCTGGCCATTTTACCAAACGTACACTGTGTTTATCCAGCAGAAGGAGGGAAGACAAAAGGAAAGGGAAGATAGAAGATAAAGGGATAGAAAGAAGAGGAGAGAAGGATCTCTCTGAGCAGCGCTTGTAAGATTGCCGTAGACACAATACCAAACAACTATAGAAACTATAACTGGAAATAAACTAAGCAAGAAAGCAAACCTATGTGTTGGTGAGCCTTGAGGGAGAGAAACAGCAAGAGCTTTGCTTTAGATTTCAGATATGAATGAATGCAAGTGACGGTACGTTGTACGTTGTACGTGCTGTGGTATGGCATGGTCAGTCGTATCCTTCCAAAATTGCTGCTGTCACTATGCTATTCGTAATGTTAGTGTATCTATCGCAGTGAAAAATTAAATGCATTGGCTTTTGTTCCACATGCAATCCGCAGTCGCAGTATGGTCTGTTCCCAAAATTGAACCTATGAAGTTATTGCTTGAAATTGCTTGAAAGATCCAGTGGCCTGTAAGAAGTTAAAGCTAGCGGAAAAGAAGTGTCACAATTATGTCAACCCTGGAGATAAAAGTGTAGGTAAACCTCTTCGTTGTCTCGTGTCTTGCCAGAGAATGGTAATTTGTTTTTTGACGTGCACATCAATGTAAGAAGTAGGAATATAACTGAAAGTGCTAGTGATAGCAGATTTAACAGCCGATTTGGCAAGACGGTCAGCTATTTCGTTTCCGAGGACCCCCACATGACTCGAGACCCATTGAAAATCTACTTTATGATATATACGAGTTTAATGCGGCTATCAAATCCGGCTATTTTGCGTAAAGCTACCCTACTATCCAAGCAAATGGATTAGTGTCTTTAGTTCTATCTCATATAAGTAGCTAATGTTATATATATATATATAGATAAGGTATAAAGTGACCTAAATTTTCTTTGATTAGGAGGGTCAGATACTCTTGCACTGTACTTAGTAGTCAGGATTTTAATCTTGTGGAGATTTTTACATCTATTATTTTAGTTGTAATGAAAACCGTACGAAATAATAATTCGATTAAACTATTTGACTAAAATCTATATTTATCCGAAACTATATTTTTCTTCAATTGATAGATATTTTCAAGTTTCTGTGCATAAACCAAAGCATGAATTTATGAAAAATTGAAAATTTATAATTTCTGACTTAAGATACAGGAATGAAAATATACAAATCAGTTGAACCAAATCACATTTTAATTTACTTTATATTTTTTTTATACAAACTGCAAAAGCAAATAATATAAAAACGCAGTTTCTTCTAGAAGCAAGAAGACTCTAGAACATTTGCTTCCAGAGACAAATAATGACCATCGAAAATGATTTACTAATTTCGAGATCTCTTTTACTCCATAAGAGAAAATTCTCGGTCTTCCATTTTAACCGTATATTTTAACTTTCGAATGAAATATTTTCAAATTAATTAGTGTTATTAGTTAAATAAATATATTTACTTTGTTTAATTATAATAAATACATTTCACTTACTTATCATTTTTTTAAAGTTTTTCAGAGCATTTTCATCCCAAGGAAACTCTTCTTTCTCTTCCTCAAATATTGAATTTTTTATATCCATTGTAGTCATATAACGCTGTAATTTTTAAATAAATGAATTTAGTATAAGAATTTATCAAACAATTCAGACGAATTTAAATTACTTTTTCTACCCGTGTTTTATGTGAATTTAGTAAACCAGGAAATAGTAAGAAGTAATCCATGGTTGAGTGCTTACGAATAATTTTTATAATATATCAAAACACCTCCGTTGTGGCGTAATGTTAAGAGTGGCAGGCAACTCACGGATTTGAAAAAAATAATAATAACTTGCTAATTTAATTACATATAAAGAAGGTTTTAAAATTAACAGAGTATTCATTTTCACATACGGCATAAGGACTCGAAATGTTTTTCGTTAAATCCAAAATACTGTACGTGAAATTGGTGTTTTACAGTATTGTTATTACTTCATTTTCATTAGCTTAATTTAGTTTCATAAATAAATATGCTTAAATTAACTTGTGCTTGTTTTTTCATTTTTCGTTGCATTATATTCTTATTAATGTAGATCAATGGCGCCTAAAGTGTGCGCTAATGCCCAATGAGGGAGGTGGGTAAATCTAGGGAGAGAAAAGAAGCAAGGGACATCAGAGGCTCCAAAGGCAGGCTCTAGTGCCATTTTCGTGTAACTTTTCTTTTGAATTTTATAAGTTATTTTCTGCCATTTTTAACTAAGATAGAAACTTCTTTTTAAATAAAATTACAAAGGGGTGTAGATTAATATCAAGTTTAAGTATATAGGCTAATTATGCAGTTTCGCTGCTGTAACACTCCCTAACCTAGACCTAAATATTTCTACATTTATACGCGTACACAATTCAATGTATTTTTTTTAATTGCTTAAGCAGTAGCTAAAGTCAAGCTAAAATACGATACAATTGGGCGATTCGATGAAAGAATTCATTCAGTTTGTTTATTTACAAACTGAATGAATTCTTTCATTGGGGAGCGAAAGCAAATTTTAAGGAATGCAAGCAGTAAAAAAGCATTAAAAGCAAGCATTAAGAATCGCTGATTTAGATTATTTGTGTAAACTAAGCATTAAAATGCAAATTCTCAAATTTTCGTTATTTATAATAACGTGGTTGCAGAAAGAATAGCCGAGGCTGTCAACGCTTCAGTCTACCGTTTTTGGAAAACTGAAAATCGAAGGTAAGTGATCAGTTCAAGAATATTTCATGAAACCGAAATATTTCAGGGTTTTAGGTAGGTCGGGTCCCTTTCATTTCTACCCGGCCATCCCATTGTGCACCTGACCGAACTCGAGAGGTTTGGAGTTTAATCAGGCCTGCAATGGGGATGCCTTCTTTATGCTGACAAAGCGAAAAGAGCTCACAGAGTAAAAAGACCCTCTTAAAGAATAGTAAAATTATTGTAAATATGAACTCGATATGCGTTATAATATATTTTATATTTCTTAAAATATTTTTAAACGTCACTTAAAATCGCACAAATCAAATTAGTGTACTCACCTTGGTTTTTCAAATTATTCTGTTATGCGAAACGAAAACTGAAGTTTATCTCGATATTTAATATCTAATAGAAAAACCTGCTTTATTATGACGTTGTTGTCTTTTATAATGCTTGACACACCAGTTTTTAGTTTAACACTGATTTACATAAACATTAAAAATATTCTTATCTCTTTGATATATAAACACTTTCTCCTTCAGAGTACTTTGTTACCTTGAGGTGTTTTCTGTGTGTGGAAAACACGATTTTGTTCACACATTTTGAATCGTAATACCTCCCGTGTTTTCTGACGTAATCTTTTGAAATTATTCCGTAAGATTCGTTAAATTTTGGCGATTAAAGTATGAAGTTGTGCAGAGATAGAGGAGGTCGTGTGTCACATCAAGAGTAGGATCGAACTTAATATTTTACTCGTTATTAGCATTTACAATTTTTTATAATACTCATCACTATTCTCAAAATTTAGCTTTATGCCATCTTATAATAATTAACAATATGAAAAAATGTTTCAGTTAAATATCATAACATATGCACCACCATAATTTTAAATTTTTTTGCCGAGAATGGTACGCAAATCGTTGCTGCAATTTTCTTATTAGTTCACTAATAACAGAACTTTATAATATGTAAGTCTATTTCTCGACCTTTGTAAATACGTTTAGAAACGTATTACGTTTGAAATCGGTCACTGATCTTAATCAACAAATCGAAATTAGAAGTTTGTTCTAGTTTTCATTGATTTAAATAGACCAATGATCCCTCTGATTTGTGTTTACTTGCAATTTGTGAACATATGTTTCTGGTCTCTTTCATACGAATCAACTTTTGACAGGTGACAATTTGCACAGATCAAAGCACGCACACTTTGAATTTAATTTCATGTAATGTAAAATTGCTTTCTTTGTTCTATTTCCAAAAACTCTATTGTAATTATTAATAACAATAGATGCATAGCTTCTCTATAGTGGGGAAGTTATGACGATGGCTGGTAATTTGCATTCGTATTAAAATCATTTCGTTCCTTATTATTAAAAATTTTAAGCACTTATTTTCTTTATAAAAAAATTACTGTATGTATTGTTGCAGGCAGTGTGACGCGTTACGTAATAGTAAGCTTTATAATACAATACAACATTATGCTAATACGACATTAAAATTAAATGATAAACATAATGACTTGATAACAAAGTAAATATGCCAATTTAAATTATGCGATAAAGAAAATGTTCTAGAATATTTATAATTTGAATAATCTATAATTAAAATATTTATAAGTAAACTATTCGATGTTTATTAATAAATTCTTGAAAATAAATTCCTGAAATACAATATACGTGACATTTTTTTAAAAATAATTTAGAAAGAACACGATGAATTTCTTAGTCTATTAACTCAAATGCATTCTTAACAATTACTTATTTTGTGAATTTATTCCGTGTAATTCGTTAGAGTATTTTAGTGGGTTAAAAATTGTTATATGTGATAAGATATTAAGCATACTTTTATATAGTTTGACCTCGATTTAAAAGACACGAATAAATTTTCTGTATAAAAAACAAATATTTTATCCGATAAATGAATTTTTTCCGATGCAACCTTGATAAATATTCTGAAGGTAAAATAAGACTTGACACTACAAATCTCGAATAATTTTTAATCTATAAATTATTGATTTTTTAATGTATCTTATTACACAGCTCATAACAGGAGCGTTCTTTAATATTATCGTATTAATTAATTAGAATTAAAACTGAATATTTCTACTCAATTGACTTTCTACAAATAAAGTTAATTGTTAAGTTAGAAATATTAATTGTATTTTAAAATATATTCCATTGGGTAACGATTACTATATCTATATTTAAGAATTTTGAAAATAATTAAGCGAATTTTTGCTTTTGCGCGTCAAAGGTCAGGACTACTTTCTAAATTTAAGTTAAACTGAATGAAAAATTTAATCTTAATACATTTATTTTATAAGAGAAATTTTTCATTACAATAAACAATGTTTATTTGGCTTCCAGAAACAATTATAATTACTTGTTTTTCAAGTTTTTCATATAAGCAAATAAAGCAGGAGTGGGGTTGATCTGAGAGGTTAAGTCTTCGTGTAGCCCCAGAAGAATTCGAATTACATGGTAACATGTACTGTATTGTGTTGAGTTGAAACATATTTCTTCTGGGAAGGTTTTGGGAATTGGCCGGTTAACTGGCCAGTCGCATTAAAGAATGAGTTTTGCGCTGCGCCAGTACGCCCTGCACCTGTGCCGTACTTCAATCTAGGTTTTCAGATATAGACAAATAAATATTGATATTCTTTCTACAGATATGATTTTATAAAAGTATGGTTCGTGGCCCCGTTGATGACAGCCCCAGACAATTACTATTTTTTACCCATAGATAACATAGGAAACTTACCAATGCGAGAAAAGTATTCGGTATCGCGCGGCTGTGGTTTACACAGGTTTTACTGCATATGTATTATTTTTAATGTTATTAGTAAATATAAAGTTAAAACGTTAACGCTTATGGATTAGTATATAATTATTCAATTAGACCATACATGTAAAGTCCCCATATGTCAACATATTGTATTCAATATCTTATGTTGATATATGAATACGTTAATATGAGGAATATTGGTATACTGGCACAATGAAGTGGCGCTTAATCAACACTGGGCGAGTTTTCCATCTTCATTTAGTTAGTACGCTATTTTACATGTGCGTTTCGGGCCTTCGCCCTTCTTCAGCTAACTAAACATAAAAAAGGAAGGCATAAAGCAACATAAGAAATTACAATTTTAGCTATTAACCGAACAGAAAATTATTTTGTGACTGGTAAAACATACCTCGGTTTAAAACACACACCTGCGAACAACATTTAACGGATTAGCATGAGACAAAAAAGTGCATGACAAGTATTACGGTATCTATAAATACAGTCATCGTACGACAGTCATAGCAGAACGGTTGTTTTCCTTTAATTTTAAAAATTATCGAACGACTTTATATATACAGTAAAACATCATTTAAGATACGTCAACGTATGCTCTTAATACTAGAATTAACGCATCACAAACAAAAGGAACATAACTCAAAATCCCATATTCGTACATATTTTTTATGTATGGAAAGCTTATGTATTTTACTTTTGGTTTTGTTTTTTCTTTTGTAACAAGTAATTTCATATTATTATCTATTGGTTGTTTCCATTCATTGATTGATTAATCTAATTGGATACCCATTTAAGCTTAATTTTCTGCGTGATTAAGCGCCACTTCATTGTGCCAGTATAACAAATATAAATAACAACACGGTTTCGATTGTACTGTACCATGAGGAATATTACATGTATGGATGGTTGTTTAAGACCCGAATATAACTTTATGAATAACATACTTTTCTTTTAACAATTCAAACAAGTACTTATGTCGGCCAGTAGCTTTAATTTTATTATTTTTAAGTAGCACATTTTACTATTACTTGACTTCCATAAACACGAATACAAAAGAAACATTCATTTCTAAAAATGCATGTACAGTACAAATACTCAAATTCTTAAGTTTGTTTGGTTGTGGCAATACGAAACTTTTGCGATCTGCCAACGGGGGATGCCTCTCGGGAGGACTTTTCTACGATATTGGCCAATATTTAAATATTACAAACGTGAAGAAAGCCCGGAAAACTCCACGTGGCTAGACCGTTGGCCAGACTTCCTAGATATCGTACTATTTACGAGACTTATAACGTCGTAACTTACGATGTGTTTTGGGAATACGAGACTTTTCGTATCTGGAAAATTACCGATACAAAAAAATAGATAAAAGATCCGAAAATAATTTCAAAGTTTAAAACATTTGGAACTGCGGGAGATTACAGCCGAGAGAGATGACCGTAACTTAATTAACCCTGCAATAAATAGACATTTGCAATACATTTTCGTTATGTATTTATATAGGTAGGCAATTCATATTACACATACCTTCCTACTTAGGGTGGTACTAGAAATTTATGTATTATTTAAATTGAATAATTTTATGTGCTGTGGCAAACATACAATTTGAGTCTGACAGACCCAGGCATTCACTCGTGTATGGCCTAAGTCTTTTTTTGTTGTTTGTATACATACGTATTTTTTATTTGAGTTATTTCTTTACTTAATTTATAGGTTTTAATGCTATGTGTTTAGTGAACAATTACATTATTATTATATCTATGATAAAACGTTTATACTTTGCTTGCAGTGAACATACTTCTGTATTACCTTACGATGATTTTTTTAATATATCTTAGGAAAAAGTTGAGATTATTGAAAGAAAAGGCTTTTACATGTATTAAAACACCTTCTGTAAGTATAATTGGTACTTTTTATAACCTAAAAACCAAAAATAAATAAACTCTGATAAAAAAGAAACTACAAGATATATGAATTAAAGAAGATAGTTAAAGAATTGTGGTTACGGGCTGATCCAGAAATGTGTAAAAAATCTTATTTCTACAACGCCACAAAGAATTAAAGCTGAAATTAGAGCAAAAGCTAGCCCTAAGAAATATTAATCATGTATTATTCCATACTTTCTTTAACTCTTACTTTGTTTAAAATGCGGCAATTTTGTAACTCATGCAAATATCTTTACGAAGTTTGATGTGTAAATACTCTAATATGTCTATTATATTCGACATATATTAAAAGTTTAATAATAATTATGTGAGTTTGATTGTTTAAGAATCAATATAATTTTACTGCAGCAATTACAAAATACAGTATTCCATACTTTTGTTAATGAGTAGTAATGAACAAACTAAATGTAAAATTTGAAAATATGTTATATTGTATTTACTGTAGATTCATTATAAGAAATCTAAAGCCTTGATTCATATTTGAAATCTGATAATCCACACAAAATGACGACAGATTCAAATTATTGATTGCATCCAGTTTGATAATTGATTTCATTTGATTTATAAAAGGGAATGTCTTCTCGCGTGTAAATGTTTTAATCAATTAATGACACTTTGATTTATATTTTATATCGAAATTTATTATCAGCTGTAGTTATAGATAATATAGAATTTACAGAATTCATTACGTAAACGATTGAACACGAAAGTCGTGTAAGTCAGTTTTTCCAAAATATTTACGTCACTTACCTACAAGAAAAAGAAAGTAACAATACATCCTTACTACATTTTGTATCGGTGCTTAACTTCAGGTCTAAATTTCTTAATATAGACTAAAAATATTACATTACTTTCACTGTCAACGGCTCATACAGAGCAGAGCAAGTTACGTTTATACTATTTAGAAATGTGTAATCTCACATTCAGAATCTTCGTTCATGGCAGCCAAAAATGCTTCTGGGTCATGAGAATAGCATTTAAAGTTTTCTTCGGTTCTTTCTAAACGTTTCATAGCTTTTTCGTCTTGAAATTCTTGGCTCACATAGCGAAATGTGCCCTGGCTGAAATTTTTATTCTTTTGTTCTTCGTACAATTTCACATATTCTTCGTTCTTTCTAAAGAATTCTTCGTTAGCTTTAATCATATTATTGGCTGCAGTCGGATCGAAACTTGGTAAATTTCCTCCCAATTCCAAGGGCAGATAATCGGGACTGAGGAATTCGTGTAGTGTTGTCACATCAGAATGAACATGAAACTGTAATGTACAGTACGAGTCAATTATTATAGCACATCTTTAGTTTAATGAGTGCAAATTTTGTACTCATTTCATTAAAAATTTGAAGTAAATTAATAACAAGTTACAGACACTTACTCTGTTTCTCAATTTACTTGGTAAAAGCGGAAGAAAAATGCTTAAAAATGCCTTAACAATGACGTTCAAGTTCACGTAATGAATTTCCTTATATCGAACAGGATATGCATTTTTCTATTAAAGATAAAAAGACGATTTAACACAGTATTTTCTTAGTTAAATGATTGATATTAATAGTTAATTAAAAAATGTTATTTTGTCAAAAATTTATAAATTCTTTTACAGATCTAAATATACATGACATTATTACAGTTACATTATATCTCCTTTTTTATGTAGAGAATTTTCAAATGTAAAATACCCTTGAAATTTATTTACATCCGTCGTAATCGATTAAATCTCACAATATAAAGTGTTACCCTGCGGATTTGGGAAGTTTTCACTTTGAATTAAGTTGTGAATTCCTTAATGTATTATGACTGGTACGAGTCGTGACATCATTCTTAACCCCCTATAAGTTCTATTCGTGCTTATTTCCGGTCAGACCTACATGTCATGAACTCATTATGGCCTGTAATCTATAACTTGATGGTGTGTCTTGTTAATGAATCATATTAAGCAGTCATCTTAACTACCAGAGGATGCATAAACAACAGTTTACTAATACGTCACTTTACTAATCAACTTTAAAGGTACGTCGTCCGCTGCAACTTTTCCAAATGAGCAATGGGATTTACTCCCACTGTCATAATTATTGCTTATATCAGGCTAATACGTCTCATACCAGGTAATATACCAAACAGTGAGTGAAGAGAGGGTAGAATTTTCCGACACTAGTCTTCCCGACGTCGAAACATTTTTCATCTGCCTATAGCTTACTTATTGAATACAATTGATTACACGTATTTTCATTACAATTTATAGAAGTGCATAAATTCTATGCTTATTCATATTTTTTTCTAATGTGTTGCTTACAGTTTGACATATAGACTTCTTATTCCACATATTGTGCTCGAACGTTCCAGTCGATATTATTTAAGTGCAGTAAAATTGAACGTGTGAAACGTCTTGGTGATGGAATATAAAGAAAAATAAATTTTCAAGTCAAGCCAACATTTAATAAGACAATTAATGAATGTACGAAAATCGAAGAGGAAATCCTATAACTTCTAAAACTAAGAGAATTGCAAAAATTTAGAAAGAAATTTATATAATTTATGCATCACAGATTACTCACAAACAATGCTTTCGTTGTTGTATTCAGAAATCTTGGTGTAAATTGAAGAAAATGTGAGAGCGAGCATCCATCTGCATTTACTATAGATACGATACTTTTTACTTGAGTTCGATGTAAATTTAATTGAAGATCGAAGAAAAGCATTACAGCACGAAAGAATTCCTCTCCGTTTGCAACAGAAGTATCCCAGTTAGCTGTAATAGAAAGAAGAAATTCAATTTATTTATAAGAATCATCAGAAAAATTAAATAATTTAAATTCCTAAACTATTTCTTAGAAAATTCTGTATTTGTGAATGGTAAACATAAATATATTTAGGATAACATACTTAATCTTGGTTATGATGAACAGTCGCATATACTGTACTACGTCACATAAGTTTTATATTGATATACGCATATAAAGAAGTTATACTGCACACAATATAAGTTCTCTAATCCGGCATTTACGGCATAAGGTTGGCGCCGGATTGCTGAACATATTTTTAGACCCATCTAAAAATTCTCTTAGTCTCGGAAGAGGGGTGAACCTAATTCTTGCACCCGGTAAAAATGGGTAAGAATGGCTATAATCTAATAATCTTAATCTTCGCTATCGTTACTATTTGCCCGAGCAACACCGAGCTCATTGCTAGTAATTCTATATTGGTAAGAGGCTAAAAGTTAAGTTTTAACATTAATTTACTTACCTCGATTATTTTTGTAAATTCTTCTCATAAAATTACAAAAAATTGTAAGAATGCTTACCGCATTGTATGAGGAAAATATATCTTCCTTCATGATCGGGTTTTGGCAAAAATTGAAAAGCATTCAACGATAATGCATGCTCCAATTTGGAAGGAAGTAGACCTTTAAAATAATCAGGATATTGCACTCTAATTTCGTAGTAATTCTTAAGCATTTGCAGAGATTTTTCCATATCATATTTCCTAGCCCGAAGAATTCCGAGAAGAAAGATGTCGTCCGTACGGCAGTTTATTCTTTGATCTTCTACATAAAATATAAAAGTACTGTATTAACGATTTGTTTTGTCTAAAACTAAATGAAATTATATTTTTTTTCACATTTTAGTTGTGTTCCTTCCTTATCAGCATGGCCCGTAAACACTTTTTACTTAAATTATAGGTTTACTCAGTTATAGTAACAACTATTGTTCCGTTTGGTGGGGCGTAAGGATTCCGGGTAGGGTGCGCAAGCAGTATGAGTTTTGCCTCAAAAATACGTAGCAGGTGAGAAGTATCTACACGAGGGGTCACATAACACCAGCTAATTTATGAGTATCCTATTATTCTATTGTAATTCTTTACTCAGTTGTAGTAAACACTGAATATTCTTGTAAGATGCGTGATTGTTTTATTTGATATATTATAAGTTTTACACAAATCTACAACAATAATTTAATGAAACAATCACTATGTCTTCAACTTATAACAAAAAACTGCACCATATAAAAATTAACAGCTTGCTCTCCATTTTTTGATATGTTGGTGCTAATTTGTAGTTTATTCTTTTTATTTCTGTATTGATTTGTTCATATAGGCCTTTCATATAAGGAAATTTAGTATATTTCGTTTTAGTTACTTGTTTATTTTGGTTAAGCGTTTGTGGGTTATTGAGTCTGGTTTCCCATCGGTTTAACAGTCTTTGCGGGAATCCTGCTAGGAGAAATTTCGTTCTTAATTCCATGAGGTTTTCATATATGTGTACTTCTTGGCTTGTCCGGTTTTTTATTTTGTCATATTCCATTTTATGTATATTGTACTTGACGTATAACGGCATTTTTGAGTGGTATCTAATTGTTTCTTGGTTAGAACTCGGTTTTTTGAATATTCTATATTCTAGATGTTGTTTTAGTCTTGTTATTGTAATATCTAGGTAATTTATTGTTTGTCTTGTTATATCTTCGTTTTCTATTTTAAATTTTATTGCGTTGTGTATATCATTTACTTGCTTGTTAATTTCTTCTATATTAATTTCTGTTTCGTCGTATATTATTAAAATGTCGTCAACGTATCTTTTGTAAAATTTCACGCCTGGTATATTATATATTATGTTATCAATATCTATCATAATCAGTTCGGCAAGTTTTGGGCCGATCACCGATCCCATGCTTATTCCTTCTGTTTGGGTATAATATTCTCCGTTGGTTTCGAAGTAGTTACTTCTATACGTGAATTCTATTAAGTCTATTATTTCTTTGTTGACATTTAAATTATTAAGCTTTTCTTCTATTATGTCCCAAGTTATTGATGGATACATATCAACTATGTCTAGGCTAGCCATTCTGTACTTGTCTTCTATATCGATTTTATTTAGTTCCTGTATAAGTTCGTCTGCGTTTTTAATTGCAAGTTGTGAGTTATGGTATTTTTTAAGCTTTTGTTTTAGAAATTTTTCTAGGTTGTATAAGGTTGAATATTTAAAATCTATTATTGGTCTTACTTTTTCGCCTATCTTATGCGTTTTAAGTTTTATATTTAGTTTTGGTATACGGTTATTTTCTTCGTTTAGTATAAACCATTTTTCTGTTTTAGTAAAATGAATAAAGATATCTGATAGAAAACTTGCCAAGTGTCTTTGAAGAAAAAACACACAACATTAGTGTTTATCAGGTCTAAGTTAATAAACTTAATAGTTAATTAATAATTAATTGCTAAAATTTCACGAATTGTTAGTAAAAAATATGAATTCGAACGTAGTTGAAATAGCAACGCATGTTTTATCAAAAAATCTAGCAACGAGTTGTTTAACTTTACCGGCTATTCTGAGATTTTATTTTAAAAATAACTTAAGTGTTATTAATCAAAATAAATAAATAAAATTGTATGTCGCGCCATCTGTTATGAGATTTTGTTATAAAAATTTTATATATTTATTTTTAATTATTGTAAAATAGCAAAATACTTGATTTTGAGGATAGAGACGAGTTTTATAAAACACTAAATGTTTTAACAACAAGTAAATTTATTAAATCCGAACCTATGACCATATATGACCACCCTCTATCTCTCCATCCTATTGACCTTTCACAATAAAAATTTGATAGCATTAATGTCCCTTACACTGTATACACGCTATCGTGCCAAATTTAGTTTAATTTGCATCCCATCCCGAGATATTAAACAAAATAGTCGACAACACAGAAACACATGTACGAAATTTTTGGGTGGGAGGGGTTGGGTTTTATTTGGTTCAGGAGGCCTGAAAACTCTTTGCAAAACCACTTGGAGGAGCAAATTGGATACGAATCCGATACTTTCCCTTGTTATGTAGGCATATACATAATAGATGGGAAAGTAAAACGATTTTATTAAGCTTTAAATGTACAAGAGTAAAATGTTATATTAAGACATTAATACTAGGTTAATACATATCACTATATTGAACAAACTGTCAAACTTTTGGCAATTTGCTAAACTACCATTAGAAAGTTCTTGAGATATACAGCAATTTATACATAAATGTGTTTTTTTAGAAATTTTTTTGGATCAAACGCATGTAGTAAACAAGATGATATCGGGACAATTTCGATTGTGTCGACATTTTGATTTCGTCGGAATTTTGCTCAGTTAAACTCATTGTGACTCTAAGCTATATTCCCGGTAGTGATACCTGTGAAACAGCAAGACTTTAAACTATAGACTCATAATGGAAGGCCCTAAGCTGCTACAAAGCGAACAATCCCTGTTCTCACTAGTCTGGACTTTATCCTGTGTAGATTTTAAATCATTCAATTAAAAAATCTGAGTAGTATCTATATTTATCCGAAACTATACCTTTCTTCAATTAATGGATTTTTTTCAAGGGTCTGTACATGAACCAAAGCATTAATCTTTGACACAATCGAGAATTTAAGTCTTTTCTCTTAAAGTATAATTCTGACAATATTAAAATCAGCTGAACCGAAGCATTTCAATCTTGTTTTCAGCTTCCTTTTTTTTGCCTCCTCTTGCTTTTGAACACTTTTAACACTAACAAGTATAACATGTGCTGCCCGTATTTCATTTATGTTCTTGCTATTAATTTAATGGCCTTCTCCAGTTTTTCATTTACTGCTTCTAAATAAAACTTGGCCTCTCTTGTGTATTTCACTTTCTTCTATTTTTTTCTGTTTTAAACTCTGCTGCAGTGCCGTAATCTTTTCCTTGTCACGAACAGCTTTCTTTTGATATTCTTCAAAATGTTTCTGTGCTTCCTCTTCTTTTTTTTAAACTTCTTTTCGTTTTCCAATTGTTCTTGATAATTTTTATGTGCTGAGGCAGCTAATTTCAGTAGATCCTTTGCAATAGGTACAAGGTGTCATCATACATGTTTAGTCCCTCCTTAACAATCAAAAGTGAATGAAGCATTCTTTCTGACATTGATGCTCTATCAGGAGGAAGTGCCAGGCGTGAAATTGAAAATCCCCGTTCCAATCAGCATTGCCATGAGAGAGAGTCAATGCTGATTTCACCAATTTGGTTACACTGGGATATCTTGCATTCTTAAGGGAATAAGCCAATTTAAAATACTGACTCCAATGATAATCAATTCTCTCATCTGTTGAGTCTGTCTAATCACTTTCAACTCGCTCAAATTGAAGTTGCCGCCACTCATCCTGCAAAGTATCCTCAGCAATGTCACATGGAAGAGCTCTTACAATGCTTACAATGTCCTTATTTCATTAATATTACTTGGTTGAAGACATGTTAATGATTTCAACAGTTTGAATTGAATTGGAGCTTTTTCTATCATGTATGTGGAAGCCATAAATAGTGTTTCTGTAAGCAACTGCGTAAATGCAATTAAACTTTTTGAAATAATTTATTCAACTCATTGGCAACCTCAGCACTGCAAACAATTTCCTCTAATGGCAAAAGATTTGTCTTGTCAAATAATTTCTTTGGATTAAATACATTACTATCAGGCATAGCAGACTTAGACTGAAAAACAAGCTTCACAAAATATCTACTTTCAAAATTTAAAAATATCTACTTTCATAATCAAAATGTGCTTGGAAATCTTTTTTCACTTGTATTATGCAATTATATACTTTTCAAAATACGTCGGTGTCCAAAAGTACAATTGCCATAATCCTACTGTACAACCTGCCTTGTACTTTTGTTTCAACCAATCAGTTTGGAATTTGCACTTTGGTGGTGTCATGTTGATTAGATTTAAACTGCAATTTTGAGTCCCGCTCGGGGCCGAATATATTTTCTTCCAAAAACTTCTAGTCCGATGGTTCGTCTGGCTTTAAAAGTATTTTTGATTGGGCCCACGTCTTCCTAATTAAGCACGTAAAAATGACCAAAAAAATGAAAAAAGTGAAGATTCTTCAGAGAAGTGAGTGCAAGTGAGAAAAGTGAGCGATTTCGAGGCCTGTATTAAATCTACGCTAGACAAACTGCAAAAGCAAATAATATAAAAACGCAGTTTTTTCTAGAAGCAAGAAGACTCTAAAATATTTGCTTCCAGAGACAAATAATGACCATCAAAAATGACATATTAATTTCGAGATCTCTTTTACTCCATAACAGAAAATTCTCGGTCTTCCATTTTAACCGTATATTTTAACTTTCGAATGAAATATTTTCAAATTAATTAGTGTTATTAGTTAAATAAATATATTTACTTTGTTTAATTATAATAAAAACTTTTCACTTACTTATCATTTTTTTAAAGTTTTTCAGAGCATTTTCATCCCAAGGAAATTCTTCCTTCTCTTCCTCAAATATTGAATTTTTTATATCCATTGTAGTCATATAACGCTGTAATTTTTAAATAAATGAATTTAGTATAAGAATTTATCAAACAATTCAGACGAATTTAAATTACTTTTTCTACCCGTGTTTTATGTGAATTTAGTAAACCAGGAAATAGTAAGAAGTAATCCATGGTTGAGTGCTTACGAATAATTTTTATAATATATCAAAACACCTCCGTTGTGGCGTAATGTTAAGAGTGGCAGGCAACTCACGGATTTGAAAAAAATAATAATAACTTGCTAATTTAATTACATATAAAGAAGGTTTTAAAATTAACAGAGTATTCATTTTCACATACGGCATAAAGACTCGAAATGTTTTTCGTTAAATCCAAAATACTGTACGTGAAATTGGTGTTTTACAGTATTGTTATTATTTCATTTTCATTAGCTTAATTTAGTTTCATAAATAAATATGCTTAAATTAACTTGTGCTTGTTTTTTCATTTTTCGTTGCATTATATTCTTATTAATGTAGATCAATGGCGCCTAAAGTGTGCGCTAATGCCCAATGAGGGAGGTGGGTAAATCTAGGGAGAGAAAAGAAGCAAGGGACAGCAGAAGCTTTGGAGGCACGGTCTAGTGCCATTTGTCGCGGAACACGGTATACCTGATAACATTCTTTTCTTTTGAATTTTATAAGTTATTTTCCATCATTTTTCTTAAGATATAAACTTCTTTTTAAATAAAATTACAATAAATCTAGATCAATATCAAGTTTAAGTATATAATTATGCGTTTATGCTGCTGTAACACTCCCTAACCTAGACCTAAATGTTTCTACATTTATGCGCGTACACAAATCAATGTCTTTTTTTTTTAATCGCTTAAGCAGTAGCTAATGTCAAGCAGCGATTCTAACTTTTAAATAAACAAACTGAATGAATTCTTTCTTAGGGGAGCGAGAGCGAATTTTAAAAATTTAAGGAATGCAAGCAGTAAAAAACATTAAGAATAGCCGATTTAGATTATTTGAGTAAACTAAGCATTAAAACGCAAATTCCCAGATTTTCGTTATGTATAATAACGTGGTTGCAGAAAGAATAGCCGAGGAATTAAGGCTTCATTCTACCGTTTTTGGAAAACCCAAAATTAAAGATGAGTGATCAGTTCAAGAATATTTCATGGATCCCGAATATTTCAGGGTTTTAGGTAGGTCGGGTCCCTTTCATTTCTACCCGGCCACCCCATTGTGCACCTGGCCGAACTCGAGGGGTTCGGAGTTTAATCAGGCCTGCAATGGGGATGCCTTCTTTATGCTGACAGAGCGAAAAGTGCTCACAGAGTAAAAAGACCCTCTTAAAGAATAGAAAAATTATTGTAAATGTAAATTCGATATGCGTTATAATATGTTTTATATTTCTTAAATTGCTTTTTAAATGTCACTTAAAATCGCACAAATCGAATTAGTGTACTCACCTTAGTTTTCTCGAATTATTCTGTTAGACGAAACAAAAACTGAAGTTTATCTCGATATTTAATATCTAATAGAAAAACCTGCTTTATTATGACGTTGTGGTTTTTTATAATGCTTGACACACCAGTTTTTAGTTTAACACTGATTTATATAAACATTAAAAATATTCTTATCTGTTTGATATATAAGCACTTTCTCGCTCAGAGTAGTTTGTTACCTTGAGGTGTTTTCTGTGTGTGTGGGAAACACGATTTTGTTCACACATTTTGAATCGTAATACCTCCCGTGTTTTCTGACGTAATCTTTTGAAATTATTCCGTAAGATTCGTTAAATTTTGGCGATTAAATTATGAGGTTGTGCAGAGATAGAGGTCGTGTGTAGGATCGAACTTAATATTTTACACGTTATTAGCATTTACAATTTTTTATAAAACTCATCACTATCCTTAAAATTTAGGTTTATGCCATTTTATAATAATTGACAATATAAAAAATGTTTCAATTAAATATCATAACAGATGCCACCACCACAATTTTAAATTTTCTTTTGCCGGGAATGGTACGCAACTCGTTGCTGCAATTTTCTTATTAGTTCACTAATAACAGAATTTTATAATATGTAAGTCTATTTCTCAACCTTGGTAAATACGTTTAACTAACGTATTACGTTTTGAAATCGGTGACTGATCTTATATAAATAAATATGTTTAACTTTTGCTTATTTTCTCATTTTCGTTGCATTATATTCTTATTAATCTATATCAATGGTTCCCAAAGTGGGCGCTATCGCCCTTTGAGGGCGGTGGGTAAATACAGGGAGCGAAAGGAGCAATGGGTGGAAGGGGTTCGGAGGCACGTCCAGCATCATATACCGCGGAACATGCTACAGCTGATAAAATTCTTTTCTTTTGAATTTTATACGTTTTTTTCCATCATTCTGTTAAGTTTTTACAGTTTGACCTCGATAAAAATAAACGGATAAATCTTCTGAATAAAAAACAAATGTTTTATCAGATAAATGAGTTTTTCCCGATGTAACCTTCATAAATACTTTGAAGTAAAATAAGACTCAACACTACAAATCTCGAATAATTTTTCAATCTGCAATTGAGCAGTTATTTATTGTGGCAATATCTCGATGTCGGACTGCAATTTTGAATTATATTCTTAATTCAGAATAGAATAGAATTTAGTAGAATAGGACGATTCTAACTTTTAAATAAACAAACTTAATGGAGTCTTTCATAGGGTGCATGAGTTCATTTTAATAATTCTAGGACTTCGTTCAGTACGAAAACATTAAGAATGACCGATTTGGATTATTTGAGTAAACTAATCATGGAAACGCAAATAATTCGTAAATTTTCATAATTATAATAACGTGGCTGCAGACCGAAAGGCTGGTGATTTAAGGTCCTCACCTTAACGTTGCAGGGAATCCAGAATCAAATGCTGGCGATCAGTTTAAAACATTTTTCATTGGCCCTAAATTTTTAAAGTACCAGCTCGTTTAATGTTTTTTCCTCCGGCCACCCCATTGTGTTCCTACCCAAACCCGAGAGGTCTGGAGTGCAGCCAGACCTATAATGAAAGAACAAGTGTTCAAAGGCCTTCTCGGCCCACCAGTGGCTAAGCTGTTCCGTTCCCTGAACGTCTAAATAAGTGCCAGTTACCCTTAAAACACCTCCCGGAAGGCATCTCCCTAGGCAGATCGCCCAAGTGTTGCGTTGTGGTAACTAACAAAACAAAAGATCAAAGTACCTCTTAAATAATAAAAAAATAATCGTAAATATGATCTTGATATATTCTATATTTGTTAAAGTTTAGCTAAAAATTACACAAATTAAATCAGTGTACTCACCTTTGTATTTCCTAAATATTCTATCACGAGAAACGACAATGGAATTTTATATCGATATCTAACTGTAATATCCAATACCTGTTTTATTATCACGTAGTAATCTGTTACAATACTTGACACACCACTTCTTAACACTGATCTATATGAACATTAAAATATTCTTATCTGATTGATATACAAGCACTCTTTCGTTCAAAATACTTTGAAACCTTGGGGATTATTTCTGTATAACCTCACAAAAGTGGAAACACTTTAAAACTTAATAACTCTAGTACTTTTTGCTCGAAAATTTCTGAAATTTTGCCTGGGAATTTGCATATTAGGGGGATTAATACTAATAAATTTTGGTGGTTTAAGGTCCAGGGAGTGGGTCGCTTGTCATATTTCAAGTTGAGTCAGACTTAATTAATGGCGATTTTAATCGTTATTAGATTTACAATATTTTGTAAAACCCGTTTCACTGATAACAGAACTTTGTTTATAATATGTAAGTATATTTGCTCAACTTTCGTAAATATTCTTAGAAACGCATTACGTTTTAAAATTTAAAACTGATCTTAAATTTTATATCTTTCTATATTTGAAATTATTGGACTTTCTTCTTTGTCCCACACACCACATCGAGGATCATAAAAGTCGTACAAGAAACCTTACCACCTCTTAAAGTCTTTGCGATCATTTAAACATCCAGGGGCGTAACTATTGTCATTAAGCATGTGCCCAAGGTATTTTACTTAAACCCATTAAATTTAAATCATGATGGGTTTAAAATCCTAAAAATCCAACGAAAAAACGGTTAATGTTACCTTAGGTCACAAAATGGCGGCGGATGAATTTTTTCCCTACGTTGGAGACTGCGACGGGGAAAAAATTTTTCCCTCGACTCAAGATGGCCGCGATTCCGGCCGCCATCTTGATTTTCTCTGCAGACTCCGCGGATGTTAACCGAAATGAAAAAAAAGTAAAAAAAAAGGGAAAAAGTAATTTTTTACTCACTTTTCGATGAAGGTCCAGATTTAAGTACCAGATTTAAGTACCAAAGTGTTAAGTAACAATGGAGAACAAGAGAAAGCGACGTGCAAGATTTACGGGCTCTGGAAAAGAAAAAAAAAGAGAGTAATATGTTAGAACACATTCGGTTTTCAAATTTAAACAGATTAGTTCGGTTTTTCTTTAGAACATTCGATGAAATCCGAACGATAAAATCAGAACACGTCGTGAAAATCGAACAATATCAGAACATTCGACTTTCAAATTCGATCTTTCTTTAGAAAAACTTAGTTCGTTGATGAAATTACTCTTTTTTTGTGTGTGACTATAATATAATAATCTTAATCTTCGCTATCGTTACTTTTGCGAGCAACCCCGGGCCTATCTGCTAGTATTTTAATATTTTTTATGATATTTTAAAATGATTTACGAAACGTTTTATTGAAACTTATCGTATTTAATAAAAGAATTATTTATCTACTTCTAGAAGATGAGTAACTAATATATAATTTATTTTATATATAAAGCAAAGAATGAGCATTTCTCATTATATATAAAAGATAACATTTAAAATCATGTTAATTTTAAAAATATTGACAAAAACAATAGCAACAAAATATCATAAAACTTCACAAATAGAAACCCATCAATAATATATTTGAACTGTTCCACAACTGGGGAGAAACTAGACCATTATGTCCCCACTAAAGTATATCCTTAGGGTACTATTCAGTCTACAAATACGTAGTAAAAACAAAATTTTAGTGTTTAAAGAGTTAAAAAGATCGATTGCAAACAATGTTCCCTCTAAGCTGCTCAAATTGTCGCCGCGCACGAGAATTTAGAATAAACAAACATAACTTTGAATTACATTTCATTTTCTGTTCTGTTACTATATAACTATACTGTAACATCGGCGCCCTCAGACTATAAAATAGGGGATACAAGCAAGTGTATATATGTATATATATATATGTATACACTTGCATATTATAATTCTAAAAATAAAACCATTTTTAGAACAATTTATCAAGTAAATAAAAGCTCGTTCTATTCCGACTTCGAGAGATTGACGACAGAGAATTACTGTCGTAAATCAGTACAAATGCAAACTGTACAGTACTAGTTATTCGCATTTACATTTCATTTAGAGACTTGCCCCTACACTTAAAAATAACACTTTTCTGTACATGCTAATTAAAAAAAATAGAAGGAAAAAGGAAAATTAATTTCAAAATAAATTATTTTATTAAAAATAAACTAAAAGCATTATTTTTAACAAAAATCTCTTAACAGACTCCACACACAAACTCTAACTTCTGTATATTCGAAATTATCAATTACACAGATCTCCTTTCTTTCTCCTTTTCCCTCGATCTCCCCTATACGTCCTCCTCCTCCTCTTTACTTATAAAATTTAATAGGTTCAAGGCCCAAAATATAGAAGTGTTTGTACCAAATTTAAATATTATTGATCTATGGGATGCTGAGATATAAAGTAAAATACGGCCCAATCCCTACACACACACACACACACACACACAGAATTTCATGCCTGTTAACATTAGGGAGATAAAAATTTGACCGATTATAAAGCATTCCCTGTTCTATAACAGCCAGGAAAGTAAAAATAACTAAGCAATCAATAATTTATAAGTAAAATTGCAGTTTTTTTGGATGTAAGAAAGCAACACAACACGCGGGCAATCTGCCAAGAGGATGCCACCCGAAAAGAGTATCTACAAAGTTTCAATTTCTTCTAATAAATGTGAAAAAAACCCAAAAACTCCACGTGTAGCATATTATTATTTTATTATATTTGTTAATTAAAATTCGTATCAAATGAATTATTCTTGTTCTCCTTGAAAATTGTTCTATATGTAGAGTATATTTTTCTGAAACGATTAAACTATGTTTAATTTTTTATTACATTCAAGGCTTCCGTTGCGAATAAAAGAAAATATTTTATATAAATAATACCAATTAATTTCCTTTAACTGTTTAAATATATTGTCTTTTAAATATTGTTTAAACATTTATTTACAAGAAAACCTCGTTAACTCCCTCCACTTGTCCAGGCCGTGTGCCAGGAGCGAACCCAGACCAGTGTTCGGCGGTGTTCGCTCCTAATTTCCATAAATTCGAAAAAAATAATAATAATAAATTAGGCTTCAATCGATGCCAAAGTTAAAAAGCAGAACAAATATTTTAATTCATTTATTGAATTTTATAGTCTTTATACAACATTTATTATTACTAAAATATAACATACGAAAAAATAGATATTTATTCGGTTGCAATTTGAAAAAATTGTAGACCTATAAATTATTACTGTCGTCCGTCCATCGGTCTGTCCTTCCTTATTTTCAAGAATATAGATATACAGATGAAAGAGGAAACAAGATATGGAATTCGTAGGGACAGGAGGACCCGATTCTATACATGAACTCCGATGCAATAAACGTCTTCTTTATTACGTCCTATAACGAAGACGTTTATAGTATATATATATATATATATATATATAATAAAGAAATTCAATTATAAGCTAATACAAAAATTACAGATGACATAATAAAATATATAATAATTATAAATTCGGGTAATTTGCAATTAAAATATACCAATTCTTACACACCCAAAGCTAAATATATATATATGTAGTTTTTACTTCGTCTGCATGGTGTTCGAAATTTGCGTGACTCAGGGCCATCATATAAACATATGACCCCCAGGCAAAGAAAACTTAGAAGCCTCTGTAAATTATATTATATTATATATATAGTATATTTTCATATACACACATACACCTATACACGTAGACACTGGTAAAAACAATAGCGCGAGGAGCAATTTTAAACCTTTTTATTAATTAAAATGAATTAATGACCTTTTTTTTTCCTTGTTTATAAGTAATGTGTCTTGGCGTCCCCAGACGATGGCCTACGGGAGAACAATGTTAAAACCGGCCCTGGAATGACTTCAGCATATAATTAAAATTTCCTGATTTCAAGTTTCTGTTATCAGTAATTATTTTCTTAGTAGCAGTTATAGAATATGTTTAGTTAAGAGTAAAATATTACTACGTTTTAATTCTATATTTATATAAAATAATTGAATATTTAATGTTAGTCACGTGTTTCAATTGTTTATTTTATGTTGTTCGAACATTCCGGCATACAAGAGTTTGCCTTTGATAGAACAGGTAAGAGGATTTAAATAATAATTTCCGCCGAGTTTTATGTATTAGGTACAAATATCTTAGATGTCTCACGAAATATTTAACTGACTTGGCGTGTTAAATAATTAAAATTAGTGATCTAAATATATAAAATTACTTGTCCTGTCTGACTGACTGAGTGATTGATTGATTTATCATCGCCCACAGCAAACCGCTGAACCTAAAGAGGTAAAATTTGGAACACAGGGTACGTCATGAAAACACTAAGAAAGAATTTTTCCAAATTCCCCCGCGAAGGGGGGACAGCATTAAGGATTAACCTGAAGAACGGCTTCTACAGTACTATTTTAGATGCGATTTTTTGTCTTTAATCCTTTCCATCTCCACCGCGGGGAAATTCTCTTTTTTATTCCATCTAGGCATATTTTATATATACTATTTATATATGTAAAATGCATAATATTAAATTTTAAGTGCATTCATTTCATATATTTGATATAACGTGTCTTGATTGTTTGAAGGTTATACTTATAAATTAATTGACACGTACTACACTGTAATTGTAATATAATATAATCTTATCTAATGCGGTAAATACTGCTATTATACTTTATATTATTCTGTGTTTTACAGTTTATAATGCTAAATATTACATACATAATAAAAAATATAATGTTATATTCCACGGTTCGTTTGTAAAATCGTTACAAAGATTTATTAACATATATATATAATACTTATTTTGTTTTAAAGCAAAATAAGTAATAAAGAAATATAATTAATAAATATATAATAACATAGAAATTAAACAATTATAATTTGTTATGTTTCGTATTAAATTATTATTTTATACGTCATAAAATATAATATAATTATCTTATTCATAATAAATATATCATTATATATTTGTTTAGTTTTATTCTCTATTATATAATTTATATCACTTGTTAACATAATGTATAAATATATACAAAAATAACATATAAAATTGAGTTATATAATCGCTTGGTATATGCATTGGGTTTGTATCCTACGTGTATACTCTATTGTACTTACTTTATTATATGTATATCGTTACTCTGTATATTGTTGATTGTTATTTATGTATATATACATGTATTTAGCGTATATACTAAGATTGTATACTAATCTATTTAATCTACATCTTATCAATATAGAAATATTCTGTATTCAGTGTATATACCGTGCCTATAGTTTGTATAAGAAACCCGTCTTCTGTATACTATCACCTGTATCCTACAATAATGTTTCCACTTCAACACATCTTTTTGTATTCCTCCCACTTTCAATTTATTGTATATTTATATTACTGTATTGACGTAAATATTTATTGTTAACTGTATTACTTTCTGTACTTTGTAACCCGGCTATGCTTAGCGAAACCGGGAATATACTAATATCTAGTGTGTTAAATTTAAAAAAAAATGATGATGAAGTGAAATGATGATGTTCAACCTTTTTCGAAATTGGCAAAATCTTTAATGTGCATAAAACTGTTGTCGCGAAAGTGGTGAAGTGTTTTCAAATATATGGGACCATTGTTTCTGCCAAAAAGTCAGATAGACCACGAAAAACAACACCACAGTTGGATAGTTTGATCAGGCGTATGAGTGCAGCCAGTCCTTGTTTGACTGCTTCACATATTAAACGTGAAGTGGGTAATCCAGATATAAGCTTAAGGACTGTACGAAGACGTTTGACTAGTTTTGAATTACATGGGAGATGACCAGCAAAGAAACCATTCAACCCTGCAAAAAACAAAAAGCTGCGATTAGAGTTTGCCCATGAACACATCACTTCGTCCGAACAAAAATGGTCTAAGGTGTTATGCAGTAATGAATCTAAACTCCATGTCTTCTCTGGTGATGGTGTACGATATATCAGACGACCAGTGAACATGAGATATGACCCGAAATACATAGTTTCGATAATAAAGCATGGGTGAGCTGCATAATGGTAAGGGAATGTGTCTCTGCAAAGGGAATTAATCCAATTCATAGAATTAATGGAATAATGGATCAAACCATTTATCAAGACTTATTGCAAAATCAAATGCTTCCTCATGCACGTCGTTCAATGCCAAGGAAATGGATCTTCCAACAGGACAACGACCCAAAACACGCAGCAAGTTTGGTAAAGCAATGGATTTAACAGAAAAGGGTAAATCTTATGACATGTCCAGCCCAATCGCCAGACCTAAATTGCATAGAGAATCTTTGGGATAAAGTTGAGCGCCGTATACGCCAGCGTACGTATTCGAATCCGGATGAATTGTGGTCTACCATTCAAAAAGCATAGTATGAGACTCACAAAATACTTCTTGACAACTTAGTTGATTTAATGGAACGTAGATGTGATGCAGTAATCAGAAGCTCTGGTTACTCCACAAAATACTAATATTTTGTCCTAAACATACTGCACAAATCTGCATACTTCTACTTTTGTCACAGTGTAAAATAATATAAAATCTTCGTTTTTTTTGTAAATCAGATTTAGAATAAAATCTGTTTGATTTAATTGATTAATTTTGACTTTTTTTTCGTGCTCTTTTCAACTATCACAATATTAATTATGTAGTAGGTGGTGAACAAAATAGAGGTCGCATTTTTAAAACATATGTCAAAGGTAGCTCTACTTTTGGCCACTGCTGTAAGTAACACCTAAATAGAAGCCAGTTTCCCATAAAAGTCCTCCTGGTAGACATCTCTTTTGGCAGATCGCCCATGTGTCGCGTTGCAGTATCCAAACACCTCCAAACCATTAGCGTAAAAAACAAAATTTTACATAGTCGCATGTAAAATTTAGCACACGATGCACACGACCTCATGCATAGTCGCATGAGGTCGTGTGCATTGGGTAGGAGTTAATAAAGATTTCACTCGTTATTAGCATTTACAGTTTTATATAAAACCCATCCTTAATCTGAAAATTAAAGTTCTAATCATTTTATAATAGTTAAAAATATACAAAGGTTTTTTAAAATAAAATATCATAACGAATTTTTTCTGTTGCTTATTCAGTGTAACGGTGTTTTCTTATTATTTCGTGATTCAGATACAGAAATTACACACTTTCGGATAAAGAAAATGGACGCTTTATACAAAATGTTTCCTGAGGAGAGAGAATTTTCCTGGGATGAAAATGTACTTGAAGATTTTAAGAAACTTATAAGTAAGTATTATCGTAAACAATACATTTTTCTATGATTAATTAATCATAGAAGAATGAAATGTATTATATTGTTTACGCTAGTAGACTTAACTCAAAAATTCCTCATGTAATGCTTTTATCATTTATAAAATGTATAAATCACTGTAAACAAACCAGTGTAACGGTTAAATATGCAATTTTTTCGTGTTTATATTATATTTTTTTTAGATGAAAATGGATTAAAATGTAGAATGGACGACATATTTCTTCTCGGATTTCTTCGTGCCAGAAAGTGTAATCTAGAAAGATCGCTTCAACTGCTGAAGACTTATTATTCTAAAAGGATGAAATATTCATCCTTTTTTAAAAATCTGTTTCCATCGAAACTGGAGAGTATTTTACATTTAAATATTATGAGAATATTGCCGAAGCCAGATCAACACGGGAGAATTGTTTTTCTAAAAGAAATTGGTAAGATTCTTAAATCTTTCAAGTTGATGTATAGCTAATACAGGCCACAGTTCAAATATTGTATGTATAGTAATGTAATTCAAAATAACATTATGTTATCAATATTTCTTCTTTTAATGTGATATAGCAGTTTAAGAATTAATCTTTTGGTTAAAGTGTACCTAGGTAACCCCTATGGCGGCACTTCCGGAATCTCGATAGCATTTGCGATTATAAATGCAAATTTTTAATATTCGTGGGCCCGATGACGCACGTTTTAACCTAACCTATTCTAATAAATTACCAAATTATTGGCAATTTATTAGGGAATAGAATAGGTTAGGTTAGGTTTCTTTTTTTTTTCCGCGAACAGTTTTGGGATAAATGCATTGGGTCCTTTCCCGCTCAGAGAGCACTAAAGGACCCAGAGGAAGATGTATGGTGTAATTGTCCCAGAAGGGCTCATAATGTTTTGAACTAGTCCCTTGGAAGGGCTCATAAATAGTACGTATTTTTTGTAGTCTGTAAGGAATTAGCAAATAATGTTAGTATTGTTAGTAATGGTTAGTAGGCAGGATAGGCTGCAGGTGCTATAGTGCACCACACTCCCAGAAACCGCACTGGCCGGGCGAGAGAAGATTGCTGAATTTAATTTGATAAGGGAATTTAAGTTTAATTTTAGTTATTTGTTTTGGAAGGAATCAGATTTTACTCAATTTAATTTTTTAAAAATAAGCAGTTTGTCTGGCTAGTGAGTATTTATTTATTAAGGGTTTAATGAGGAGCCGACCGGCCAGTGCAGAGAGGGAGCAGACGAAGAAGATTTAAAAATAGGTAGATAGGAAAGTTTTATAACGTAACGTAACCTAACCAAAATTTTTGACTTTTCCAGAGCCACGGAGGAAAAGAAAGTGACAATGGCTAAGCCACAGATGGTCAAACCGAACAATTTGGAATAAATAAATTTGTAGGGGAGCCTGGCTTGAGCACGAGCTGGAAGCCAGGGGAGTGCCTACTGGGAGGACTTGACAAGGGATGCTTGACCCCATTTGGGCAAAAATGTGAAGAAACCCAGTAAACTTCACATATCAAGCAAGGCCCACAAGGGGCGAGAGGATAAAATGGAGAATTAAGTAAATCTGAAGCAGGGTTCGGTATGACCACCGTGAAGAGAAAGGGTATTGATATAGTATTGAGGACAATAGCACTAATTTCTATTAGAAGGGACAAAGAGAAGAATAAGAGAAGTTTATACGAATAAGGTTCGTGTATGACTTTAACTTTAGTGAGAAAAAGTGTAGTGTTGTTGGATTTTAGGATACAGGGGCAAGAGGAAAATGGGGTATTTTATTTGAAGAAGTAGTCCTGCAAAAGACGTGTGTTTGAGAGTGGCAACGAAAAGAAGTTATGACAGACTGGTGAAAAAATTGCACTTGTACAAAGCTACCAAAGCTGTAAGGGCGAAATAAACGGAATCAGTACCCCCACGCAGAGCAGACCCACCGCCACCCGAGCGCCTCCGGCCGCCACATCAACCACCAGGAACCGCCACAGCCGAAGGCGAACGTGACCAAGAATGATCACAACCGCCCTCGACGACCCGGACCCGGAAGGCCAGCAGAGGCGGCCGGGGACACCCGACCGACGACGGAGCGCGACCGCAAGCATGGGGGCACAAGAGGAAGTATTTTGTGATTGTGCCAACCTATTGATGTCAATTTTAGTTACATTACAGTCCAGTGTAGGTAGAGAAGAGACTTTAGTTTTATTGAGTTTCAATTAATGATAATTTTAGATGAGTTGCAATATAAGCAGAGGGCGTAGTGCACAACACGATCATTAATTTGGCGTTTGATTTGATTTGAAGAGAGTTTGAAGAGGTTAGGTTAGGTTAGAACGTGCGTCATCGGGCCCACGAAAATTAAAAATTTGCATTTATAATCGCAAATGCTATCGAGATTCCGGAAGTGCCGCCATAGGGGTTACCTAGGTACACTTTAACCAATCTTTTTGTTAAAAAAATAAATAAATCACTGCAACCCTGGATTTACCGACAAATTAGGGGAAAGGAGTGTCCACTATTAACAAAAGTCTATTATTGTTCCAACCTTTCAGCCTACTGTATTCGCGAACAAAAAAGATTTTAAATTTTTCCTATAGGAAAACTTTTGTCCACTAAATAGAGGACTGTTAAATCAGTGTTTTACTGTACTGTACTTCATATCCAGGTATAGAAATGACGGTATTTCATTTCGTTTTTTAATTACAGAACGGTGGGACCCTTCGAAAGTGGACATTTTAGATGCACACCGTGTTGACATTCTTTTAGCAGATTTAATGTTAAATTTACACCGAACGCAAGTAAATGGAGTGGTTATGATTATAAATACTCAAGGAGCAAGTATTAGACATTTGTTGCAATATACACCAAGATTTATCAGCGCTGCAATTGCTTTACTAATTGTAAGTATCTCCTTTAAAATAAAAAGTATAATCGAATGTTTTAAACTGCTTCAAGAATTTAAGCAATAAACATGTTTTAAGTTCGACGTAAAATTGCTTAAATGGAATAATGCTATAAACAATTCCAAATTATAAAATAATATCACAGCTTTATTTTATAGATGAGAACACGACGTCATATTACTCACCCCTTTCTTTGTATTTTTCGACATTTTAACACACTATAACTCCAAAAATGGGGAAAAAACCATAAAAAAAGTATATATGTATGTGAGAAACTCTATTTTGATCTATACCTCAGGTGTCGATGAATTAAAAGTTTTGAAATTTGGCAGAGTTATCTTTTTATATGCATATTGATATTGTTCCATTTTCGTGATTGAAGGTAATGGGAGTCGAGAGAGAGAGAGAAGGTAAGTCATAAATCACATTACCTTCAAGCAGCCTGAGTGAATATTTTAGTCGTTAGTAACATCTACAATTTTTAAAAATTTAACCCTTATCTCTTAAATAAGGCTTTTTTAATAATAATTAATAATGTGAAATTTGCATCAGTGTACAATATTTTCGAAAATTTTTGGTTGTACTTGATCAGTTCAGATATAAGAGGGACGAATATAGCAATGGTACAGTATATATACATGTATATATATCTTTTAATTGAGAAATTTATCATAATTCAACAAGATCATTCGTTTTAAGCTTTTATTATTATATAATTGTTATGTATTTCTTAAATTTTAAAGCAAAATGTTAAATCTATATATTTTTTCCTAATCAGATTGAATTTTCAATGTATTTAAATTAGAGTGATTGTTTTCTACTACGATTCCAAGAAATCCATTACGTAAATGTAAATCCCATAGTCAAAGGAATAATGAATATTTTCATCCCATTTATGCCCGAAAAAATCGTAAAACGAGTAAGTAATTTTTTTATTAAATGTCAGAAATGTACAATTCACTAAAAATAATACAAAATAAACAAAAAAAAACCTTTTTAATTGTAGCCATTTTGAGTTATGTCATAAGAATTTAAGCATCATAAAACGTAGAAATATTACTTTTTGTTTAGTGACTGTCCATACATTATGTCCGTATTTTTCTTGAAATTTTTACTCGCTCTTTTTCTGTTTGAATCAGTTTACTTAATTCTTCCCCCTGTTCTGTCATCCAACAAAACTCAATCCCTTATAACTTTTATCAGTTAATGGATGTTATATACGACAAGTAGAGATAAAACATAAAATGAATTTTGAAAAAATATAATAAAATGTATATAGTAGACCCCCTATAACACGGTAGATACGTTCCGTGTTATATGAATCCGTGTTGTACGAGTCACTTAAATACATGAGCCAATCACAGCCCGTTTGCCGGGCTGTGATTGGCTCATGTATTTAAGTATCCGTGTTGTACGAGTCACTTAAATACATGAGCCAATCACAGCCCGGCAAACGGGCTGTGATTGGCTCATGTATTTAAGTGACTCGTACAACACGGATTCATATAACACGGAACGTATCTACCGTGTTATAGTGGGGCCTACTGTATACAAAAAATAATTTAATAAAATTAAACGCACGTCATCTGAACCTCAACTCTTCCCCCTCACATTGTTCTCATTTCCAGTATGGAAGTGATTTATGGACAACTGTTTACTGCTTAACTAATTGCTTGATACATTAATTTCTCCGTTATCAAATTTTAAAACTTCATGTAATTTCAGCAGCAGAAACTCTTTGCAACTTTGCAAAGAATTGTTAGGCATTTGGATGTTTCAGCAATTGAATATTATGCGCACCAAAATACCTAAATAGTATTTGTACATATTTAATGTGTAAGAGTTATTCCATAAATGTAACGTCCCGTTATTAATATTTGAAACTTATACAAGTTATATTACGAATGGAACGTGCTGTATCCATTTAGAAAGAGTTGCTGATTTATAAATTCTTTACGTGAGAATAAAATTCAGGTCAATATTTATTGAATTTTCACATAGATAAATTACAGAATTATTATAAAAATCAATTTTATACTGTTATAACGTTTGTGAATAATTTTATCATTTGTTTACAGTTGAATATACATAGTGAAGTAACGGATCTGCATAAATTTATTCATCCAGAGTATCTTCCAATTGCCTATGGAGGAAAATTATCCGATCCAGATCCAGGTGAGTTCATTGAAATATTAAAACAAAACGAAGATTCCTTCCGACAAAACGAAGAATACGTGAAAATGTATGACGAAGAGGTCAAACGAAGATTCTCCGAAGGAAGATTCAAGTATATTGTTCAAGATAATATGAATTACGAAGACAAAGTTATAAATGATGTTGAGGAGAAATTAAACCGCATCAAAGAGGATTCAGAAAATTACGCGAAACACTATGAAAAAAATGCTCTGTTCGAAGTCACGCATATGTAAGTGATGACGTTTGCATATCTTGGTGTATTACGTTTGGTAAAATTCTATATTATTATTGTTCAAGACATATACGTAATAACATTTCAAAAACATTCGAATTCTCAAGATGCCGAACTTATTTACTGTATACGAGATGATATTACTTAATAGATAAAATATATCAATACATAAGCCTATGTGTGTGAATTTTTTTTATTGTAATTGTAATGAATGGGCATGGAAAAACTATAATAAACACCAAATAAACCGTTAGTTAATTAATTTTAATGTGTTTGAGTGTATTCTATACAAATACTATACAAAAAACAGGATTCTTCTGCATCGAACGTAAAAACGATCGATAAAACATATTTGGAATCGATAGAAAACGGATCATTAAAAATTAGTCAAATGTCTTTGTATATTTCATATTCAAGATGTTGTAAATATTCATACTGTGATTTTGCCTATAAAAGTATTTGGTTAATGTTACCTATAATTCCAAAATGGCGGCTCGTCTCTGATTCCAGCGAATAGAAGAAAGGAAATAGTAAAGACGCACGTTCTTACCTAACCTAATCTATTTTAATAAATTACCATAATTATTACCAACAAAATTATTAGAATAGGTTAGGTTAGGTTAGGTTAGAACGTGCGTCCCCACTATTTCCTTTCTTCTATTTGCTAGAATCAGAGACGAGCCGCCATTTTTAAAATAGATTAGGTAACATTAACCAGATATTTTCTGATTTAATTAATTTATTTGATATTGATTGTACTTAAAAAAAAGAATAACAGTTGGAAAGAAGGTCGAAAAATTCTTGATGAGGTCAGCACACCAAAATGTTTGGAAATCCCAGATGTAAATAGTTATTACAATAGTCTGCAGCTCACATGCAATCTTAAACTTTCCTAATGTGTTTCTTAACTATATAAGAGTTTTTAGTTTGCACCAGAAGTTACGTGACTTGAAATCAAAATCTTTTCTCTTAAACGAGTTAGATACATGATTGGCATAACTCTGTTGCTAAAGGAAAAGTATGATGTACAGAAGCAAGACACTATTAGTTTGGGGAAGAAAGTATATATTTTAAATTAAAGAAGTTAAAAATATAATTAGAAACCGCAGCCCGGCTTTGTGACGTTCTCACATTAATCGTTTGAAGTTACATTTTATGTGAAGTTTTGTATTATTGAATATTTTTCGAGTAACACGCAATTGAAATATATTAATTCGAAGCCATATAATTTGTGTTACTTTTCTTTGGTTAGAATTAAATTCCTGATGTGTGACTTGCAGAAATTAATTGTGAGGTTCAAACCGAAGTTTTAAATGCGAAAACGTCTACGTCAGACGTTCAGCGCAGCTTTCCAGTAAGCCTAGAAGTTTGACAATGGCATTTGGAACGTCTTATTCTTGACGTTCCAAACACCACTATATACTTTTATGCTGTAAATATGACCCTTATGACTTTTACAGTTTTGGACTCAGAAGACCTTGAAATTCAGAAAAATAAAAAAAATTCCAGGGTTTTTTTTTCATGTATGTATGAATATCAGTCTGTGCCTTTGATACGATTATGTTTATTCCGTTTGAAGCTTAATAACACCTGTGATTTTTGTCGAAAATTTCTGAAAATTTTCAGGGAGATTTGCGTGTTAGAGAAATTGATGCGGTTAAATTTTGGCGATTAATAAGCGAGGAGGTAGAGAGTTAAAGGGGATCGTGTGTATTTCTAGTACGGTCAGACATTATGACGATTTTCCTGGTTATTCGCATTTAGAATTTTATATAAAATCGATGCCTACTTTCAAAATTAAGTTTTTCGCTATTTTATAATAATTTAAAAATATAAAACATTTTTTAAATAAAATATGATAAGAGATGGCGCTACCAGATGGCGCCGGAAAAGTTAAATAACGCGTTGCTGGATTTTTTAAAAATGTATCACAAATTAAATCGTTTAATTTATTTAAAATTTTACTTCTTAAATGTTTATGCTTTTGTTACTTTTTTTGTACAAATGAAAATAGAGACCAGATATGGAAAGCTTAGGTTAGTAGCAGGAGGGCTTGATTACCTATATACTAACGGCCATTCTAGTCTGAAAGACACGTGATTTAAATTCAAAAATTTTAACTTAGAAAGTATATACAGAGATAAATTTGGTGCAGAATTCATTTGCACTATAAACTAAGATCAGTAATATATCCCTCTATCATCCAAGGTGTGCAATATTTACGTGATTTCATATAATCTGTAATAAAAGTCACGTGAAAAATAACGTCATCATAGTAAACAAGTAATCACAGTATGAGATTCAGAGTTAAAAGTTACATTTAAATTAATTAAAACTTTAATTGTCATTTCCACTGGCGAATTAAGATACTTGGAGTCCTTAGGCTCAGAAGATGGGGTTCCCCTGTACATTATGACATCATAATAACGTGTGATTGGCGCTATTAATGCACATTGAAATATACAATTTCAATTATAAAATAACTTTATTATCTTTAAAAAAATAATCGTTTGTTTTCTTTATTCTAATTGATAATAGAAAACTTATTTTTAACAGCATCTTATAACAGATGGCGCCACACTCAATACTTTCCTATTGTATTTCTTCGATATAAATATTTTTTGCCAGGAAAGTTACGTGACTTGTTGCTTTGGCATCCTATGTCCCTAAACAAAAACTCACTAATGGCAGCCCGTTGGTAAATTCTGATGGCTAGGCGAGAACCAACGACCGACTACCCTGTATTGGTGGTGTTATTCACTAGACCAGTGTGCAGTGGCATAGAGAGGGGGATACAAGAGGGTCTATCATGCACCAGGCGGAATTCGCAGAGGGGCGCCCAAATGGTCTAAAACTATATATAATTCTGGAGGGTGGAAAGGAAATAAAAGGAATAGAAGAGGGGAAGGGGAAGGAGGAGGGGGAGGAAGAAGGAGGAGGGGGAAGAAGGGGGAGAGAGGGAAGGGAGAAGAGGGAAGGGAAAAAGCAATAAAGGGAGAGGGGGAGGGCGCCAATAAAGTGTCGTGTCCCCTCCGAAACCGAGTAAGTCTCGTCGCTTAACCCCCGATTCTCGAACGTTGTTACAATAAGTAATTTCGATTTTTTATTTAATATAGTTGAATATTCATTAGAAATATGCAGTAAAGCTTTAATTACAATTTGCAGTGACTAAATCGAAATTATATAGTTCAATGAATATTGAACTATATAATTTCGATTATATACTATATTAAATAAAAAATCGAAATTACTTATTGTAACAACGTGTGAAAATTGAAGGTTAAGCGACGATACTTACACGGTTTCCGACGACGGGAAGGTGAGTCCCGCTCAGGGGGTCAGTGGATGGCAATTTAGGAGAGCAAAAAAACGAGTGGAAAGTCGCGGATAAGTCGATAAGGTGTCGGCCGTGTTCGAGTACCCACACATATTTAATAAAAATACTATGTAAAGGATACATATACTGGATAATAAAATAATAATAATAATAATAATAATAATAATCGTAACGACAATAATCCTTAACGGAATTTCTAATAAGGAGGTTAGCGGGGTTACGCCGTACGTATTCGCGAGCAGAGAAAGGCTTTTAATCCCCTTTCTCTATCTATTCTTAACTAGACCTCGATCAACTGAGAGAAGAGAGAGTTCTACATAATAAGTCAAAAATTGACTCGCTATCTGTTGTCGTCGGCGTCAATCAGTGTCGAAGGGACGGAGGATGAAAGTTGGTCAGTCCTGGGCTAGTATCCTTGACGTCATCTCTCTCTAATGGGGGTGCGAGCCCTTTTTATACCAAATTCAAGGGGTGTGAACTGTCATACTGTCAGGATTTATACGCACACCTGTTAGTGTGTTCGTGTCTGGATCTGGCTAGTACCGACGCCGGCAATTGAGATGTTTGTTTAAATTATAAACTTAAGTACTTTGCAGAGGTAAATTTCAAATATAAATTTCTATAGATTTGACAGCTCTCACCTATCAATTAGCGTCTAGCTGACAATAATTTCTTTAATTTGGTCAACAATCTCGATACTGTATATGTCAAACGTCGCGCTGGACGAAGAACTAGGTGATTTATTGCTGTAGCCACGAGTTCCGTGCAACAAAGAGGGGATAAAAAACATCGCCCATTCCCGTCTTGTTGACTCTATCGTCTATCCAATTACTCTAATACAAACGACTATTTCTTTCTTGTTGATATAATATATATATTTTAATAATTATTTCGAAGCGATCGTTGCTGTCGTTGACCTTGGAAGGCCTCCTTAAAATTCTTACATAAAATTAAGAGGTTTATAAAAAGAGCGATACTACTATAAAAGAGAATGGGGGGTTTAGACCCTCGCAAACGTCACAATGCCAGTACTGTACATTATACGTTTACTGTTAACAGTATAGTGATGCCGATCATCTATATAACTTCACCCTAGAGAAAATCTTTAAATTGAAATAACATGACCGGTTCAAACCAGAACTTCGTATTTAGTTAATCGGAACTTCCGGCCATTATGTTTACGATATTTAGTTTCGATTTTTATCTATACACTCTATACTAACGAAGAACTGATGGACAAAACAGGAATGTATAAGTGTATTATTTCAAAATTGCAGCCATAAATTAAAATTATTGTAATAGAAACACTTCAGATTATTTTCGATGATTGTTTACTGTCAGGCATTTAGGGTTGAATTGCATTGTGCAAAAATCATCATAACATAAACGTAATTAAACCTTCTATAAGATTGCAATAAAATAGGATTGACTTACAAAGTTACAAAACTTAAAAACAGTATCAGGCAATCGATCTGCCTCTATAAAGCCGCTTTTTGTCGAAAATTTATGAAATTTCTCAAGGAGTTTGTTTATTAGGGGAATTCATACTATTAAAATTTGGTGATGAAAGGTCGAGAAAATAGGGAGATCATAAGGGTCGTGTGAATCTCCAGTAGGGTCAAACTTAATGAGGATTTTACTAATTATTAACATTTACTTGCAAAAGCTTCATTTTGAGGTTAAGGATGGGTTTCATAAAAGAAAAAATGTAAAGTTCGACCATGCTCGAGATGTGGCATACTACCCCCTTTATCACTTTTACCACTCGATCTTTAACGACCAAAATTGCATAAAATCAATCACCCTAATATGTAAAGCTCACTGCAAATTTTAGAAATTTTCGAAAAACGCATTGCAGTTATTAAGTTTCAAAGAGGCTGAAGAAAATCGTGTCTCCACACACTAACATCCATAATTACAGAAAGAATACGCCGATTTTTTTTGCATTTAAGTACCTTGACGTTTGAAGGTTTCCAGAGTCCAAAGTGTAAAAATCTTGGAGGAGTCATTTTTTGATCGATCGCCATCTTCACTGTCTGTTATATAGAGTAGAGGCGGATAAATAATATAATAAAAAACAGTTTATTTACTATTTTATTTATTATAATTTGTGCATGTAATTATATATTCATTACAGTTACATATTAACAAAATAATCCTTACATATATCAATTTAACTTTAACTTTATAACTTTATAAAAAATCTCTTGTATAATTGACAGTAAATAAGTTTGAAATACAGTATTGCAAATTCAAATATTTTTAAAATGTCATCAGTCATGTAATGTCTTGAATAATAATATATTAGATAATGTTTAAATATAATTTCATCGTACTAAATACATGAATGTATGCAAATATCGTCATTTAGAAATGTGTGACTTCCAGAAGAGTGTTTTTTTCATATTGTTTTACGTAATTTTCTGGATCTTCTTTGATGCGGTTGACTTTCTCCTCTACTTCATTCATAACTTTGTCTTCGTAATTCACATGATCCTGATCAATATACTTAAATGTTCCTACGGAGAATCTTCGTTGTACCTCTTCGTCATACATTTTCACACATTCTTCGTTCTCTCGAAAGAAATCTTCGTTTTGTTTTAATATTTCAATGAACTCACGTGGATCGGAATCCGGTAATTCTCCTCCATAGGCAATTGGAAGATATTCTGGATGAATAAATTTATGCAGACTCGTTACTTCACTATGAATATTCAACTGAGAAACAAACGAAAAAAAATTATTTACAAACGTTATAACAGTATAAAATAAATCTTATAATAAACGAGCTGAGTTTTGTTGAATGACAGAACAGGGGAGCAATTAAGTAAACTGGTTCAAACAGGAAAAGGGCGAGGAAAAATTTCAAAAAAATATGGACATAATTTATGGACAGTCACTAAACAAAAAGTAATATTTCAACATTGAGCTACGATTAAAAATGACATTTTTTTTTGTTTGTTTTGTATTATTTTGAGTGCATTGTGCATTTTTCAAATTTAATAGTAAAATTACTTACTCGTTTTACGATTTTTTCGGGCACAAATGGAATGAAAATATTCATTACTCCTTTGACTATTGAATTTACATTTACGTAATGGATTTCTTTGAATCGTAGTAGATAACAATCACTCTAATTTAAATACATTAAAAATTCAATCTGGTTAGAAAAAATATTTAAATTTAACATTTTACTTTAAAATTCAAGACATAAATTAAATAATTCGTGTAGGTTTGTATGTATTCGGAAATATGCAAATGATATTAAAATTAAATACTCATTCTTTTCTTTACATGTAGCGAAAAACTTATATTTCGGATGATTGATTTGAAATTAAAAAGAAAAAAAGAATCTGGCAAGGATTCAAGAACAGAAATTATGAGAACCAGAAAGACATTTGTCTCTGAATGATACGTTTCGGACTTTTTGCTGTAGAGCAGGCCTGGCCAACCCGCGGCCCGTCATGTTAAACTGTGTGGCCCGCTAAGCTATTAAAAGCTATCTATTAAAACTTCTGTTTCCCGTTAAGTGTATATAAAAACAATTAAATAAATGAAAATTTGTGTGTGACATTGTTATAATGCGCAAGTTCGAGTACAAACTCTTGATATAACAATCAAATCTTATTCATTTTGTATTTGTTTTACTTTTTTAAAAGCATGTTTGCCTAAATTGTGGCCTACCGAAATGCTACGCGAGATCAAAGTGGCCCGCGAAACAATTTGAGTTGGCCAGGCCTGCTGTAGAGCATACTCATAGAAACAAAACAGTTAAAGGAACCATAACTCTACCAGCGACCCTTCGCGAGATATAGCCCCCAAAATTACTCTATGTGACATATTCACTCAGGCTGACCCAACTTCAGATGTCATTCATTATCTATCTTCTATCTCTTGTTTCCCATTACCTTTAATTATCAAAATGGAACAGTATCAATGTTCATAAAAACAGTTAACTCTGCCAAATTTCAGAAGTTTTGGTTCGTGAATACCCGAAGTATATATCAAAATAAAGTTGTCACACATACATATAAACTTTTGTCGGAGTATTTTGTATTTTTGAACTTATGAAGTGTTGAAATATCGGGAAATGCAAACAAAGGGGTGAGTAATGTGACGTCGTTTTTTCATTTATAAAATAAAACTGTGATATTTTTTTTTTATAATTCGGAATTGCTTATAGCATTGTTTCATTTAAGCAGTTTTACGTCGAACTTAAAACACGTTTATTGCTTAAATTCTTAAAGCAGTTTAAAACATTCGATTATAGTTTTTATTTTAAAGGAGATACTTACAATTAGTAAAGCAATTACAGCGCTGATAAATCTTGGTGTATATTGCAACAAATGTCTAATACTTGCTCCTTGAGTATTTATAATCATAACCACTCCATTTACTTGCGTTCGATGTAAATTTAAAATTAAATCTGCTAAAAGAAAGTCAATTCGGTGTGCATCTAATATGTCCACTTTCAAAGGATCCCACCGTTCTGTAATTAAAAAACGAAATGAAATACTATCATTTCTATACATGATTATGAAGTACTGTACAGTATAGTAAACCATTGATTTAACAGATTTCCATTTAGTGGACAAAAGTTTTCCTATAGGAAAAATTTAAAATTTTTTTTGTTCGCGAATACAGTATGCTTAAAGGTTGAAATAATCGTCGACATTTGTCAATAGAGGACACTCCTATCTCGTAATTTGCGCGTGAAATCCGGGGTTTGCAGTAATTTAATTATTTTTTAAATAAAAGAAATAATTTTTGTTTCTTAAACACTACGTAGTGTAATGAATTAGAACACTTGGTGTTCTATCATCTTTATTTAGTTCAGTTGATACGCAATCTGAACTAAATAAAGATGATTGAACGAAGTGTTTGAATTCATTACACAACGTATTGTTTATGAAACAATGAATCGTAGCCATTATAAGCTATACAGCGACTTGAAAGATTTAGAGATCTTACCAATTTCTTTTAGAATAATAATTCTCCCGTGTTGATCAGGTTTCGGCAATATTCTTGTAATATTTAAAGATAAAACACTTTCCAGTTTCGATGGAAACAGATTTTTAAAAAAAGATGGATAATTTATCCTTTTAGAATGATAATTCTTCAGCAGTTGAAGTGATCTTTCTAGATTAAACTTTCTGGCACGAAGAAATGCGAGAAGAAATATATCGTCCATTCTACATTTTAATCCATTGTCATCTGAAAACAATTCAATAACGAGTTGCGTAACTTTCCTGGCAAAAACATTTAAAATTGTATGCGGCTCCATCTGTTATAATATTTTATTAAAATGTTTTATATTATTAATTAATATAAAACATTTCAATAAATTGGGAAAAACCTTAGTTCTGAACTCCTCGACCTTTTGTCCCCTCCACCTTTGAAACCCCTCGATCTTTAACCACCAAAATTTGTGTTATCATTTACTTTTTTATTGTCATACATTATTAAATAGTCATTAGCACATCGTACACATAATTTAATGCCCTCAATTTTATTCGATAGTTTATCAAAATCTTTCATGATTATTTTAGCTATTTTTGGTTGAAATAGTCACGAAATTTAATGTATAATATTGCTTATGATAATACTTATAAGTTTTTTAAAGTCTTCAAGTGCTCTTTCATCCCAGGGGAATCTTTCTATCTCCTCAGGAAACATTTTGTATAAAGAATCCATTCTATATATCCAAAAGGGTGTAGATTCTGTATCTAAAGCACGAAATAATGAGGAAAAAAACAGTGTTACCCTGAATATAATAAGAAAGTATAATTAATATTAATAACGAAAACAAAAATTCGTGTTTTGGTATTTCTATTTCAATGGATACGTCTTTTCAAAGATACGAATTTCGTACAATTTGTAAGAAAACAAATAAGTTATAAATGCTAGCAATAGTTACAAATGTCGCAATATTTAGAAGAATATTCACGAATGGTGTGTAATTTCAAAGTGCAGTAGAGCATCGTTATCCGACCCCCGATTAACCGACTTATCGGTTAACCAACCGCGTTCTAGTCGGCAAATTCAAATGTCCGCTAGTGATGTGGCGCTACGATATTTGGTTATGTCTTGGCTACTTTAATATTATTTTTGTTACATTTTTGCATGTTTTAGCTCGTAGCACTGGCTCGACAATAAAAGGGAGGATAGTATTTAAACCAGGCACAAGCCCACCGGTGGGCGAGTGAACTCCGTCTCCGCTCATTTCTGGCGAAGACCAGACCCTAAACACCGGAGTTCGATCGGAGGTTCGAACCTCACTCGGACGAGTTGGCAGCAGGAGTTTTTCCGGGTTTTCCTTTTTGCATATGACGCCTGAATAGGGGCCAGCTTCCCCCCAAGTCCTCCCGGAAGGCACTTCTATCTCCCTTTCTCGCGGGGGCCGTCTCCTATAAGGCCGACTTTGGTCGCGTCCGTGACCTCTCCTCTGTCTTCTCGGATTGGCTGTCTTCTATAAGGCCGACTCTTCCGACTCTGTTCTGTTCCGGCGTAAAGGCCTGAGCAGCCGCAGACGCCTCTAGAATACGAATACGAAAGCAGGCACAATACACTATACTAATAGTGTATTTTTTCATACTTTTCAGTTATCCGACCAACTCCAGTTCCCAATTAAGTCGGATAACCGATGCTCTACTGTATTTATGTCGTAAATTAAGTGTTAAATGCTCTCAGAAAGACGGATAAACGTACAAATTACTAATATATTTTTAAAATTAGGCTGAAATTATTAGTTAAAACATCTTACCTGTTCTGTTAAAGGCGAAATCTTCGAATAAGATAAAACTAGTTTTAAACATGTGACTAATATTAAACAATAATATATGTGATATAAATACGTGAGAAGAATGCACGAATATTTTTCTTTTTGTAAATTTCATTTTACGAAAACAATTATAGAGAAGGAAAATTTCAAATCAGGAAACTTGAATTGCTGTAAAGTCACGCAAACTTTGAATATAATTATAACGAAATAAAAGTAAAATAAAGTATATTTAGCTTCGGTTGCGTGAGGATTGATATATTTTTATTGAAAACTACTCGAAAAATATATTCAATAATATAAAAATTCGCATTAAATGTGGCAATTAAAAAAATAAAAAATCTAGCAATGAATTGTGTATAATTCTCCCCAAAAATGTTTTCTCTCGAGTAAAGTCGAATTTATTCGAAAATACAAATGTGCTTACATGTACTGTACCTAACGTTCTTCTTGACGAAGTTCAAAACACGCAGGTTATTGTGGAGGGCGTGCATGGCCAACATTATAACAGAAACATCAAGAAACGTCTAGTCTCTTCAAGGACCTTTTATCGAACCTTCTGTTTACTTTGCTAATACAATTAATCTACATCTGTATCTTATATTTTCCATTTTAGATTTAATACAGTTCGGGTAGTTAGTTGTGTATATGCTTCGTTTATATCGTCGTGTTGTTTTGTTTCTTATAATAATAATCTTATGTTATCAGGTATCTATCTACATAAATTAAGTTCCTTCGGTTACTTTTCGACTGTTGACATGTACGAATAAGCCTTGACGACAATAAAATGGCTGAAAGAAAGTATCAATTGTAACGAAATACATCCGTGTCAAGGACCCTAATTTCATCTCTTCTATAAACTCCCACATCCTTTAACGGATCTGGATGAAATTCCGCACAGTTACTCTCTGGTAACCTGCACTACCTTTTAAAGAGTTTTTGGAGTGTTCGACAGAGCAGGGTTTTTTGTTATTGATACTACTAATTAATCACGATACGCAACAGATGTTCAAACGCTTATGAAGACTATAAAAGTTGGCAAGGTTTTTTCTATGATTTTCCTGAAACTCGTATATGTGTTGTGTTACATAAAGAAGGAATTCCGATAATTTCAATTATATTGAAGGTAGTGTTTGTATGTGAGGCCATCTGTTACGAAATTTTATTAAAAAATAATGCTTATGTTTTTAGTTAGCGCGTAAAGACAAATGTCGTATTTTTGGTCTACTGGCAAGTCTCTATGTGAATTGTGAATGCCAATAACGAGTAAAATTTCCACTCGAGGTTTGATCGCTCAAATTTAATTGATTCCGTACACCAGAAAAGTTTTTTTTCTGGTTTTCTTTTGAATTTTTCAGTTTAGGAATCTCAAAATGTCAAGATATGTAATAAAACCCACTGGGTAAAATATAGCACTCTTGCAATACTTTCCTTGTTTTAATATTTATATGTTATAACAGAACGAAAAGTAATATGTCTCACTGAGCCTAAATTCGTTCTGTAGGAAAGGTCATGCTGTGTTTTATGCTGTGTAGGAAAGGTCATGTTGTGTTAAAAACTGCTTCTTGTAAGCCATAAAGGCTTACAAGAAGCAGTTTTTGACCGAAAAATCAGGCTCAACAACTCGCCTTTCATCTTACACGTAAATTTGCCTTCTGTTACAGGTTAATGAATTGCTCAAATCGGCTTCAGTAGACTACAGATAACTCTTACCTAGCCAACACTTATTATTATTAGGTTAATATTACCTATGGTAGCGAAACATGGCAGCCCTTCCGGTAATCTCGACGGCATGAGTTTTTAGAAATGCAATGTAGATGGCGCTTATCGTACCGATGAATTTGAATGTAAATAAGCATTTAAACATGTGAATAACATTAAACAATATGTTATATTATGTAAATTATATTATGTGAGAGCAACACAGGAACACTTTACTCTTTGTAAATTTCATCTATAACTTGCAAAGGCAAAATAATCACTAATACCAACAACTTCAAATCAAGACATCTGAATTAACTGCAGTAATTAAATGCAAACTTTAAATGTAATTCTAAAGAAACAATAACAACAAAAATATATTTAGCTTTGATTGTGCGGGAATTAATATAATTTAACTACGAATTACTCGAAAAATAATTAATAATAGAAAAATTCGCATTTTTCTTGCATAAAATACTGTACTTGTTCAATAAACACACCAGGAATCTTCAAAATTGCTTGTGGCGCCATCTGTTATAAGATATCATCGAAAAAATTTCATCATATCAATTATAACAAGGAAAACAAGGAAAGTATTGCAAGAGTGCTATATTTTACCCAGTGGGTTTTATTACATATCTTGACATTTTGAGATTCCTAAACTGAAAAATTCAAAAGAAAACCAGAAAAAAAACTTTTCTGGTGTACGGAATCAATTAAATTTGAGCGATCAAACCTCGAGTGGAAATTTTACTCGTTATTGGCATTCACAATTCACATAGAGACTTGCCAGTAGACCAAAAATACGACATTTGTCTTTACGCGCTAACTAAAAACATAAGCATTATTTTTTAATAAAATTTCGTAACAGATGGCCTCACATACAAACACTACCTTCAATATAAATGAAATTATCGGAATTCTTTCTTTATGTAACACAACACATATACGAGTTTCAGGAAAATCATAGAAAAAACCTTGCCAACTTTTATAGTCTTCATAAGCGTTTGAACATCTGTTGCGTATCGTGATTAATTAGTAGTATCAATAACAAAAAACCCTGCTCTGTCGAACACTTAAAAAACTCTTTAAAAGGTAGTGCAGGTTACCAGAGAGTAACTGTGCGGAATTTCATCCAGATCCGTTAAAGGATGTGGGAGTTTGTAGGGGAGATGAAATTAGGGTCCTTGACACGGATGTATTTCGTTACAATTGATACTTTCTTTTAGCCATTTTATTGTCGTCAAGGCTTATTCGTACATGTCAACAGTCGAAAAGTAACCGAAGGAACTTAATTTATGTAGATAGATACCTGATAACATAAGATTATTATTATAAGAAACAAAACAACACGACGATATAAACGAAGCATATACACAACTAACTACCCGAACTGTATTAAATCTAAAATGGAAAATATAAGATACAGATGTAGATTAATTGTATTAGCAAAGTAAACAGAAGGTTCGATAAAAGGTCCTTGAAGAGACTAGACGTTTCTTGATGTTTCTGTTATAATGTTGGCCATGCACGCCCTCCACAATAACCTGCGTGTTTTGAACTTCGTCAAGAAGAACGTTAGGTACAGTACATGTAAGCACATTTGTATTTTCGAATAAATTCGACTTTACTCGAGAGAAAACATTTTTGGGGAGAATTATACACAATTCATTGCTAGATTTTTTATTTTTTTAATTGCCACATTTAATGCGAATTTTTATATTATTGAATATATTTTTCGAGTAGTTTTCAATAAAAATATATCAATCCTCACGCAACCGAAGCTAAATATACTTTATTTTACTTTTATTTCGTTATAATTATATTCAAAGTTTGCGTGACTTTACAGCAATTCAAGTTTCCTGATTTGAAATTTTCCTTCTCTATAATTGTTTTCGTAAAATGAAATTTACAAAAAGAAAAATATTCGTGCATTCTTCTCACGTATTTATATCACATATATTATTGTTTAATATTAGTCACATGTTTAAAACTAGTTTTATCTTATTCGAAGATTTCGCCTTTAACAGAACAGGTAAGATGTTTTAACTAATAATTTCAGCCTAATTTTAAAAATATATTAGTAATTTGTACGTTTATCCGTCTTTCTGAGAGCATTTAACACTTAATTTACGATATAAATACTTTGAAATTATACACCATTCGTGAATATTTTTCTAAATATTGCGACATTTATAACTGTTTCTAGCATTTATAACTTATTTGTTTTCTTACAAATTGTACGAAATTGGCATCTTTGAAAAGATGTATCCATTGAAATAGAAATACCAAAACACGAACTTTTTGTTCTCATTATTAATATTAATTATTTTTTCTTATTATATTCAGGGTAACAGTGTTTTTTTCTCATTATTTCGTGCTTTAGATACAGAATCTATACCCTTTTGGATATATAGAATGGATTCTTTATACAAAATGTTTCCTGAGGAGATAGAAAGATTTTCCTGGGATGAAAGAGCACTTGAAGACTTTAAAAAACTTATAAGTATTATCATAAGCAATATTATACATTAAATTTCGTTACTATTTCAACCAAAAATAGCTAAAATATTCATGAAAGATTTTGATAAACTATCGAATAAAATTGAAGGCATTAAATTATGTGTACGATGTGCTAATGACTATTTAATAATGTATGACAATAAAAAGGTAAATGACAACAAAAATTTTGGTGGTTAAATGTCGAGGGGTTTTTTTTTTTAACTCTTTCCGTTCTGTGGGCACTAAGAGGGCCTCTTTTAGAAGACTTATTATGGGTTCGGCCAGGCCCACAATGGGGCAACCGGGTGGTGAGGGACGGGGCCCGACATATCCGAACGGACCACCCCCCGAAAAATTCCTGGGGATTATTCGACCCGTTCGGATTCGATCCCGGGTCCCCCAGAGCGGTAGGCTGCCACCTTGACCGCTCGGCCATCCGGCCTAATGTCGAGGGTTTCAAAGGTGGAGGGGACAAAAGGTCGAGGAGTTCAGAACTAAGGTTTTTCCCAATTTATTGAAATGTTTTATATTAATTAATAATATAAAACAGTTTAATAAAATTTTATAACAGATATAGCCGCATACAATTTTAAATGTTTTTGCCGGGAAAGTTACGCAACTCGTTATTGAATTGTTTTCAGATGACAATGGATTAAAATGTAGAATGGACGACATATTTCTTCTCGCATTTCTTCGTGCCAGAAAGTTTAATCTAGAAAGATCTCTTCAGCTGCTGAAGAATTATCATTCTAAAAGGATAAATTATCCATCTTTTTTTAAAAATCTGTTTCCATCGGAACTGGAAAGTGTTTTACCTCTAAATATTACAAGAATATTGCCGAAACCTGATCACCACGGGATAATTATTATTCTAAAGGAAATTGGTAAGGTTTTTAAATCGTTCAAGTCGCTGTATAGCTTATGAAGGCTACGATTCAAAAATTATATGAGTAATGTAATTCAAAATAACATTATGTTACCAATATTTTATTTTTTAATGTGATATAACAGTTTAAAAATTATTGCTTTCGATAATCTGAAACCGTGTTCTGACACATCATTATTTCATAAACATTACATTATGTAATGAATTCAAATACTTCGTTGTATCATCTTTATTTAGTTCAGATCGCGTATCAACTGAACTAAATAAACATGATAGAACACCAAGTGTACGAATTTATTACACTACGTAGTGTTTAAGAAACAAAGATTATTTCTTTCAGTAAAAAATCAAATAAATTACTAGAAACCCTAGATTTAACGCGAAAATTAAGATATAGGAGTGTCCTCTATTGATAAAAGTCGATGATTATTTCAACCTTTAAGCATACTGTATTCGCGAACAAAAAAGATTTTAAATTATTCCTATAGGAAAACTTTTGTTTTATAAATAGGAATCTGTTAAATCAATGGTTTACTGTACCGTACTTCATAATCATGTATAGAAATGATAGTATTTCATTTCGTTTTTTAATTACAGAACGGTGGGATCCTTCGAAAGTGGACATTTTAGATGCACATCGTATTGACTTTCTTTTAGCAGATTTAATTTTAAATTTACATCGAACGCGAGTAAATGGAGTGGTTATGATTATAAATACTCAAGGAGCAAGTATTAGACATTTGTTGCAATATACACCAAGATTTATCAGCGCTGTAATTGCTTTACTAATTGTAAGTATCTCCTTTAAAATAAAAAGTATAATCGTATGTTTTAAACTGCTTCAAGAATTTAAAATTTGCAATTAAGCAATAAACGTGTTTAAGTTCGACGTAAAACTGCTTAAATGGAACAATGCTATAAAAAAATATCACAGTTTTATTTTATAGATGAGAAAACGACGTTATATTACTCACCCCTTTGTTTGTATTTTCAGATATTTTAACACTCCATAAGTCCAAAAATACAAAATACTCTGACAAAAGTTTATATGTATGTGTGACAACTTTATTTTGATATATACTTCGGGTATTCACGAACCAAAATCTTCTGAAATTTGGCAGAGTTATCTGTTTATATAGACATTGATACTGTTCCGTTTTGGTGATTAAAGGTAATGGGAGGCGAGAGATAAAAGATAAATAATGAATGACATCTGAAGTTGGGTCAGCCTGAGTGAATATGTCACATAGAGTAATTTTGGGGGCTATATCTCGCGAAGGGTCGCTGGTAGAGTTATGGTTCCTTTAACTGTTTTGTTTCTATGAGTATGCTCTACATCAGGCCTGGCCAACCCAAATTGTTTCGCGGGCCACTTTGATCTTGCGTAGCATTTCGGTAGGCCACAATTTAGGCAAACATGCTTTTAAAAAAGTAAAACAAATACAAAATGAATAAGATTTTATTGTTATATCAAGAGTTCGTACTCGCACTTGCGCATTATAACAATGTCATACGCAAATTTTCATTTATTTATTGTTTTGGTATACACTTAACGGGAAACAGAAGTTTTAATAGAGAGCTTTTAATAGCTTAGCGGGCCACACAGTTCAACATGACGGGCCGCGGGTGGCCAGGCCTGCTCTACAGCTTTGTCAAGGTCCGAACCGTATCATTCAGAGCCAAATGTCTTCCTGGTTCTCATAATTTTTGTTCTTGAATCCTTGCCAGATTCTTTTTTTTTTAATTTCAAATCAATCATCCGAAATATACATTTTTCGCTACATGTAAAGAAAAGAATTAGTATTTAATTTTAACATCATTTGCATATTTTCGAATACATACAAACCTACACAAATTATTTAATTTATGTCTTGAATTTTAAAGTAAAATGTTAAATCTAAATATTTTTTCTAACCAGATTGAATTTTTAATGTATTTAAATTAAAATGATTGTTTTTTACTACGATTCAAAGAATTCCATTACGTGAATGTCAATTCAATAGTCAAAGGAGTAATGAATATTTTCATTCCATTTGTGCCCGAAAAAATCGTAAAACGAGTAAGTAATTTTACTATTAAATTTGAAAAATGCACAATGCACTCAAAATAAGAAAAAGTATGTTATTTTTTATCGTAGCTCAATGTTGAAATATTACTTTTTGTTTAGTGACTGTCCATAAATTATGTCCATATTTTTTTGAAATTTTTCCTCGCCCTTTTCCTGTTTGAACCAGTTTAGTTATCCCCTCCCCTGTTGTCATCCAACAAAACTCAGCTCGTTTATTGTAAGATTTATTTTATACTGTTATAGCGCTTGTAAATAATTTTTTTCGTTTGTTTCCAGTTGAATATTCATAGTGAAATAACGAGTCTGCACAAATTTATTCATCCAGAATATCTTCCAATTGCCTATGGAGGAGGATTACTCGATTCCGATCCACGTGAGTTCATTGAAATATTAAAACAAAACGAAGATTTCTTTCGAGAGAACGAAGAATGTGTGAAAATGTATGACGAAGAGGTACAACGAAGATTCTCCGTAGGAACATTCAAGTATATTGATCAGGATCATGTGAATTACGAAGACAAAGTTATGAATGAAGTAGAGGAGAAAGTCAACCGCATCAAAGAAGATCCAGAAAATTACGTAAAACAATATGAAAAAAACACTCTTCTGGAAGTCACACATTTCTAAATAACGATATTTGCATACATTCATGTATTAAGTAGGATGAAATTACATTTAGAACATTATTTAATATATTATTATTAAAGACATTACATGACTGATGACATTTTAAAAATATTTGAATTTGCAATACTGTATTTCAAACTTATTTACTGTCAATTATACAAGAGATTTTTTATAAAGTTATAAAGTTAAAGTTAAATTGATATATGTAAGGATTATTTTGTTAATATGTAACTGTAATGAATATATAATTACATGCACAAATTATAATAAATAAAATAGTAAATAAACTGTTCTTTATTATATTATTTATCCGCCTCTACTCTATATAACAGACAGTGAAGATGGCGATCGATCAAAAAATGACTCCTCCAAGATTTTTACACTTTGGACTCTGGAAACCTTCAAACGTCAAGGTACCCAAATGCAAAAAAATCGGAGTATTCTTTCTGTAATTATGGATGTTAGTGTGTGGAGACACGATTTTCTTCAGCCTCTTTGAAACTTAATAACTGCAATGCGTTTTTCGAAAATTTCTAAAATTTGCAGTGAGCTTTACATATTAGGGTGATTGATTTTATGCAATTTTGGTCGTTAAAGATCGAGTGGTAAAAGTGATAAAGGGGGTAGTATGCCACATCTCGAGCATGGTCGAACTTTACATTTTTTCTTTTATGAAACCCATCCTTAACCTCAAAATGAAGCTTTTGCAAGTAAATGTTAATTAGTAAAATCCTCATTAAGTTCGACCCTACTGGAGATTCACACGACCCTTAGCATCTCCCTATCCTCTCGATCTTTTATCACCAAATTTTAATAGCATCAATTCCCCTAATAAACAAACTCCTTGAGAAATTTCATAAATTTTCGACAAAAAGCGGCTTTATAGAGGCAGATCGATTGTCTGATACTGTTTTTAAGTTTTGTAACTTTGTAAGTCAATCCTATTTTATTGCAACCTTATAAAAGGTTTAATTACGTTTATGTTATGATGATTTTTGCACAATGCAATTCAACCCTAAATGCCTGACAGTAAACAATCATCGAAAATAATCTGAAGTGTTTCTGTTACAATAATTTTAATTTATGGGCTGCAATTTTGAAATAATACACTTATACATTCCTGTTTTTTCCGTCAGTTCTTCGTTAGTATAGAGTGTATAGATAAAAATCGAAACTAAATATCGTAAACATAATGGCCGGAAGTTCCGATTAACTAAATACGAAGTTCTGGTTTGAACCGGTCATGTTATTTCAATTTAAAGATTTTCTCTAGGGTGAAGTTATATAGATGATCAACATCACTATACTGTTAACAGTAAACGTATAATGTACAGTACTGGCATTGTGACGTTTGCGAGGGTCTAAACCCCCCATTCTCTTTTATAGTAGTATCGCTCTTTTTATAAACCTCTTAATTTTATGTAAAAATTTTAAGGAGGCCTTCCAAGGTCAACGACAGCAACGATCGCTTCGAAATAATTATTAAAATATATATATTATATCAACAAGAAAGAAATAGTCGTTTGTATTAGAGTAATTGGATAGACGATAGAGTCAACAAGACGGGAATGGGCGATGTTTTTTATCCCCTCTTTGTTGCACGGAACTCGTGGCTACAGCAATAAATCACCTAGTTCTTCGTCCAGCGCGACGTTTGACATATACAGTATCGAGATTGTTGACCAAATTAAAGAAATTATTGTCAGCTAGACGCTAATTGATAGGTGAGAGCTGTCAAATCTATAGAAATTTATATTTGAAATTTACCTCTGCAAAGTACTTAAGTTTATAATTTAAACAAACATCTCAATTGCCGGCGTCGGTACTAGCCAGATCCAGACACGAACACACTAACAGGTGTGCGTATAAATCCTGACAGTATGACAGTTCACACCCCTTGAATTTGGTATAAAAAGGGCTCGCACCCCCATTAGAGAGAGATGACGTCAAGGATACTAGCCCAGGACTGACCAACTTTCATCCTCCGTCCCTTCGACACTGATTGACGCCGACGACAACAGATAGCGAGGCAATTTTTGACTTATTATGTAGAACTCTCTCTTCTCTCAGTTGATCGAGGTCTAGTTAAGAATAGATAGAGAAAGGGGATTAAAAGCCTTTCTCTGCTCGCGAATACGTACGGCGTAACCCCGCTAACCGCCTTATTAGAAATTCCGTTAAGGATTATTGTCGTTACGATTATTATTATTATTATTATTATTATTTTGTTGGGTTAAGTTAGATATACTCGGTTAACACCGGTGGCTAAGTACTATGCCGGACCAAAGTCAAGGCATAGTAACCAAAACAGAAATTAAAGAAGTGTGTCAGTGTGTGTGTCTGTATTCAGGAATTTTCTCACAATATGACATGTATTCAATATAGTGGCCTTTTGTAGAGTGATGTATGTGTTTCTATTCAATTCTAATGTGCCCAGGCTTTTGTGTAGTGTGTGTGGTATGACACCTGTAGAGGAGAGAACTACAGGTACAATAAGCACCCCATCCATCCTCCACAGATGCCTTATTTCCTGGGCGAGTTCTGTGTACTTGCTAATTTTTTCAGTGCATGCATTTTGTATATTGTGAGTGTTTGGAATGGATATGTCTATAATGTATGTGATTTTATTGTGTTTGTCAATGAGTGTGATGTCTGGTCTGTTGTGGTAAATTGTTTTATCTGTGATTATGGCTCTGTCGTAGTACATTTATTATTATTATTATGGGTTAAGTTACATATACTCGGTTAACACCGGTGGCTAAGTACTATGCCGGACCAAAGTCAAGGCATAGTAACCAAAACAGAAATTAAAGAAGTGTATCAGTGTGTGTGTCTGTATTCAGGAATTTTCTCACAATATGACATGTATTCAATATAGTGGCCTTCTGTAGAGTGATGTATGTGTTTCTAGAGTGATGTATGTGTTTCTGTAGAGTGATGTATGTGTTATTATTATTATTATTATTATTATTATTACCAGTATATGTATCTTTTGTATAGTATCTTTATTAAATATGTGTGGTTACTCGAACACGGCCGACACCTTATCGACTTATTTGCGACTTCCCACTCGTTTTTTTGCTCTCCTAAATTGCCATCCACTGACCCCCTGAGCGGGACTCACCTTCCCGTCGTCGGAAACCGTGTAAGTATCGTCGCTTAACCTTCAATTTTCACACGTTGTTACAATAAGTAATTTCGATTTTTTTATTTAATATAGTTCAATATTCATTGAACTATATAATTTCGATTTCGTCACTGCAAATTGTAATTAAAGCTTTACTGCATATTTCTAATGAATATTGAACTATATTAAATAAAAAATGGAAATTACTTATTGTAACAACGTTCGAGAATCGGGGGTTAAGCGACGAGACTTACTCGGTTTCGGAGGGGACACGACACTTTATTGGCGCCCTCCCCCTCTCCTTTATTGCTTTTTCCCTTCCCTCTTATCCCTTCCCTTTTCCCCCTTTCCCTTTACCCTTCTTCCTCCCCCCTTCCCCCGTCTCCATTCCCCCTTCCCTCCTCCTCCCCCTTCCCTTCTGCCCCCTCTTCTATTCCCCCCTTTTCCTTTCTACCCTCCAGAATTATATATAGTTTTAGACCATTTGGGCGCCCCTCAGCGAATGCCGCCTGGTGCATGATAGACCTTCTTGTATCACCCTCGCTATGCCACTGCACACAGGTTTAGTGAATAACACCACCAATACAGGGTAGTCGGTCGTTGGTTCTCGCCTAGCCATCAGAATTTACCAACGGGCTGCCATTAGTGAGTTTTTGTTTAGGGACATAGGATGCCAAAGCAACAAGTCACGTAACTTTCCTGGCAAAAAATATTTATATCGAAGAAATACAATAGGAAAGTATTGAGTGTGGCGCCATCTGTTATAAGATGCTGTTAAAAATAAATTTTCTATTATTAATTAGAATAAAGAAAACAAACGATTATTTTTTTAAAGATAATAAAGTTATTTTATAATTGCAATTGTATATCTCAATATGCATTAATAGCGCCAATCACACGTTATTATGATGTCATAATGTACAGGAGAACCCCATCTTCTGAGCCTAAGGGCTCCAAGTATCTTAATTTGCCAGTGGAAATGACAATTAAAGTTTTAATTAATTTAAATGTAACTTTTAACTCTGAATCTCATACTGTGATTACTTGTTCACTATGATGACGTTATTTTTCACGTGACTTTTATTACAGATTATATGAAATCACGTAAATATTGCACACCTTAGATGATAGACGGATATATTACTGATCTTAGTTTATAGTGCAAATGAATTCTGAATTAAATTTATCTCTGTATATACTTTCTAAGTTAAAATTTTTGAATTTAAATCACGTGTCTTTCAGACTAGAATGGCCGTTAGTATATAGGTAATCAAGCCCTCCTGCTACTAACCTAAGCTTTCCATATCTGGTCTCTATTTTCATTTGTACAAAAAAAGTAACAAAAGCATAACATTTAAGAAGTAAAATTTTAAATAAATTAAACGATTTAATTTGTGATACATTTTTAAAAAATCCAGCAACGCGTTATTTAACTTTTCCGGCGCCATCTGGTAGCGCCATCTGTAATCATATTTTATTTTAAAAAGGTTTTATATTTTTAAATTATTATAAAATAGCAAAAAACTTAATTTTGAAAGTAGGCATCGATTTTATATAAAATTCTAAATGCGAATAACCAGGAAAATCGTCATAATGTCTGACTGTACTAGAAATACACACGATTCCCTTTAACTCTCTACCTCCTCGATTATTAATCGCCAAAATTTAACAGCATCAATTTCTCTAACACGCAAATCTCCCTGAAAATTTTCAGAAATTTTCAACAAAAATCACAGGTGTTATTAAGCTTCAAACGGAATAAACATAATCGTATCAAAGGCACAGACTGATATTCATACATACATGAAAAAAAAACCCTGGAATTTTTTTTATTTTTCTGAATTTCAAGGTCTTCTGAGTCCAAAACTGTAAAAGTCATAAGGGTCATATTTACAGCATAAAAGTATATAGTGGTGTTTGGAACGTCAAGAATAAGACGTTCCAAATGCCATTGTCAAACTTCTAGGCTTACTGGAAAGCTGCGCTGAACGTCTGACGTAGACGTTTTCGCATTTAAAACTTCGGTTTGAACCTCACAATTAATTTCTGCAAGTCACACATCAGGAATTTAATTCTAACCAAAGAAAAGTAACACAAATTATATGGCTTCGAATTAATATATTTCAATTGCGTGTTACTCGAAAAATATTCAATAATACAAAACTTCACATAAAATGTAACTTCAAACGATTAATGTGAGAACGTCACAAAGCCGGGCTGCGGTTTCTAATTATATTTTTAACTTCTTTAATTTAAAATATATACTTTCTTCCCCAAACTAATAGTGTCTTGCTTCTGTACATCATACTTTTCCTTTAGCAACAGAGTTATGCCAATCATGTATCTAACTCGTTTAAGAGAAAAGATTTTGATTTCAAGTCACGTAACTTCTGGTGCAAACTAAAAACTCTTATATAGTTAAGAAACACATTAGGAAAGTTTAAGATTGCATGTGAGCTGCAGACTATTGTAATAACTATTTACATCTGGGATTTCCAAACATTTTGGTGTGCTGACCTTTATAGTAACATTAAAAATATATTTTTATAAGCAAAATCACAGTATGAATATTTACAACATCTTGAACATGAAATATACAAAGACATTTGACTAATTTTTAATGATCCGTTTTCTATCGATTCCAAATATGCCTTATCGGTCGTTTTTAAGTTCGATGCAGACGAATCCTGTTTCTTGTATAGTATTTGTATAGAATACACTCAAACAAATTAAAATTAATTAACTAACGGTTTATTTGGTGTTTATTATAGTTTTTCCATGCCCATTCATTACAATTACAATAAAAAAAATTCACACATATAGGCTTATGTATTGATATATTTTATCTATTAAATAATATCATTTCGTATACAGTAAATAAGTTCGGTATCTTGAGAATTCGAATGTTTTTGAAATGTTATTACGTATATGTCTTGAACAATAATAATATAGAATTTTACCAAACGTAATACATTAAGATATGCAAACGTCGTCGTTTACATATGCGTGACTTCGAACAGAGCATTTTTTTCATAGTGTTTCGCGTAATTTTCTGAATCCTCTTTGATGCGGTTTAATTTCTCCTCAACATCATTTATAACTTTGTCTTCGTAATTCATATTATCTTAAACAATATACTTGAATCTTCCTTCAGAGAATCTTCAGTTTATGCAATTTTGATCGTTAAAGATCGAGTGGTAAAAGTGATAAAGGGTGTAATATGCCACATCTCGAGCATGGTCGGAGTTTACATTTTTTCTTTTATAAAACTCATCCTGACAGTAAAAATGAAGCTTTTGCATGTAAATGTTAATAATTCGTAAAATCGTCATTAAGTTTGACTCTACTGGAGATTCACACGATTCTCATGATTTCTCCATCCTTTCGACCTTATATTACCAAATTTTAATAGTATCAATTCCCCCAATAAATAAACTCCCTGAGAAATTTCATAAATTTCCGACAAAAAGCACCAAAGTTATTAAGCTTCAAACAGGGTAAGAAAAATCGTTTTTTCCACACAAAAACACACACTAACATCCAAACATATAGAAATTTAATTTGTGTAGTTTTCTTGGTTTTTTCTAAAATATTTTGAAAGTTAATAATGAAAAAAAATTCTGGAACAGCCAATAAAAGACGTCGTTATATCATGACGTGATGATTTATCTCAATTATTAATGCCTAGCTTACTAGTTTTTTAGTAGTTTAACACTAATATACATACGCTTCTGTTTAATAAAATTTGTAAAACTATACTGTAAATAAATTATTTATGCACAGAAAAAGCACTTTACCTCTCATCCAATTGCGTTATTATAAGAACAGAAAATATATTTGTTTACTCGTCAATTAATTAAATTTCGGTACGAAGAAAATTTACAATAATATGAATGTTTTTTGGCTTCTTTTCGCGTGACTAGTGAGTATTTTCTCGTAGAATGTTTTCCTAGTATGCACAAATCCCTTGAAAAATTGCCCACCTGTTAACTTTCTTCATGTTATTGAATATAACGAACCAAACCACTTTTTTGACTTTCACTGTAAGGTGATAAACATGATTTTTGAAAATTAAACACTTGATTGATGTTCCTGTCTAAAATATCTATTGTATTTTCTTTCATAGAAATGATTTTCTTTTGTTAGGAGACGGCGAGAGTATTTGTTAGGCAAGTCATAGCGTTGAAGGAAATCAGACATTCGTTAAACTACACTGTACTGGCTCGCTACAATCTGAGGTTAGATAGATTTTTGTATGTTTTAAAGGTCAGTATACAAACAATTATATTGTGTATTTTATGAATATCGCGTGTGTTGCGTTATTCTCGCATGCTAGGATATCTGTATGCACAACTAATCTAATCCTTTAACAGCATAACAACTTTATTCTTAACGTACTAACTTAAGTTACCTGTGATCTAACCTGTGTGATTTTCAGCATATGCTAGGTTCTAATTTCGAATTAATTAATAAATTATTGACTGTCAAATCTGATATATGTTTTATCATAGATTATTTCACATAAAAATCTACTTCACTTATTATTTTCGGTATCAAGAAATTAATTATAAGTATTAGACATTGTTGTCTTGGGTGTAGTAACGTTATGGCAACGCAACGCCTTGGGAATGCCTTCTCAGAGCTCTTTTTAATGATAAGGACGTTACAGAAGTGAAGAAAACCGGAAAACTCTACGTAGCCAGCCCGTCCTGGCCCACGACCAAACTCTCATTGTTTAGGGAATAATAAAAAAGCCTTCTTAGTGCTCACAGGACGAAAAGAGTAAAATAATATCTGGTGTAAAAGTAGTCTAGTGAAAAAATTCTGCTGCTTATTGGCTCATATTAGATGATCTCCTTTAATATATAATCGTACCTTATACCCTGTTTACAAGTAATCTCTTCATTAATTAAATATTTAATATTTCTAATCTCTGGACTCTGGTTTATCTTAGAAAGTAACGAATAATATTTAACATTCCTTATTTATTTAAATATAAACTTTTTGTAATAGTTAATTTTTGTATATATTACATTCATTATTTATATTATTAATTTATTTATTTATCAGCTCTTGATTCGAATACAGAGAGAACGTATTTTTTGAATAGATATAATGGATGCATTGTACAAATCATTTCCTGAAGACAGTAAAGAATTTCCATGGGATGAAAGAATACTTGAAGATTTTAAAAAACTTATAAGTAAGTGTTATTTACATGAAAATATACCGCATAAGTGATATTTGTTTGACTACTTACAACAATTATTAGCATGAGTGCAGGATATACACAGCAGCTTAACTAGTACAAATACTACTTAAATTTGGGGCCTTTTTATACTCTCTTTGAGTGGTAAAAGGCCTTAAACCACAAATAAAAAAAAAATACTACTTAAGGGTGCATAATGAACACTTCAGGTGTCAATTGTACTAATGGCCCTATTTATACAATAATTACTAATAGGAAGGGACAAATTAGAACATGCAAAGCCATATTCTGCCCTGTAAAACTGTGGATAAAAACTAGGCCTATTCTTAGATAGTATATGCACATGTGTATAAGTACGTTTGTCACATTCGAACCTGTTTCTTGTACTTATTTGAATTTATTAATTTATTTATTTACATAAGCAAGTGGGCCTAGGTCTCAGTTACGATACTGAGTAAATTATATAACCTGCTGGCAATCAAATTAAATCAGAGATTTTCCAGATAATGTTAATTAATCTAATAAATAAAGTAGTTAGAAGTAGTAATCAGAGTGTAAGAAAAAACTGTAATTATCATTAATGGAATAAGGCATTACATTACAAGGACCATCAGGCAAACATATGCCTGAGAGTCCTTGTGTTGTGTTGCTAGAAAACTGGCCCTTTCCAAACTGTGGACAGTCGGTAACCTACGTCATATGTTTAGTGGTTTAATCCATTCGCTCACCAGTGTGGCACGTAAATTCAATATAATTTATAATATTATCATAAAATATTTTTATCATTTATACCAAAAAGATACTGTTTATAGTTACTGTAAATATAAAATTTTCAGATGAAAATGGATTAAAATGCAAAATGGACGACATGTTTCTTCTCGCATTTCTTCGTGCCAGAAAGTTTAATCTAGAAAGATCGCTTCAACTGCTGAAGAATTATCATTCTAAAAGGATCAATTATCCATCTTTTTTTAAAAATCTGTTTCCATCCAAACTGGAAAGTGTTTTACCTCTAAATATTACAAGAATATTGCCGAAACCTGATCAACACGGGAGAATTATTATTCTAAAAGAAATTGGTAAGGTTTTTAAATCGTTCAAGTCGCTGTATAGCTTATGAAGGCTACGATTCAAAAATTATATGAGTAATGTAATTCAAAATAATATTGTGTTATCAATATTTCATTTTTTAATGTGATATAACGGTTCAAAAATTATTTCTTTCGATAATCTGAAACCGTGTTCTGACACTTCATTGTTTCATAAACAGTACGTGGTGTAATGAATTCAAACACTTCGTTCTATCATCTTTATTTAGTTCAGATCGCGTATCAGCTGATCTGAGGAAACCGTTAAGGGTACCTCTCTATAGTCGAAGTCAGCTAGATCGGACAATTCGATCGCATCCACGAACAGGGTCGTCGTGGCGTTGAGTAGTGTATTGTCGAATCGAAGAAAAAGTCTAAATGCCGTTATAACGTGTTTATTTACAGCTAAGTACAACTATATATACAGAAAGTATAACAATGTCGATCGTGGAGACAAGGGTCGAAGTGCACGAGGCGGACGTCCGAACCGAAGCATGTCCAGCCGAAAAGTGCTTAGCCTCGACCCTGACATCACGCCGGTTAGGGACGGTGGTCAGTCGCAGTGTTGCCGACCGCCGCAGTACCCCCTTCTTAGTGTAACGATCGTGTAGCTAACGAAAACGTTCCGGAAATCGGACGCGTCTTCCGGAGCGCGTCGTAGTTTTGGTTTCGGCTTCCTGCTTCGAATGCGTGGTGCTCGATGATTTAGGGTCTTGTACTTCTGTTGAACTGGGAACTTGTTCCGTGTCGGTCTCTTGCTTGTCGTCTGTTGGTGGTCTCTCGCTTGGTGAAAGGTGTTCTGCCAGACAGTAAGCTGGCTTAAGTCTGTCTATAGAAATAACTGTCTCTTTTTGCCGTACGCGGACTTTGAAGAATTTGTCTGCACGCTGCAGTACGGGAAATGGTCCGTCGTACGTCGGCTGCAGAGGTGGCCGTACTTCGTCGTGCCGCACGAAAACGTGAGTGCTGCGCTGTAGGTCCTAAGGGACGAATATCTTCTTGCTTCCGTGATATCTCGTATGAGTTGGTGTCAGTTGGTGCATTTGCTCCTTGAGCTGTTGTACGAAAACTGCTGCATTTGAGTCTGATGGTGTTGGGGCGAGAAACTCGCCGGGAAGTCGTAAGGTCGTCTCGTAGACGAGTTCGGCGGTTGTTGCCTTGATGTCTTTTTTAAAGGCGGCTCGCATCCCTAGCAGCACTGACGGTAAGACCTCTGTCTAGCGGTCGGTCAAGCAAGCCTTGAGAGCCGATTTAAGTCTGCGATGGCTGTTCTCCACCAGGCCGTTTGCCATTGGGTGAAAGGCTGTCGTGTGTATATGGCTGCTACCCAATAATTTAGTCAGAGCGCGGAACAGGTGCGATTCGAATTGTTTACCCTGGTCGTAGTGACCGTCTTCGGTACACCATAACGCGCGACCCATTGACCGTAGAAAACCTTTGCCACCGTCTCTGCCGTACAATCGGCGATCGGAAAAGCTTCCACCCAACGGGTGAACCTGTCGACGAGCGTGAGACAATATATGTTACCTTGCGAAGGCGGAAGGGGACCTACAATATCCATATGCAGGTGTTCGAAACGGGCGTTAGAGACGTGAAGATTTCAAACAGGGCTCCACGTGTGCCTATGAATTTTCGCTCGTTGGCATGGAATACAGATTTTGGTCCACATACGGGAGTCCTTTCTATTGAAAGGTCAAACAAAACGACTAGTTATTAATTTGGCGGTAGCTCTTATCCCGGGATGAGCCAGATTGTGTACGGTGTCGAAGACTTGCCTGCGAAAATTAACCGGGATATATGGGCGAATTTTGTTCGTAGATATATCACAGAATAATTCGGGGCCTGCATTCGTTAAGGGCATTTTCTTCAGCTGCAAGGCTGTACTCGAAGACAGTAATTGTTGTAATTCGGGGTCGCTGATCTGGGCTTGCGCGATGCTCGCGTAGTCTATTGCGTTTGGTACTTCGATAGTTTCGATCCGCGACAATACGTCTGCCGGTGTGTTGTCGCTGCCTTTGATGTAGCGGATGTCCGTGCTAAATTGTCCTATAAGGTCAAGATGCCTTAATTGCCTAGGGGTGTACTTCTCTGGCTTCTAACTAAAGGCATACGTCAGTGGGCGATGGTCTGTGAAAACCGTAAACTCCCTGCCTTCGAGCATGTGCTTGAAGTGACTTATTGATGCGTATATGGCATAAAGCTCTCTATCGAAAACCGACCATTTTCGTTGTGGCTCTGTTAATTTGGCAGAGAAGAAAGCTAGTGGCTGCATCTTCGGTGTGCCGTTGGAGGAGTCAACTTGATTTAGTGAGCCGCCGATAGCTATGTCGCTTGCGTAGTTCAAAATGTCAGAGTTGAGAGCGGAAACGACAGAGTAGTACTTGGTACTGTCTTTTGTGATGCCCGAAATGGCGAACTGGGCCTCTATATTGACGAACCACAACTCTGGAGTCATGTCCCAAAATGGAGGTAGTTTGAGAGTCACTCTGTTCACTTCTGCGGTGGGTTCGGGCTCCGTCATCTTTGTTCAGCTGCTTGACCGGCGTGGAAGAGAAAATGAGGCCTACCTGAATTTCCATAAATGGCGTCTGGGCTTCGGGCTTCGGGCTTGGGAATGTTCGGTGTTGCTCCCACGTTGTCAGATCACGTTCGGGTCACCAGTGAGGGGACCGTTAAGGGTACCTCTCTATAGTCGAAGTCGGCTAGATTGGTCAATCCGATCGCATCCACGAACAGGGTCGTCGTGGCGTTCAGTGGTGTATTGTCGAATCGAAGAAAAAGTCTAAATGCCGTTATCACGTGTTTATTTACAGCTAAGTACAACTATATATACAGAAAGTATAACAATGTCGATCGTGGAGACAAGGGTCAAAGCGCACCAGGCGGACGTTTGAACCGAAGCACGTCGAGCCGAAAAATGGTTAGCATCGACTTTGACGTCACGCCGGTTGGGGACGGTGGTCAGTCGCAGCGTTGGCGACCGTTGCAGAACTAAATAAAAATGATAGATCACCAAGTCTTCGAATTTATTACACTACGTAGTGTTTAAGAAACAAAGATTATTCTTTTCATTAAAAAACTGGTTAATGTTACCTTAAAATCCAAGATGGCGATGGAAGGAATTTTTCTCTACGTTGGAGACTGCGACGGGAAAAAAATTTTTTCCTATAGAAAAACTTTTGTCTCCTAAATAGAAGTCTGTTAAATCAATGGGTTACTGTATCGTACTTTATAATTATGTATAGAAATGATAGTATTTCATTTCATTTTTGAATTACAGAACGGTGGGATCCTTCAGAAGTGGACATTTTAGATGCCCACCGTATTGACATTCTTTTAGCAGATTTAATGTTAAATTTACATCGAACGCAAGTAAATGGAGTGGTTATGATTGTAAATACTCAAAGAGCAAGTATTAGACATTTGTTTCAATATACACCAAGATTTATCAGCGCTGCAATTGCTTTACTAATTGTATCTACTTTAAAATAAAAACTATAATCGACTGTTTTAAACTGCTTCAAGAATTTAAGCAATAAACGTGTTTTAAGTTAGACGTAAAACTGCTTAAATGGAACAATGCTATAAACAATTCCGAATTATAAAAAAAATATCACAGTTTTATTTTATAGATGAGAAAACGACGTTATATTACTCACCCCTTTGTGTGTATTTTCAGATATTTTAACACTCCATAAGTCCAAAAATACAAAATACTCTAACAAAAGTTTATATGTATGTGTGACAACTTTATTTTGATATATACTTCGGATATTCACAAACCAAAATTTCTGAAATTTGGCAGAGTTATCTGTTTATATGGACATTGATACTGTTTCATTTTGGTGATTAAAGGTAATGGGAAGCGAGAGATAAAAGATAAATAATGAATGACATCTGAAGTTGGGTCAGCCTGAGTGAATAGAGTAATTTTGAACATAGAGTAATTTTGGGGGCTATATCTCGCGAAGGGTCACTGGTAGAGTTATGGTTCCTGTAATTATTTTGTTGCTATGAGTATGCTCTACAGCAGGCCTGGCCAACCCAAATTGTTTCGCGTGCCACTTTGATCACGCGTAGCATTTCGGTAGGCCACAATTTAGGCAAACATGCTTTAAAAAAGTAAAACAAATACAAAATGAATAAGATTTTATTGTTATATCAAGAGTTCGTACTCGCACTTGCGCATTATAACGTCACACGCAAATTTTCATTTATTTAATTGTTTTGGTATACACTTAACGGGAAACAAAAGTTTTAATAGAGAGCTTTTAATAGCTTAGCGGGCCACACAGTTTAACATGACGGGCCGCGGGTTGGCCAGGCCTGCTCTACAGCTTTGTCAAGGTCCGAAACGTATCATTCAGAGACAAATGTCTTTCTGGTTCTCATAATTTCTGTTCTTGATCCTTGCCAGATTTTTTTTTTCTTTTTAATTTTAAATCGAATCATTTGAAATATAAATTTTTCGCTACATGTAAAGAAAAGAATTAGTATTTAATTTTAATATCATTTGCATATTTTCGAATACATACAAACCTACACAAATTATTTTATTTTTCTCTTAAATTTTAAAGCAAAATGTTAAATCTAGATATTTTTTCTAACCAAATTGAATTTTTTATGTATTTAAATTAGAGTGATTGTTATCTACTACGATTCAAAGAATTCCATTACGTGAATGTCAATTCAATAGTCAAAGGAGTAATGAATATTTTCATTCCATTTGTGCCCGAAAAAATCGTAAAACGAGTAAGTAATTTTACTATTAAATTTGAAAAATGGACAATGCACTCAAAATAATACAAAATAAACAAAAAAAGAATTTTATTTTTAATCGTAGCTCAATGTAGAAATATTACTTTTTGTTTAGTGACTGTCAATAAATTAAGTCCGTATTTTTCTTGAAATTTTTCCTCACCCTTTTCCTGTTTGAACCAGTTTACTTAATTGCTCCCCTGTTCTGTCACCCAACAAAACTCAGCTCGTTTATTATAAGATTCATTTTATACTGTTATAACGTTTGCAAATAATTTTTTTTCGTTTGTTTTTAGTTGAATATTCATAGTGAAGTAACGAGTCTGCATAAATTTATTCATCCAGAATATCTTCCAATTGCTTATGGAGGAGAATTACCGGATTCCGATCCACGTGAGTTCATTGAAATATTAAAACAAAACGAAGATTTCTTTCGAGAGAACGAAGAATGTGTGAAAATGTATGACGAAGAGGTCCAACGAAGATTGTCTGAAGGAAGATTTAAGTATATTGATCAGGATCATGTGAATTACGAAGACAAAGTTATGAATGAAGTAGAGGAGAAAGTCAACCGCATCAAAGAATATCCAGAAAATTACCGAAAACAATATAAAAAAAACACTCTTCTGGAAGTCACACATTTTTAAATGACGATATTTGCATACATTTATGTATTAAGTACGATGAAATTATATTTAGAACATTAATTAATATATTATTATTCAAGACATTACACGACTGATAACATTTTAAAAATATTTGAATTTGCAATTCTGTATCCCAAACTTATTTACTGTCAATTATACAAGAGATTTCTTCTAAAGTTATAAAGTTAAAGTTAAATTGATATATGTAAGGATTATTTTGTTATTATATAATTGTAATGAATATATAATTACATCCACAAATTATAATAAATAAAATAGTAAATAAACTGTTCTTTATTATATTACTTTTTCGCCTCTACTCTATATAACAGAGTGAAGATGGCGATCGATCAAAAAATGACTTTTCCAAGATTTTTACATCCTGGGTACCCAAATGCAAAAAAAAAATCGGTGTATTATATCTGTAATTATGGATGTTAGTGTGTGGAGGCACGATTTTCTTCAGCCTATTTGAAACTTAATGACTGCTATGCTATTTGTTGAAAATTTCTAAAATTTTGCAGTGAGCTTTGCATATTAGGGTGATTGATTTTATGCAATTTTGGTCGTTAAAGATCGAATGGTGAAAGTGATAAAGGGGGTGTATGCTACATCTCGAGCATGGTCGGAGTTTACATTTTTTCTTTTATAAAACTCATCATTGCCCTCAAAATGAAGCTTTTGCAAATAAATGTTAATAATTAGTAATGTTTAGTTATATATATATATACGCCTTGCCGCGGTTGCGATGGGCGGTTGAGTGCTTTTGGGAGGACGTGGGCAATTAATGTGTTCCCAGCCGGCATTGTAATGACCGTCGATCGTACGGTAATCTTATATCAACTGGAAGAGGAAAGCGGATCGGAGGTCCGGGTAGCGTAACTGGTAACGTGTCTACACGGATATTCGAATCCTGCTTCGGGCTGTTTCTTTTCTTCCAGTTAGGCCTAAATTTATTTAAATTATTTAATTAAAATTCTAATTATTAAATTTAACAAGAGATGGCGCATAACGCCTAACTCTTGTACCAAATTACCTTAAATTATTAATATTACTTTACCTATTTGCTAGCCCGATAATTCGGCATTGGTTGATTCGTAATTATTAAGTTCGACCTTACTGGAGATTCACACGACCCTTAGCATCTCTGCATCCTCTCGACCTTTTATTACCAAATTTTATTTGCATCAATTCCCCTAATAAACAAACTTCCTGAGAAATTTCGTAAATTTTCGACAAAAAGCACCAAAGTTATTAAGCTTCAAACAGGGTAAAAAAATCGTTCTTCCACGCACTAACACCCAAACATATAGAAATTTAATTTGTGTACTTTTCTTGGTTTTTCTAAAATATTTTGAAAGTTAATAACGAAAAAAAATTTTGGAACAGCCAATGAAAGACGTCGTTATATCATGACGTGATGATTTATTTTAATTCCTAATGCCTAGCTTACTAGTTTTTTAGTAGTTTAACACTAATATACATACGCTTCTGTTTAATAAAATCCGTAAAACTATACTGTAAATAAATTATTTATGCACAGAAAAAGCACTTCACCTCTCATCCAATTGCGTTATTATAAGAACAGAAAATATATTTGTTTACTCGTCAATTAATTAAATTTCGGTACGAAGAAAATTTACAATAATATGAATGTTTTTTGGCTTCTTTTCGCGTGACTAGTGAGTATTTTCTCGTAGAATGTTTTCCTAGTATGCACAAATCCCTTGAAAAATTGCCCACCTGTTAACTTTCTTCATGTTATTGAATAAAACGAACCAAACCACTTTTTTGACTTCACTGTAACGTGATAAACATGATTTTTGAAAATTAAACACTTGATTGATGTTCCTGTCTAAAATATCTATTGTATTTTTTTTCATAGAAATGATTTTATTTTGTTAGGAGACGGCGAGAGTATTTGTTAGGCAAGTCATGACGTTGAAGGAAATCAGACATTCGTTAAACTACACTGTACTGGCCCGCTACAATCTGAGGTTAGATAGATTTTTGTATGTTTTAAAGGTCAGTATACAAACAATTATATTGTGTATTTTATGAATATCGCGTGTGTTGCGTTATTCTCGCATGCTAGGATATCTGTATGCACAATTAATCTAATCCTTTAACAGCATAACAACTTTATTCTTAACGTACTAACTTAAGTTACCTGTGATCTAACCTGTGTGATTTTCAGCTTATGCTAGATCTAATTTCGAATTAATTAATAAATTATTGACTGTCAAATCTGATAAATGTTTTATCATAGATTATTTCGCATAAAAATCTATTTCACTTATTATTTTCGGTATCAAGAAATTAATTATAAGTATTAGACATTGTTGTCTTGGGTGCGACTAAGTAAACAAGCCATCGTCATTAGCTACTTGTTACGTAGACGTGACCCATAATCGCCGGATTTGGCCGGAGGAGTAACCGTCTACTAAGCTGTCTATGACCTAATTCCGCCTCAGTCAAGTAGACGGTTTTTACGCAACAGTTTTTACATCTGTATTAACAACCAAGAACCAACAGTTAGACTTACTAGTTAACCAATATGCGTTGACGTAAGCTACTGAATGGTAAGTAAAGTAAATGATGACTAGTTAATTTCATATCCTAACTCTTAATGCTTGATTTTGAATAACTAGAACAATACACGTGACCAATAGTAACGAATGGAATAGCATTCTGAGAAGTTTAATCCAGTTTTTCCACTTCTGATAGAAAGTACTTGTTTGTTGTTTGTTTAGTTACGTTATGGCAACGCAACGCCTTGGGAATGCTTTCTCAGAGGTCTTTTTAAGGATATGTAGCCCCTATTCTGACGTTACAGACGTGAAGAAAACCGGAAAACTCCACGTACCTGGCCCACGACCGAACTCCCAGTGTTCAGGGAATAATAAATAATATAAAACAACTACGTTGGTAGTATTAGACGCCCAGGAGCCCTAGTTGCTTTTTTTTTTGGCCTCTGAGCTATTGCGCAGATTGTACAAATAGTAGTTACGACACGGGTGGTTTCTATTTCGCATAGGGAAGAATCAAGCCTGAAAGCCACTCCTACATGAAAGACACTAGTGAAACTATTAATTTCGATTTTAGTATTAATTAATATTGTCATAACTTTTCTTATATGCCTACTAGTAAGAATATAAGAGATAAAACGTCATACGACAAAGTTGGACGTCACGTGATATGTTAGAGAGGTCAAGGTGACTCGCGGTGACAGAAAATTATCCTAGTGTGCTTGTACAAAATATATTTATAAGGATATTAATAATTTTATAACAAAGAAATACGTTAAAATTGATACTTTGAGTTTTAATGGAGTAAAGGCCTACTTTCGACTAATTGAGATGGTAACTACCCACATTTTATTAGTGCGGGCAAACTAGAGTTATTTGTAAATAACAGTAACAAAGTTTCTATTGTTATTGAAAAAATTTGTAAAAAAAAAAATAACAGACAAGTAGGCCTGTGACAACTGTCACTAGTACAATAGATAGGTCTAGGCAGTCTAGATTTTTTAAACTCATCTACCCTGTGGGCATTAAGACTGCCTTTTTAATCATACCTATCACGAGTGCTGCTAGCCCTCAATGAGATGTACGAGGCCTGAAATTTTCGGGGCAGGCTTTTTATTAAAAGTATTGTTTTAGACCCATATACCAAGTTGGCAGGGTAGAAGCCTAATCATTTAATTCAATTTATACCAATTCTTTTTTATTGATTTGTTAGAAGTCGGGCCCTGTATCTCAACAACCGCTGCCCTATTACGGGTATGCCTAATCCATAATGGACTTGATAAAAAAAGCCTTCTTAGTGTTCACAGGACGAAAAGAGTAAAATAATATCTGGTGTAAAAGTAGTCGAGTGAAAAAATTCTGCTGCTTATTGGCTCATATTACATGATCTCGTTTAATATATAATCGTACCTTATACCCTGTTTACAGTTAATTTCTTCATTAATTAAATATTTAATATTAGAAGACTGAAGCGCAGCCTACAAAAATATAAGAAACAAAGAAACCAACATGAAAATGAAGAAGTTAAAACCTTTTATACCGATAGCATTGACAATTACAAAAAGGCTAAAAGTATAAAATTAATAGAAAAGTTTAAATATCCATCTATTGAAGAAATAAATGAGTGGAAAAAGTCCCTTGTGTTAAACAAAACAAATTACGCGATCCCTGAAAATATTTTAGAAATTATGCAAAAAGGATTAGACTTTAATGGTCCTAATAACTGGAGAATAATAGATATAATACCGACCTTAGATAAAGCTTGTGCAGGACTGACTGAAGTAGATTCTGAGATAATGAAAATTAATTTAAGTAATATTATAAAACATCATATTATAAGGCAAAAAGATAGAACAATAATTAGAGATAAAAACTATTATAAATATAATGCTGAAATAGAAAAACTGTACAAGTATTTAAATGATAATAACCTTAATATAATAAAAGCGGATAAGTCAAAACAAATTGTAGTTGTAACCAGAGACTGGATAATAGCGAAAAAATTAGAAATTATAAATAAGGGGAATTTCAGAGAATTACCGATAAATCCAAAAAACATAATATACGAAGAATTAAAAAAACGAATTAATATACTATACAAACAAAAAAAGGTTACCAAAAACGAAAAGATATTTATACTATCCGAGGATAACGAAAGAACCCCTAGATTAAATATTCAGTTAAAAACTCATAAACAAAATGAAAAAGTACGACCAATTGTTGACTTCAAATTTACTGTATTGTATAACTTAGAGAAATATCTAAAAGGAAAACTTAAAGACTACGAAAACTCAATCTGTTCTATTCGAAATATGGAAGGATTTTTACAAGAATTAAAAGAGGTTCAGATAAACAACACATCTAAGTTAGCTAGTATTGACGTTGTTGAAATGTATCCGTCAATTACATGGAAATTGATTAATAATCAGTTAAACAAAATGAATGTAGACCCTTATATTATAGATTTGATTGAGTTTGCTTATAAGAGTAATTACCTAGAATTAAATAATAAATATTACACACAAGAAGACGGCATTAGTATGGGGTCAGTTATAGGACCGAAATTAGCGGAATTAATAATGATTGAAATCGATATTAAAATAAAAAACATTTTGGGTATAGATTTTTATAGAAGATACGTTGATGACATACTAATAGTATATAACGAAGCTGAAACAACAATAGACAAGATAGAAGAATTAATTAACGGTATCCATAATGAAATTAAGTTTACTATAGAAAAAGAAAAAACTGATAATAGCATAGCATACCTTGATGTGATGATAAAACGGAAAAATAGAAAATTAATACTTGAACCGTTTAGGAAACAATGTTCAGTTAATAAGACACTGAATTATCGTTCAAATATCCCTTTACATATAAAAAGGAATATCTTTTATATGGAATATATGAATATACTTAGTAGAACCAGCGAACAGGAAACAAATCAGAAATATATAAACAGTCTAAAAAAGAAATTTAGTTTGAATGGATATCCTACAAGATTAATTAACAATTGGCAAAAAAACATACATAATAAAGGCCCTTTCCCTTCCAAAAAAGATGCAAATAATAAAAAAATTAAATACTTAAGTTTTCCATATATAAAATGTGTATATGAAAAGATTAATAAAGAACTTAGAAAAAATAACATACAGCTTGCACCAAATTATAAAAATTTAATATCTAGATTAAATCAGAAACAACGTTCAACAAATAATATAGAAGATAAAAATGAAATTAAAAATGTCGTCTATAAAATACCCTGTACTTGTGAGAATAATAGTTTTTACATAGGCGAAACCAAAAGAACATTAAAAACGCGTGTTAAAGAACACATATCCGATTTAAAATATAGTCGTTTGAACTCAGCTTTTTATGATCATTGTGTAATCAATAATTGTAATATAAATCAATCAAATATACAGATTTTACATAAAGAGAAAAGGATTTATGATAGAAAATTTAAAGAAAGCGTTGAAATACTACGAAACAAAAACCAAGGTTGTATAAATAAAAACTTAAGCGTTAAAATTCATAATAATTGGTTAAAAATAATATAATGAAAATAATATGAAGAAATGTACTAAATTATTATAATTTGCGATAATCGAATGGTAAAGACAGAATTATTTAATGAAATAATGTTCCGTATTAATGTTATGTAAATTAGATAAAGAGAAAAATATACAGTGTAAACGTTAAGCCAAATAGTGATTTATTGTAATATAAAAAAATTGTAAATTAAAAATCTTTGTAATTCCCTTAAGGGTTTCTAAATGTTGGCTAATTAATTTGTTAATAGGTGCAACTTACGGCACACAGTGCTATATGCAAATTGTCGGATTGGTCGATGAGGTAGTAAAAACGACCTTTGGAATTTGTAAATTTTGGTTTTTAATTTTTTAATTTCTACAGAAGTTATCTTATTTATGTAATAAAATGAAAAAACGGTTTGGTTTTTATGGAGTTAAAGTTGCGAGAAAAAATTGATATTGAAAATGTAAAGCCTAAGTGTCGTCCGATTTCTGCTGTGTGTATAGTACCCATGCAAAAGCAAGGTATGGTCTACAAAGAATTTATGTGAGTTTTTAGTTTTTTGATTTTTATTTATGCCATGTAGAAAATATATTTTTTATATATGTTTAGTTAGCTGATGAGGGGCTGAAGCCCGAAACGTCGATGTAGAAAAACACGTTCTAACTAAATAAAGATTCAACTAGCCTAGTGTTGAAAAAATAAACGTCACTTCATTGTGCCTGTACACACTAATCAAACACAACACGGTTTCGACAAAATCAACTAAATATTTAATATTTCTAATCTCTGGACTCTGGTTTATCTTAGAAAGTAACGAATAATATTTAACATTCCTTATTTATTTAAATATAAACTTTTTGTAATAGTTAATAATATAAGTAATGAATGTAATATATACAAAAATTAATTTATTTATCTATCAGCTCTTGATTCGAATACAGAGAGAACGTATTTTTTGAATATATATAATGGATGCATTGTACAAATCATTTCCTGAAGACAGTAAAGAATTTCCATGGGATCAAAGAATACTTGAAGATTTTAAAAAACTAATAAGTAAGTATTATTTACATGAAAATATACCGCATATGTGATATTTGTTTGACTACTTACAACAATTATTAGCATGAGTGCAGGATATATACAGTAGCTTAACTAGTACAAATACTAATTAGGGGTGCATAATGAACACTTCAGGTTGCAATTTTACTAATGGTCCTATTTATACAATAATTACTAATAGGGATGGACAAATTAGAACATGCAAAGCCATATTCTGCCCTGTAAAACTGTGGATAAAAACTAGGCCTATTCTTAGATAGTATATGCACATGTGTATAAGTACGTTTGTCCACAGCCTACAATAAGAACAGTCTAGTCAAATGAGGGAAATCCCGTTGAGGAGTTGTGTCCAAGCGAAAATATTTTCTCCCGCTAGATAGAGCCACACAACGCACCATAACAACACACACTGATTAAGTTATCCTAGGTACATGCTGTCATATGTTCGTAAAATAAAACAGTAATTCAAATAGAATATAGCAAATTATTGATTTTTTTTTAATTAAGATTTTGCCCGGATTTCTGCAGAACAATCTAAAACAATAGACATGTTATGAATAATTATCTAGACGGTTTAATGCAATAATAATTAATAGGGTGGATGTACTGTACCTGTTCTGGCCACATTAAGACAATTTTCAACTTTAAAAAATATTTTTATATTCTTACATTTTTTTTAAAGCAGTGAAACAGTAAAAATAATGCAAAAACATGTTCTCTTTTACTTTATTACATTAATTTTTATTAATTTTAACATTTTATAAACAAAATTTAAAATTTTTTAAAAATATTACAAAAATCACCAGTTTTCACCATGCCTGTACCAGTTCTGGCTCACTTGTGTACCAGTTGTGGCCACCCCATGTTTATAGAGTTGACACTTTTATTATTTTTCGTGATAAAGGTTTATTATTTGAAGTTTTGGGTCTACGATTCTCCCGAATATATGTGTCGTTCACAGTTCTCTTTTTCAATCCTGGTTTATAATCTGATTCCAGAAAGTGCGTACTGCAGACAACTGACCAGTCACTTGGCTTCCGAAATTTTGAACTGTCTTCATCTGTAAATTTTAAAAATAGATAGTATAACTAATAGATTTACTGTATAAGCTACCTATAAATAGATAAATTGTATAAAAGTTTAGGCTAGATTGCAGTTGCATTTTAATCTCATTGCAGTTAGGGGTCGTGCAAAAACCGTACAGTTCTTATTGTAGGCTGTGGTTTGTCACATTCGAACCTGTTTCTTGTACTTTTTTGAATTGATTAATTTATTTACATAAGCAAGTGGGCCTAGGTCTCAGTTACGATACTGGGTAAATTATATAACCTGCTGGCAATCAAATTAAATTAGGAATTTTCCAGAGAGTGTTAATTAATCTAATAAATAAAAAAGTTAGAAGTAGTAATCGGAGTGTAAGAAAACACTTTAATTATCATTAGTGGAATAAGGCATCACAATACAAAGACCATCAGGCAAACATATGCCTGATAGTCCTTGTGTTGTGTTGCTAGAAAACTGGCCCTTATTTGCGTGTTAGATAAATAAATAAACCCAGAAAACTCCAAACTGTAGACAGGCGGTAACTCACGTCATATGTTTAGTGGTTTAATCCATTCGCTCACCAGTGTGGCACATAAATTTAATATAATTTATAATATTATCATGAAATATTTTTATTATTTTTACCAAAACTATACTGTTTATAGTTACTGTAAATATAAAATTTTCAGATGAAAATGGACTAAAATGCAGAATGGACGACACGTTTCTTCTTGGAATTCTTCGTGCCAGAAAGTTTAATTTAGAAAGATCGTTTCAATTGCTTAAGAATTATTACACTAGAAGGAACGAACACCCTTCATTCTTTAAAAATCTCCTTCCATCGAAGCTGCAAAGAGTTTTATCTTTAAATTATATAAAAGTCATACCGAAACCTGATCAAAATGGAAGAGTTATTGTTATACTAGAAGCTGGTAACATTTTGTATTTTTATTATAATTTCCTGATATTTTATCTTACTAAAAACATTAAAATATAATTTAAAATAGGAGCTTAATGATTTTTTTCGGTTGGAGTATTTAAAAGCATCAAATCTCTTAATATTTTATACAAAGACTATTATATTTATACTAAAATAGATTGTACGAATTTTATAAAAATAAAAATTCTATTTTGCATGTTTCACATTTCTATGTTTTAATCTCTGATGTAATTTAATTTCCTCTGATTGACAGAAACGTGGGATCCTTCGGAAACAACTGCGTTAGATTTGTATCGTGTTGTATTCCTTTACATAGATTTAATGTTGAATTTGCATCGCCTTCAAGAGAATGGAGTAGTTGCAATTATAAATGCTAGAGGAACGACCATTGGACAATTCTTACAATTTACACCCAAATTTATAAGCAATATAGTAACCTTAGTAGTCGTAAGTATGAATTTCTCTAAATAAAATTTTTATTTGTTTACATTTAATATCACCCATCAATGATCCAGTGTATAAAACCACTTAACACTGGTTGTTTCGCGCATAACTACTAACGCCACGTGGAGGTTTCCGGGTCTTTTTCACCTGCCTAACACAACTAAGGCCAATTTATCATAGAAATTTGGCAGATCGTATGAATCTGATTCTGTTCCGGATAATTTGGACCCCGTGCCTCAACACCCGGTCGCTCATAGTGGACCTGGATGAAGAAATCTTTTTTAGTGTCCATAGGGCATAAAGAGAAAAAACGTATGAAAAAAAAAACAATGTTGAGGCTATGAGCTAAGACGTCGAATACGTCTCTCATACAAATGGTTTCAGATGTTGATTTGAGTTTTACCACTCAGCTGTAATAGAACATAAAACTGGTAGTTGCCTTTTGGTAATTGCCTTTATCTTGTATGTGGAACTGAAGTAAATTTGGCCAATGATTAAAGCATAATTCTACGGAATATACAAATTTTATAATCAAATCTTAAACGTTTTTATTTAATCGTATTATATTTTCTATGAATTTGTTTATATTAGAGAGATGCGTATCAACTACGACTCAAAGAACTTCATTTTGTCAACATCAACCCCATCGTCAAAGTCATATTGAGCATTCTTATTCCATTTCTTCCTGTGAAAATACGAAAACGAGTAAGTGGTTTTTATAAATGTAACAAATTTAGAATATATTGTGTCCGAAAATTCTGGAACCAATGGAATTTATACTAAATTGGCTTTATTCTCTATTCCCGTGTACAATATAACTCCAAATATTCACCCCTGATGTTCCAAATGTTTCCTGGGACCAATATTCTTCCAGTATATTGCGATTGACATCAGCATACATATTTTTATAATTGGTTCCAGACTTTTCGGATACCCTGTAGATAATAGGCCTAATTATAAAAGCTATTCTATGCAACAGGCTACATAATTTTTTTTATTAATCCTTTCTCATATTTAATTGACTGAAGTACTTATTGCTTGATAAATTAATTTATCTGCCTTAAAAGTAAATCTAAACATTTAGAAGTACTGAATTATAAATATAATAACGGCAATAGTTTAATTGCGTGTTTACTTCTAAAATACTCTCCACTTCAGCAATTAAGTATAATATATGCTAAAAGAGGGCCTTCGAGAGATTTAGGAGGCGTGGGCAGAGTGGTCCATTTTGTACATTACGAACCACTATGGTCCTCTGTTTTCTCCGGATCCGGAAAAAAACCTCCAATTGTCCATCTCGACAGCACTGTCGGCTGATTGATTGCTGCATGCTTCCTATTTTTTCCCACGCCCACCAGTGGTTGAACGGATAAAACCACTGAACACTAGTCGTTAGTTGCGGTGTAATTTTCTTCATTTTCTTCAGATATGTAGTACATGAGAAACTGGTTCCTACTTATGTAATGTGTTAATAGGAGCCAGTTTCTCATAGATCTCACGAGAGGCACTCACCTTTGTTAGAGTGTCCATGTGTTGCGTCGTTTTAATCCATCAATTTTCCTTGAGTTTTGTTACAAAATTTGATTCTGTGTAACGTAATAATGCATTGAAATTACATGAATATTAATTAATATTATTATAATATTTTAAATAATTTTACTTCTTTGCAGTTATTTGTACACACCGGTGTAACAACTTTACGTGATTTTGTTAATCCAGAATATCTTCCTGAAGCATATGGAGGCACATTACCCGATTTCGATCCAAATGAATTTGTGGACGTAGTAAAACAAAACGAAGATTTCTTTCGAGAAAACGAGGAATCTCTCAAGATATATAACGAAGCAGTTCAACAAAGATTTTCTGAAGGAAGTTTCAAATATATCGATCCCGATGGTGTAAACTACGAAGAAAAACTTATACAAGAATCCGAAGAAAAATTTCAAATGTTTAAAGAAGATCCAGAAAATTTTACAAAATTCGTCCAAGAAAGCGCTGATGATGAAGTCGTACATCTGTAAATGATCCTCTTTGAAACGGGTATTCATTGTTTATATTAATATCCCAAGTTATACAAATGTAAATAATGTGAATACTGGACTGACAGGAATATTTCTATATATGGGGCTTTTATCCTATTGTGTTTTAGAGATTATAAGTCAAGGAGATACGAGATAGAGGGATAATATTTCGATTGGGATCAGACTTGATGAAAAGTTTACTCATTATTAGAATTGATTATTCTTTAGAAAACTTACACTCAAAATTAAGCATTCTTGACGTTTTATAATAATTATATAAAAATGTTTTTAAAATACAATATGAAAATATCATAACAGATGGTACCACACACTGAGAAAATTACGCAACTTGTTGCTTAACTTTTTTCGTTTGATATCTAAACAATAACCTTGTAAAATAATTTTAAATGAAATGAAAAAAATAAAGATTTATAAACACTATATTGATGAGAGTAAGCTGTTTTCATATTATGCAACATCTGCCGCCAACTGGAAAGATTTACAATTACCACGTGAAAATAATCACAAGGTCGATAGTGCTTCGTTCACTAATACCTAAACATTACAATATTGTCTTTTTTCTATAATTAAAATTACAATAATTAATTTAATGTACTTTAAATAAAATATAATAAAAAGTGTTTTAAATACAGTAAAATCTGTCCAAACTGGAAAAATATTCTGTGTCGTACGATTCCGGTTTACGCAGGTTTGTTTTTTACGGCGAGAAAGGTGTATAAAAGTTTTATTTTCTAAAGGTAATAAATTTTAATTACTGATGTTTTAATGATTATATTCTTTATTTCTTTTGTTTCTAGTTCCTTAACTAAAGATAAAAAATTACAAAAAAAGAAATCTGTGTACACCGACATGAACGATTTCTCCGGCCAATCCAGCATACGACTTCCTTGCGAAGTGCACTTCGTTTGTACGCTATCTGGCAAGAAGAAAAAAAACAAGTTAAAGATGGCTGACTACGATGACGTAATCATTTTGTGACGTGCAGTGACGAATGCATAGGGAGGATTCCAAGTACTTAAGCCCTCTCATTGATAAAAATAATTAAAATTTAATTATTTTTATCTGATTACTCTGTGATTATTGATTGTTGCTATGTATACAAAGTATATTGTGCTTCAATCTCTCTTTTCGTATCTCTTCTGCGTCATTTCGCTTTATAATTATTATAATACAGCATAAATAATTGAATATTTTGTAAATTGACATAGAAAAAATACTTCTATATCTGTACTTTATTAATATATTATACGTAGAACATGTAGGCCTATATTTACAAACGTTTAGAATTCAATTGACCTTGATAATAGGAAAAGACAATGTTGACTCGCAGAACAGCTTTTTATATAATGGTTTCAGCTGTTGGTAATTGTATTTAATTATTTGTTGCTGAATAAAATGATATAAACTGCATCATCTTACATTAAATAGATGAGGACTTTCAAGTATAATCTGATCAATTGTTTATTGCAATAATGAAAATTAAATTAGCCATAATGAAATTATAAATATTAATTCAATGTTACATTAAATATCTGACAATAGTAAAAAAAATTGAATTTTCGAATTTTATTTTTACTACGTAAGATTGATAAATCGTATTGTCCTGCCATTGTATTGAGCTTTATGCATAGTGAGCGCTGTCGCGGCGCCTGTGACGCGCGACTTCTTGTTATCAGACTTGTTACGTTAGTTCTCTGACGGCTGATAAGTTACTTGATATTACAGTAGAGGTATTTATACTTCAGAAAACACGGGAACCGGTTTTTATGTTGTTTTATAGTAAAATACAATCGTGGTAGAGCTGCTTTACCAGGCAATGCGCCCAATATCTCGAATTCTCTACGGTATTGTACCACAAAAGCAGTAATAATATCACAATAGCTGCACAATAGAATAAAAGGGGAAAAATTATTGAAAATAAAGTTTATAAAGCGTAAAGAAACAATAAAAATTGGCCTTAATCCATTTACTTTTGAAAGAACAATTAAAATTTAAATACGTAACACTTGTGAACTGAGGAACGTCTGTCATTCGCGTGACGTAATACCCATATATAGGTGGCAGCACATACCGACAAACGTACAATGACATACATAACGAAACACAGGTTCGACTCGAGCTATCAGACGCACTAGGCAGTCGCCTAGGGCACGGGCGTCACGGAAATATTTATGAATTACGTTAATTATACATATTACGTATACATCCAAAGCTATCGCGTGTATGAGTAAAGGTTGTTCAATGAGCTTTAAGGCGCATGCAGTAGTAGTAAAAGAAAAGGGCAGCAGATTGAAATCTGCCGAGTGTCAAAAACTTTTAGGCCGGCCCTGTTGACACTCATACAATGATATATATGAAAATACATAAGAATTTTATCAAAAGCAATTAAAAATTAAATACATGGTTCTTAAATACATAACACAACAACGCCCACATACATGACAGATAATTATGTGTTTGTGTTTTCATGTGTGTCCATATATCTCCACTCATACGTGGACAGACATGGATATACACGACGAAATATATTACTATTGATCAACGTACACACAAGAAAAACTTATCGTCCAATTCGCATGGAGAATATTCAATTTCCCACTACATAAATTGACCAATCAACGTTTAGCTGTTGTACTACTGGGTATTACCATGGAAACACTTTCGAAAGACACGCCTCCTGAAAAACCGCTTTGTGTTAAATATCTTTTAATTTCGAAAAAATGCTTTTATTTAAGGGAACTTTAAACATTATTTTAATTAATTTTAAAATAATATTTTCAAATATGTAAAGGAATATTTAACCCTGAAAGTGTTGTCATTAAAAATATAATTACATATTGTTTCTACTTTAAAAAAAAATAGAGTTATCAGTAGAAAACCTTGAAGAGGAAAGCTAAAATTATAGGTGTGTATATTCAAACAAGAACGGGACGTGCATAAATTAATCGTTATTATATCGAAAATAAATAAAATTTCTAGAATTTAGATAAAACTAAATATATTACAAATTAATTTGTAAAGTTTCTTATGGCTTATTCGCTTTTACTATCAATTTATTTATGTTCGACTGCTTTATTTTGAGACAAACTAAAGCAGTCTGTTACGTTAAATTAATTAATTTTTGGCAGGAAAGTCATTTAATTACAAATTCGTTAATTAATTCAAAATATGCAAATTAATTTGTGGTATAAGTTCGACCTTCTGTTGTAACGTAAAATAATAAGTGTTTGTAAAGATATGTCTGGAAAATAAACATGAAAGCAGAATGACATGATGATAAACTAGTTATCATTGGGAAAGCCTTGAGGGGGATAAAATAAACAAATTAGCTTGGGTCCCTAGCAATGTCGTGCTATAACTTTACGAGTCGCAGGAAAATTTGAATTTGAAGGCCCCAGGCGTTGAGTTCAAACATTTTTCTTCGAGGAAAATTTTCTTGTAAAAGATTGGTTTGGGACCCCCTGCTGGTGGTGTCCCTAGGCATTTACCCTTTTTTGCCCGTAGGATAACGCGCCACTGGTCTCTGGAAAGTAGGGGGCTTATACAATATTTTCTCATTTAATTAATATAATAATTTAATTTTCTGTAGGGCCCCGAATTTTCGTGTTCATCTATAAGCCTTCTTCTCATAGCTTGATTCATCTCAGATGAATTGGACCCTACAACACTGTAGGGGATGTATTGTATAAAAAAATGAAATTTGCATAAAACCTAAATTACTTTAACATTGTTTGGAGTGCGCATTTAAATAGAATATCTAATTCAGAGACTCCCGATTCAGCTCTTCACTTTAAAGACCTACACCAATGGTTCTCAACGTTTCTCGTGTTATGTGTAGATGACTCCTAAGACCCCTAATGACGGATCGCGAATTAGCGTTATTTAGCAATTTCAAGTTTTAATGATGAGCGCGAATTATACACAAAATTCTGGTATTTTTCGAAGATAAAAGACTTAAAAAGGAGTTTAAAATGTTTCATTATATTCGAATATCTCATGTAATTTTTTTTACTATTGAAAGTTTATTCGGCTCCCAGAAATAATTATTAATACTTCATTTTCAAGTTGTGATATCAAATATATCCTTTGCGTGACTGAAATATATTTAATTTTTCCTTTTATTTTAATAAAACACACACACACATACACACGCTTAATACATTTTAGTCAAAAGTCAAATGCTTAATTTTACTTTATTTACGTTTAGCATATTTTTATCTGCTTTAAAACGGTAAGGAAGTTTAAATTGTATATTTTCTTTCAAATTTTATAGCTTTATTTGTATTATTATTAGGCGAAATGTTCCACTTTTCCTCTAAATAAATTAGCCAATAAAATTATGATTTATCAAGACAAAATATGTAGTATTCGCCTATATAAATAGCATATTTACATCAGTAAAGAAGTAGTAGTAAACCTTGAAATCAAAACAGTAAAGAAATACTATCTTTCCTATTGATTTTAAAATGACTGTCTGTAATATTTACGAGTATTGTTTCCAACATTTCTTGTATTTCTTTTTATATTATGAGTTTTAAAAAAATTTCTGTATATAAATGGCTTCTAAATGCAACTAAAAACTAAATCTTAACTTAAATTTATTAATTTCTTTAATGGTGTGAACCCCCTGAAATGGGGGAAACATTAATCTAACTTATAACTTTAGTTAAAATCAGAAAACGTAACTAGTTTCTTATTAGAATATAACACTATTTAAAGTTATAAATATTATTATAATTGATTTATCTCCCGATCTTATAAGAATATATGATTCTTAGTATAGGATAGATAGTATAAGGTAATGAATGCACACGTGCAATCTGTGAAGTGGTAGATACCAGTAGAGAGGACTTATATGGGAAACTGGCCCCTATTTAGGCGTTAGATATCTCAAGAAAATCCGTAAAGCACGAGGCTAATTCGTTAGTGAGGCGCGAACCCGCGACCTGTGTTCAGTGGTTTTATTCACTCGGCCACTGGTGAGTGGACAAGGCTCATAATACTTTATCGACACTGCTAATTAATTCACTGATTCCTGCGTGATCGATAGCGATCTCAGTGTAAACCCTTGTATTTAATTATATTATAATTGTCCTTCAATCGTTATCGATTTAAACAGTTCTCTGAAGGTTAACTATTTATCATTTTAATCAGTACTTATTTGTAGTAAATACTACTTCTTACTTCAATACTGCTAAATACAGTAGAAGGAAAACAATACTAAATGAATTGTATATTGGTTAATAATAATAATTAATAAAATTAGTAATATCGGAATCGATAAAATAAGAATTTCTATTGATTGTTGGCGTTTTTACTTACCCTATTAAAGTTACTGGTCGGTTATTATAATCAGTGCAAATTAATTACAATAAACGAATTATACACAGTACTGTAAAGTTTCGGAAACTTGAATTTTTAATTAATTATAGTTTATATTTTTGCATAATATAATTCGTTATTGCGTGAGTAGGTTTGGTTCGTTTTATTTGATAACATGAAGCAACATAACACAAGGGCAATTTGTCAAGGGGAAGATGCATTTTAGAACTTTCTTACTCTAATTAGGTGTTAGGTCCTCGGTGAAAACCCGGTAAACACGACGCGCTATCACTTGTGATTCCACAACCAACTATCAGTGTTTGCTGGCGTTATCCACTCGCCCGTTGAAAGTAAAGTGAAATTCATCCCTACTATACTTTTTTCTATTAACTATTTAATTGAGTTTAGTACTCATTTCCTTACAATTTAAATCGAAGAATGCTTTTCTGCGAAGAAAATTCATAAATTTCGTCTTTAAATTGAAAATAATTAAAACTAGAAAGCCATTTCTGTCACTAATTTATTTCCATTTTGATAATTATCAGTGTTTTCGTGTAATTAACGTTGTGTTTTTCTCCTTAATAACCTTCGGACTGAAACTTCTCTATTCAAGGACATTAAAATAGTCTATAGATATTAAGCTACATTATCAAACGTCGATGTTACACTATGAAAAAACAACTCTGCATTCCTAAATAGAAGTGATTTATCTTAAAAATTTAATTAGATGGTTATGTGTGATAAAGAAGTTTTACGCAATTTGCTGCGTTAAAGTAAAATCGTACACACGTAGGTACTGTACAGTACAATTAAAACATAGTAACTTAAACTGAATCACCTTGCTTCGCACACGCAATACTTAAAATCATTGTGATATTCTCAACCAGTGTAGACAGACGTGATACAAAGGTGAGTACATTTATTATAGTTATATTAACGATATTTAATTACTTATTTTAATATCTGTTTCTAAAACGTAAGAAAAGTAAGACTAGGAATGAAAAGATTTGCTATTTAAAATTGTAATATATAATCTAAAACCTGTTTAATGAGAAAAGGAAGACTTTCTGGCTAACAATTTTACAAGGAAACTTGAGAAAAGCGATTGGTTTGATAGGATGAGTTAATGCAATATATGGGCGATCCGACAGGGAATACCTCACGAGAGAACTTTCTGTGAGAATCTGGCATCTTTATACATGTTACTTAGGTTAAGAAAACCCCAAAACTCCCCGCGGGCAGCCGGTCGGTCAGATGCGAACCCACGACTAATTATTATTGCATGGCCATAGAAACAGGTTACATTTTGCAGCCAACGTTACGAATGCAATTCTAATTTCAGATCATCCGGTTGCATGTAACACTCAGACCAAAACAATAGACTGGATATAAACAGAAGGGAAAAAAGAGAAAAACAACACCTTAGGGACAACTTCAGGTTTTATACCGTAAAAGTAAAGATCAAACTAAGCATTATCCCTCGCCTCGAGTGTCTTGAAGAAATATTTTTTGTTGCTTGCAACGCTAAATATACCGTAGATGCAAATTCTGATACTAATTCTTTATTTTCTTTCACAAGAATGTTTTCGATGTGTTTTGAATGTCATCAAATTAGGTTTGGTTGCTTTTAAATTGATAAAAATCTTTCTCAACAGCATTTACTATCAGCTCAACAGCTCAACTATCTATTAAAACAAATCAAATCAATACAGTAATATAAAATGTACAGTACAATGATCAAATTACAAGGCTCTTAAATACACCTACCCTTAAACTTAACACATAATTAACGTATGGTTTTTTTTTGTAACAAAAATTTAAATGCTTATTATTTTGGAGCCAGTTTCACCTGAGTAACAAGTTGTCACGTGGTGGACACGTGGTATGCTAGTCACCTCCGGGAGGAAATCCAGTACGTGTCTAGCAAATAAATAGGCTTGTATGCACACAAATCGTGTGAATGAGTAACGTATTCATTAAGGTTCTTCAAATGTTTTAAAGTCTTTATAACAATTATTTACATCAAACTGTAATCTTTTTATTTATATCTGTTTTAAAGACAATTTTAAACATTAATTTAAGCAAAAATATTACTAAAAAAATAGTTTTATATCTCAACATTACTTAAATTCATCTTTTTATGTGTTGAAGTTAAAAGTTTTAAGTGTAATTTGTTTCGATTTACACGTGTTTCTGAAGAGAAGTCTGCCGTTATCGACGAATTAATTAAATTTAGAGATGATATCTCTTGTTCAATATAAACAAATTACAGATAAATAATTATAAAATTGCATCGTTTATCTAACATTAAGCTTAAGATATGTTTTTATAAGTAAAAAAAGTATCACAACATTAATATATAAATCTAGAAAGTTTCTGAGTTTTGATAAATAACTTTAATGTACAGTACCTGATTAATCGATAGTACAGGGTCTATATTTACCATAAATTTCAAATTTATTTACTTGAAACGTGTACTGTACGTCCTTGTTAATAGATAAAGTATAGGATCAAGACTGTATAGCTTTCTGTATTTGTGCCAAGAGGGTATGTAGCACTTTTTATTGATATAAGTTAAGTAAAAAGTAATTATAAGTATTGTAATACGGGTCAGTCACTCTCTCACAACGCTGACAGCAAAACAAGGGTAAGATATAATAATAATAATAGCGTAAAAGCTTTAAGATTGAATATTTAATGATACTGAACGGAAGATAAATCTTTGGTTAAAGAAGTAACGCAGCCATATGACTATTTGAGTTTTAAATTATTGAATTTAATACATTTTTATTGGTTATTATTCCTATCCTTTTCCTATTCGAATACTTTTCTAGTACGATAACTTACTATAAGTTAAATTACTACTGACTTAACTGTATGGCTGATCCATATGTCACGCATCATGACAAAATAGCTCTTCAAATAACGTTTGACGTAATTGTCTTCTTGTGGCACAGTTATTCAGACTAGTGATTGAATCATTCCACTTATCTTGGGGTCACGACTTGACGTCTCTGTGTGAATCTGCCTTCAAAAAGGTAAGTGACATGATCTGTTCATAAACGAAGGTCTTCAGGCGACCCTTCATGTAAAACTCCAGTGGTGTGAAGTCGAGTCTATTTGGTGGTGTTTCTACAGGCCCACGTCGACCAAACCATCGTCTGGGGAATTCACCAGAAATAGTTTACTAGAAATAGAGAAATCCATTATAAACCCGTATTACAGTTTTCGTATGGTGTGTGACTTATGGACATCTTATATACTCTCTTCAAAATTGTTGTATTAATTCTCAATATAATATTGTTACTTTGACTATAAATAAAAAGATAAAATGATAAAATGTAATAAACTTTCTGCACAAAAATAATCGGTAGAGGATATTTAACTCAACGTAATTTTCTAATTTGCCAATTAAAAAAAAATTTTAAAATAGTAATTTTAAATAAATTAAATTTTACAGTTTTCAATGAATAAAATAATTTTAAAGAATTCAATATTTCCTGAAGAAACAGAATTATTTTGCTGGGATGAAAATGCCTTAGAAGCTTTCAAAAATCTGATAAGTAAGTAAAATTTGTTAATTGTAAGACATTATTTGGGTTATTTGTACTTATAATTTAATAAATTTTAAAATAATAATTATATAATTCGGACTTATACGTTTGTAATTTATTCGTTTTGTATAATAAGTTATCCTAAAATCGCTAACCCGTGGATGAAGAGTAAAAGCTAGCCCTTGAGGAGATGTTTCTGACCAAAACAAGATCTGAGGCAATTGTTTGGATGACAATGATTGATGCTAAACATAGGGATGATTGATGCTAAACATAGGGATGATTGATGCTAAACATAGGGATGATTGATGCTAAACATAGGGATGATTGATGCTAAACATAGGGATGATTGATGCTAAACATAGGGATGATTGATGCTAAACATAGGAATGATTGATGCTAAACATAGGGATAATTGATGCTAAACATAGGGATGATGCTAAACATAGAAATATGAAGATACAATTTACCAAATAATCAATCATACGATAATATAAAAGGAAGCATAAATTAAACTGCATAGATTAAATCAGGATATCCGGATAAGCGAAGTGGCTAATAATTAAAAATAAAAAGCCTTAAGTATGATAAATATTACACAGTAATTATATTAATACAGTAGATCTCGTTAATTCGAACTCGATAGTGCCATCTTCTATTTATTCGTATCAAGAGTGAGTTACTAGATTAATATTTTACTTTCAGTTTAGGAGTTTAAAGATCGAATTAAAAATAGATAAATTAATTAATTTAATTAAATTAATCAAAATTTTAAAACATTTCAAATCAGTAGGCACAGGACACTCTGTGGGGAACGGTCGTCATGACTTCTCGTGGACAATACAGAACCTTTGTATTGAATTTATCATTAATTAAACCTTATTCTGAATGCCATGTGGTATTAATATGTTCTTAAAACCGTTACAGATTAAAAAATAACAGTTTTAAGAACATATTAATACCTCACTCCAAGTTCGAATTAACGAGTTTACTGTATATATATATATAAAATTAAACATGATTTTTCGGAATTACAATGCCCGATTTTATAAGACTCGTAAATTTAAAAATTATTTTTTTAATTAATTTTCTTTTTAATAGACGAAGAAGGAATAAAATGTCGTATGGATGACATTTTCCTTCTTGGATTTCTTCGTGCTAAAAGTTTCGACGTGGAAAAGTCCTTCCATATGCTCAAAAGTTATTATGATATTAGAGTACAATATCTTCAATACTTTAAAGATCTTATTCCTTCTAAGGTGGAGCACGCTCTGTCGCTGAATTGTGTTCAATTTTTGCCAAAACCTGATCAGAAAGGAAGGTACATTTTCATTAATCAAGTAGGTAAGTCATAGTTTAATTTTTACCATTTTACTGTAAAAATATAATAAAAAATTCTTTCAGAAAATTTGCAGTTTAGCTGTATTTTTCTTATAAATACTAACAATATAATTATATACAGGGTGTTTTTTTATCTCGAGACAATGAAATAACTTAATTGGATCTCATTATTTTGGGAAAAATGTATAGACAAACGTTGTAGTGTTTCAAAGAGCCAATCAATTGGTGACCTTGGATGCGACCTTGACCTTGACCTTCACGATCATTTGAGGGTCAAGTCTGTTTTCTTCAATGGGGGACACATATTTTTGACCCTGGCAATGGAAAGATCGGGAAATTTCACAATTGAATATACCTTTGACCCTGTGGTCTATGTCAAAGGTCAAAATTATTTTAAGGTTTAAATTATAAGCTTTTTCTAATGGGAAACCATCCTTTTTTACTGAAATAGGCAAGGAGGTAAAAGTTACATTTTTTCACGACCTTATTACTTTGACTTTTAAAAGCATTCAATACTTTTAGCACTATCCAGCAGTAACAATGTGGACGTAGTAGTTTTCTTCTCCCTTTGAGGTGCTTATTTTCAATGAGTCCCCTTGCCTCTCACTATCGTGGTGCTTGTTTTCTATGAGTCACTTTACTTCTTAGCATTGCTTGAGATGTTGGTTTCGGGGAAAAATTTTATAACAAATGCTCAAAATGATGCCCATCCATTTCGATACATTTGTTGAGCCGTGTTTAATATTATCATGCTTGAGATGACCTTCAGTGGTCACATTTGGGGTACTCAAGGTCATGGCTGATTGTGAAATTTCTTGCTCTTTCCATCTAAATGTAACTTTTACCTCCCTGCTATTCCAGTAATAAAAAGTATGGTTTCCCATCAGAAACTGCTTATAATTTAAACCTTAAAATAATCTTGACCTTTGACATAGACCATAAGGTCAAAGATATATTCGGTTTGTGAAATTTGCCCAATCTTTCGATTGTCAGGGTCAAAAATATGTGTTCCCATTGGAAAAAACAGACTTGACCCTCAAATGACCTTGATGGTTAAGGTCAAGGTCACAAATTGATTGGACCTTCGAAACACTACAACTTTAGTCTATATCTTTTTCCCAAAGTAATGAGATCCAATTAAGTTATTTCATTGTCTCAAGATAAAAAAACCACCCTGTATATTCGGTATTATTTTTGAAATTCTTAAAAATTATAAATGCCCCTTATGGAAAATTGTTTTCAGAATTATCAAAATTACTTTGTGTTTTGAAGGTAATTGGAAAACTTCTATTGCAAATTCAATTGATATGATGTTTCGCGCTACGATGCTTCACTTCGATTTTCAAGTAAACTTCCATCGTACTCAGGTGAATCAAATAGTTTACATCACAGATGCTGCAGGATATTCCACATCGCATTTTCTTCAAATAACACCGAAAATGGTCAATGCAACAGTGAATATTTTATTTGTGAGTAATATCAAATATATATACTATTTAATTCAATGTTTTATGTATGGGATGAATCACAAATTTAGTTAATTGAATAGGGAGTAAATATTAAAAACAGTGTAAATTTACTAACAATATGATCCCATGAAGATTTTCAAGTCAGATGTTATTATTATGAATGATGAACCCAGGTAAATTTGAATGAGGGACCCTATGTACAGTGTTTTCTTTGAAGGAACTTTTTGATGGAAATTTTTTATTATAAAAGATTGAATTGTTGGTGGGTGCCCCTAGAAATTTTGCCTTTTTTGCCCGTAGGATAACACACCAATGTGGTGCAATGTACAGTACATTCGTAATATATAACGTCATTTCAATGATATAGATGAAGTGGAAAGTAATTAACACATTGAAACAGTAATGCTAACTCTCATTATAAAAATGAAGATCATGTAAGATGAATTTAAAATCTTAATTTCCTATTTTTACTTTGATATGTGTGCTCTCGGCGTGAGCATGTCATAAATCTGATTGCCAAAAGGAACCTGATCCATCTTGAAATGCTCTTTGCATCCTTTAGTTTGAACCAGAAGATGCAGAGAGCCATCCTAATACAGTAATTACAACTGTAAATTGTGATGCATCCTTTGCATTTTTGCACACATATTCCATAAGTTTTAATTCTAAACGAAATTATTTTGTAAATTTAAATACTTTTTCTTAAATAGAAAGATTCGTATCAAATTCATTACAGTGAATTGCACGTTGTCAACATGAATTTTATAATGAAAGCAGTTGTAAATATTTTCAAGCCATTTTTGCCACAAGAACTCAAAAGGAAGGTATGTTGTTAAAATTTACTTATTATTTTAAAAAGAATTTATTGATTAATTTCAGGTTATTCATCTCTATTAACGTTTTTGAAAATTCTTTTTTCCTAATTATTCAATGATGAGCAAACTAGAATTTCGAATCTCTCCTTAAAGATTTCAACTCATACGTCCTAAAATTGCAATTAAAGTAATTGTGATTGTTAATATCCAAAATTTAAAAACCAATTCAAGAACCATTCAATTTTAATCTTTCATTGCTTATACATTTAAGCTTCAAACAGGGTGAACCAGAAATCGTGCCCCCCCCACACACATACATACATACACTAGCATCCATACATACAGAAAAACCTCCTAATTTCTTTGCATTTCTCGACGTTTCAAGGTGTCCTGAGTTCCAAAATGTAAAAGTCTTGAAGAATTGACCGATTGCCACGCTTTCCTTTTGTTATATATAACATAGCCGGAAAGATAAAATATTTATTGATGTTTATATTTGTTTTAAGTAGATCGTGTAAATGTCCAATACATACTTATATAGTTTATATATATTTTTGTATTTATACTTCCTAGTTGTCAGCTTTGTTATTTACCTTAAATAATATTTATAACAGCCCAAAGCTTTTTTTTAAATTTAAATTCTCATAACTAATATCTGCAGTTATCTTTTCCATTTTTCTTCCAAATAATGGCTCTCTTCCAACTTTATAAGCCAAGTTATACCTAAAACAAGAAAAGAACCTGTTACCTCCTTCGTATCTGTAAAATTAACCTTGACCTATTAACGCCTATTTTTAAGCCTAAAAAGCCTATTTTTTCAGCTTATTAGACAACATGTCATGAGAGGTTGAGAATTTACATCAGTTCTAAATGCATATGTAGAAGAGAAAATTGAATAATAAATTGTACGTGGTTAAACCGTTGGATATTTGTTTGCTGTATGAAATACTATACCCGATTATAGAGTTAAAACTAATTTGTATTTTAATCTTTTTATTACCGGCGTTATTCTCGGAGAGAATATATCAATTGTCGGTTAAATTTACCTATGGTAGTCAAAATGGCGGCTCGTCTGCGATTCCAGAAAACAGAAGAAGGGAATCAGTGGGGACGAACTTTCTAACCTAACCTAACCTATTCTAATAATTTGGTTAGTAATAATTATGGTAATTTATTAGAATAGGTTAGAACGTGGTCGCCACTGTTTACCTTCTTCCGTTTGCTGGAATCAGAGACGAGCCGCCATTTTGACTACCATAGGCAAATTTAAACCAAATGTCTTATGACTTTTTCTTTTCTATATGGAATAAATAAATTATTGTATATTACAGTTGCATTTCCATTCTGGTTTGGGAAATTTGCACGAATTCGTCAGTCCAGAATACCTACCTTTAGAATACGGAGGAAATTTGCCAAGTTTTAATCCTACCGAAGCAAATAACATGATCAAAGACAACGAGGAATTCTTTCGAATAAACGAAGAATATTTGATGATGTACAAAGAAGAAAGTGATAAAAATATTCAATGTGAGAAGATTGGGTGAAGACCAGAGTGAAACATTTCGTAGAAATTTTTAGACGAGAAAACGAATTATTATTATTATTATTCCAATGATCCACATGTATTTTGTAACGAGATTCGAATGTTACGTTAAACATTTATAATTAATGTCAAATTATTTAAATTTTCAGAAATAAAATTCTTTCTTATCTAAATTTTAGTTCTCATTATAGTTTTATTGAAAATTTATGTAGAATCAACTTGGTTCGAATTTTCGCTTTTGCTACCTTATTAAATACTGTATTCATTGACTTAAACAGCATTTAAGTTTAATTTTATTACCTCAAACACCAGGATTATAATACGTATCGTTTAAATACAATTAAAGAAAAATCGCCAAAACAATTTTTTTATGGAACGGGGAAAATCTGTCTGCTTGTGTGAGGAGTTTAAGCCTGTTTAAGAAAGATATATAATTCTATATAATTAATTTGGGCCTCCTGTCCCTGTGGTTTCTTCATCTTAACTCGGATTTCATTTATGTAACTCCGTTGTACAGATTAAGGAATGACAGACAACAGTGGGAATTTATAAGCCTACAAGTTTTTTTTAAATTGCAGCCCAATTAGAAAAAAACAAATAAAATAAAATAGTCATATTAAATTTGAACTTGATAAAGGAACGAATAAATCAATAAATTATCTGTGTATTAACATAAGGAGACAAAATAATAGTTTAATATTTAGAACTGAAATGGGCCTTCATGTTATTACCTTTTAATCGGTTCCCTTTACCTGAATATAGGTAAGTTAGTTTGGCTTTTGAAGCAAAACCTAGTGAGGCATGAATATTTTGAAAGTACTTAAACGTTATTATTTCCCATTATTTTCCTTATAATGTACAGAAATTATTGTCTCTCGAAATATATATTTTTAAAATGCTTGCCGATTGCGCTACTAAGAAAGATCTTTATCGTCGTTTCAAAAGAATTATTTATAATCTTTGAGGATATTTTTGTAAAATAAGATGGATCGAATCTACAAACGTACATAAATAATACTAAATTTATATTATTAAGAGAATTTATGACACTAGGATGGAAACAATTATTCGATGTATAGCGGGATATAAGGCCTACTTAGTCACGCTGTACTGTACATCGAATAATATTGTACCACGTGTACCAACGTCTAACTAAACCATGTTTAGTTAAAGGTTGGTACACGTTGGTACATTGTCCGATTCATTAGCTATTTATTAATAACAAGGATTACAAGGATTAATAACAAGGATATACGTAACTGCAGTCTTATTTACTTAACCTGTTTAAAGTTTATCGATGGGTTATTATAGTCAGTACTATCGAGTCCCAATGATTACAATAAACGAATTCTACTATTTAGTAACCTTACCCCAGGTTTTGTATAGTAGCGTTATTTGTATTTATATTTTATAATTACGGAAATTTAATTTAATTTTTTAATTTAGTTAAACATTATAATAACGAAATAAAAATTCGTAATTTGCAAGGATGTAGAATATAGGACAGTAGAGAAGATAATGCAACACTTGGGCAATCTGCCAAAGAGGACTTTCTAGGTGAAATTGGCTACTATTTTGGTGTTATACACGTGAAGAAAACCCGAAAAACTCCATGTTGTCAAGCACGAAACCCCAACCAACTGTTTGTTTCACTTTAGTAAGGTGAAATTCGTCTCTACTATACTTATTATTTAATTGAGTTTAGTACTTGATTAATTAAAACTTGAATATTTTTCGTATTTAAATGGTAGATAATAAGTTAATATTATTGTAAAAGTTGTAAAAATAAAGCCAGAAACTTTCATTTCTATCATGAATTTTCTTGTGTTTAAGTCCATTACCAGTTTTTTCCTACAATATTACGTGCTTTGCTTCATTAACCTTCGGAGTCCTTCTACATTCAAGGATATTAAAATAATTTATATATTGTTTGATTATTGACAAAGTTTGATTTTAATATATAAAAAGAGCAACTCTATCGTCCTGAATAAAAGTGATTTTTCTTGAAAACTTAATTACGTATGATAAGGAAGTTGTTTTGCAATTTTATTGCGTCGAAGTAAAACCGTACAGACATACAGGTAGAACAAGTCATAGCTCAAACTTGATTGCTTCGTTTCGTACACTCGACATTTACAATCATTCTCACCCATCTTATAAGACAGAGGTAAGTAAACGTGTAGTGTTTAAGTTTAATGTGTAGGCTACTTTAGTCGCTTTGGAACCGTGTTTTTAACATCTATACGTTTTTAAAACATAATGTAGTGTAAACAAAAATACTGGACTAGGTTAAGTCTACGCTTTAGGTAAGAAAGTAATGACAGAGTCCGGTTCATATGAAGCGAACTGTATCATTGGCTTGCTTAGCTGCCTACAATATAGATGTGCCCTTACATTCAAAGTGTGAGATTAACTGTTAAATGTGTCAAAGACCAATACCCGTTTCCCTTCAGCGAAAGGATACCTTATAAAGCTAATAACATAAATAAATAGAAAATGTCGTACTCGAGCTGGTAGCAGCTCGAATAATTCGGTATTCGAACGTATGTACTCGACTGTTTACTCGAATGATTAAAAACAAATGTTTTTACTTTAATTTTGTCATGGATAAAAATTATTCCATGATTAAAATGAGTAACTAATTTATCTTCTCCACCACCTTTCAAACTCCACTACTCTCTAAACTTAAACTTAAATCGTACTTTGGTGTATTGGACATTGGTTGAAGGTGACTGCTTGAAGGAAATAGGAAATTTTAACTATTTTCACAAATATTTATCTGCTGTGCTAAATTCTGAGCGATTTCTTAATTTATTTTGCTTTTCCCTTAACAAGTTTTGTAACAGTAGCTATTTAATTTAAACTGGTTCTACCACATCTACCGAGAAATTATTTTGTTTTATTATAAATCCAAATATATAATGAAAAATGGAGGTTCCATTACTTCGTTTCTGAGATACAGCGGGGTCAGAGTGACAATTTTCCTTTTATTTCTGCCTCCTAACGGAATTTAGGAGGCAAAAACAAAAGAAAAATGCATTGAAATAAGCCACTGCTCTTCCATTGAGGCATGTGTAAGGATCCTTTCTTCCGTTCCAGCAGGTGCAAGCGGCTGGGAAGAGGCGCTCCTTAACAAGTTTTCCTTCTGGTTCCGCCTCAATTCTATCGAGATACGACAAAGTCACGCAATGTCCTTGTAATATATCTCACATTCTCATCTATAATTTTAAGAGATAAGAAGTAAATTTTGTTTATCTGTGATACAAAAAAACTTATTTCGATCAATATATTTTTGTATTACGTGTAACATTAATTTAGGTACTCAAAAAATCGAACAACTAGGTAATTAACCGGTTACTGAATGAGATAAATATTGAATAAAGTAATCAGAAATTTTCTATAAAGCGCTGGAACTGTGTACGACTAACAATAAACATCATGTTATGTGACGGCGTGTGCTTCAGACAGACCTAGATCGGCCGACTCCAACCGGTGGTCCGTGGTCCGTGCAGGAATTTTGAAATTGATGAACTCAAGATTACGCGAAGTATTACGAAAGAAATTTTATATTATTAAATATTATAAAATGACAAAATGCTTAATTTTGAGGTTTATAAGAAAAATTGTGGTTTATTGACCGATCGCCATACTTTCTCTCTGTTATTTATAATCATAACATCCCAGAAAGTAAAAAGTAGTGCGACAACCTTCTGTTATTTTTTATATTTCCTTGTGTAAATAATAATAATTATATAGTTTTGTATTCGTAATAAGTTTTTGTCTTATTTCAATGGATTCAATTCAGTTATTCAGTGAATAAGAATGAGATGTTGACAGAGATGTTACCAAGGGTATATATATATCAAGTATTCTATTGTGTTATATTAGCAATAATATCTGTAGAATAGTTATAGTAATTATATTTTTCATATAATTTTTATTGTACAAACTATTTGTAAGTTTGATTTAATATTTAAGCGAAGGAAATGCACCTTAGGATAAATAGCTCGTCTGTTGTACGTACAGTACGTAGAGATTCAAATGGGTGATCCAATCATTTCGCATGTCAGAGATCACACGTGATTTTGGCTTTTACATGGATAAAGGTTGGATTGACGGAATTAGGCAACGACACTTGGGCGATGTGCCAAAGAGGGGTGATACTCAGGAGAACTTTTCAGGTGTTTTAATCAGAGTTAAAGTTAAATAATAATAAGTGAATCTCGTAGCACTACTTTTATGTCTATAATTAGAAAGAGATTTTTTTTAAACAGTAATTTTAAATAAATTAAATTTTACAGTTTACAATGAATGAAATAATTATAAAAAACTCAATATTTCCCGAAGAGAAAGAATTATTTTCCTGGGACGAAAATGCCCTAGAAGCTTTCAAAAAACGTATAAGTAAGTATCTATAAAATTGTAAGCGATATTATTTTGTTTATTTGAAATTATAATTTAATAAATTTGTAAAATCGTAATTACGGAATTCAGACTTGTATAGAAAAGTATAAATTATAAAGGTAGAAATTTTGGGTTAAAATTGCAAACCCATGGATGAAGAGATAAAAGCAAGCCTCCGACGAGATGAGATGACAAAGAAACAGTGTTTAAAACACTAATTGAGATAATGATGATAAGAAACAAGCACAAATTAAATTGCATGAAACAGTATTATATTCCTGTATTGCTTTTTTATTATTTTAAAATTTAATTGCTTATATTTTAATAAAATATAAGTATTAACTTATAACAAAAATACTCAGTTATTTAATTATTTTTTATTAGACGAGGAAGGAATGAAATGTCGCGTGGATGACATTTTCCTTCTTGGATTTCTTCGTGCTAAAAGTTTCGACGTGGAAAAATCCCTCGATTTGCTCAAAAATTATTATAATATTAGAGTACAATATCTTCAATATTTTAAAGATCTTCTTCCTTCTAAGGTGGAGCACGCTCTGTCGCTGAATTGTGTTCAATTTATGCCAAAACCTGATCAGAAAGGAAGATACATTTTCATTAATCGAGTAGGTAAGTCATAGTTTAATTCATTAATTTAAATTTTAACTAAATAACGTAAATTATAAACTTTGCTTATTCTAGAATAGCACGTCGTATTTACAGTTTATTTATCCAAATCAGCAATTGCAATTTGGCCATAAGTTTTAAGCCATAAGTAGACGTGGCTTAATCACGTCTTCGTAAGTCTTATCTTTGCGAATAATGAGGTAAAAACCAATCATCCGGACATGCTGCAGCGTGCAGTCGTGACCATTTTTACACGACTAATTCGTGTTATAGGCTACCACGTGACAGAGGCCATGTTGTTTATTAGAAGAGTAATTCTCTAATAAATACATTGCAAGCTATTTTCGATATGTTCTATTAGAAAATTTAGTTATTTGTTATTTGCATGTATTTTGTATGTTTAGCTACTCAGTGTACATTGAAGAAATAGTTAAAGGGTGTCAGGAATTGTTGATTAACACTATGATTAATCGACTTTTCCAAGTAATTCAAGTGACAGAAGGTCCAAAAAAGTACTGATTTGGATCTTTCTTGATGTTTTATTTCGTGCAAACTTTGAAATGGTTTCGCCATGCAACACAAATGCACAATTTCTAAAACATTTTCTTCATATTTTTCGATAAATTTATTAAAAATTAAGCCCGAAAAGTAAAATTTCTGTTAATTTAATTTCATTATATTGATAAAATGATTTATTGTTATTATGCAATTAGCTAAATACATTCGTTTACTACGTCATTTTATTATTTTTTCAATTCATAAAAAAAATACAGAATTTGCAGCAAAATTACTTGTATTTTGCAGGTAATTGGAAAACTTCTATTTCAAATGCAGCCGATTTATTTCGTGCTTCGTTGCTTCACTTCGATTTTCAATTAAACTTCCACCGTACTCAAGTGAATAAAATAGTTTGTATTACGAATGCTGCGGGATTTTCCACATCGCATTTTTTTCAAGTTACACCGAAATTAATCAATGGAATAGTGAATATTTTATTTGTAAGTAATATCGAGTTATAAATAAATAATATTTATACACAGGATGAATCACAACTTCAGTTAATTAATTTTAAAATATTTTTTCCTAATCATGTTTCCTAAATAATTGCCAAGGGAATAACGTGGTTTCGTTCTCTTCATTAAAGTGTTGGCCACTTTGGTTTTTTATGGCTGTCTAACACCTAAATAAGGACAATTTTCCTAAGTCATCCTGGAAGACATGTATCTCCTTATTCTATCAATCCTATCTTATCCCTAAACAATCTTTATAACCCCATTAAGATATTTCATTATCAAGATTATTTCTATTTATAGTTGGAAAGCAAGTAAATGTCTGTAGAATAATTCAAGTTATTAATAAAAGAAGCAGAAAACAATTGGTGCAAATACATTTGTAAGGTATAACATCGAGTCTGTGATTAACTAGAATCAAATTACCACGTTGTAACAGCAATGCAAATCGTAGGATGTATTAATACTTTTCACTTCCCATTTTACTTTGATATTCCTCTTATAAGATTGCTCTTTTCACCTATTGGTTTTTAAAACAGAAGATAAAAAGAGCAATCCTAAATGTTATTATAACTGCAAGTTGTGATGCATACTTTGCATTTTTTTTTATTTACAACGAATGCCCAATAAAGTTTAATTATAAAAATACTATAATTTTAATTTAATTTAAATTACTTTTGTAAATTGAAATATATTTATTTTTTAAATAGAAAGATTCCAATCAAATTCAATATAGTGAATTGCATGTTGTCAATATGAATTTTATAATGAAAGCAGTTGTAAAACTTTTCTTACCACTTTTGCCAAGAGAAATCAAAAATATGGTATGTTATTCAAATTTACTTATTATTTTATAAAAATTTTATTATATATTAATATAATATATCTTCTTATTATATATTACAGTTGTATTTCCATTCTGGTTTGGGTAATCTGCACGAATTAGTCAGCCCAGACTGTCTACCCTCAGAATTAGGTGGTAATTTGCCAAGTTTTGATCCTACCGAAGCCAATAACATGCTCAAAGCCAACGAAGAATTCTTTCGAATAAACGAAGAATATTTGATGATGTATAAAGAAGAAATAGATAAAAATATTTAAGGTAAGAAGAAATGGGTGAACATTAGTGGAAAACAGAGTAAAGTATTTTATAGAAATCGTAGACAAAAATTTAATCCAGAGCTATTTTGTAATAAGACGTTATCCATTTTAAATTAATGTCAAAATATGTAAATTTTGAGAAATAAAATTATTATTATTTAAATCACTTATTGTACAAAAAATGTTTTATTTAATTCTAATATTTGAGACACCAGGATTATAACATGTAATGTTTAAACACAATTAAAGAATTAATTTTTTTTATGGAAACGATAAAAACGGATGAGCAATGATCTTAAAATGAGTCAGACCATCGATATTAAGCGTAATTTTGAATGGCGATGTAAGGTGTACTTTTCTAATGTTTTTTCATTACATTAATTCAGTTTAGTGCAGTCGTACAAGTGGAGAGAGAGTATTAAATTCTCTCACCTGTTCGACTCCGACATTCCTCGATAGATAGCATTAAAAGTCAGACAGGGCGGCAAGTCACAGTGTTGGTTTAATTCAAATAACTCGAAAGACAGGGAATTTAAATAAAAAAATAGTTGTCTAGTTAACTATACACTGAATTTAAGTTGTAACAGTGCTCCATTTACTCCACATGACTCTACCATTGTGCAGTCACGTGGAGATTTCTAGGTTTTCTTCACGTTTACAACACCTAAATAGGGACCAGTTTTTGATAGAAAATCCTCTTGGGGGCATCCTCATTGGTGGATCGCCACGTGTCGTGTTGTCGCATACAAATAAACCATACATTAAACTTTTTGTATTCATAGTTTAGTATTATTAAACCTCAGACTATGAACGCCATCCTAAGAGCACTAGAGGGCCTTTTAATTACTTTTATGCCAATTTATTTTCACTAGGTGAAAATAAAGACATTTTGTTTTGACTTTTGACTAAGAGCTCCCCTCTTTCCTAATCAAAAACTACACCAGTATAATAAGTCCTATTAATTAATTATTAAACAAGGTTCAAGTAGATGATATACACAGGATACACAGGATGATATACACAGGACTTGAAAAAAAAGAATAATGATATGTTTCCTTTCTTTTATAAAGTGTTTCAAATTTTAAATGCATAGAATTATGAAAAAGAAGTAATTAACACAAATTTATTTGTATCTAATTAGCCAATTAGCAACTTAAATCATAATTAAAAAGCATGCGATCCATGTCACCTCATACAGAAATTAGGTACGATTCATTTTACCTTTACATTGGATCGTTTGACAATATATTTTGAAATGTCAATGTCATCATTCCCATAAACTTAGGTGTTTGCCAATTATGGTTTTTCAATTACTAATTGTGACACTTTCTAACAATGCAATTAATTTAATTTCCTCTGTTCTACTTTTACAATAAGCGATTTTGCTGAAACTGATCCAGTTTAACCCAACTTATTTATAAATGAAAATATCTTGCCATCTTGATAAATATAAACAATACAATTGTGTTATTAACATTATAGGTGATCGATGAAAGATAGAAAAGTATTTTGTTATTCCTTTTTAATTATTTATATTTGTTTGTTTTTTTTTAAGTTACGAACGTGCTTTCTTGGCTCTAAAGTGGTAATGTGTAATTGCTTCATTAAAGTTCAGGGGGCCCTAAACCATTTTTAACAAACTAGTAATAAACATTAACACGGTTGTAACAAGGACAGGTTGTATTTATATTTACACATTTATCTTACTTATTAATCAAATTTTAATTGTTATTGATTGTTTCTAAAGATAAAATAATCTATTTAAGTCGATATAATAGGATCCTCGTCAGTGGCAAGTCATCCAAGGGGCAAAAAGGCAATTATTGTCTTGGGCCCTCACTAACAGGGGGGCCCTAAACCATTGTTTTATAAATTCATTACTCGCGTTTAAAATTGGGTCTTATATGGGAACACTAAAAATGAATCAGTAGGATGTAAAGATGCATCGATTTATTTATTTTTTTTAAATAAAAATGTAATTAAAGTGAAGTGATGGGAAAAGGTAACGACTACGAAAGGGGAAGACTTCCCTATTTAAGAGTTAGCCAAACCGTATAAACTTTTTTTAGTAACTTAAACATTTTTTTATTTGTATTTTCGATTTGTAAAGAATATTTTATGGGTGTGTACGTTCTAATTTGATAAACAGTTCATGCAGATTTCGATTCAAGGTTTGTCACAAGGCTATCTGCTCAGAATTCTTTTGGAGTAGAAACAAAGGAAAAAAAAATGAATTAAACTTTAATTAACGTTAATAAATTATAAATAAGTTTAGCATTGATTTAGTATAAATTTTAAAATACTTTGATAAAAACTTCGTTTCAGCGATTAAAGAACATTTTAATAGCTAAAAAGTTGTATATTCTCGTACTTGTATCATAAGAAAACGTGTTTTAAATATGTATTACATATTTCGGTTATGTTTAATAAGCAATAAATTAAACTAATGGCGTGAAAACAGGCAATATATAATTGTCGACATTTTTATTAAGAAAATTTAAATTCAGTTGATGATTCAGTTATTTAATTGTTAATTGCCGGCAAGGGCTTTGATTCACCAAAGCTGGCGGTTTGCTTATCAAAATTAAATGATGATTAAATGATGATATAATTATTTATGGTTAATATAAAAATTAAATATATCTACTACAAAATTACACGATATCAAATTTATTAAACTGTAACACGATCGTTTAGTTATTCTGAAATCGTTTATGATGTGTATCAATTAACACATACCTACTCCTATAATAATGTAATTAAATTCAAGTTAGAGTACCTTTACTAAGCATACACGATTAATACCCAGTTTTATAGTTTTTATTATGTCTTACAGATATTATGTAACGAGTTTATGTAAATTAGTAGTATTCAGTGGCGTGCCGTCATTGAAAGTGGTGGAAGCGCCGCTTCCCTTATATTTTATAAAATATAAATTTTCATATTTTAACGTAGTTTGAATTAATTAAAATTTAATATTTTATTATAATTGAATTATGTATCTTATTACAAATTTCTATACTGCATATGAAATAAACCATAAGATTGCTATTGTATGTTCTATATCAGTGGCGGAATGGAAGCGCCGTATTGTCGAAACCGGGTCAGCTTCTAAGAAGCCAGATTATAGGCATTCGCTCGAAGCGCTTTACAGAGAACCAACCTCACCCGGTTTACCTGGTGAAAGCTACACACGTATAAAGCTTCTGATGATTCTATCCAGGACTGGTTCTGGGCGGTTAGTTGCCTGCCTGATAGATATTTGGCTGCCCTCGCCCCATTATGTGAATCGCAAGTAGATCTATGACTTAATCCAACCGATAGGAATTTACTGGTATGTTTTTATGATAGTTCTGTATAGTTGACAAAATATTTAAAAATTTATTAAAATATTTAATATTTTTATTCCGCTCTCCCATCTTATATTACTTACGGATTTCAATGTTAAACCAGTGATATTACGATTTCGTATGTCCCATCTATAAAGGTATGTAGAAAAAAAACGTGTAGAATTCTTGTACAATGTTAAAAAAGGTACAAAGTAACTGGTTTCAACTTATTTCTACTTAAAAGGTAATTAAATAATTAAGAGATTAGAGACATAAATAAAACCCTGCCGAAAGAGCCAGAATTTTACTTAAACAAAAGCTTAACCGAACCAATGTCTAGCCGAGTACAGCAGGGGCTGATTTCTTCGTAATATTAGATAATAAAGACAGAAATTTTTCCAGTTCAATGAGAGTGACCGAAAAGTTGTAAATTTTCGTGGACACTGGTCCTAAAACGAATTAGTTAGAAAACGAATGACAGACAATCTACTTAGTATTAAGTTTAACATATTTAGATTTTTACAGGTATGGTGAGAAACGTTTAAAATTTACAACAACCCTGTCGCGTTCTTTGAGGTACACTAGTCATTCGACAAGAGGCATTTGACATTGACCAGTATCGGCACCCTCGGGATTTGGCACGCACACACTGCACACCTACCTGGACCGTCTCTGATTCCATCCATTAGCTACTCGTATCGAGCTATTTGACTAAGTGAATTGTTTTAAAATTTAAAAAGTAAAGAATTTTTTATGTTAATTTTATGTACGTTTCTTCACAAAGCTACATTTAATTATAATTTTCTTTAAAAGTATATCAATACAATTGAACGATATATTGTACCAGGTATGTATATCCCCCCCCGCACATTTTATTTTGCCAAATAGGTTTTTATAATTTATTTTTAATTTTAGCTCTTATATCGTGGCTAGCGATTCAGAATGTAATTGTGATATTAAAAATACATTTAGAGAACATCTACAGTTTTTACTGGCTTATCGAACAAATGAATACGAATGGACCCTAGACCAAAGATGGACAAGCTTTTTCTATGTAAGGGCCGCATTTTAAGACTTTTCAACTGATGCGGTCCACCTACAAGAGAAAGAGAGAAAAAATATTGAGAAATCAAAATTATTTATTCATATACAATTATAAATTAGCATAGGTATACTTAGTTTAGCTTCTGGAACTGATGTAAACGTAATATATTGGAAATATTTGGTTAAATATTCGTCACTGCTAGTTTTAAATTAGTTTCGATGTGTTCTGTTAGCCGGTTTCTTGTTTTAATTTTTACTAAATTCATTGCGGGAGAAACTATTCACATACATAAATTGTAGAAAATAACGTTTGAATTTTTGCTGCGTACTTCCTTAAGCTGGGAAATTGATATATTTATTCGCATTTTATGCGTCGCGGGCCGCAAAATATATGAATGCGGCCCGAGGGCCGCAGGTTGCCCATCCCTGCCCTAGACTATCACTGACGCGCAATTAACTGATTGCCCCTGGAAGTCGGTTTCATACAGAAACCCAGCTTTCCTGTCATCAAAAGTCACAGCACGCCACTGGTACTATTAATTTAATTTAATTTATTTAGACATACTGGAAAAACCCATGATGCGAGGAATACATACATCATTAGATATACAATACAAACTACAGTAATAGTACAATTCATGAATTATTACAGAAAACAAAAACAGAAAATAAATAAAATACTAATTATGCAAAATCAATACTAAGAAATAATATTTTAAACAAAACAATTATGGGAGAACTATCTAAACAATAAGAAAACAAATTATATAAAAATTAGCTACACCCACCTATAAGACAGAAAAAAAAGAAGTTAGTTATCACGTCAAACAACGTATAGTCTCCCCAAATTAGTACTAGATAAATAGCTGTTAAACCAGTAACTAGTAAAACATGCAAAAAATCACTACGTCATAATACAACTGTGTCTTTTATTGAATGTTAATTCTCAAGGCAAAATAATTTTCTCCTGTAAGCTGACAAACGTGTTCAGAAAGACAAAGGTAAGAATACCAATTTAATTTCTCTGCTTGTAACTGATATTTAAAATAATTAAGAAAATATAAAATAACGTATTAATGTGATAATTTATTTTGTAATTTAAATTCATATTGTTTCTATATTAAAGTAAATCCAGTTGTGTCCATCCATTGTTATAAAAAGCATAAAATAATCTAAACACATTCTAAACCTCTGTGAATGTCATGGTCAATCACATTATATAAGCACTGTTCCAAATTATAGTGTTAATACAATAATTTATATTCCCACTTTCTTGTAAATATAGAAGTGAAAAACATGATTCTTCAATAAATTATAAAAGATTTTAAATCAAACTTACAACAGGTATGTTCGAAAATACTAACAAATGATTACACAATTAACAGGGAATAAGATCATTGTTAATAGCAGATATACATATGCAAGATTGACCTCGAAAGTCGACAAGGACAGTAAATTATACAGTAATTAAGATGATAACGCGACAATTTCCTGAAAGGTTGCTGGAGAATTAATAGTAATGTTTTTGAATGGCATCCAGTAACAGATCTTGTTAGAATTTCCGAATATCCTCTAAAATAATCTAATTAACAATTACAGCATTCTTGACGACAATGGAGATAAAAAGTTCAATATTTGCGGAAGACAAAGAAGAGTTTCCTTGGGATGAAAATGCTCTGAAGACTTTTAAAAAAATTATAAGTAAGTTATATATTTTTATTATAATTAAGAAGAGTAAATGTCATAAATTGTTGATATATATTTATGTTAACTAATTTTTAAATGTGCTATTTAAAAATTATTATTTTTGTTTGTGGGTAAATTGGTTATCCAGTAAAACACTAAAGACCTGAACATTTATAGGAATTAACTTATACATATTATATAATGGTAACAAGCTCAATGTTAAAGGTATGAATGAGTTTTATAAAATTATAAATGCTAATAACAAGTAAAATTGTCATTAAGTCCGACCATATTGGAGATACAAAACGAGACCCCTTTATCTGCTCACCCCTAGATCGTTAACTACCAAAATTTAACAGCATCAATCCCCCTAATATAAACTAACCTCCTTGTAAAATTTCAGAAATTTTTGACAAAAATCACAAGAGTTATAAAGCTTTAAATAGGGTGAATAAAATCTTGTGCCCTATACACACACTCAGTGCCGTCTTTACAACGTAAGGGGCCCTGGACCAGAAAATGTTGGGGGCCCCCCGTAAAGAAACAGAATCAATATTAGTATTACAGACCTACGGGTCGCTGGTGTAGCTATCACCCTTTTAACATATCCCAGAAAATCTGTTGACCTTTATCCTTTTTTTTTTAGCCAGTGAGGTTTTTCACCGTGTACACAACACTTCACACTACGTGTTAGAGGAGTAATTTCAATCGTATTATTAATGGTTTCTTCATTTCAAGTAACCTATTTGTTTTCTTTGTAACTTTATTACTTTTGGATTCAGGGGCCCCCTACGACCTCGAGGCAATGGGCCCGGCCCCGTAGGCCCTCCCCTAAAGACGGCACTGCACACACTAATATCCATACATCAAGAAGTAACAAATTACTAGTTTTTTTTACACGGTTCTAATAACTTGGCAAGGTAAAATATGAAATTGTACAGTCGTATATTTTCTCTTTAAACAAATTATATGTAAGTTTAATACGGTCGATTCTATGGAACGGTGCCAAAACATAATTTATGAAAAGTGTATATATATATATATATATATGCAGCAAAACCTGTTCAAAACGGAAAAAAATTCTTCGAAACGAAGAGATTTTGTGTATGAAAAAACACCTGTTGTAAACGGAATCCTATCAAAGCAGAAAAAATATTTGTAACCATGCGATTCCGGTTTACACAGGGTCTATATATCACAATGTTAGATTAGAGAATTCCGGCTTAACAGATTGAAATATTGTAAAATTGTTTAACAGTTCTTGATTGAGAAAAATCGTTGGTCTTCGAGGAAAAGTACAAAAAGGGTGGTTAAAGTTAATCAATCTGTTTTTGGAAAGAACAGTACAGGACATTAAAGGAAACTGCAGTAATGGAAAAAAATATGAATATTTCCTTGATTTCTTAAATTAATTACTGTAAAAAATCGAAGAAAAATAAAACAATAGAATAGAAAAGAATGTTTGTAAGCAACAACAATACATTTGTATTCTCTCCAATATTATAATAGTAGGAAAGACTGAGGGGAATTACAAATGTAAGAGTTTTTAGTTAAAATTTAAATTTTTTTTATATCAATCTATGTTCAAATCTATTGCATATCGTGTGGTATAAGTTGTTAAAATTGTAACTTTATTTCCCAAAAAAATATTTAAAAAAAATAGATAATTATAAATTGTCCTCTATCCCCCATTTATGCGAGGAAATACAGTAACCTGGACAACGACGAAATATCTTAAGAATGCAGAAATTTGGTAGAGAAAGGAAATAAAAAAGAAATACAATAGATGACTCCATTTATAAAGATATCTGAAAACTTCATGTCATACTATATATACTAACTATACTAATAATTGGTAAAGAGAATGTTGTCATTCAGTAATAAGTATTGTACATTCGGTTGTTACTGATAAGTGGACAATACAACTTTGAACGTTTTTAAAATATAATTTTAAAGGAAAAAATCGTTAATATCTGTTTATTTTACGTAGAAGATCAAGGAATAAAATGTTGCATGGACGACATTTTTCTTCTCGGATTTCTTCGCGCCAGAAAATATGAAATGGGAAGATCTCTGCAGTTGCTGAAAAATTACTACGAAATTAGATTGCAATATCCTCAATATTTTAAAGATCATCTTCCTTCCAAGGTGGAGCATGTTTTATCGTTGAATACTATGCAATTTTTGCCTAAACCCGATCAGAAAGGAAGATATGTTTTTATTTTTCAATATGGTAAGCCTTATTGTTATTATAAATAATGTTATCATTAAATGTATGTTATCGTAATTTAGTTTAATTATAAATATTCTATTATATACGTGTGCAAAACTTAAGGACTGACGACATTTGCATATGTATAAAAAAGAAATGCAGGTAAATGTAGGCAAGAACTGTATCACGTGATGTTTAACACAACGTAATACACAATAAGTTGTAGGATTTTAGAAATCAAGGTAATAAAAGTAGGTCTTACACACAGCAATTGGGAATAGGTTAAGAATGGATGGAAAGTTCTTACCAATACTTATACAGAGAGACCTGTCAGCACGAATACATCCATTACAAACTGAAGCCCAGACACTTTTTTTTCTAGCTTGTGTTTGTCTTTAAGTTGCGGTCACGTGGGTAATTTAATCTATCAAATTTTACAGGAACGAACTTAAGAATTTAACTATTTTAATTGTTTTCTTCAAACCTCTTATAAATATCTAAAATTTCTTCTCTGTTACAGCTAATTGGGATACTTCGATTGCAAATTCGTATGATGTGTTTCGTTGTTGTATGCTTTTCTTTGATTTTCAATTAAACTTCCATCGAACACAAGAGAACAGAATCGTAGCTATAGCAAATGGGGAGGGAATATCATTATCACATTTCCTTCAAGCCACACCAAGTTTTTTGAATTCAATGACGAAAGTTATGCTCGTGAGTAAACTAAAATTTTATATCTAATTTTTACGTATATAACTGCTTTATTTCCAGGAGTTTTCTTAACAGTTTCCTTGTAATAATAGTCACAGTTACTAATTTAAATTCCTTTTTATTTCCTTTGCTCATACATGTTTGATTATTAAAGAAAATTATAATTGTAATGGCGAATGAAATGTTTCCTTATAAACGTTACTGTCTCTGTAATAGGAAGAAGAAAATAATTAATTAAAAAATACACATACTGTAGTGTACATTTTACATATTTTCTACTAAAATTTGTTTGTTAAATAGGTAAACAAATTCGGTAACTGCTTATATTACTATGATATCAATATATAATAATTTTACAGTGCATTGTTTCTTTATTTATTGAAAAATCCTGGAACAGTGGACGTCACGTCCACTGTTCCAGGATATTCCTCTCCTGTAATTATGCGCACAAAGTTAAAGTATATAAAGCGAGACTTTTCTATGGCATCTCTGGGTTATAGAGAACTGCCTTCTATGGCACCTTTGAAATTATGGAAGACTGCCTAGTTCATGTGGCAGTTACTTCTTATGGAGCATTGCTTCCTATGGCATCTTCGGGGTCATCGAGAACTGCCTCGAGTGGCGGGAAAATTCCCTTTTTAACGGGCCATCGGCCGAATAACATCCAAGATACACACGGGATATGTAACGAGCGCAGAGAGAGTAAACCGACATATGGCCGTTCGAAAAAGAGATAAGGCCGTGTGAGAAAGGAAGTTGATTTCCTCTTTCTCCAAAACTGCGAGTGCAACTTTCCCTCTTGTAAACAATTTATATAAAATTTAAATATATTTCTCTGCTTAATTTAATTAAATAGTCCTGATCCTCACATTAGTATGTCTTAATATCTTTATTTTGTATTTTCTTTATTAGAAAGATGCATATCAAGCTCGACTTATCGAAATTCATTTCGTCAACCTGAATATCATCATTAAGGCGTTTTTAAGCATTTTTATTCCACTTCTACCAAGTAAACTGAGAGACAGAGTAAGTAACTATGATTAATTAATTATTAATTCACATCACATTCTTGTATTTCAGTTTTCATTACTATTGTGGAGAAGCAAAAACACATATAGCTTATGAGTTTTTCCAAATTGCATACTAAACAACAACATAGAAAAACTTGTATTATATTCTTAACCTTCATATTATTTAATGTAAAATATGTCCTAATCTCTAATACCAGAATTAATACAGACAGACAAACTATTCTTTATTCACCCGACACCTCTAGGCACAGTCGGAAGTGTGTACACTGTTTACACAGTCGACACATGCCGAATATAAGAAAAAACCGACATCAAAACTATTAAACAAAACAAAACAAAATATCGCGTATGTACTGTACAAAGAGAATAAAATTAAGGTGTACCATACTTAGTGTATTAGAGTCCTATTGATGTAAAGTTTGCACGGCCAGTTAATCCCTTCTGACAACTTAATCCGCACGGGCTGGTAGAGCCCGATCTCGGAGTCGTCGGATGGATAGGAGGGCAAAATGAGTGGTGAGGTCGTCGGTAAGTCGACAGGTTTCCTCGGATAGACAGGAGACAGATTTCAACACAACCAAAATAAAAGTTTATTCTATACTAAAGCTAGGATATGCAGATCTATATGCGGTTAAATACAGGTACAAATACTCCTATAGGGTGGAGAGCCAAACAGTTCTACTTAGCTCGCGAAGCGCGTGCTCGTTCTATTTCCCAAGTTCTAATGGTTTGCTCGCGAAGGGAGTTTACAAGTTTCTAGCCCCCAAAATACCTCTTTTATGCGTAGCGGAGAGTCGATTCGACGAACTTCGTTGTATGAAAGGGTCGTTGTCGTGGATGTTCTTCCAACGGGTGTCTTCTCCTCTTCTTGGGTCCAGTCCGATGTATGGAGGTCGGGAGACGGAGTGCGCACGACGTCCCGATATAACTTCCCGGTAATCTCTCTCCTCGAGTTCCGGTGACTCTCGCTTTTATCTCCTTAACGTGGAAAAAAGGGGGTCACATGACCGTCAAATGTTGAGGATAACAGTGCTGAGTTGGCACTTACCTGTCAATTTTCTCATCAGGTTCTTATCACAAACGGTGATAACGATCTAATTTCTCATCCGAAGCGTTCTTCCGTCGGATTTGTTTAAATTTCCGACAAAGTTTCATGTCCGACAAATACGTAATTTGCAGATCTTACACCAGTGTCTTTCCCCTGTACATCATACTTTTCCTGTTAACAAAGAAGTTATACCGGTCATGTATCTAATATTGTTCAGGAGAAATATTGAATTGAAGTGAAAACAAGATGATTTATAATATATATTTATGTGCTTCTTTTACTTTCTTTCATTTTCTTAATCTTTTTCTTATAAAAATAATTAAAAATACTTTTTACTCATTCCAGTAAAAGATTGATTATAATAATTGATTTGCATATTACAGTTGCATCTTCACTCTGATATGTCAACACTACATGAATTCGTCAGTCCCGATTGTCTGCCATTAGAATACGGAGGGAATTTGCCAAGTTTCGATCCTACTGAAGCCAATAATATGTTGAAAGCCAACGAAGATTTCTTTCGTAAGAAAGAAGAGTATTTGGAGTTGTACGAAGAACAAAAAAATAAAAATTTCAGCGAAGGAAAATTTCGCTACGTTAATGAAGACTTTGAAGATGAAAAAGTGAAGAAAATTATAGAAAAAACAGAAGAAAGATTTAAAACTTATTCACATGATCCAGAAGCATTTTTGGCTGCTATGAAACAAGATTCTGAATTAGAAATTACACATTTCTAAATGTTATAAAGTTATGCTCTTCTGGTGTATATTACGATTTATATGTACTATACATATTTGATTTAAATATCTCAAATAATATTTAGGTAATAAATTTGGGTACGAAATGTTCATTTCAATGTCTTTAATTATCAGATGAAAACAAGGCAATATCCAGCTGTTAATTACTGTTATACATTCGTAAATTACAAGAATAGGGCTGAACTTGTCAAATTGCAGGCGCCGATCAACAACAATCAAATACATTATACATATTAATGAATGGACGGTAGTACAAACACAATACACTTAGGTTATACTAGTTCTAGCAAAGTAGAGTCTCACCAGTTCTTGAAGAAAGTGAAATTCGTTTCTTTCGGGCACTAAAAGTTCCAACTTGCACCATAATCGGCCATACTATCAACAATCAGCTGGTAAAGGGGGTGACGGCGTCCTCAAGAATAGGACAGTGAATGAGGTAGTGGTACACCCCATCACTAATATCGCAGAAAGGACAACAATTTGTGTTACTGTTATGGAATCTGTGTAAGTAGGCGTTGAAACGTCCGTGCTCACTTAGGAATTGAGGAAGGAGATGATGTGGGTGAATCCACTTCCATTTCAGACGACTGCTGACATTTGGGAGAAGTTGCCTAGTAATACGAGTCTCTGGCAAGGAATTCCAGTCATTTTGACAACATTCAACCATACTGTTCCACAGCAACCACTTAATACTGGAGGAGAGAAGCTGACAGTAGGCAAAGACGCCATCACAATTCTCTGTAGCAGTGCGGACAAAGAAATCTGCACTCTCATTGCCCGGAGTGCCCTGATGACCCCTGACCCATTTGATTTGGAAGCTGGTATAAGACAGGGAGGTGGCAGAAAGGATGTTTCTAGCAATAGGGTGGGCAGTATCCTTATCCTGCAGGATCTGTACAATGGCGGCACTAACTATACTGATGTTGATGAGTTTCTCCTTATACTCATTGTTACAATACTGTACACAGTCATAAAGACAGCAAAGATTTCCGCCTGGAACACCGAGGACACCGGATGAAGGCTAAAAGTACCATGATGAGTCTCTACGCGAAAGGAAAAGATTACAAATGCACTAGCTGTACTTTGTGAAGTCTTCGAGCTGTCTGTGAAGGCCTCTATGTCAGAGAGCCTGTTGACCAGGCTGAGATCGCTTCTAGAAGCAGGATGCAGGATCACTAAAGTGATATTCAAGCTCAATGTGCGAGGCATCAAACGAGATACCCAGAAGAGCAGCACTTCTTCCTCTTGAAACATAGATCCGACTCAAAGTGTAACAGATTTGCTGTACAATTAAAGATTTCCCAGCAATAACTGGCAGAGCTGCGTTCTGTAACTCCGAGTCGGAAGAACAAACGAATCAATGGCGTGGCGTTGGGCCACGCCACGCCATTCTCAGGTCCTCAGCCGCCTGTAGGAGTAGCTTGTGGCTTCAGCCAAAACAGCCGAGCCGAGCAGTAACAGATAACCGGGATGAACACACAGTCGTAACTTGGAGTTAATTGCTTCGTAGCGATTAACTCCAAGCTCCAATTGTTACGAGCGACAAGCAGGAGTTGTTAAAAATTAGGCTAGTATTATTGGTGATATGTTGAATGTGAGGCTTCCATGAAAGCTTATAGTCAAAGACCACACCAAGGAAAGTAAGCTACTTCACAATCTTTATGGACATGTTGTAAAACCTCACACAAGGGACACATTTGTAGAAATTTGCTTTCCCCGGTGCAGATAACGCAATGCCCTTGGTTTTGTCCAGATTAAAGTTTAGCTTATTTCCATCACCCCATTCGATGTTCTTCCTAGTACTGTCTTCAGCACGACATCAATTGTCCTCCGTGCGTTTGCAGGAAAGATAAGTAAAGCATCATCCGAGTATGAGAAGATGCGGCACTGATATTCAAAGTTTAGGTGGAGTAGAAAGTCGAAGAGTATGTCCCAGAAGAGCGTTCCGCAGTTAGACAGATGACCATCATGGCTCGATTGTTATTAGTTGCCAAACAAAATTATAAATGTTTCCAAGAAAGTTGAGAAACTCGTTGATGGTTTATTTTTAATTCTGCTCGTAAATAGGGAGTGGATGAAATCAATGTATCACGCATGGAATTCACGTATCCAGCACCTAAATAGTGGCCAGTTTCTCACAGAAAGTCTTCCAGGAAAGTACTTTCTTCTTGACAGAGCGCCCATAAGTTGAGTTATTTTTATTACATCTATGCTGTTATATCCTATCTTATTTTTAATTCTAATTTCTTTTTTTCCCAATATTACACAATAAATAAAATAAAATTAATTTGTTTCAATGGTGCAAAATTATTTAATCACGGATTTCAAAACTTTTACATTGTAACTTACTGAATTGGACTTATGAAATAAGGCACTATAACACGAGTAATTTGCCAAGAGGTGTCTTGAAGAAGGGCTTTGAATGGGTATCTGTTTCCTATTTAGATGTTAAACACGTGATCAACCCGTTAAATTTCGCTTTTTTCATGCTTATTTTGAATAATAATAAAAAAAACAGTGTGTCTTTTATTGTGTTCTATTTGTGTACCTTATTTAGGTGTTATTAACTTGAGAAAAAACCCGGAAAATTCTACGTGATCAACCAGTTGGCGAGGCACAAAACCAGACTCAACCAGCAGTATGTTCGGTAGTTTCATCCTCTATATTTAGAAACGATTATTAATGTTTTATTTCCTACCGTTACTGACTCGGAAATTTTCTTATATGCAATTACCATGTCATTACACCCAATTTAATGCCTTATATTGAAAGGCGACAAGGGTTTACTGCTTTTTTTTGACATTCATATCTTACATAGTTTTATAGGGCACTATCTATTATCAGATATTACTTAAAACTAATTTTATATTATTAATTATTATAAAAAGGCAAAAGCCTTATTTTATAATTTTGTATTAAGATTGTAAAACAAATATAAAGGCCATAATCTTTATTAAATCCGAATCCATTCGAAATACCTCACACGACTGATTCCTATCTATCTCACCACACCTTTGACCTTCACCTACTAATATTTAATCACATTAATGCCCCATATATAAAAATACACTTTGCAACTATCAAAATATTAGGTTCAGTCAATTCTATAATATAATAAAATACGTACAGTACAACGACACACTAAACTCCATTGTTCATCACTACATAAGGTATTTGTGTCAATCAACATCTACAAATAACAAATCAAAATATCTTATTTCAAATCAATTATTTTATTTACGAAAAATTAGCCAAAAATAAGATAAAATATTTTTATTTTTGCCTGTAAAATTTATATTAAAATCTTATTTTTATCTTTTTTTAATTTTGTAACATTGAATGCGAGCTAAAGTACATTTACTGAGAATGAACAATTAAATCACAGTGTAGTTTATGTAAATTAATTGTAATTAAAATTAAAATAGTAAAATACTAGTGGAGAGCAACAACTGCACGAAATCACTATGTCATAATATAACGGCATCTTTTATTGGATGCCACGTGATGACAAAGTAATTTTGTTTTCAACTTTATGTAACATAATACTTCAGAAAGACCGAAGTAATTATACCAATATAACTTCATTGCTTGTAGTTGATACTTAAAATCATTTAAAAGATATAAAATACCTTATTGTGTTACGTATTGTTTACGTATTTAAAATATACATTGTTTAAAATTTAATCGAATTGTTTCTTGGAGGCCGAACGGGCTTGAGGCCTGTTCAAATAGTCTTATTATTCTTCCCTGTATCTGTATTTTCTGATAAATATACATCTTGAAATAAACCATTATTAATTAATGTTAATCAACAACCGTTGATAGTATTTTTCTCATTAATTTCTTTGTTCTTTCATGTTGACATGATGCAAAAACTGAATCAATATATATTATTTACGCACAAGGTTATATAAATTCAGTATACGTTTAACCTCGTTTAAGTATTTAAATTAACACGAATAACTTTGATAACATTATATGTAACTATTTACATTATTAGAAATTCCGTTAAGGATTATTGTCGTTACGATTATTATTATGTTGGGTTAAGTGAGATATACTCAGTTAACCTCAATGGCTGTGTACTATGCCGGACCAAAGTCAAGGCATAGTAACCAAAACAGAAATTAAAGAAGTGTATCAGTGTGTGTGTCTGTATTCAGGAATTTTCTCACAATATGACATGTATTCAATATAGTGGCCTTCTGTAGTGTGGTGTATGTGTTTGTATTCAATTGTAATGTGCCCAGGCTTTTGTATAGTGTGTGTGGTATGACACCTGTAGAGGAGAGAACAACAGGTACAACAAGCACCCTATCCATCCTCCACAGATGCCTTATTTCCTGGGCGAGTTCTGTGTACTTGCTAATTTTTTCAGTGCATGCGTTTTGTATATTGTGAGTGTTTGGAATGGCTATGTCTATAATGTATGTGATTTTATTGTGTTTGTCAATGAGTGTGATGTCTGGTCTGTTGTGGTAAATTATTTTATCTGTGATTATGGCTCTGTCGTAGCACATTTTGTGCGTGTTGTTTTCCAATACTGTCTGTGGAATGTACTTGTAGTATGGCTCGTGGATGTCTACTAATTTGTGTTTCTTTACAAGCTCTTGGTGTATTATATTTGCTACTTGATTATGTCTGTGTAAATAATCTGTCTGTGCCAAGAGCTTGCAACCAGAAGTGATGTGTTGTATAGTTTCTGGCATGACATGACATTTTCTGCATGTGTCATTTGTGAGTGTTGCATCTTTGAGTATGTGTTTTCTGTAGTTTTTAGTATTTATGACCTGATCCTGTATGGCGATCATGAATCCTTCCGTCTCCCCAAAGAAGCATCCCCGAGCTAACCAGCTGTTTGACGCAGTTTTGTCAACAGAATCTTGGGCCAGATCATAAGGATGCCTGCCATGGAGTGCCTTTCGAGCCCACGAAAGCTTAATGGTGTCTATGCTTTTTATATGTTGTCTTGTGTTCATATGATGTGAGTGTAAGTTTAATGGTGTGTTATTTGAGTCTGCTAGAGTTACTGCTTTATGTAATTGTGATATTTCTTGTTTTTTGTAGAAAAACTCTCGCAGTGACTGTATTTGTTGTAGTGAAGGTTAACTATGTTATTATTATTATTATTATTATCAACTCATCTCGATTATATATATATATATAGATATTAATTGAAAGAAGACTGTTTTCATGTAGATGATGCTGCTGAATAGAGATTTGAGGAATATGCAAAGATTTAGGTATGTCGAAGTGGCAAATTTACTGTACAATGCTAAGTCTATGGAACATACATGTAGAAACAACAACCAAATAACCTTGTAAATACAGAAATAATATACATTGATACCCGTTCTGTATGTAACAAATAGAATGAATATAAAAAACAAATTTTAGAAAAGCTTAATTAACTTCAACATCGAATTTACTTTAAATATAAATTTGTTTGGTTGATGTAAATAACAGGTGAATCATTATATATTATATACATGTATATAATTGATATATATATACGTAAATGTGCCTATATAAATGCAATTTAATGATACTGAAGTTCATTTACTGTGCTTAAATAATAAAATCATCGTTTAGATTTATACATTTTATTAAATTGATACGCAATTTATGTAAATTAGTATTAAACCAGTAACACAAGTAACTAATAAAAAAAACTATTAGATAGAAATATTTCAACAAATCAACATGTGATAATATAACAGTTTCTTTTATTGGCAGCAACGAGATATCAAGGTAAATTTGATTTCAGGTTCAAGTAATAGAACACTTCAGGAACACCAAGGTAAGTGCACTAATTTCATTTCTCTCTTTATAGATGATATTTAAAATACTTAAAAATACAAAATAACTATATACTGTATTATTTCTGTAGTGAACATTTACATTTATAAACTTCAAAGTAAATATTTTTTATTTAAACTCTTCATAAAGACTGTATTTAATTGTTCCTGTAACTATAATGAGTTTTTTATACGATAATAAATGCAGTATTTGCGCCGCTTAATTATATCGGTTTTACTACAGATAAGTTATTTAAATACATTCTGTAGTATTTATAATATTAAAATTTATAATAAATTAAGAATTCCAGTAAAAATATTACTAAAAATATTGAAATTGTTTGAATTTTTATGTATATTCTCTTGAAATAATCTTAAGATTTCATGGTGTTTACACCTCTAGAACTATTAAAATACATTTTATTACTCCTTAAAAATTTCGTTAAGTATTTTATTTATTTATATTTTATATTCGTGTTGTACAGTAATTAAGTAATATAATTTTATAAGTTTGTTTATTCAATTGTTATTTTGAGGGTGTAAAAATTATTTTATGTCTTCAAACATAAAATAATTACACATTACGTTATGCTTTTCACAAACACTACCGGAAAATTATCGGTAATGTTTGTAAATGGCATGCATTTAACTGATCACACCGGTTTGAATTTCCGAAGATTAACGAAAAGTAATTTGATTAAAAATTACAGCATTACACGACGAAAATGGGGATTAAATGTTCAATATTTGCGGAAGACAAAGAAGAGTTTCCTTGGGATGAAAATGCTCTGAAAAACTTTAAAAAAAATTATAAGTGAGTGAAATATAATTTTTTATAATTACTAAATAGAAAATTGCTTCAATTTTGATAAAAATTATTTTGTGTACATCATATAATATACTTAAAATATGAAAATCTACAGTCCTATTTGTCTCTATTAGCCAATTATATATAACTGTTTAAGACGAATGCTTCTATGGAACGGTGCCAAACGTTAGCAATTAAATTAAAGTGTAATTTTTTTTATAAATTTACTTATTAAATTTATATCTGCCATATATATAAACTCAATACATACTTACATTAGGATGTTTCCGGTAAGTAAATTGAATATTGTCAAATATATTTATCGGTTCTTAATTGAGAAATATTGTTCGTTCTTCAAGATGCTGCAGAAGATTGAAGAATTTTCTCTGAGAAATTATGGTATAGTACATTGAAAGAAAGTACTGCATAAAGAGGCATAAATATTCCTTAATTTACTAATTAAATTACTGTAGAAATCGAGTAAACTAAACAATATGCCAGACAATAATAATTGGGAGCTACAATGATGTAATAATATTTCCTTTAATAGTACGGGGCAATCGCTTGCTTACGCTGTATCGCGAGACAGGTTAGACTCTTTGTATCAGTTGATACTACAATCTGTTAGCTGTCATATAGAATCTGCCAATAAAACACCTACCAAGCTTTGTTCTTAAAAGAATAAGACTTAGGTAACTGTAAAATGTCTAAAATTCTTTTGTGCAGCAGACGAATATAGGACAGAAAACAAAGCATATAAATAAAGGAAATTGCCCTGGTTATGCCCGTAGGTAGCCATAGTTCTAGCTCCTAGTCTAGTTAGCCCCATCTTGATGTATCATTAATAAATAGCACAAAACCCATTACTATCGACATGCAAAAAGTGTCTAAAATCTCACGTGATCAGCACGTGGCTGATAGGATACATGAAAATGCTGCCAAACTTTTACTTTTTAGATTATTTTATCAATATTCCCGATTTCTTCCACTATCCGGGACTTATATAACTTATGCCACTTAATATACACTTATTATTCAGTAGCAATTACATCAGGTGGTTACTGATAAGCGGGCAATATAACTTTAATATTTTTAAAATATAATTTTAGAGAAGAAAATCATTAATATTTTTATATCTTATGTAGAAGATCAAGGAATAAAATGTCGTATGGACGACATCTTTCTTCTGGGAATTCTTCGCGCTAGAAAGAATGAAATGCAAAGATGTATGCAAATGCTGAAGAATTACTACGAAATTAGAGTGCAATATTCCCAATATTTTAAAGACCTTGTTCCTTCCAAGTTGGAGCATGTGTTATCGCTGAATTGCATGCAATTTTTGCCAAAACCCGATCAGAAGGGAAGATATGTTTACATTTTTTCAATACAGTAAGCATTGTTACTAAATTGACAAAATAATTGAGAAAAGAAAAGTACTGTGAGAATGCAGATTTCATTTTATTATTAAATAAATCTTATAAATATATTTGTTAGTTTATAAAAGGTTTATTGCAAAATTTATTTCATGTTAAACTACAAAACTACATTGAAATTCCGAAATTTCCATAAGATTTCATAATGAATAGTTATTTTAGCATATAAATAAGATTTATATTTATGGAAAAATAAAATTGTTTTATAATTATTTTGCTTTTTTTTTAATTAAATAAAAAGACGTAGTTGCTTCCAAAACGCTTGATTGATCAGCATTTATTTCATTAAAATGTTCCAGAATAAAAATCTTCAGACGACTCCGACCTTTCTTCGTAGGCTACACGGTCGCACAGGAAAAAAGTTCCTTAAAACACAGAAATAATCCAATTAAAAATAAAGAATTTTAAAAAAAATTGGAATTGGTGACCTTACCACGTCTTGGCTTTTCATCCTGTTCCATTCCATTCGGGAGTTTCGGATCCTTATATCCATTCAACAGCGCTATTTTCAAGTGGATATAAGGACCCGAAACTTCCGAATGGAATGGAACAAGATGAAAAGCCAAGACGTGGTAAGGTCACCAATTCCAATTTTTTAAAAATTCTTTATTTTTAATTGGATTATTTCTGTGTTTTAAGGAACTTTTTTCCTGGGCTACCGTGTAGCCTACAAAGAAAGGTCGGGATAGTCTGAGGATTTTTTATTCTGGAACATTTTAATGAAATAAATGGTGATCAACCAAGTTTTTTTTAAAGCGACTACGTCTTTTTAATATAAAAAATTCTCATCACAAAATTTTAAAATTATTTTACTGTTTAAAGTATATAAAGTGTTTTTGTATTCAATATCCTTCAAAGTTAAAATATTTGAATATTTTATTATACAATATTACATTGTTATATAGCTTATTGTATGTTACTATTTAAAGTTTACTTATAAATTATCTCAACTAAAATTAGATAATTTATTATTCGATATTGCATAGGAAGCAACTAAAGAATTTTTCTAAATTAATTGTTTTTAGAGTTTCTTGTAGACACATTTAGTTTCTTGTTTCTTTTATAGCTAATTGAAATACTTCTGTTGCAAGTTCAACTGATATGCTTCGTCGTTGTATGCTTTTCTTTGATCTACAATTAAATTTTCATCGAACTCAAGAGAAATGTATCGTAGCTATAGCAAATGGGGAAGGAATATCATTATCACATTTCCTTCAGTGTACACCAAGTTTTATGAATTCAATGACGAAAGTTTTGTTCGTGAGTGTAAGGTATGGAATCGCCAAGACGCGCGATTTCCACCTGTTTGTTATAACAAACTTTCATAACGGAAAAGTCGTTAGGATCGGCCGGTAGAAACGACCGTTAGGAACTTCCGTGGGAAGAACCGTTAAAGTTCAAATCGTCGACCATCGGACGATTGGCCGGCGGGAAGTGACCGTTGGCGGCCGTTGCGGGAACATTCAAATTTGATTGGAGCAGGGTTCGAACGCCGTCGACTACTTAAGCTCGGATCGAAGTTCGTATCGGGATCGGCTGGCAGCGGATCGGGTGTGATCGTATCGGAGGTGATCGGAACGGATCGGATCAAGGGAGATCGTCGTTATCGAGGTGCTAACTAACTCTCTCGTTGGAAGTTACGTGTTTGTGTACGAACTTGTTCCTGACCCGGAGGTTTTGTTAATTACAAGTCTGTTTGTTCGTAAGGAGTTCTTTCGACGGATTTGTACGAGAATAGTCGGTTGTTGTTCAGACTAGTGTTTGTGCATATTTAATTGTAACTCTAATTTGGATTACTTTGTACATTTACTGTAAATATAAATTTTGTGTTTTTCGTCAAACCGACTGAGTGGTTATTTTGAACATTACTGTGAGTATACTTAAATTTATACAATACATCAATTTATTTCTAATTTATACGTATATAATTGATTAATAAAGCAATTTAACTGTTTCAATTCGTGTGATATCGTCTAAAGTGTATATTTTTTTCTGGTTACTTTTCGAAAGCGATTATTATTTCCTTTTCACATACCAATGAGATTGGGCTGCAATTTGAAAAATTGTACACTTATAAATTTCCATTGTCTTTCGTTAATCTCCATAATTGTGCTAGATAGATGAAATTCGAGACCAGTGAATTCAATTAAAAAATTTTTTCCTGGATGGAGTTACATAGATGACCGGCATGACTCTGTTGTAATCAGGAAAAGAATGATGTACAGGGGCAAGCCACTACAAATTCAGACTAAAATGCATAGTATAATAGAAATTAAACGGAATGTATTAATATTTTATTATTTATATATCATAATATTGTAAATAGACTACCGCATAAAATACTTTTTAATGTTATTTTAAAGAATTACTGCTGCAACAAGTATTTAAATTTTAATTAGATAAAGTACATTATCAAAAATCTGAATTGATACAATAGTTTGCATTTGATTATAAGAGTAAGCGGAAATGTAAAGAAATCCTTGTACATACAAAAACGAGTGTGAAAATCAGAGTTTTGTACACGCTTTATTATAGAAAATATAGAAAATTAAAGCGCAGGATATTCGCAATTAGTTCTTTTTGTAGCTACACACCACTACCTTCCACATGATCAGTTTGTCTAAGTTTTAAAAGGTTGTTTTGCATGAATTTTAAATCCCCAAGGATTAATTTACTTTCTCAAACAATTAATGATAAAACTGGTCCAGAATTATTTGTGTAAAGTCTTTATCTTTTTTGCTTGTATCTTCATGTCGTTTTTATCATCTGTCTTTGGTAGGAATCAGAAAAAAGGATAAAGACTTTAAACTAATTCAGAATTATTTGTATGACCATTATTATTTGAAAAAAAGTAATTTTTTTGATATTGTTATGGACAGTATTTTCCGTTTATGCTAAAGATTACAACTGTAAACTTTTCTTCCGTTTTACTTAACAGATTAAATTCTTCAGAGACCAAACCATTGTATACATAAAATTGGAAAGAATTTGTTGTTCCTGCTCCTGTTTCCTTTTCTTTTTGTTTCTGAATACAGTCTTGACAGCCATATAGAGTGGCTTTTACGGCTGAATTTAGAAGTTTGGACGTTTAACCTCGCTAATTCCAGTTAGCAACTCTCAAATTACTCCAGTTAAATAAATATTATCTAATACTAAATACTAGAAATTAGTATATTTTATCTTCTCTTTATAGAAAGATGCATATCAGGTTCGATATACTGAAATTCATTTCGTAAACTTGAATATAATCATTAAGGCATTTCTAAGCCTGTTAATTCCACTTTTACCAACTAAACTGAGAGACAGAGTAAGTATATTTAATTGATTATTAATTACATTAAAGTTTTACATTTCAGTTTTTATAGTTGCGAAAACATATATTAGAAAACGACCGAAATGTCTTTGCATATTTACACTAGAAACGATTCTATGTAGAAGAACAACTCTTTAATATCTACATTAGTGTTTTATTTATACGATAATTAAAATTCATTCTGAAAGTTTATTTGCTTATTACTTGCAACAATACGACGAGACACTCGAATTAAAAGCAACACCGTATAATATATAATACTTAATTACAGTATTTTATTGAACATTATGTCATTTATTATTGTCAAATTTTTCCGAAAATTAGTTATATTTGAAAAATTATAAGTAATTATTCATAAATAATTAACCTTTAAAGACACTGTGAAAATCAAACCAATAAAATATACATATGATACAATTTCTCATAATCTATATAAAAAATTGTAATTTATTTTCCTTTGTTAATCATAAAAAAGAATTTTTAAATAATTTTTATTTATTTCAGAAAAGATTGATTATAATAATTAACTCATATATTACAGGTGCATCTTCATTCTGATATGTCCACACTACACGAATTCGTCAGTCCCGATTGTCTGCCCTTAGAATACGAAGGAAATTTGCCAAGTTTCGATCCTACTGAAGCCAATAATATGATTAAAGCTAACGAAGAATTCTTTCGCAAGAACGAAGAGTATTTGAAGTTGTACGAAGAACAAAGAAGTAAAAATTTCAGCGAAGGAGCATTTCGCTATTTTAGTGAAGACTTTGAAGACGAAAAGGTGAAAAAACTTTTAGAAAAATCCGAAGAAAGATTTAAAACTTATGCACATGATCCAGAAGCATTTGTGGAAGCCATGAAAAAAGATCCTGACTTTGAAATTACACATTTCTAAACGATGTAAATTTATGCCATTCAGATGTAGATTAACACTTATGTAAACATATTTGATTTAAATCTGTTAAATAACATATATACTAACAGTTGATAATATTGGGTAATTTTGGGCAAGAAGTGTATATTTAAATATCATTAATTATGAGATTGTCAGGTACACACTGTACTTTTCTGAATAAAATTTTCCTTATTATAATCGACTTTTTTACAAGCTCTCTTTCTTCATATCATAAATTTATTACAACCCTTATTAAAATTTTGTAATTATTTTTGGATATTATTGACAAGACTATGTCTTATTTATAAAATCGTACTGCCTGCTGTCTTACCAGCATACAGGTATGAAGGAGTACATGTCAGGAGTTGAAATTTGGCACAGAGTATTAGGTGTTCAAATCATGCGCGCATAAAAAACCAGTCTTGTAGGTAGTCAGGGGACCGAGAAACGAAACACAATAAAATACAAAATGGCGACACTACAAACAGGCTTGCTATTTATTGTTATATCTTTGTAAATTACAATAATCTGTAGACAGTTTTCAATGTACTTTAATTGTTTATAAATAGAAAGGCTTTTGCAATGTTAAGTTAACTTATCATACAATAACTTACAAGCTGATTGATATGATCAATCACCTTAAAATTATGCTACAAAATTTTAAATGATCTCCTCCATTCGTATAAAGTACACAGGTGTAGCATGCAGTGTTAGAAATGACGCAAATAAACGAATCTTGGGAAGTGCAAATGTTTTAATAATATAAACTGACATATACAATCAGAGATAATGGGTGATTGGTAATTTTTAAAACACGTCAAACATGGCAGAAATTTTCGATGTGTTGCCTTTCTATATTCTGTTCCGTTCTAGCAGATGACGCTACGATCTGTTGACATCCTCTATCGTATTGTTGTCAGATCGTAGCGCCATCTGCTATAAAATTTTTTTATAACTAACAGCGATCTCATTTTTTTTCTTTCGCATATAGAAGCGAAGAACTGCAGAAGAGAATAGAACTCATAAAAGAAATTGTTGTGAGCGAAATTAACTTTTCTCTTTCCACTTTATATTGTCACTGATCTAATGTAAGATGGAAAAATCTGGTCGAATTTACATTAAATTGTTTAGTGGAACTGTTTAGTGGGTTTTGATTGGTTTACTCAGTTATAGAAATTATTATTTCTGCGAGGAAAATATTTGTCGTGTATAAAATACAGTTTACAGAAAGATAATTTATTATTTTATCAAATATTCAGGATAAATTGTTGCTTTCTCTCTTTTGTGCCACTTACATTATATAGGTCAGTTAAATTGATATCTATGAACTTTTTCTTTTCAATTAAATAGTTATTTCTTTGTTAAACCTAGTGCTGAGTGCATCATTTCTGTCGTACTGTCTCACAGTTCTTCACTCGAATCCGATCACTTACCCACGCGGCCGCTTGCGTGACCTACTTTCAAAAACAGAACAATTGCGGATTTTATTTCGTACGGGACTCAGTAGTTTCATCCTGATGTAGTGACATCAAAGAAATGCTGACCCTTCGGTCACATTGGTGACAGAGCAGTAATGAATTTTTGAATGAGATGTAGACAATTCGAAAGAGGATGGACGCTAGTAGAGAACAAATTTTCCAAGATGAGCACGCGGAGAGACAGCAGAAATTGCACTTGCGTTAGGCGGATTTGAGAGCACGATTCCTTTAATACCCTTCTTTTCGGGGAATCCTAGTGGCCTTAAGATCACTGATTTCTTTGAATCGCTAGATGAAATAGTAAAACTAACCAATTAGGCAAAGACGCAAAGTTTAGGGGTTGCGAAACTAAAATTGACGGGTATATCCCGGGATTTTGCATAAAAAGACCCAAAAATTAGAGAAGTGGAGACATATAACGAGTTCTAGAAACTAATGATCAAGCGATTCGAAATAGGACCCTACTACTTACAGATACAAATATTCTAAGTCTGCTTTCAAGCGCTGGACCAGGTTCTACAAAATTATGCAATGCTATTGCAGACTCTAGCATCCGAAACCATGCATGTAAGTATATTTGATTTAAATTTCATAAATAATATGTATGATAACAGTTGATAATAACTTAAGATATCGTAAATTCAGAAATATAATTTGTAATTCTGACAATAGAAAGAAATTTGGCACTGCTGCTTCTCTTAAATGTACTTAATATTTATTTATTGAGAATTAGGATGTGGAAACGAGATGCTATTTGAACTGCAATGTGGAGCCTTACTTTTCCTCCAAATTTATAAAAATATATTTAAAATAGTCGATATAAATAAGTTTTACAGGACATTTGAATCGTTTGAATCAAATGATGAATTAATGATTTAAATTAAATCTATTACACAGAATTACAGCAAAAGATTAAAGTGAAGTAGAAAGTAGATTAAAGGGGTTTGTTTATTGGAAGGCAAGAAACGAATGAAAATCATAAATTTATCCAAGAATAGAAAGGTATGGTTTTATTGATATTTCTATTTTGCACTTATATAATACACTTACCACTGGATATGTCCCGATACTGATACTGGTATCGATACTTCTCCATTGGTGTCAGACGTAGTATTGTTATATTTTTCACAGACGCTAGATCTGACCAAAATAAGATTTTGCAGCCGAATCAAAAACCGAAATAGAATTTTAGGCTATTTTCGGTTAAGCTAAACTTACAAAAAATCAAGCAACAAACTGCTTAACTTTTCACAGCAACATTTGTTGGTGCCATCTGTTTTGATATTTTATTTTAAAAAAAACTTTTTGCTATTTTGAAATAGTTAAAAATATAGAGTTTAATTTTTAAAGTAAAGATGGGTTTTATTTTTTTTTAAAAATTTAAATGCTAAATAATGAATAAAATCGTCATTAAATCTGACCCTACTGGAGATACACACGATTCCCAATATCTCCTCATCCGCTCGATATTTAACCACCAAAATTCAATACGATCAATCTCCCTGATACCTAAATCTTTCGGCAAAATTTCAGAAATTTTTGACAAAAATCATAGGAGTATTAATACATTAAATCTACTCATGATATCGTTATCGATACTTTTGTGGTATCCTGACACAGGTAAAGTTTTTTTCCCGTTGCGGAATTTCTGACACTTGCGTGTAGAGTCACCTAAATTAAATAGAAAAATTACAGAATAGGATAGAATCCTATTGTTGCAGAAGGAAGCAGTCTACAGTGGGAAGTTAACCTCAATGTACGAGAGTATCAAACTCATCACAGGGTTGAGAGAAACCTACAAAATTCGTAGGAAGTCAACGAAAGTAAAGAGAGTTTCCTTCCTCGAAGATTGACCACGTGGCAATAGAAAATGACAACAGGGCACCTGATACGCTTCTACTAGTCAGATAGGTCATTGGCAGTTTTGAGGATAAATATTCGTGCAATTAGTCCAGTTTATCTGAAAGGCCTACTTCTTCGTAAAGCTCCCGTGTGGAAGAGTGGTCTTGTGTGGATCTATAGATCCTTATTGTAATATATTGTGTAAATTTTTAATAAACAAATATTAACTAGGAGTAATTTCAATCTAGTTTTTCGGAAAAGTCATCGTCATCATCGTTAAACAAATAATGAGCCTAGAAAAACCATTGCTTTGTTTTTGTAGAAAACTAAATTTTGAGGCTTCAGTGGGCTGAGGCTTGTTCAAGTAATCTTGTTGGTCTAATTGAATAAGCCCTGTAATTACATTGGCTGAAAAATATACAAATTGAAATAAATAATTATTAATAAGCAGTACGTCAAACTCTTTCATTACTTTCTCCAATAGTTTTCTTTGTCCTTGCTTGTCTACATGATGCAATAACTGAACTGATAATTCTTTATTTTTTCTATCAAATAAGTCATTCATATTTGCACAAATAACCTTGATAATATTCTTTATAGACATGAAAACAAATTATATAACGTAATAATTAACTCAAGTTTAAAAGGAATAAAATTAATTTTTGAATATTCTTCTATTAATATGAATCACAGCTCATAATCGTGAACCACACCATAGCATTGACCGTATTTCCTACGGACTATAGAGGTGACGCCTTGTTAGCATGTTTCAGTTGACACTTTATGGCTGTAAATACAACTTTTAATGTAAACTTCTGGGGTTATATTGAAGCTAGAATGACACAGTTTAAACACAGAAACAATTGAGCTTTGTAACCAATATGTTAACACTCCAATTTCACTTGGATGAATCGAGATTTATATTGAGGCTGTTCTCCATCTGAACATCTTACAATTATTTAAAAGACTTCCTGATTCGTATAGATCAAACAGATGCAGTATATACTGTAGAAGCATTTCTTTTCTGTGTAAATTTTGAATGCAATTTATTCATTACAATCCCCCTATTACGACAGATGTTACGATGACACGGACCGTCATGACCATAAGAGGCAACGAATTTTTCCAGAGTCGTAAGACAAATCTTAACCTTAGTCACCTCCGAACATTTATTTCAAATGTTTTGACAGTTGTTATCAATTTTAATATAAACAACACTCGGTTCAATGTGAACTTCGAATAGATTACATCATGATTTGTATTAGTCATTTCCCCGACCAAACAAGTATAAAAAGGGTCGGATACAGACCTCCGGGCGGCCATTGACAGAAGTCCACCCGCCATACTCTACAGCGGACGTCAATCAGATTATCCTGGCCCGCCACATACTCTACGGCTACTACTTCCGGCCCGAAGCCGCCCTCATCTACGCCAAGTCTTCGACGGTCCACTTCCGATACTCCACTAGATCAGCCTCTCCAACGATCCATACGCAGCGAGAGTCGTGAGGTATATTTTACATAGATTACAAACTCTCTCTCCTCTCTCAGTTAGACTAGTTATTGTTATAAGTTAACGAATAGTTATAACTTAGACTAGTAATTACCGAACATTAACATACAAACGACACGGCCGATAAATAATGTTATTTTAGTTAAACTCTAGAATAGGTAGATTATAAGCTACGTTTATTTTGCGTTATTTTTGTATATATTTGTTTGCCTGTCAAATAAATTGTGTTCTGTTATGTCAAACCTGTCTCATCAGTGAGTACGAGCGACACCCTACCACCACCTCACTCACCCTCCCACTCGATTTTTGCCCTCCTATAGCCATCCTATGACAGAGAAGCGGGTAAGCAGGGTCAAGCCCGCGGCTTAATATAAATATTACAATACTTATTTAAATATTTGATATAAGATCTTTATAATCAAATGGTTAATATTGCATTTATTATTATATAAGAAATTTATTACAGTTATAGGAGCAAAGGAGTCGATGATATTCATATTCATTGCGATGTAACCAGCGGAGTAGAGTACAACGATTACACGAGCGATATTCTATATTCTTTGACACCGTCTCATCCACTTGGAAATTTGATAAAAATTGAAGGGATTAATCCCATATTTGCGGACATCAATAGAAATCGTTATATTTATAGAATTCGAATGTGGATAACTGATCAGGATGATAATTTGATCGATCTTAACAAATATAATGATTTCATTATATTTGTTAAGATCGATCAAATTATCGTCCTGATGTTAAGATCGTTTGTTAAGATTTGTTTGTTAATATCGATCAAATTATCGTCCTGATGTTAAGATCGTTTTTTAAGATTTGTTTGTTAAGATCGATCAAATTATCGTCCTCATGTTAAGATCGTTTGTTAAGATTTGTTTGTTAATATCGATCAAATTATCATCCTGATGTTAAGATCGTTTTTTAAGATTTGTTTGTTAATATCGATCAAATTATCGTCCTGATGTTAAGATCGTTTTTTAAGATTTGTTTGTTAAGATCGATCAAATTATCGTCCTCATGTTAAGATCGTTTGTTAAGATTTGTTTGTTAAGATCGATCAAATTAATCAAAATTAATCAAAATTCTATAAATATAATAATTTCTATTGATAGAAATGATTATATTTATAGAATTCGAATGTTGAGATCGATCAAATTATCAGGATGATAATTTGATCGATCTTAACAAACAGGATGATAATTTGATCGAATCTTAAATAGTTTATCGTTTAATTTCAGATTAAATGAATGAATTACAATAAGCATAGACTGTTAGTTCGAAAAAAAATATTATGGTGGGAACATATTTATCGATGCAATTATAATACTTTATTACATAGGCAATATGTATGAAAAGTTTTTAAATCGCCCATTATAACTAAATTCGTGTAACTATATACTGCTATAATAAAATCGATAGAATCATGTCAGGGCATTGGATTATTTAAAGAGTGTGGTTTTAAAATATAAAAGTGTTCTACTCGTATTTTTGACATTTTATTAGTTATGTTTTGAGGATTGTCTCATAAATTTTATTTATATTCTATTGATGGAGTGACGATATCAATTCTGGATTATAAAAGTCATTTGCAATGAAGAGAAGAGAATTAAAAAAGAGTTTATTCAATTAAAATTTATAATAAAATAACATTTAAATATTTTGGGGAATAATGAATTATTACTAAATTTTCTAGTAAATTTTTCACGTTCTTTTCTTACTTGCTTTTGTAATTCGAAGAGATATAACAATAAAGAAATGTATATTGTTAAACTTTCGTGCGATTTGACATTTTCAGCAAAGATTCATATTAATATTATTTTAGAAATTATATAAATTTTAAAATGATTCATAAAATAAGTTGTAATAAATGTACGACGAAGAAAAGAATAAAGGTTGTTAAACCATTGAATGATGAACAAAATTCGAATTTTCCTTACCATTTGGTCGATAAAACCGGGTGTGAATCTTTAAACCAATGATATTTTAATATTTGTATTATATCTAAATTTATTACGAACAGTACTTTTACGTATTATTTGAAAGTAATTCAAATATATTTATATATGAATTTACATCAGAATAGCTAAAGTTTATACCATTTAAAAACGTGTAAATTCAAATTCAGAATCTTCTTTCATAGCACCGAAAAATGCTTCTGGATCATGAGAATAACATTTAAATCTTTCTTCTGTTTTTTCTATAAGTTTCTTCACTTTATCGTCTTCAATTTCTTCACGAACAAAGCGAAATGTGCCTTGATTGAAATTTTTATTTCTTTGTTCTTCGTACAACTTCAAATACTCTTCGTTCTTGCGAAAGAATTCTTCGTTAGCTTTAATCATATTATTGGCTTCAGTAGGATCGAAACTTGACAACTTTCCTCCGTATTCTAAGGGCAGACAATCGGGACTGACGAATTCGTATAATGTTGACATATCAAAATGAAGATGCACCTGTAATTTACAAATAAATTATAATTACAATATAAATTATAATTCACTGCAAATTACTTAAATTTATTTCTCTCGTAAAACATTGATTAGGAAAGACAAACAGAAAGAAATTCATTGAATTTCAGAGGACGTTATTTGACGAAACTTAAGCTCCTGTTTGAGTAAATAAATGTCATACATCACCTTATTTAATGAATTCAGTTTTACATTTACTTACTTTAATAGCCTTAGCTTGTTGTTTAAACAGCAATATAAATTTTATAATGAATTTTGGGTTAATGTTACCTTAGGATCCAAAATGGCGGCCGGGGAAATTTTTCCCTACTTCGGAGACTGCGACGGGGAAAAATTTTTCCCTAGAGTCGAGACGTCGACGACGTGGGGATTTTTTCCCGTTCGGTTTCTACCCTGCGTTCGACGTTGCCGAGTATCCTGTAACCTCGAAACGGAGACGGTAGTGTGTAAATTTGCGACGGTAGAGGGAGCCTTTTCGTGACGTCGTGCGAGAGTAAAATCGGCGGGAAATTCGTAGGGGTGTTACGAACGAATATGCAAATGCATGATCTGCGACGTGATTTCTGTTCATTTCTGGGCAATTTTATGCAAATCGACTAGTTTCCTGTTGGAATCGTTTACTGCTGTGTTGCGACGAATTGCGTATTGGATTAATTGCTGTGTTTTTTTTTCTTCGTAACGATATTTCATTTGCACACAAATTGCTATCGGTGAATATTTATTATTATTAATTTCTCCAGTATTAGTAAGTATTATTATTTCTTTTATTACAATTTAATCCTAAAAGTTAGAGAACCAAGTAATCAGAAATTAAGGAAAGACCGTGTTTTTTCCTCTCCTTACCTCCCCGCGTTTAGTTTATTGCCAATTGTTCGATAATGACTAGTTTTGCCGATTTGAGTTGCAACGACGAATTTTGGTCGAGATGCACTTCCCGTGATTTCTACAAGTTAATGGAAGACGACTTTTCGGAGCTAGGTTTGCCTCCCGTATCGATAACGCATCGAATTTTGCTGTAAAATTAAGCATACAGCCGACCGAGTCCGTTTGCATTCATTGCGATGAAGATAAAATGCTTCATATGTCAGGTGAACGACAGATCAGAAAACACTGTGAATTGGATCGTTTGTAAATACGTGAATTCCGGCAGTACGATAATAACGGACGAATGGAAAGGATATATGCACATTGACGACATAGAAGGAGTAGCGGTCGAACATAGAACAGTCAACCATTCGAAAAATTTCGTCGACCCCCAAACAGGAGATCATACTCAGAATATCGAACAATCGAAAAGTGAGTAAAAAACTCCTCTTTTTGTTGTTTTTTATTGTTTATTTCGGTTAAAAAATCCGCGGAGTCTGCAGAGAAATTCAAGATGGCGGCCGGAACCGCGGCCATCTTGAATGCAGGGGAAAATTTTTTTCCCGTCGCAGTCTCCGAAGTAGGGAAAAATTTCCCTGGCCGCCATTTTGGATCCTAGGGTAACATTAACCGAATTTTGTCCTGTCGAACAATAAACAATCGAGTAGCGTGTTGCGCAACTTTCTAGGCTATTGTGAGAGTTTATTTAAAAAATAACTGTTATATTATTAATCATAATTTTAAACACTGGGTGTGACACTATCTGTTAAGAGAATTTATTTTAAAAGTTGTCATCGTTATTAATTATTATAATATGGAAAAAGCAATATCTATATTGTACGTTCTGACCATATCTATTTCCAGTACGTTAAGGTATTTACTTATAAATTACATTTACGTTTTCTGCATCAGGTTCAAGCTTATTTAATTCAAATTTATCATATTGTACTTGGGCCCAGCTGTACCTAGACTATCGGCTTTGCAAAAACACATAAAAGCAGCAAGAATATCAGACCGATAGTCCAGAAATGTAAAGGACCGACATAAAAACTGGAGAAACGTTTACATAGATATTTATCTGAACTGATTAGGGAGGGAATGATCGTGCGGAGGACCCACAAAATTTAATAAATGATCTTCAGGTCTTATCTTAAATGGATGAGGAGATTGGTTGCGTCATGGACTTTGAAAGTCCGTATTCATGTTATCATGCGTTAATTTAAATCTTGCGCAGATTGAACCCAGGTGTGTCGGCATTTCATAAGGATACGAAGCTTCTTGCAAACGTGGAATGTTTTCAATCATTCTTCAGCTTTGACGGCAAAATCTGTAAACAAAGGAAAGAGGTTCCAATGGACAGCCAGATGTCCGGCTTACTCTGAGAGTTAGTTTTACGCAGATTAGAACAGATCACTATTAGGAGTTATAGGGAAAGCATAATCCTATTCAAAATATACGTTGATGATGTATTTATTTTATGGAGGAATGATAGAAGAATACAACATTTTTTGAATTAGATAAATTCCAACAAAGATACTTAGCACTTAGTAATACAGAAATGCACTTTTTAGACATTGACATTTCATTCAATATCTGTTCCTTAAGCACGAAGGTATACATAAAACCCCCTCACGACCCATTATACATCCCTTCATTCTCCAATTATCCACATACTTATAAACTTCCAACGTTTAGAGCTCTACTTAGAAGGGCATTCCAGTATTGCTCCAACTGGTACGAAAGGATGTAGGAGTTAGATAGGATTAGAGCCGTTGCTAGGACTGGGATTTGGAGTAAAAGTCATTGAAGAATTAATAAGTTCTTACTCAGATCCTAGCAAAGAGTGGACGAAGACAACTGTAAACAACAACGTTACTAAGTTCACTTACAAAAGAAGCATGTCCAATATTAGAAAAAAATCGAGGATTACAAGAACACAAAATTACTGTACAAAAGTGCTCTCACGACTTATAACTTGCTTCAGAACAACAAAGATACGATCAAGAAAGAACAATTTGGGGTATAAAAGGTACCATACAAAAAGACTTAAGAAACATATGTACGATGTAAACAAGAAGCACCATTCCAAAGCTGGGGCAAACTGATGAAACGTTCAAGAGAATTGATAACCTGACCATGGCCTGTTGATCAGGTTGAAAACGTTCGTTTAAAGCAGTAAAGTTCTCAGCAACGTAAGGAGTATGTGTTATAATATTTAATGAGTCTGAGTATAAGTCAAATTATTGTTGAGTTTCCCCAAATTTGATTCTATTCGTGTTATAAAAGTTTATATTTAAAAGAAAGATTTAAAAAAATAAAAATTTAATGCGAATTAATAAATATTTAGAAATACTTACCCTGTCTCTCAGTTTACTTGGTAAAAGTGGAATAAAAATGCTTAGAATGGCCTTAATGACGATATTCAAGTTCACGAAATGAATTTCACTAAATCGAGCCTGATACGAATCTCTCTAGTAAGGAAAAAATAAAAACAAACCTCATATAAACATACGAATTTTTTAGATGTATATTTGAAAAATTTAATTGTAAAAGTTGATTAGAAAATATTACTTTAAGTAACTTTTTAAAAATTTCTTGCAGACAATCTATTTCTCGCCATATTACATTTGCATTGTAAATTCAAATGTAAAATATCAGTGAAGATTATTTGTTGAAGGATTTGACTTCTACCCTGCTTTCTTACCCCTTAATTTACAATGAGTATTACGGGTGACATCAGTTCTAATTTGTTATGTTTTCTGATTATCTGTATTTTAGACTTACTCATAATTAAGGAAATTCTCATCGATCATATACCATACAATGTGGTGGTGACTTTGACAAAGTGAATACATTTTTTGTAAATTAAAGACACAGTCGATTCAAAAGACCACCATTTATTACGTGCTTTTAGATTAAAGAGTGGAACAGGATGGAACACTATTAGAAGACGTCGTAAGACCAACCTACTCCAGTTTTTTAGAAAATTTTATATTTTTAATTGGATAAATTTTGTGTTTTTTAAACTAAAGGCGGCCAAGTAGCCTAAAAAGAAAGGTAAGGTCGTCCAAATGTTTTAATCTAAAAGCACGTAATAAATGGTAGTCTTTTGAATCGACTGTGTCTTTAATTTACAAAAAATAAATTTAGTCATCCGAAGAAAGAAACAAAAGTGAATACAATAAAACCTGTCTATGGCGACCACACACCGTTTCTTCAAAAAGTGGTCTTTTAGACAGGTGGTTGTCCAATACTGGTGATGCTGTAATAATGCCGGTGATTGCCGTTAAGATAAACAATTTTCATTTTCTCCGATAACTTTAACCCGATCTTCTAACGACAGAATTTCGCATTTCTATCGTTTTTCAGACAATTTCAAACAAACAGAAATGAATTTCCTTTGTTGGTAGACTTAATTCATTAACACCTGCACCTAATTTCAAGAGTGGGAGAAATGCCCGAAATGGGTTCCAACAAGAGTTTGTGCTAGTCGCTTAGTCAGTTGTCGTATGTTGTTTCGGAGCAAAAATCAATGCCCTCGGTCGCGTTACACAGGTGGTCGATTAATACAGGTAACTTATACGAAGACTCTACGTATAAACTATTCCGTGCCAGAAATTTTTGCTCGTTTTGACAGGTGCCCGTCGAATGCAAATGGTCGCCTAAGCAGTTCTCACTGTACAGTACATTATAGCCAAAAGTGAATAGTTACAAATAGAACTTACTTTCCTTAATTTTCTCTGTTTTGTATTTTCAAAACATGCAAAATTGGTTTAACTTTGTTTCTAAATGTGCTGATAACAACTAATTCTTTCATATTCTTCATGTTTATCAAACTAGAAATATTATAAAAATTCTATAGATTCCTGCTAATGATTTAGCTATACATTCCTTTTCGTTCAAACTTTCAAGAATTCTTCAGATTACAGAAAAAATGTATTTCACGTAATATACTGTTTCCTATATGACATAATTAACATATAAGAATAAAATATTATTAAATCTATATTTATTTTTCAAGCTGCATGTTTCTACACGTACTTTAAATTTATGTGAGTTAGTACAATTTTCCGAAATGTTTTTATTTATTTTTATAATTATTGAAACCGTTAATCTGGTGTTGTAAATTAATAATGCAATTACTGTTGTATAAATTTACATATAAATAAGTATTACATATAAATTACGGTTTACTTACAAATAAAACTTTTGTTACTGAATTCAGAAAACTTGGCGTAAGTTGTAGAAAATGTGATATTGATATTCCCTCTGCATTTGCTATAATTACGATTTTTTTTTCTTGAGATCGATGTAAATTTAGTTGTAAGTCAAAGAATAGCATCATAACTCGAAACATTTCACATCCATTTGCAACAGAAGTATCCCATTTACCTGAAACAGTAATAAGAGATTTCACGTATAAATGAGAAATATCATATAAAATTGAATACAGCAGTGCCTCGCACTTCGAATTTAACTCGTTTCACGATACAGTTCGAACTCTGAATTGTTCGAATAGATTTTCCCAATTAGAAATAATGAATAGTAAATTAATCCGTTCTCAGACTCTAAACAATACCCATTCGATAAACTTAAATAGCAAATATACATAATTTAAGGTAAAATTAACAATTGAATGCCCTAAATATTGAACAAGAAAATAGTAAATAAAACACGTAAATACTGCCCAATTAAATGAAAACGTTATTTATTGTACCATAATGAAGAGTGAATGTTTATTTTCTTTAACTGGGAGGAGGTTGAAACTTCGAGATATTCAAATATTTTGCAGGATTCGATTCTGTTTGTAAAAATTCTGTATGTATAGATGTGTGTGAATGTGAGGACACGACTTTGTTCATCCACTTCGAAGCTTAATAACTCCCGTGTTTTTCCTGAACAATTTCTGAAATTTTGCAAGGAGGTTTGTACATCAGGGGAATTGGCGCTATTAAATTTTGGTTGTTAAAGGCCAAAAGGGTGGGATCGATAGAAAGTGGTCGTTTCTCGTTTCCAGTAGGTAATAAACTAATTAACATTTTACTTGTTATTAGCATTTATATATATATATATATTTATAAAACTCATCCGTAATATTGAAATTAGTCTTATTTGTCATTATATAATAATTAATTATATATATATTTTTAATAAAATATTATAACAGATGACACGCACACAATTTTAAACGTTGTTGCACAGAATGTTAAGCAACTCGTTGCTGAACTTTTTATGTTGATCTCTGACTCCGTTTCATGAATTAATTTACAACGTTTGTTTAATCTGTACAGTTTTCCAGCCCTGGAGTACATCAAAAAGGTTGATAACACCCGCCTATTACTTCTCATTTATTCACACCAAAAAGATATTTTCATCTTTTCAATCACACGCGATCTCCTGGAGGTCAACGTTGTGACATATTTAGCTATATTTTCTGCTTTTATTGCTTTCCTGTTTTTTACAATAGTGCACACCATCTACATCGACAGCTCAAACATGGCCTCCAGATCTATCAGTCTTTTTTTTCACTTCAATCGTAGATTCTACAATTTTCCACTTAGTATTTTTAGCCAGCTCCCTCTTCGCGAATGTCAAGGTAAATAAGAAAGAGTGATATCTATAACCAAACATACCAAAAATAATGTGAAGGTCACACGAGCGCAACATATCTTTGGCTGTCTATGTGAAAGAACCAAGAGGTTCTTTCACGTTAGCTACGCTAATTTATAATTAAACTTAGTTACAATAAATAGTAGCATACAATATATTACGTACTTTCAACAATAGAGTTAATACCATTTATAATACTAGCAGATGAGCCCGGCGTTGCTTGTGCATAAACTAACAACAGTAAACATTAACAAGTAAGATTATTAGATTATTTTGTACTTCTAACCCTTCTACAATATTATATATTTAAAAATTTTTTAAATTTTATCTTAAATAGTAAAAGAAATATAAAACATTCTTTATAAACTTTTTCACAATCTACATTTATAAATATATATAAGTATTTACAATGATATGATATAATAATTTTAATTTTTCAAATTTAATATAGAGTTGAAGTTTAAATTTCTCAGTATGTTAAAGTAATAAATCACTAATCACTCTGGAAAATCTAAAATGTCGCCACCATTTTGCCAGTTTTAATTTTTTTTTCCGCCATTTCAAATGATTTATCGCCACCAGTTTTACTTACTAATTAATGCAGGTGCTGTTATCCTTATCAGTTTGGCATGTGGAAAGGAAAGGTAACATGTAAAATGTCATTTACAATGGGAGGGCCAGACGTTCCGGTCTCCGATTCCAACGAAACTTGTGAGCCCGTTGCCTTAAACAAAAACAGTTTCTTGCGCAAATAATAGTACTCTCTTCTCAAGCGTTTCCGAAATGGACCTGTAAAAATTTAGTGTTTAGCTTATAAGTCTGGAAATTTGAGATCCAAGATTGATGAGGGGTCAAGTGAATAACACGATATGAACTACAATTAGCCGATGTGAGTTCAAAATTTTGGGTTAGTTTTTTTGTGTAACATTATTATATTACTACTTATTAGCGTTATTATTACTTTTAGTATTGAATATTACTTAATAGCGTTATTACTACTTACTAGCGTTTTTATTACTTTTAGCGTTATTATTATTATTATTTCGCAGATTTATAGCTTATTATACAACAGATTATAAATTATAATGTTATTTCCTGTTTACCGTAAACGAGCCTCTGTAGATAGAACTATCCATAATATTAACAATTAAAAAAATAAAACGTTGAGACTTGCTACCTTATTTTCGCTATTTTCCTACCATGCAGTAACGTCCGAAGCTTATTCGCTTGTCAGAACATAGCATGTAAAATATGTGAAAGTAAACGTGAAGAAATAAGTTTCTTTTAACGACGTAAAAGAGTTAAATCTGCAGAAGCTTGTTTTCTCTAAACAGAAAATCACATCACAATTTTTAATCTCTTGCTTTATAAGGTTTAAACATGAAAAATAATAATATTAATAATAAAGTTAAAATTAACTAAATTAAACCTAAACTCCAAAGGTTCCAACCTATATCGTCTTTCTCCAGAGCTTAGCATTTTACTCGCTCCGTTATCTGAAAGCTTGAATCTTCCAAACGCCTTTAAACTAAACACTAAATTTTCAAAGCTACAATCTTTGGAAACGCTTGAAACGAGGGTCCTATTATTTGGCGACGAGCGGTTTGTATTTAAGGCTATGTGCTCACCACGTGTGACGCCATTATGTAGCTAGATGTATGTTGCACGATCTCCCATTGTACGGAAGCTCGACATTTTACTGTTTTTCCTGAAGTGTGATTTGTGATTCAACTTCACGCTGAAAGTCGAAACAAGCGAACTAGCATTTTATGGCCACTTGCTGTATAGGGCCAAAATCCGCAAGTGGCGATTTTGGCCCTATGCGGCGAGACCCCTGCAAATATATTTATATGTTGTCTATTAATAATGTGATAGCTAAATTTTAACACAAATTCACCTTTTTGCTACATCGTTACTTTCTTTACAAAGTGTAAGAAAAAATCGTAATAATGCTTACCGTATTCAAAAATTAAAACATATCTTCCATTCTGATCTGGTTTAGGCAAAAATTGCATAACATTCAACAATAATGCATGCTCCAGCTTGGAAGGAAGAAGATCTTTAAAATATTGAGGATATTGCACTCTAATATCGTAGTAATTCTTTAGCAATTGCAGCGATCTTCCCATGTCATATTTTCTAGCGCGAAGAATTCCCAGAAGGAAGATGTCGTCCATACAACATTTTATTCCTTGACCTTCTACGTTAAATAAAAAATGTCACTATTTTAATATCTAACACCATGTTTAGTACATATAAACTTCTAAAGTTTGATTTCGCATTTATCAGCATATTACTCTAACGTTTACTACGAGGAAGTATTGAAATCGTCACAAATTTGACCCCTTTTCTTGCAAATCTCGATATTTTGAGCTTTCTGAACTAAAAAAAATAGTGAAAAAGTAAAAAAAAAATTTCTTGTGGGTATGGATTTAATGGTAACAAATAAACTTTTAACGTTTCTTTAAAACGCATATAATATGTTTGAAAGATATTCAATACAGTGTGAGTTAAAGCCTAGAAGTCTAGAAATTTGGATAAGTTGCAGAATCAGTTTATTGAATTAGGTTGATGCGAATACCTGAAGAGCAATACCATTAGTCCCCGAAGAAAAATAATAAATTAAATATATATATAGTATTTCTAAATAAAATAAAACATTTTACTTACTTATTATTTCTTTAAAACTTTTCAGAGCATTTTCATCCCAAGAAAACTCCTCTTTGTCTTCCTCAAATATCGAACTTTTTATTTTCATTCTCGATACGTAGTGCTGTAATTTTCAATTAAATTATTTTTGTGTGTGATCTTAAATACAATCCGGTGACATTGATAAATTACAGCGCTTTCGCGGTGAACCATTAAACTAACGTTCGAGAAAGTACGCAGGCGCAATAGTGCATATGCAACACTCGCGAAATTACACTAGATTATCTCCCCATCTTGTTTCTGAAGTTGCTTTATTACTTCAACGGTTATTACAAAGTTAATCACGAATAAAAGATAGTGTTTAATTTTTAACAAAACGGAAATTAAGCTCGGTTGTTCAGAAAAGATACTAAACAATAAATATGACGTAATTGACAATGTCAGATTATTATCTTTTTCGGTAATTATAACATAACAGGAGAAAATATTTGTAATAGGCTAAAACTTTTACAGACTAATATTGATAAAATAATATTTAAAAAAATAGAATTAATTAACTGTTAATTTTTTTAATGCTTTTATATCGATGAATGGGTACAAAATAATCCTGTATAACACGTGAAAACTTTAAATAATACGTATTTCATTACGAAAATAATATATAACACTAATTAGTTATTTTATATTATGTTAATTAATTTACATAGCAGCTACCAGCACAGAAATTGGACTGGCGTACTTACCTAAGTCTTTCTAATGGGTTTTCTTATATGAAGATGAAAACAAAGTTTTCTTGATTTCTCATAACATCCAATAAGAGACTTCCTTACATTATGGCGTTGTTGCTTTTTATTATCTACGAGTTTTTACGATTTAATATTTGTACTAATCTAATACCAATTTACCTAAACTTCATTAAATATCTGTTTAATACGATCTATAAATCTAAACAGCGCGTTTATATATCTATTATATACATCAATACATTTGTGAGGATTTTATTACCTACAAGATTTAGTTAGAAAATCCCGTACTTCCAGAGTAGCATCTCGAAATCTTGGCCAACAACTTTGACAATTAGTAATTAAGGTTATGAATGTTACTTAAATTTAATTGATATATATTTCTTCTATTATTATAAAAGATCAGATCTATAAGTCGTATTCTGTCACAGCTGAAATAAATGTTATAGTAGTAGTATTTTTCTTAATTTAAATGGAAAAAAAATTTAATAAAGATAAAAAATTTATAAAGTATTTTAATTAAAAAATTAAATATATTGTTTTACTTGTCAATTAACTAAATTTTGATTTAAAAAATTTTAGTGGTTTTATTCCATTTTGTTTTAGATCTTACATGCGAAATTTTCGAATATACTGTATTAAAGTGTTTATATTTAAATTAAATCGATGTGTTATTTAATTCACAGCTTATAAAAACATAACACGAGCAATTATTTTATTATGACATCGTCATAATGTAGGGATGAAATTCAATTTAAAATATATGCTCTTCACCTCATGTTAGAAATGATCTGCCTCTTGTACAATATGCTTTTATTGCTTACAAGAGTTGTCCCGGTCGTCTATCTCACTCCTTTCAGGAGAAAGATTTCAATTGAAACAACGTGACTGAAATCTTAAAGTTCCTATATAGTATTAACTATATGCCACTTCGCCACGATGAAACCATTGCACTTTTCTCAGATTTCTATTCAGCGGCACCTTCTACAAGACAAGATTTTTAATTTCATGTCTGAACCTTATTTTTAGCCACAGCAGTACTCAAATTAATTCGGACAAACTGAAACCCTCTTTCAATTAATATGTTACTAAAATACTTCCTCATAACAACTAATTAAGCATTTTATAAATTTTTTTTATAAAGATAACATATAGCAAAAAAATATTTAATAATTATTTTCGCTTCTTTCACGTTTGACTTAATTAACTGTTATATAATTTATTTTCCTGTCTGTAAATAATAAAAATGGCTATAAAAATATTATCAACGTTATTTATGCCAATTTAAGTACTTAAATTGTCTTATGGTACTTCCTTGTATCTGCATTTTGAAATAAACCATTATTTCTGTATTAATTAATGTATTGTATATCAAGTATTTTAGTATTTTTCTCACTTATTTTCTTTGTTCTTTCCTGTCGATATGATGCAATAACTGATTAGAAATTCGACAAACATTTAAAATTTAAACAGGCTTTAAGCCCCCATTCAATATCCAAATTTTACCTTTTATATATAATATATAACAAAGGGTTACTGTTACCTTAAGTCGCCAAGATGGCGGCTCGTCTCTAATTCCAGCAGGGAAACAGCGGGGACGCACGTTCTAACCTAACGTAACCTATTCTAATAAATTACCATAATTATTAGCAACCAAATTATTAGAATAGATTAGGTTAGGTTAGAACGTGCGTCCCCACTGTCTCCTTGCTGGAATTAGAGACGAGCCGCCATCTTGGCTACCTAAGGTAACATTAACCTAACAAAGTAAAGGTTTTCGGCATAACGAATTCGTTAATTGTTTGCTAAATTAATCAATAGTAACACAACCATAGCAGTCTTGTTTAAATTAAAATGTAAGAAATTAATACCAATAACAATATACTGTATGTTTAAATAAAGAAAGCTAACAGGTAAATCAACCAATTAGGTGCCAAGGCTTATATTTAATATGACTTTTGATTTTCGTCGACGTATAGTTAACTGGGCTTATCTTCTATATGATTTCATACCTCGTCTCCACATTTATCTCTCAGACTGCATTCTTCGGATTAAGGAAAGACACATATGTAGATAGTGAGAACTTATAGGAATACAGTATTTTCGGTTCAACATTTTCCCTATGTTATATACATAATATTATAGTATTTGACTTATATTTACAAAGTTTATCTTACGTAAGGATTTATCGTACGTGACAAATCAAAAACATTTTATAATTTCTTTATTCCTCTACTGTACACATTAGATTGGGCACTCGATGTGATAAACTCTTACGTAAGAGAACCTTCCTAAATATAAATTAAATGTTTTCTCACTTTTGTAATAAAAGAGAGAATAGGGAGTAATCAAGTACTAAAAAATACTATAAACAGCCAAGATCCATTAAACACTATAGACACGCAAGAACAACTGATAAATAGAAAATAAAGTCTACTTTTTTCATCTTTTTAAATAATAAATTATGATAAAATATAATTATTTATAGTTAACATACAAATTTCATCTATCTGCTGCAAATTTGTTAAACTATACAATTAGTTCGTGTATTTATTCTGTAATCGTTTAGGATGTGTCAGTTAAAACATAAAGGTATTGATTGAATGGAATTTTTAATTAATTTCCTCAATTATAATTTAAATTAATGCTCGATTTGAAATTACTTTATCACAGTGGCGTGCCGTGACATTTGATGATTGGAAAGCTGTGTTTCTGTAAGAAGCCGACTTCCAGCGGCAATCAATTTAATTGCGCGTCAGTAATGGTCTAGGGTCCATTCGTACATGGGTGGTGGCTGTAGAGACAAAGACGACAAGTATCTGACAAAAACCGTTTATTTCAACATAAAATAAACATACACTATGTACAAAATAGTTTGCTTTAGGACAATCAGCCGTTCGGACGTCCTGAGCGTCGATGTAGTTCTTCGATGGTCGATCGAAGATGGCCCCGGGACAGTGGCGTTGACAAGTCTGTAAGGCACGAAGGGACTTCGTCCGTTGGAGACGGGAACACGGTCTAAGTCCAAAGTGGCACGGGTTACAGGTTGGCAGAATAGACGAGAAATTGTATTTTTTTTTTTTTTTTTTTTTTTTTTTTTTTTTTTTTTTTTTGGGCGTTGACACACGGTGTTTTGGTTATTCGGAACGTTAACCGAGTGCCAGGTGTCCTCGATTGTCGGAGATTATATCATTCTCCGTTCTTTCTTTCATCCATTTTGATTGGTCGTTCTACCTCAATCACGCTTCCCGAGTGGTTGGTCCCTAGTTACTAAACGTAACGAGACTCATACCTGGAGAGTGAGAAAAGTCAAATTCGATCTTCCACCGATCATAGGACGACTTCCTTCCGCGATTTATGGTTTCTGCCTGACAGTTTGATATAAACAATGGGTGTCCGACTACAAACGACTTTTATAACACCTATGTTTTTTTAAACTAATAAACTTTTCTCTAAATTAACCGTTTTTTCGCTTCTTTCGTGACGGGTCAGACCCGTCCGGTACATGACATTTCCATAAAAGTTTTTAACAAATACTAGAAATGACAAAAATAAACAATTTATGTATTTTAGTTATAAACTATTACATACATAATACAAATTGATACGATACAAACAATGATAGAAAAACTTGTTTTTTTAATTTTTTATAAACTAACTCTATTGGGCGATTTTTTCCGCAAAGTCGTTAATTACTCTATCAATAAAGTCGCTGGTCGTCGACTCCATCGACGTATTTAAAAGCTCTTTTTCTATCGAAAGCAACGCTAGCGACGACAATTTTCCCACCGACCGAGTGAGTGTTCCTGGCCAATATATGAATTTGCTTCGTGGTCAAAAAACTGCACTCAACAGACCCACTGGTAGATGGTACTGTAAAAATTAATGATATTAAATCATATAATTCTTTTAGTACGTCTTTGTTCGGATCGACATTAATTATAACATGTTTTATGTTTAAGAGTTACTTGTCAATATAGTCCGAACACGAATATAAATATTGCGATTCGCTACGTAATTTAGATAAATAAAAAAAAAATCCCATAAAATTTACTTAATTTAAAGAATTAAAACACGCTTGGGAAAATTGTTAATAATATCATATGTAATTCCAAATTTTTTTCTTTATAAATAGAAATATATAGTGCATAATAACAACCTTATAATTGTTAACTCGGATATAAATGTAGATGTGTTTAGCTACATAAAATCAATTTTTTGGTTCAGGGATGTTGAAACGTCGAGATACCAAAAACAGGATAGAAGTGTGAGAGGATGACAATACAGTATTATATTACAACAGCCAGTAAAGTAAAATTTTTAGCTTTTTATAAACACTTTCTCCTGCTAGGGTATAATAAACGAAAAAAAAACTTAATATAACATTGTCAATTACGTCATATCTATTGTTTAGTATGTTTTCTGAACAACCTAGCATAATTTGCCGTTTGTTAAAAACTAAACATTACCTTTTATGCGTGATTAACTTTGTAATAACTGTTGAAGTAACAAAGCAACTTCACAAACAAGAAGACGACGTAATCCACTGTAATTCGGCGGGTGTAACACATGCACTTTTGGGCATGCGTACTTTCTCGAACATAAGTTTTATGGTTTACCACGGGAGCCTGTAATTTATCAATGTCTCCGAATAGTATTTAATATCACACACTAAAAATAATTTAATTAAACATTACAGCACTACGTATCGAGAATGAAGATAACAAGTTTAATATTTGAGGAAAACAAAGGAGAGCTTCTTTGGGATGAAAATGCTCTGAAAAATTTTAAAGGAATGATAAGTAAGTGAAATATTTTTATTTTATTTAGAAACAGTACATATATTTATTTAATTTATTAATTGCTTCTTAAGAAACGGCAATAGCAGTAACTGTACTCGTATTGCCCTTTAGGTCTTTGTGTCAACGTAATTCAATAAACTGATTCCGCCACTTATCTGGATTTCGAGACTCCTAGGCTTTTAGCTGAAACTGTATTGAAAATATTTTAAATATTATATATCCATTTCTAAGTAACTTTGATAGCTTTTTGGGTAGAGATGAATTTTTTTATTTTTTAAATGTAATTAATTAATTAATAATTTACAAGTTATTAGTAAGTCCGACCCTACTCGAGACATGACGACACACAATCCTTTGTGTCTCCTTACTCAACTAAACTTAATAACATCAATGCCTCGTATACATAAGCTACCATGGCATATTGTGTTTATTATCTATTTCGTTATCTTCAGTTATTAATTTAAATGAAATAGACGCCAACATACACAAACACACACATAATAACAAACACATAAGTACAATGCATACCAACATAAAGTTCTTCATTTCTTTTTAGCTTTATAAGCTCAGGAGTCTCAAAATATCGAAATTTGCAAAAAAGAAGGTCAAATTTGAGACGATTTTAATACATCTTTCTGTCATATATAGAACAGCCGGGAAAGTAAAACAATAGACCTAGCAAATCTAATTAATAAGTTTTATAATTATTATTTTACATACAAGGAATATAACTATCGCTACTAATTATTACTGCAACTAACTAAAAAATATTACACTAATACGGTGATAAACGAGAAATCAAAGTTTAAAAGTTTATATGTACTAAACATAATGTTAGATATTAAAATATTGGCATTTTTTATTTAACGTAGAAGGTCAAGGAATAAAATGTTGTATGGACGACATCTTCCTTCTGGGAATTCTTCGCGCTAGAAAATATGAAATGGGAAGATCTCTGCAGTTGCTGAAGAATTACTACGAAATTAGACTGCATTATCCTCAATTATTTGAAGATCTTCTTCATTCCAAGGTGAAGTATGTTTTGCATAACATTCAACGATGTTTTGCATAACATTCAACGTTGAATGTTATGCAATTTTTGCCTAAACCCGATCAGAAAGGAAGATGTATTTTCATCCGCGAATACGGTAAGCATTATTACAATTTTTTCTTGCATTTTTTTAATAGAAAGTAACAAAGTAACTAAAAAACGTGAATTTATGTTACATTTCAGCTTTCACATTATTAATAGACTACATATAAATATATTTGCAGAGGTCTTGCCGCATAGGGCCAAATACGCCACTTGCAAATTTTCGCCCTATGCAGCAAGTGGCCATAAAATCCTGGTTTGCTTGTTTCGACATTCAGTCTGAAATTAAATCACAAATCACGCTTAAGGAAAAACAGTAAAATGTCGAGCTTTCATACAATGGGAGATCGTGCAACATACATCTACATAATTGCGTCACACGTGGTGAGAACATAGCCCTACACAAAAACAGCCCTAAACACAATATACAGTAAACATCTTGTGTATTTAAAAATAAAATAAAACGTTTGTCTTTGTCGGTTATTTTTATATTTCGTTAATAATATACTACAGTTAAGTAATACACCTTTATTTTGAGACTCTTTTCCACATCATTATATAAAACGTGTTATAAGAGACCTTCCCTTTAGCCATACAGCGATATCAGTGTTAGCATTTCTTATTGATAACACACAAGTTTTATAACCTGAGGCAAAGAAGAGCCTCAATATAAACGTCCACTCCTCATCAGATTTTATGTTTGTGGTGTGTTTGTAAAATCAACCAATAAGGTCGATTTTACCAATCTGAAATGAAAGTATAATTTAAATAAATTTTATTAAATGATATATCTCGAGAACGTTAAAAATAACAGACATTTTAACCTAGTGCTTAAAAATATTCATACGTGTTCTGATTGTAATAAATGGAAAGATAAATTATTTCATTTATCTACAATAGGTTAATTTATATTTCTTAATATGAATACTGCATATGCCTACAGTAATGCCATTAAAAGTTGATAATCTTACCATTTACAAATACATTTAATAAAATTAATAGAAGAATCAATTTTTTGTCAAGCTTCCATTAATTTTTTATGAATTTATAAATCACTTTAAAACATACAATTAATTATGATTTATTAATGTTTCGAGTTAATAATTATCAAAAACAGATAATTTTTCAAATATCAAATATTTACTGCAGAGTTTCTATAACTTATTAACAGATTTAGAGCCTAATACTGCTGTAATTTATTATCATTTTGTTAGTATTGCTTCTGCCGCTCGTGTATTAGCAATTACTTATCACGATGAAATGAAAATTTGTCATTGCTATATATCTTGAAAAATGTTTTGTTATGGAGTATAACTTTTGAATAGCAGACAACTTCAAAACAGATAAGTTTGTCTGCTGAATACTGGCATCTGCTATTAGCAGGTACATATATTACATGCTACACCTGGTCGTGGTGGGAGAGCCCAGTAATTTTTTTGATCCATAGGGCAATGCAGGCTGGAGCATAAGCTCCTGGTAAGGACATTCATGCCAGTAAGTAAGTAAAGCCTATGGAAAGAAATGAAGATGTCTGACCACACCCACAATCTGTGGAAATATTTATGATAATACAGTAGCGAACCGAAAATCGGAATCAATTGGGGACTGGGGTTGTTCAGATTAGTAATTTGTTCGGATTACCGATTATGTACGAAAAAATACATTAACATGTCCGATGTTCAAATTTTTCTCCGTTGCGTGTCACTTCGTGTTGAATTTTTCTCCGTTGCGTGTCGCTTCGTGTTGAATTTTCGTCGATTTTAAGCCTAACGAAAATTTTTATAATAATAATCGAGGCTATCGTATCGTTAAAAATTATTTCTGCATTTTGTACAAACAAAATAAATATATTGAAGAATATAAAAACATGAAAATTATACTTTAGAAGTAAATTTATTATCAAAAACGTTCGATTCAGCACGACACAGTCCGACTGAAAATCGTGCCGATTACCGGCGATTCCAATTACCAGGGTGCCGATTTACGAGTCTCTACTGTAGTAACATGATGTAAGTGTGATACTGGCTGGGACGTCGCTCGGGAGAACAAGGTCTCGGTCGTGAGTTAGGAAGAAGCTCACGTTCGATAAATAGGACACAGTCTTTCTTGGTTACCGGTGGCAAAAGTAGCACCGGCCCAAACATGGCTACTGCATTGTCCTCAAATGTGAGGAACCGACCTAGCTATGGAGTTTTGAGTCAATGCATGCACAGACCACAAAGGCTGGGAATCCACTGAAACAGCTGAAATGGATAATAGAAAAGAACGAGTTTATTATCTGTACTTACTACACCATCACAGAATTTGAAACAAACATGACAGCACACAGACAGCAACTACACTATAGATTGATACAACAATATCTTCACCTTACTATCACCGATCGAAGGGTTGTTGATCCAAAAAAGAACAATTATACACAACAGCATTTTCCCACAAACAACACTTGAACTTATCGAACAACAGATTACTGATTAAATACATCAACAACAGATAGAAACATTTAACATTAATAATGATCATGTAACCTGTCTGGATAGTCCAGTAACGAGCACTGATTATAGCAAACACACAACAACTACTACTAATGATACTACTGACACTTGCTCATCTACCACTGATAACATGGTTATGAGCCCAAATGGTTATGAGTTGTAATTTGAAATTTTGTACACAGTTAGGGTATGTCATGAGAACGTAGACAAAGATGGGGTTTTCGAAATTTCCCCCAGAATAAATGAGGGAAAGGATTTCCATAAAGTTGTATTTTAGTGTGCTATTTTAGATGTGGTGTTTTACGGTAAATCGATCATATTTTCAGACTTCTCGTATAAGTTCTGATAGGTTTCTAAAGAAGGTTAACCTAATTTTTGTACATATTGTAAATGGGAAAAATCAGCTATAATCTAATAATATTAATCTTCGCTATCGTTACCTTTTGCTTACGCAACACCAGGCTCATATGCTAGTTTTAATGTAAAAGCCATCATCTCCTTACGTATATGTAAGTAAAATTCTTAAAACTTCGATCTTTATTTACTCGAAGTGAAATTTTGTTTTGTTGCTCTCTATGTCACAATAGTTAGTACAAACAACTTTATTTGAAAAATATTAGCCACTATTCAATTTTTTCAAACCTCTACTCTTCACCATTTTAATCTTTACTTTTTCATAAAAAGTATTCCATTATGCTTAACAAAGGAATTTCTAGTATATATACAGTATAAATATACATACGCAGTGTCCAAAAACTACATACAGTGACACGATTCCAGCCCACCAGTGGCTGAATGACCACAATGCAATGTTCTGGGTTTTCTTCATGTGTTTATGTGTCTAAGACCTAACAAAATCCGGTTTCCACATATAAAGATCTGCAAAGTAGCAGATCATTGATGTGTTTTGTTGCCTTACTCTGTCTATTGACTAAGACAAATCTAAATACTGACATTTTAATTAATTTCTTTTGATTGTATGATTTTTGTATGCATGTAAACTTGGGATACTAAGTGTGTGTATATATATATATATTGCAATACAGTACATAAAAAAAATACTTTGAATTACTTGTATATATTAGAACTTTGTATATTTCAATTATATTTTATGAGGTTCTATAAATAAATAATCATTTATGATTATAACAGTGATTTTCGTTCACATTTAAAATTATAACAATATTATACACTGGCAAAAAATAATTTTTTTAAAAAAACGATTTAATAATTTATTCAAAAACTTATATTCAAAACATTTAATTTAATAAATACATTTTTAACATTAGAATATTACAAATTTATTATTTACTTAAACATTTATAAAAAAAAACAATCAAAAATAAATAATACAAATATTGATACAATAATTTACAAATTTCTAGTAAATAAATATGAAATTAACTTCTTTTTGAACAGAAATAGAAAATAAATAAAAAACAAATAACAATTTTTTAAAATATAAACAAATTATAAATAAACAAATAAATAACATTTTTTTAAAAAGAGGAATAGAAAATAAATAAATGAATAATAATGAAATTTCTTTTTTAACAGAATAAAAAATAAATAAACAAATAAATAATATTTTTTTCTTTTAAAATAAGAATAGAAAATAAATACACAAATAACTGACAATTTTTTAAACAGAATACAAAATAAATAAATGAATAAAAAACAAATTTCTTTTTAAACAAAATAGAAAATAAATAAACAAATAAATAACATTTTTTTTAAAAAAGAGGAATAAAAAATAAAAAATGAATAATAATCAAATTTTTTTGAAACAGGATAAAAAATAAATAAACAAATAAATAACATTTTTTTAAAAAGAGGAATAGAAAATAAAAAATGAATAATAATCAAATTTCTTTTTTAAACAGAATAAAAAATAAATAAACAAATAAATAATATTTTTTTCTTTTAAAATAAGAATAGAAAATAAATACACAAATAACTGACAATTTTTTAAACAGAATACAAAATAAATAAATGAATAAAAAACAAATTTCTTTTTAAACAAAATAGAAAATAAATAAACAAATAAATAACATTTTTTTTAAAAAAGAGGAATAGAAAATAAATAAATGAATAATAATGAAATTTCTTTTTTAACAGAATAAAAAATAAATAAACAAATAAATAATATTTTTTTCTTTTAAAATAAGAATAGAAAATAAATACACAAATAACTGACAATTTTTTAAACAGAATACAAAATAAATAAATGAATAAAAAACAAATTTCTTTTTAAACAAAATAGAAAATAAATAAACAAATAAATAACATTTTTTTTTAAAAAGAGGAATAAAAAATAAAAAATGAATAATAATCAAATTTTTTTGAAACAGGATAAAAAATAAATAAACAAATAAATAACATTTTTTTAAAAAGAGGAATAGAAAATAAAAAATGAATAATAATCAAATTTCTTTTTTAACAGAATAAAAAATAAATAAACAAATAAATAATATTTTTTTCTTTTAAAATAAGAATAGAAAATAAATACACAAATAACTGACAATTTTTTAAACAGAATACAAAATAAATAAATGAATAAAAAACAAATTTCTTTTTAAACAAAATAGAAAATAAATAAACAAATAAATAACATTTTTTTTAAAAAGAGGAATAGAAAATAAATAAATGAATAATAATGAAATTTCTTTTTTAACAGAATAAAAAATAAATAAACAAATAAATAATATTTTTTTCTTTTAAAATAAGAATAGAAAATAAATACACAAATAACTGACAATTTTTTAAACAGAATACAAAATAAATAAATGAATAAAAAACAAATTTCTTTTTAAACAAAATAGAAAATAAATAAACAAATAAATAACATTTTTTTTAAAAAAGAGGAATAGAAAATAAATAAATGAATAATAATGAAATTTCTTTTTTAACAGAATAAAAAATAAATAAACAAATAAATAATATTTTTTTCTTTTAAAATAAGAATAGAAAATAAATACACAAATAACTGACAATTTTTTAAACAGAATACAAAATAAACAAATGAATAAAAAAACAAATTTCAATTTAAACATAAATGAAAAATAAATAAACAAATAAAAAACAAAGTTTTTGTAAATTTTAAATTTCAAATTTCAAATTTATTTTTTTTTTAATTTCAAATTTTGAAATTTTTTTTTAAATTTCAAAATTTTAAATTTTAAATTTTTTTTAAATTTCAAATTTTAAATTTTTTTTAAATTTCAAATTTTAAATTTTTTTTCATAAATTTAAATTTTTAAAATTATTTAAATTAAAATTTAAAAATTTTTTTAAATTCAAATTTTAAAATTTTTTATTAATTTAAATTTTAATTTTTTATCAAAATTTAAATTTTAAATTTAAATTTTAATTTTAAATTGAAATATTATTTTATAATATTTCAGTAAATTTAAATTTTTCTTTTAAATTCAAATTTAAATTTTTTTTTTTAATTTCAAATTTTAAATTTTTTTTTAAATTTCAAATTTTGAAATTTTTTTTAATTTCACATTTTATATTTGCTTCGTTCTTTTAAATGTTAATATTCTTGTTTTTCTTGAATATTTTTACATAAAGATAACAATAAATTCGAACAAAGTGAGGAAAAATAAAACAGAATATCGATAAATTCGATTGTACTATAAAGATATTCAAAATATATTATGACAAAGTAAATTTTAAACTAAGAGATGTAAATTTCTGAATTTCTTCTGTTTTCTGTAAATACAAAATAAATATAATAAAGATTTTTTTCCAAAGTATTTAGTTATTTAAATAATTTTGAAATCAATAACTTCTTCTAAGATAAAAATGTACGCGATTGAAACCGAATTATATTATAGTAGAGCACTGGTGTATCTACTATAAAACCAACGAGGCTTATGCTTCAGAGTTTCTGTTCCTGGATAACCCTAAAGAAATTACATCTTCGATATTGTGCAGCTTGACCTGTTATGGTGATCCCTTCATTGCTGGTTATGGAGAGTCCCAATTACAGACAAAGTTGCAGGATATCGAAAATGTAAAGAGGCATTCACTCAGCAATTTAGCGATACTGCGACGTGTCATTTATAATGAATCCAAATATAGTACTGTCAATTCATATTCATATTACATAAAGTTACTAAATAATCTTACTCTACATCCTTTATGCTATTGCTTTCGCAGTGTTGTGAAACTACAACCTTAAAAGATTTTGTCTTAGAGGTAAACACTGAAACACATACAGAATTTAGATTAGTTAACCAACTAATTAATAAAAATTGTGTTTTTTACACATTGGTTTAGACTTATACTATTTACATCTGGATAAAATTAGCAAACACCTCGTAGTTGGTCGTCGATTCGAATCGAATGTATATGTTACCGTCCAAACCCGATTTCAAGCCAGACTAGTTTGTCCTAGGTCAAACTAGTTTTATCCTACGTGTGAGGATAAACTAGTTTAGCCTAGAACAATCGAGCTTGGCCTAAATACTTTAGGTCAAACTAGTTTGTTCTAGGCCGAACTGATTTATGTAATACAAATCGGTGCCAGTGTAAAAAAAATGATTTTGTGTAATTCGAAATGCCACCACAGTACACACCTGCGGTTAAAGTGTACCTAGGTAACCCCAATGGCAGTGCTTCAGTTAGGTTGGTTTGGTTAGGTTAACTACATTTTTAGTAGACGTTTCCTTTTTTTTCTGTTGCTCAAGAACTACAATGAATCAATAACTAGTGACGTTAAATACTGGGCAGCCTGCCGGCGGCTCCCCTACGGGAAGAGTCCGTTGGGAGCACGAACAGTCGGAATGCACCGCCATTGGGGTTACCTAAATACACTTTAACCCCCCGTAAAAATTAATAGAAGGTGAATTATTTTATGTTACACTAAGAGACAGAAATAAGTTAATTTTTGATGTTAGTTTGACTTTAAAAGTTATTTTTGTTATTTTCTTTGAATTTTTAAAAATATTTTCGAAAGGGTTGATGTTACCCTAGGTATACAAAATGGCGGCTTGTCTCTGACTCCAGCATACAGAAGCGAGGAAACAGTGGGGACGCACGTTCCCACTGTTTCCGCGCTTCTGTATGCTGGAATCAGAGACAAGCTGCCATTTTGTATACCTTGTGTAACATCATTTTTTCGAAAGTTAATTACCTTTAAAAGTGGCATGGCTTAATTAAAAAAAATACAAACTGATAAGTACTGATTAGCTTATTATTATAGTTTTGTACAAGTGTTGTGCCACTTCTAATCAATATTGTTTTTCATAATTAAGTAGACTATGTTTTAATAAATATTGTTCATCTAATCGATTGCCTTTTAATTTTATTTTAACCATTAATATATTTGAATAATCATTCTAAATCAGTTCGGCCTGGAACAAACTAGTCTAAAGTATTTAGGCCAAACTAGATTGTCCTTGGCTAAACTAGTATATCCTGACACGCCTAGGATAAACTAGTTTGACCTGAAATTCTAGTTTGGCCAGTAACATATACACAAATTAATTGATATATACAACTTCAATGAATATCTAAGGGTGGTACGTACGACATTAGTATATAAGCTAGAAGTATTTGTGTGTTCTGAGACCGTGTCCTCTTTATCTGTTTTTATTGTAACGACTAGGTGTATACATAGACACTGGGAATTTCTGACATCATCTTTATTCGGAATATCCTATAGGCCGATACGCGTTTCGGGCATAAAGTCAATATCTTTGTAGTGGTGTTAACATGTATACATCTTGATATATAAATTACTTATTTTAACTGTAAATAAGTGATTTTAAACAAGATGTATACATGTTAACACTACCTACAAGCATATTCCTGAAGTTAAAGCTGACAGAAGAAGGGACTTATTTGCCGAAACGCGTATCGGCCTACAGTATATTTCGAATAAAGATGGATGTCAGAAATGTCCAGTGTCTATCTATACACCTAGTCGTGACAATAAAAACAGTAGAAGTATGTTAACATAACTGCCGAGTTTCATAGCAATTTTATCAAACGGCCTATGTGTGCATAGGAAAACAAACGTATTCATTTGTATATACATATAAGTTGAAGATACATACCAAAAGAAGAATGCGGAAAAATTTCCTCAATTTAGAAAACCTTTTCTTTTTTGGTGCATGGTCCATTGATTGTTTCACATGCACATTTGATGTCATAGGCTCAATTTTGCTGTTGTATTAAAATGAAAAATGTAAGTGAATTGAAAACTATTGAAAACATATATTTATCGTTATTAATTATAGATTAAAACAGTAACATATAAATTCAACGTTTGAATGAAGAAAGTAATCGATTTTTCTGCATAAGTGAAAATGTTGTGTATCAAACTTTATTACACAATGAAGGTTAATGATATGCACAGTGGTGATATTCGAAATATTTAACAAGGGGTTTCGCTGGCAGAAAATTTTTCCCTGACAATCATCGACAAACGAAATGGAAGTTTTAGCTAGAAATAAATACAATACTTTTTCTTGCGATATATCTAACAATCAGTGGCATATTTGGAACGTAACGAGCCCTGGGTGAAGACCAGGTGACAATGGTATTTTAATGCTGTCGACCTTTTTTTTTTTTCTTTTAGACAGAGAAATTCTTCGCCGCGGAATGGCACTCCTCGTTATAGACAGATGTTATCATCTCTCGAGATACATTATCCTTTTTCTTTCGCTGTCCATAGCCCGACACGTGTTGCACAGCCATCTTGTATTATCTCACGCGCGTGGCATTCTGGGATCTCTCTTATGACTGGATGTACTTTCAAGAACTCTCTTGAATCGATCGCGATTAAACCTCGTTTTGGTCGAGATTGAAACGGTTGAGAGAGATCGCACCAAGACATAGTCCCCGACCTTGCTCACAATCTAGATTGAAATGCTCGGTGCAAACGGGGTATAAGGCCCTAGTTTACTAGTATTACAGAGTATAATACGTATATTTTAATATATTTAAAAAAAAAACCAACTGAGAAATGTTCCGTGTGTTTAACAAGGTTCGGAAAACTGAAAATTTTAACAACGGGTTCGGCCGAACCTGTGCGAACCCAACTGAATATCACCACTGGATATGCAGTAGTACTTCAGGATACGAACGCTTAAGGATACGAAAGTTTCAGGATACTACGTGAAATTCGAACATATTTTTGCTCCACGGTACGAACAAAAGCTCACCATACGACGTTACATTAGTTCGCAGCGCCACCGTCATGATCACGCGTTCTTTCTGATTGATGACTGTGACTGATTTTATTGAAAAGAAACATCCCGAAAAGTTTCATACTGGCCGTATTGCTGGTCATTTAAATGATATTGCCTAAGTCATTTTTAGAACATATTATAACAAGTAGCAAAGCCAAATTCTTTGGATAGATATTTTAACCAAGCGACTTCTATACAGTGAAAAGTGCGGGTAGGAAGTGACAGAAAGAAAGCAAATGGCAGTGAATAAAAATTTTAAAAAATATATAAACAGAAAAGATTTTAAAAAATGGTGTTATGTTATTTTTAGTTATTGTAACATTATGTTATGTAAGTTAAAGTTTTAGTATCATTTCCCTTCTCCTCTTTACCGGTCACGAGTTTACACCTCCACCGTCGTAACTATACCTCAAAGATAAAGTGCAAATAAAAGCTACATTTTTTAATCGATTATTATCCTATTATGTTATTTATACATTTACAACTACAAAACGCATTTTTCAGTGTTTTCCTTACTAAAGTTGTTTTTTTTTTTCAATGTACTACTTAAGCTTTAATTTGAGTGTGTTTTTCGTGTTGGAACGGATTATATTGGTTTTACATGTAATCATATGGGGAAAAAATGATTCACCTTACGACGTTTCCATGATATGATCTCAGTTGAGGAACAGATTAATTTCGTATCCTGAGGTACTACTGTATATTGTATTCAGACAGAGATATTCAGTAGATGAAACAATTATGTTACAGCTGTTGACGTGATGATCTTATCAATGGAAAGAACTTACATACAGTGAAACTACTTTTTCCTCAAAGGCTCTGTCGATTTCATTTAACGTAACAACCGTTATCTACGATAACAGTGTTGAACGTAGTGTAAAACTTTACTATCATACAATGCCGTTTAAAACGTTTTTTAGAATTTGGACATTAATATAGTATTCTATCTAACTGTAGGCCAAAATCCTGTACATCTTGTGTTGATTGCTTTGGAATAGGGCAGAAGTAAATAATAAATACAGATTGTATTAATCCACATAACTTCCACACAACCAAATGGAAATATCTTTCTTACAACTTAGCAGTTCTAAAGGATTCTATCTCAGACAAATCTAGTTTTAGTTTGCGAATTCATCTAGTTGACTGTGATAAGGACAATACTATGTTCTTTCTCGTGGAGCAGAGAATACTGAAGGTACAAAGGATGAAAGGTCGATGCTAAACTGCTAAGGATCCTACAATCAAAGATACAGATAATTTAATAATAGAAATTCGTGCGTCACCACAGAACAGGAATTTTCCAGATTATTTGTCTCTTTCAGTATCTGTTAGCAAAATGTTGTCTAAAAAACTTCATATCATAAATTAACTGAAGATAAGTCACTTATTATCAACAAATATTCGATAAATAGAAAAAGTCCGTGAAAATTATGAAAATCCATCAATTTTAATAAATATTAACTAATTAAATTCCCAAACGTGATATTGTATTAATTAAATTTTTAGATTTTCCTATTCATTTTTTACAGGAAGAAATTCTAAATTCAAAAAATAATAATCATTGTCCAAATCGTATTTATCAACAATGAACAACTTGCTCATTATCATTAAAGTATAAAAATAATAGCAAAATTTAATTATGATTAGATCTTTTCATTTTATCATTTCTCTTTAACTACATAAAATAATCAAAATAAAAAAAAAATAAATAAAATAAAATAAATAAAAGAAATCTTATATTTAATGTTAGTGAATATATGAATATTGAATATCAACTTTAATAATAAATCATATTTTTATATTTTTCTAGAATATATTGAAATTATTTTATTTCTATATATATATTAATAAAAACAATGCACAATGTGAGATAAAAATATGTATTAAATAAACATAAAAATCTTACCTGTTAAAACCATCATTAGTTGCTTCTCGCTCATTTTTCTCATCACTGGCTAGAGCTTTTATTCTCGTATTTATCGCAACACAAGTAAACATCGTTTCAAAAACATTTTGAGAATTACAATCGTTGTTGTTAGAAAATCATCACTAAGATCACGAACTATGTGTGAATAATCTGTTTCTTCATAACCTTCTATATCCCAACTGCAGAAACTATTACAGTCATCATCGTTTGTTTGTGATTTGATGCTATGACCAGGAGGATCTATTTGTTCCTCACACAGTAAACTCTGGATTCCTAGAAAGAACAACGGGAAATGAGGAAAAATGCTTATTAAATACGTATATAACCAAGATTTGTACATTTAATCTTACCTCGTTGACAGCTTGCAGCTCAACTTTCTGAGCACGCGATACATGATGACTTTCATTCTCATTACAACGAACGTAAACACTTTTTTATCACCCGGTTGCGAATTAATCTTGCTATAGCCGAAAGTAATCCTCAGCAAGGTCCAGAACAAATTTCTGTGTAATTTGATTCTCGATAACCATCCAAATCCCAACTAGAGAAATTCTCTGGATCATCATAAATTGTTTGGGATTTTGTGCTGAGATCAAAGGGATCAATTTTGTCGTCACACAATAAATGTGCATTTCTAGAAACAACAATAGAAAGTGAGATAAAGTACGTATTAAATACCTACGTACGTAAGATTTTTATATCTAATCTTACCTCTTGAAGCAATCGTTGACAGATTGTGCTTCAACTTTCTGAGCACGCGATACATCATGATTTTCAAACTCATCGCATCGAAAGTAAACATCGTTTTTATCAACCGGTTTCGAATTAATCTTGCTATAACCAAAATAATCCTCAGCAAGATCCAGAACAATGTCCATGTAATTTGTTTCTCGGTAACCATCCATATCCCAACTCGAGAAATTTTCTGGATCATCATAATCCGTTGAGAATTCCATGCTGAAGTCTGGAGGATCAAATTTGTCCTTAGATAATACTAAATCTGGCTCTTTATCCTCATCTACATTTACATATAAATCTTCCTGAATTTTCTCCATTTTGAAATCTGAAAGAAAAAACAATTCGTGAATTATTTGAGTCTAAGCGTCAGGGGATAATCAAGCGAATATTTTTCACAGATTTATGCTCATAATTATTTACATTGACTGTCGTAATAAGATATATTCTACTCCAAATCCGTTTAAAATATAGAAATATATCGTGCAATTAATTTTTTATTCTAGTTCTTTGCTGTTAATTAATTTTAAGAACCTTATGATTACCTAACGACAAATTTTTAGATCGGTTATTCTATTTTTATAAAAATATTTGTACAGTATATTTTGTAGTCTGTCAAAATATTACTCACACTTCTCTCCAACACAATTTTCTCGAAAAATTTCACGCACAAAGTTTCGAATACGTCTTTTGTCTTCGAAAATAATCTCTCAACAAAGAACGCGTAACAATGGAAAATCTATTGTTGCCCGTATTCTTGCGTTTCCTCGTGACATTGAAGCTGTCGTAGTAAAAATACGTAAAATATTTAAAATATCCGACGGATATATATTTATTTCTGCTTAAACGATCTTTATTACAAATGAGTTCTGTACATTAATTGCTGGGCATTATAAAAATGTAACATTAATAAACTGTTCTTAAATATATTATTAATGCAGAAGCATACGTTTTATATTCATAAATAAGCTGCTCTTTTTTCTACCTTGTTTTGCATCAGTTTAAGAATCGTTCAATTTCAAAATCAAGTAGAATTTGGTACAAAAATTTTAATCTGTAACAAATTTTATAGCAACATTAAGCTAATTATTTAATTTAAATATAATGCTCAATATTTTGGAAAAAAAAATTTTGACAAATTTTAAAAGTAAAGTCAGTGCTTTTATTGTAACGTCTGATAACTTGACAACGTTGCCGAAGAAAACACCACCATATTGGAATTTGCAGATTTATTTCGACAAAATAACTTTAGATTAGTACAGATGAATAGTAAAAATGATAATACAGTAGAGCGTCGATAAGTGGAACCAATTGGGGACTGGGGTCCTTCCAGTTAATGATTTGTTCCAGTTTCCGACTTTGTACGAAAAAATACATTAACCTGTCCGATGTTCAAATTTTTCTCCGTTGCGTATCGCTTCGTGTTAAATTTTCGCCGATTTTAAGCCTAACGAAAATTTTTATAATAATCATCGAGGCTATTGTATCGTTAAAAATTATTTCTGCATTTTGTACAAACAGAATAAATATATTAAAAAATATAAAAAAAACATGAAAATTATACTTTAGAAGTAAATTTATTATCAAAAACATTCGATTTAGCACGACACAGTCCGACTGAAAATCGTTCTACTTTCCGGCCGTTCCACTTACCGACGTTCCACTTATCGACGCTCTTTGGTAATAATAATGAGAGATTTTCATTCACTACTACTAATGCTACGATAAAGCTAAAAGAACTTTAAAAATTGCCGGAACGAATTGATATGTAGAAAAAACTATATTTCTTATTAGACTATACATATACATGAGTCCGTATCTTTCTGTCCCTTCACACGCACCTAAAAAATTTCTTCTTTTAGAAAATAAAACATGCGACTACGTTCCCAAACCATCCATTTTTAAGATTGATCTATTTACAACTAGCGACACAACCGTTATGTTTCAATTAGATATATTTAAAACATTTTAAAATCTACTTCAAATAATCTAATGTTTAATTGCAACGTATATGATAAAACAATATTACATGTTACACGTGAATGCTAATTGTCTTATTCGATTTTTATGATTATTTTATAAAATGGGTAAATAGAACTATGGTTACTAGAAAACAGTAGAGTGCCATGACATTTGATAACAGGGAAGCGGTGTTTTCATAAAAATTTGAAACAAATACTGGAAATGACAAAATTAAACAGTTTGTTTATTTTAATTTCAAAATCGATAATATCTAATTTAGAATTAATAAACACAAGTTTTAGCTAAAGAAGGATGACACTGTCGTGCTCGATGTGGAAATCAGCAAGAAAATTCTGTACCAATAATTAGACAAATAATCGATCAATGTGTTCCCAGTATATGGAAAACGATACTCGGCAAGAATCAGTTGCAACCAGGTAACAAGTCTATGTCTTAGAACATTGTACTCCTGTTCAGGCTTATACAAGAATGAGCCACAGAGAAATGTAGCTACCGACAATTTTTTTTATTTTTTGGAATTTGAGAAATTTTTGAAGGAGAAAGCTAATAGTCTAATTGAAACTGATGAATTAATAAACGAGAAATTTAATCTAAAGAAACAGGGTGAGATACCCACATGACACTTGAGAAATAAAAAACTATGACTACACCTTGACAATTTGCCGAGGAAAAAAGAAAAACACAATTCTTTTGAGTAAACTTCACTCGCAAGAAGGCATTAGAAAAGAAAACACAAAAGACTTCAGAATCAACAATCTTTTACAATAAGACAAAGTACGAAGTAAACGTGTTTGATCAGGTGTTAATGTTATCTCATCACAAAAAGTAAATAAAAGTAATTAGTTAGTTACAGTCCAACAATTACAGAAGTCCAAGTGTGGATTATTGAAAGATTGTTTTAAGTTTAGTGGAAGTTGTTTTTAGAAAAAATAAAAGTTATACGGTTATATCAAGATACATGAAACTAAAAATAATTTTTTTTCCTTTCTCCTATTAAATATGATTCTTATAATAATTTAAGAACTAATTGACATGATGAAACATCAAATATAGCTGATGAAGAAGACATCATTTATGTTACGGCAGAATCAATTTAAAATGAATAATAATAACAAAAATTGTAACAGTAAAAGAACTGTTATTCATTTTTGCGAAAAATATTTAATAAAAATGTACGATAATGAACTTTCTCTATAATAAGAAAACGATGTGAAAACTGAATTTGATGTTACTACGTTTTTACCTGCCATATCGATTTGATGTGTGATTAAAGGAGTTTCCTTTAATTACACATCAAAATCGTAATGATAATAACGATTATAATATATCTATACGATCTTAACTTCCATTCTTAACGAACTTCCCTTTCCATACCCGTTATCCTCAAAGTTCGGCGACCATATGTCAGTTTACCACCCTACACATATCCCGTTGACGTACGAAAAACCGTTCATTTTGATTGGTTAGAAGCATTCGAATAAGGAGAATCATTTCCTGAAATCGAAGAGTTTTCTGCAAGTTCTCCATAAGAAAGGTCTCCCCGTCATAATACTTTAACCTTGTGCGCCAATATAAGCAAAAAGAAGTTGATTTACATCCACCTTCCGAACATCTTCCTTTACAGAAAGAAGACTACAAACATTACATAGGGTGAGGTAGTATATGATTAATACATCAGGAACACTTTCGTTTAAATTAAACTAAATCGTGTGCGAAATGCCCTCTGCGTTGCAGTCACAAACTCGACGTTTTTGAAAAAAGCCTCCACGACGAAGAATGCTTCTGAATCATCAGAATAACATTTAAATCTTTGTTCGATTTTCTATAAGATTCTTCACTTTTTCATCTTCAATTTCTTCAACGAACGTAGCGAAATGTGCCTTGACTGAAATTTTTATTTCTTTGTTCTTCGTACAACTTCAAATACTCTTCATTCTTGCGAAAGAATTCTTCGTTAGCTTTAATTATATTATTGGCTTCAGTAGGTTCGAAACTTGGTAAATTTCCTCCATATTCCAAGGGCAGACAATCGGGACTGATGTATTCGTGTAATGTGGACATATCAGAATGAAGATGCATTTACAAATAAATTATAGTTACCGTAGTTTTTATTCACTACAAATTAATAAAATTTGTTTCTCACGTAAAACATTGATCAGAAAAGCCAAACAGAATAAAATTTATTCCAAATTGAAGTTTTTTATGAAAAACTGTTACGTTAATATGCGTAACGTTCCATTCAATTTAAGAGGACGATATTTGATGAAAATTATGCTCGTGTTTGAGTAAATAAATGTCATATATCACCTCATTTAATGAATGCAGTTTTACATTAACTTACTTTAATTGCCTTAGCATATTGTTGAAACTAATAACCAGTATAAATTTCAAAATAAATTCTGTTCTATCGTAACAATAAACAATGCAGTAGCGAGTTGCGGCAACTTTCTAGGCTGTTATATCGTGTTTACTTAAAAAATAACTTGTATATTATTAATCGTAACTTAAAACATTTATATAACACTCTGTTAGGAGAATTAAATTTAAAAGATATCATCGTTATTATTTATTATAACATAGAAAAGGCTTATTTTTGAGGTTTGTGATGAGTTTTCGTAAAAAGGCGTAAACATCAATAGGGAGTAAAATTTTCATCCAGCCTACCCCACTCGAAATATGACGCATTCACCCATCTATCTCTCCACCTAGCATTTTTAACCACCAAAAGTTGATTGCATCTATGTCCTTTATACACAAGATATTATGCCAAATTTCGTTTCTTTATCATCACCCCATTCTAGGATATTAAACGAAATAGACGCCAACACAACATACAACGGAATTTTTCCTGTTTTTTGACTTTTTTTGGTTCAGGAAATCTTAAAACGTGTAAGATTTGCAAAAGACTGGGAGGGTCAAATTTGACATTTTCTTTTCTTATGTATACTTAACAACAGGGAGACAAGAATTACATTACAAATGATAAAAATGTCGAAACAAGTTTATCTTAATGTATTAAGAATTTATATGTTATGAAATTTATAATATATTTAACAATATTTTAATCTTTATTATATAGAAAAGACGTGTAACATTTACGTTTTTTACATCAATCTTATTTAATACAAATTTATCATATTGCATTTATTTAATAATTTATTTCATTTGACATAGTTAAAGCCTAAATTATTCATAATTTAGCTTCTTTTATTTATTTTCTATCATTTTCTTTATTTTATATTAACGGAATGGATTACCGTAAATGAAATTTCGGCTCGGTTGGGTAACATTCTAGGAGGGGGGAAGGGGGGGTTAACCCCCCCCCCAAGAGTCACGTGACTAAAATTATTTATACTATATATAAACGATTTTATATTTTCCATTTTGCGGAGTCACGTGACCGGAAATGACGTACGTTTTGTCGCGTGTGCTTCATATCGCTATCACGTTCGCTGAGCGACGCGCGCGCTGAGCGACGCGAGTTAGCAGGGAGACGCGCGCGCTGAGCGACGCGAGTTAGCAGGGCGACGCGCGCCGCGATCTCGCGCGGCCCGATTTTGGGGGGCTATATCTCGTGAGGGGTCGCCCGTAGGGGTGTGGTTCATTAGACATTTTTTGATCGCACAGGGGGGTCTATCGTTTGGGGGGGGGTTAACCCCCCTTCTCCCCTCCTAGAATGTTACCCAAGATAGAAATGATAAAATATGTTCGATTAAATGTTACCGACTTAATTTTCATGCAAAAATAAATAACTCTGAAATCACTTACATATAAAAGTGTTGTACACGATGTCATTTTAATGTTTTTTATTAATAAATTTATTTGCTTATATCAGTTCACTATTTATAATTTAGCAACCAATTTTACAGCAAATATGTTGCTGGTGCAACTATTTATAAAACATTAAAAGAACATAAAAATATACAGAAAATGATAAAAACTTTTATTCTCTAACTCATTTCTGTGTTATATTCGAGTTTTATATACAGTAAGCTATTGGTGAGTTTCTCCAAATTAGATTCTACTCGTGTTGTAAAAGTTTAATATTTGTAAGAGGGATAAAGAAAAATATATAAAAATGTAATGTAAGTTTAATAAATAATTAGAAATACTTACTCTGTCTCTCAGTTGACTTGGTAAAAAGTAGAATAAAAATACTTAGGAGCACCTTAATGATGATATTCAAGTACACGTAATGAATTTCACAAAATTGACTCTGATACGAATCATATCTAGTAAAGAAAAAGTAAAAAAACCTCATATAAATATACAAATTTTTAGACGTATATTTGATATTTTAATTGTAAAAGTTGAGTAGAAAATATCACTTTAAGTAACTTTTTAAAAATTTCTTGCAGATAATCTATTTCACGCCATATTACATTTGCATTGTAAATTCAAATGTAAAATATCAGTGAAGATTATTTATTGGAGGATTTGAGTTCTACTTTGCGTTCTTACCGCTTAATTATACAATGAGTATTACGGGTGACATCAGTACTAATTTGTTATGTTTTCTGGTTATCTGTATTTCAGGCTTACTCATAATTAAGGAAATTCTGATTGATCATATACCCTACAATGTGGGGATGACTTTGACAAAGTGAATACATTATAGCCAAAAGTGTATAGTTACAATTAGAATTTACTTTACATAATACTGTAATTTCTGTTTTGTGTTTTAAAAACGTGCAAAATTGTTTTAACTTTGTTTCTAACTTTGTTCTGTATTTTTCTATGTGCTGATTACAACCAATTCGTCCATATTCTTCATGTTTATCAAATTCGAAACATTACAAAAATTTTAGAGATTCCTGCTAATGTTTTAGTTATACATTTCTTTTCGTTCAAGCTCTCAAGAATTCTTCAGATTACTGAAAAATTGTATTTCGCGTAATATACTGTTTTCTATATGATATTGAATATATGAGTAATAAAATATTATTATATTTAATTTTTTTTTCAAGCTGGTATTTTCTACACACCGTATTTTAAATTCGCGTGAGTCTCAGTAAGAATATGACATATTCATTTTTTAGTAAACTTTAAAACAACTTTAAAGTTGTCGAAGAAATTTCCCAGCCATATTACAATTTTCAGAACTTTTTAATTTTTTTTTATAATTGTTGAAACCGTTAATCTGGTGCTGTAAATAAATAATTCATCATTATAAATAAATTCGTATATAAATAGGTACTACATGTAAATTACGGTTTACTTACGAATAAAACTTTCGTTACTGAATTCAGAAAACTTGGCGTATGTTGTAGAAAATGTGATATTGATATTCCCTCCGAATTTGGTATAAATACAGACTTTTTTTTTCTTGAGATCAATGTAAATTTAGTTGTAGGTCAAAGAGTAGCATTACAGTACGAAAGATATCACATCTATTTGCAACAGATGTAATTGAATTACCTGAAAATTAATAAGAGATTTCACCTATGAATGAGATACATCACAAAAAAATTGAATACAGCAGTGCCTCGTACTTCGAATTTAATTCGTTTTACGATACAGTTCGGACTCTGAATTGTTCGAATAGATTTTTTCAATTAGAAATAATGGATAGTGAATTATTCCGTTTTCAGACTCTAAAAATACCCATTCGATAAACGTAAATATGAAATACACAGAATTTAAGGTAAAAGTAACAATTCAATGCCCTAAATACTGAACAACAAAACAATTGAAATACGTAAATTCTGCCTAATTAAATGAAAATGGTATTCATTGTACCATAATGAGGAGTGGATGTTTTTATTCTTGAACTCGGAGGATGTTGAAACTTCCAGAAATTCAAATATTTTGCGGGATTTCATTTTACATGTAAAAATTCTGTACGTATAGATGTGTGTATATGTGGAGGCACGACTTTGTTCACCCAGTTTGAAGCTTAATAACTCCCGTGCTTTTCTTGAAAAATTTCTGAAATTTTGCAAGGAGGTTTGTATATTAGGGAAATTTACGCTGTTTATTTTGGTTGTTAGAGGCCATAAGGGTGGCATCAATAGAGGGTGCTCCTTTCTCGGATCCCCAGTAGGGTCTGAACTAATTAACATTTTATTTGATATTAGCATTTATACCTAATTTTTTTTCATAAAATTCATCTGTAATGTTAAATTTATCTTATTTTTATTATATTATAAAAAATTATGTTTTTTTAAAAAAAAATAAAATACTGTATTATAAGAGACGGTGTCGCAGGCAATGTTAAATGTTGTGTCTGGCAATGTTAAGTAACTTCTTGCTGGACTTTTTATGTTGATCTCGGACTTCGTTCCATCAGTTAATCTACATAGGTGTGTTTAGTTTGTACAGTTTTCCAACCACAGGTAGAACAAAAATGTTGATATCACGAGCCCATTGCTTCTCATTTATTCACACACGGAGAATTTTTTTCATCCCCTTAATCACACGCGAACTCGTCAGTTGACGGTCAAAGTTGTCACGTTTAGCTACATTTTAGCATCATTTTTAGCTATATTTGCTGCTTTTATTGCTTTCTTGTTTTTTACAACGGTGCACACTATCGACATTGACAGCTCAAACACGGCCGCTCGATCCACCACAAGTGTACTGTTTTCATGCTGCTCCATAAGTTTTTTTTCACTTCAATTATAGATTTTACAACATTTCTCTTAGATTTTGTTGCCAGCTCTCTCTGCGCAAATGTCATGGTAAATAAGGACTGATGTCTATAACCAAACATATTTAAAACTAGTTAAGTAACGTTGTATCAGCGTGCAGTCGAAACGAAGCTGCTCGCACCTTTATTTTCTAGATTATGAGGGGAAAAACACAAAGAATCATTATACATTATATATGATTTCTCAACAATATATTTGATTTCTATTGGATCATTTGAAAGGTACAAATATAAGGTCAGAATAAGCCATTAAATAATTGCTGTGCCAACGTCTCACGAAATTTTGTCTATCACTATGGGCCTTGGATTGACTCGTAGCGATCTTTATTGTGACTCTTTAAAAATACTGAGTCAGTTATTTTTTTCACTATATAACATAGGTAAGACCGATAGCTGTCTCTTTTTCCCCTATATCTATTTTGATTTTTGGAAGAGTTAATCCCTGTGATTTATGTATAGTCATCGAGTATGCTAAGGTAAGGGGAAACTGTCTACGAGATCGCAATATACTGCCATTGTTCAGAAAAGCGTGTTATGGGGAATATTAAAAACAGATTACCATAGATAAATTCCACTAAAATAAACAGAGGAAGAGCTGGAAGGCGAGCACTAGGAACATATATAATGTAGCGTATAGTTCCTAGTTAACCATTGACAAGACCTCCTTGCACCCATAAGTTGACTCTCAGCATGATTCTGGCATTAACTGAGAGATTCAAATATTTGGGAGAGACTAAGAGCTGAGTCATCTTTGGACGAAGGCAGGGAAATATCTGGAGTGTTTTCAGATGCTATATAAGCAACAGGGTACTCAGTTGACTGCAAGTAGTCTTCGTTGCTTTGTTTAACTTGCTCGTTTGTTGAATATAGCCGTTTGGAACTGATCAAGTTCATCTCTGGATAAATAGGCTCGATTTCTTGCCGTCAGAATGTTCAGATCTGTATCAGAGAAATCACGCGAAGCTAGATGTTGTAAGACATCTGTGAAGGAACTATCTGCGCTATTTTGTATATGAGGATTACTAAGTTCAATGCACTTTTCAAAAGAATCAAATGCGAATATAATGTAACGTCCCAACAAGGTAGGGACCTTGTTGGGACATTACGTTGTAAAAAAACACTCGAAGAGAGAGGAGTATCTTTAACAGGAGGAAGCTGACGAAAATCATCAAACAATTAGACAATGAATCCACCAAACGGCTCATCTTTCTCGGGGTTTATCTCCTTCAATCTTTTCTCGATCATGTAAAGCATTCTTGCACCAATCATTGACATTTCATCGATTATGATCAATTTGAGCGACTTCATCTCAATCTGGAATCTCTGTGCAGCTTCTCCATTTAGAGATCGAAATTTCGTACTAACGATAGGAAGACGAAGGAGAGAATGGATCGTAAAGCCATCAATATTGATCGCTGCTGCTCCACGTTTTAAAAACAAAATTTTTTAAACATATTATTCTATAAAGATTCTTTATACTTGTTGTTGTGTATCTAGTTAGCGATAACATTTACCTTTCAAAATTACTGTTTTAATGCTTGTCATTTTCTGACCACTAGATGACGCTTCTATACGTGCGTGCAGGAAGTGACTAACACTTGACTTCATGCATTCATTGTCAACATTATAACTCTAGAATGAGTTGTCCGATCTTGATGAAATTTTCCGTATTAAACTTTTGTGATTAAATGTCAAGCAAATGTGGAGGGGTGGTGTATATCTTCAGTAGGGTTGGACTTAATGACAATTTTTGTCATTATTTAGCATTTAAACCTTAATATGCTGTGAAAGTTAAACACCTCGTTGCTTGATTTTTATATAAGTTTACAACCTTAAAAGATTTTGTCTTAGAGGTAAACACTGAAACATTTCGGTTTCTCATTCGGCTGTAATATCCTATTTCGTTCAGATCTTGCCTGTCTGTGAAAAATATAACTATACCACATCCGATACCAATAGAGAAGTATCGATACCAGTATCAATATCGAGACGCATCTAGTGGTAGGTGTATTATGTAAGTGCAAAGTAGAGATATCAACCAAACCATCCCTTTCTATTCTTGGATAGATTTATGATTTTAACCCATTACTCTCCTTCCAATAAACAAACCCCTTTAACCTACTTTCTGCTTCACTTTAATCTTTTAATTCCGCGTAAAATATTTAATTTAAATGATTAATTTATCATTTAATTCAACAATTCAAGTGTGCCGTAAAACTTTTTTATCGCGTTTTTTAAATATATTTTTATAAATTTGGGGAAAAAGTAAGGCTCCACATTGCAGTTTAAATTGCATTTCGTTTCCACATCCTAATTCTCAATGAATAAATATTACGTACATCAAGAGAAGCAGCAATGCCAAATTTCTTCCTATTGTCCGAATAACAAATTGCATTTCTGAATTTATGATATTTAAATGTATATTTGGTAACCAGTTATTATCAACTATTATCATACATACTATTTAAAAAATTTAATTTAAATATACCTACATGCATGGTTTCAGATGCTAGAGTCTGCAATAGCACCGCGTAATTTTGTACAACCTGGTCCAGCGCTTGAAAGCAGGCGTAGAATATTTGTAGCCGTAGGGAATAGGGTTCTATTTCGATTCGATTGACCATGAGTGTCTTGAACTCATCATATGTCTCCACTTCGTTAATTTTTGTGTCTTTTATGCAAAATCCCGGGCTATACTCGTCAATTTTAGTTTGACGACCCCCTAATAATTGCGTCTTTGCCTAATTGGTTAGTTCTACTATTTCATCTAGCGATTCAAAAAATCAGTGATATTAAGGCCACTTGAATTCTCGGAAAAGAGGGTATTAAAGGAATCGTGCCCCAAGTCTACCTAATGCGAGTGGACTTCCTGCCGATTTTCCACCTGCTCGTCTTGGAGGATTTGCTTTTCTTCTGGCATTTATCATCATTCGAATTGTCAACATATCATTCGAAAACTCAATCCTGCTCTGAACCCAATGTGATCGAAGAGTCGGCATTTCTTTGATGCCACATCGGAAGACACCACTGTGTCCCGTTCGACGTAGAAGTTGCAACGGCGAATTGCTTTTTTTTTGTTGTTGTTGTTGTTTTTGTAAAAGAAGGTCACGCGAGTGGCTGCATGGGTGAACGATCGAATTCGGATTGGAGATAAGTGCGAGAACTGACGGAGACGACGTGACAGAAGTGATACACACTCAGATACTAGGTTTAACAAACAAATAACCGTTTACTTGCAAAGAAAAAGGCACATGATACCAATTCGTAAGATATCACTTTAACTGACCTATTTAATAAAAATGGTGGCTAGAGAGAAGGCTTACATCAAATCCCAAGTAGACATAAATACCTGGGGTTTGAAGGAACTGCTAGTGGACCTGATAGAGGAGAAAATTTGGTTTGTTCCTTGGGACGGTTGATTAAACGAGAAGCTTGGCACGTTATGGAAAAGCACGTTTTAAAAGAGCACAGGCTGATGTATTATATGTGGTAAATATCCCGTTCTGGTAGTAGATTTGAATTCGATGGAATCTAGGATTATTTTTGTTTTGAAGACAAATTTATTGCAATTCGGAGGCACTAAAATATTCCCATTTGGCGATGAAAAGATATTCCGTTTTGGAAGCACTAATGTTCCGGGTGATAATCAATAGAGTAATCCGTTTCGGACGCAATAAAGTTAACTTTATCAGGCGAGGGACTGGCGACAACTCAATAATTACACTGTCAGTTCTGATATTAAAATCGGTAGCGTACTGCCGAGAGGTCAAAGGATCACGGGAAATCGTCGCATTCGCGTCAAGAACATGCAAAATGAGAAGTTCTCAAGTAGTAAATAATAATCATTAACGACAATTATCAAAATAGGTATGATGAAATCGTGTTATATTTTTGTTGAAGTCCGGGGTCTTACATCTTCAAATTTTGCATTAATAATAATTTATTCTGAATATTTGATAAAATAATAAATTATATTTCTATATACTGTATTTTATAAACAACAAATAATAATAGAAGATATTTTAAAGCACAATGGTATCATGTCATACTTTTAAAATCCTTGACCTATATCAATCAGTTAAACATACAATGAATAAATTTCGTTTACATCGTCGATTTTATCCTCGCAGAAACAATAATTTCTATAACTAAGTATATCAATTAAAACCTTGATAATTCCAGTAAACAATTTAATGTAAATTCGACCCACGTTTTCGATCTTACTTAAGACCAGTGACATTAGAAAGTGGAATCAGAAAAGTTAATTTCGCTCACAACAATTTCTTTTGAGTTTTATCCTTTTTTGTGGTTCTTCGCTTCTATACGAGAAAAAAATTAGATCGCGGTTATAAAAATATTTTGTAGCAGATGGCGCTAAAATCTGAAAACAACGATGGACAACGCCAGCAGATCATAGCGCCACCTGCTAGAACGGAAAGAAATATAAAAAGTCAACACATCGAAAAATCTATGCTATTTCCCTTTACTCGGAAACGGGTTACGTTCCTCTTCACCTCCGCCTCCGCCAAAGGGCAATCGCTCACGCCGTGACCCATCTCTCTCGGGGCCCACGCAGCCCTCTTTTCCACATCTATCATTCCGCGCCCAGCCTGGAATTTTACCGCTGGCGACGGTATCTTAAGATAACTTAATATTGAAAAAGTCTTTCTATTTACAAACAATTAAATTACATTGAAAACTAAATTTTATTCAAAGTATATTCATTTTATGTAAATTAATTTTATTCAAAAAAGTACATTGTGTACCTGTACATTTCATAATTATTGACACTTAAATATAAATTTCCAGCCAAGAATTACCCAATATTATCAACTGTTAGTATATATGTTATTTAACAGATTTAAATCATATATGTTTACATAAGTGTTAACCTACATCCGAATGGCATAAATATATATCGTTTAGAAATGTGTAATTTCAAAGTCAGAATCTTCTTTCATAGCAGCCAAAAATGCTTCTGGATCGTGTGAATAAGATTTAAACTTTTCTTCAGATTTTTCTAAAAGTTTTTTCAACTTTTCGTCTTCAAAGTCTTCACGAACGTAGCGAAATGTGCCTTGGCTAAAATTTTTATTTCTTTGTTCTTCGTACAACTTCAAATACTCTTCGTTCTTGCGAAAGAATTCTTCGTTAGCTTTAATCATATTATTGGCTTCAGTAGGATCGAAACTTGGCAAATTTCCTCCGTATTCTAAGGGCAGACAATCGGGACTCACGAATTCGTGTAGTGTGGACATATCAGAATGAGGATGCAACTGTAATATAGAAATTAATTATTATAATCACTCTTTTATGGAATAAATAAAAATCCTTTAAAATATTTTTTATGATTAAAAAAGGAAATAAATTAAAATTTCTTATGTATATTATATTGGTTTCATTTTCACAGTGTCTTCGAAGGTTAATTATTTATGAATAAGTACTTATAATTTTTCCAAATACAGTAGAGCGTCGATAAGTGGAACCAATTGGGGACTGGGGTCCTTCCAGTTAATGATTTGTTCCAGTTTCCGACTTTGTACGAAAAAATACATTAACCTGTCCGATGTTCAAATTTTTCTCCATTGCGTATCGCTTCCTGTTGAATTTTTTTCCGTTGCGTGTCGCTTCGTGTTGAATTTTCGTCGATTTTAAGCCTAACGAAAATTTTTATAATAATCATCGAGGCTATCGTATCGTTAAAAATTATTTCTGCATTTTCTACAAACAAAATAAATATATTAAAGAATATAAAAAACATGAAAATTATACTTTAAAAGTAAATTTAGTATCAAAAACATTCGATTCAGCACGACACAGTCCGACTGAAAATCGTTCCACTTTCCGGCCATTCCACTTACCGACGTTCCACTTATCGACGCTCTACTGTATGTCTACAATTTGCTGAAAAATTTGACATTAATAAATGACATAATTTTCTTTTAAATGCTGTAATTAAGTCTTATATATTATACGGTGATGCTTTCAATTCCAGTATCTCATCGTATTGTTTCAAATAATAAGCAAGTAATAAACTTTCAGAATAAATTTTGTTTTATCGTATAAGAGAAACACTAATTTAGATATTAAAGAGGGTTAAAATTGACATTGTTTTTTTACATAGAATCGTTTCTAGTATAAATGTGCGAAGACATTTCGATCGTTTTGTAATATATGTTTTCGCAACTATAAAAACTGAAATGTAAAAGTTTAATGTTAATGAACAATCAATTAGATATACTTACTCTGTCTTTCAGTTTACTCGGTAAAAGTGGAATAAACAGGCTTAGAAATGCCTTAATGATGATATTCAAGTTGACGAAATGAATTTCACTATATCGAGCCTGGTATGCATCTTTCTATAAAGACAAGATAAAATAAACTAATTTCATATTGTACATTAAATATATTGATTTCTAGTATTTTCTTTTAGGTAATATTTATTTAACTGGAGTTATTTCGTTATTCGCATATCCACGTTTACCTCTCCTAATTATATTTTCGTTGTATATTTCTCCGTTGGAATCAATTAAATAATTGATCTTTTCCTACAACTACCCACTTATAGCAACGTCTAAATCACTTCTGAATTTACTATTGAAAGCCATTTTATATGTTGTCTTTAAGAATTTTCGTTTAGTGAACATTAAAGCAGGAAAAAAAAAATTCTTTTCCAACTTTAATATACAATGGTTTTGTCTCTGAACAGTTCAATCTGTTAAGTAAAGTGGAAGTTTACACTTGTAATCTTTAGCATAAAGAAAAAATACTGTCCATAACAATATCAAAAAATTTATCTTTTTCAAATAATAATGAACATAGAAATAATTCTGGGTCAGTGTAAAGTCTTAATTCTTTTTTCAGATTCTTACTAAAGACAGATGATTAACAATATCAAGACATAAGCATAAAAAGATAAAGACTTAAAAGTAGCCCAGAATTATTTGTATAATCATTAATTATTATTATTTGAAAAAGTAAATTAATCCTTGAGACTTTATAATTCATGCAAAAACTATTTTTGAAAACTGAGACAAAGTGATAATGTCGAAAGTACTGATGTGTGGTTACAAAAAGAACTAATTGCGAACATCGTGCGTTTTAATTTTCTATATTTTCTATAATAAAGCGTGTACAAAACTCTGATTTCACCACTCGTTTTTGTATGTACATACAAGGATTTCTTTACATTTCCGCTTACTCTTATAATAAAATGCAAACTATTGTATCAATTCAAATTTTCGATAATGTATCTAACTAAAATTTAAATACTTGTTGCAGTAGTAATTCTTCAAAATCACATAAAAATTGTATTTTAGGTGGTAGTCTATTTACAATATTATGATATATAAATAATAAAATATTAATACATTCCGTTTATTCCCCACTATACTATGCATTTTAGTCTGAATTTGTAGTTTCTTGCCCGTGTACATAATACGTTTCCTGATAACAACAAGGTCATCTATGTAACTCAATCCAAGGACAAATATTTGAATTGAATTCACTGGTTTCGATTTTTATCTATCTAGCACCATACTGTAGATTAAGAAAGTACAGACAAATAGACAAAAGAAAGACAGTGGGAATTTATAGGTGTACAATTTTTGAAATTGCAGCCCAATCAAACCGGTATGTGCAAAGGAAATAATAATCCCCTTCGAATAGTAACCGGAAGAAAATATACAGTTTAAAAAATAGTATTAGAGGATATTACTCAAACTAAAACAGCGAAATTGCTTTATTTAGCAATTATATACATATAAGTTAGAAATAAATTGTTTTATTGTACAAATATAAGTATACTCACGAACAAAACATTCGTCATTGAATTCAGAAAACTTGGTGTACATTGAAGAAAATGTGATAATGATAATCCTTCCGCATTTACTATAATTACGATACATTTATTTTGAGTACGATGAAAATTTAATTGTAGATCAAAGAAAAGCATACCACAACGAAGAAAATCAATTGCACTTGCAACAGAAGTATCCCAATTAGCTACAAAAGAAACAAGAAACTAAATGTGTTTATAAGAAACTCCAAGAAAAATTAAAATAGAAAAATTCTTTAATTGCTTCCTATGCATTTTCGTGTAATAAATTATCTAAATTTAGTTGAAATAATTTATTCTACAATAAAATATTCTATCTTCGAAGGAAATTCAACACAAAACATTTTATATACTCGTACTTTAAACAGTAAAATAATTATAAAACAATTTTACTTTTCATTAAATATAAACTTAATTTTTAGGCTAAAATAACTATTTATTATGAAACTTGAATGTAGTTTTGTAGTTAAACATGAAATAAATTTTGAAATAAACCTATTATAAACTAACAAATATATTTATAAGGTTAGTTTAATAAAAAATAGAATCTATATTTTTACAGTAATTTTAACTTCTCAATTATTTTGTCGATTTAGTAACAATGCTCACCATATTGTTCAATGTAAATATACCTTCCTTTCTGATCGGGTCTTGGCAAAAATTGCATCATCTTTAACGATAATACATGCTCCAACTTGGAAGGAAGAAGATCTTTAAAATATTGAGGATATTGCACTCTAACTTCGTAGTAATTCTTCAGCAATTGCAGAGATCTTCCCATTTCATATTTTCTAGCGCGAAGAAATCCCAGAAGGAAGATGTCGTCCATACAACACTTTATTCCTTGACCTTCTACGTTAAATAAAAAATGTCAAAATTTTATTATCTAACCTTATGTTTTGTACATATAAACTTTTAAAGTTTGATTTCCTGTTTATCAGCATGTTAGTGTCAGATTTGTTAGGTGTGTTGTTTTACTTTCCCGGCTACCGTATATATAGCATGGGGAAATATTAAAATCGTCTTAAATTTGACCCTCTCTTTTGCAAATCTCGACATTTTGAGACACCTGAATCCATGAAAGTGAAAAAGAAAAGAAAAAAAAAATTGCCGTTTGTGTGTACTTGTGTGTTTATTATTGTGTGTAAGTGTGTATTTTGGCGTCTATTTCATTTAAATTGATATCTGAAGATAACGTAATGGTTAGTAAACAAAATAATATGCCACGATACGAGTCATTGATGTTATTAAATTTTGAACGAATGGGGAGACACAAAAGATTGTGAGTTGTCACGTTTCGTTTAGGGTCGGACTTAATCCTCTCATTAAAATCGATAAATTCTAACTTTCAGATTACACATTTCGAACGTGTAGTACATAATAAATTAAGTTGTTTGCATATTTGTTATGAATTTATTCAGGTAGTTTACTAGTTATTAAACAAATATAAAAATTGGTGCCGTTACTCGTAATATACACTGAGATCTTGAATAGTTTAGGTTTTATGATGTATACAATTATTTTATAATAATTATATTCACTGAACAGAAGCCAAAAAACTATCAAAGTTACTTGGAAATGAATATAAAATGTTTGAAATATATACAGTACAGTTTGAGCTAAAAGCCTAGGAGTCTCGAAATCTAGATGAGTTACAGAATCAGTGTATTGAATTACGTTGACGCGAAAACCCAAAGGGCAATTCCAGTAATCTCTAAGAAGAAAATAATAAATTAAATAAATATGTGAGTGTCGGACTTAACGAAAATTTGGAGAGAAATTCATTTTTTGTCTTTCGAAAAGTTTTTTCAATTTTAATGCCGGAGGATGATCGCATCTTTCTTCCCGGAGTCGTTTTCTTTCCCAGGGAACTCATCGAATATGTCACTGGGAACTAATAGAAAAATTTCTCGATTGGTGAAGAAGGATAACGTGACTTCAGGAGAGACTCAAGGACAAGGGGTCGTCGAGAGTACGCGAGTGCATCAACAAAGTGCCCTGAACAAACAGGTGTATCGACGTCGCGCAGACCACCCGGAATATTACACCTTGTGTTTCTTTAGGAACACCTTCGAACTTCCTGCCAATACGGATTATTATATCCTCCGGCTCTCCATCGTTCCCGACCGCCAACCAAGGCAGAGTAAACGATAACACCTCCCCAACCGCTTCTGGATTCCTACCCGACCGAACTTCATCCAGCAGGAAGTCCGCACAATTATAAGTGCATAAAAGGTATCTATACCAACTCGCGGTTTCTTGTAAACTCCCTGTCTCTCGACCGATATTCGATATATGAAGCTGTATTTTTTTTTTTAGTTGAATTACATCGGTTATTTTAGTTGTTAACCTTGTATCCGACTGATTCACTTCCCAACCGCCGTCTCTCACCTCCCGTCCATCCCGAATCCGGTCGCACGCGCACGTAACCGCTCGCGCGAATTCCGAATTTGAAACCGTCAACGTTTCTGTGTCTATCCTAGAACACATAGTGGTGTCCATTCTGACGAGGCAGTAAAGAGGTGCCGACCCCACAAATATATGTAGTATTTCTAAATATAATATAAATATTTCACTTACTTATCATTTCTTTAAAACTTTTCAGAGCATTTTCGTCCCACAAAAACTCCTCTTTGTCTTCCTCAAATATTGAACTTTTTATTTTCATTCTGGATACGTAGTGCTGTAATTTTCAATTAAATCATTTTTACTGTGTGATCTTAAATACAATCCGGTGACATTGATAAGTTACAGCGCTCTGGTGGTGAACCATAAAACTAATCTTATAACAAGTACGCATGCTCAAAAGTGCACGTGCAACACCCGCCAAATTAAACTAGATTACGTCGTCATCTTTTTTCTGTAGTTGCCTAGTTACTTCAACAGTTATTACAAAGTTAATCACGAATAAAAGGTAGTGTTTAATTTGTAACAGACGGCGAATTAATCTAGGTCGTTCAGAAACGATACTAAACAATGATATGACGTAATTGACGATGCTACATTAATTTATTTTCCGGTAATTACAACATAACCAGAGAAAGTATTTGTAATAAGCTAAAAGTTTTACTTTACTGTTATAACATAATACTGTATTGTCACCGTCTAACACTTCTGTCCGGTTTTTGGAATCTCGATGTTTCACGACCTCTGAAACCTAAAAGTTGTTTTTATGAGGCTAAATACTTCTACATGAGTTAACAAATATAAGGTAGGATATTTTTATTTATAAAGAAAGAATTATAGAATTACATATGATTTAATTACTGTAAAGCGTCAAAATAAAATATAAGACATAAAACTAGACATTTTTTTCGTTAACTCCAACAGTCTTTCTTAATATTTATATCGTCCAGGCCAAGCTCAATTTTATCAGCTTTCTGATCACTTTTTTATATTATTTTACGAACCAGTTTAAAATTTAGAACAGAGGTGAAGTTCCTGTTAATATTTTTTATCCGATGTTAGTCTTGTGTGTCTATAATCTATTTAAAGCACTTATTATACTAACTAAACTGTATAACACGTAAAAAAATGTAACGATATTATCATAAATTAAACAATTAACGAAATTTTTGTGTGCTAAATCTCGTGTTAAATATTCTAAAAATGCAAACATCCTGAAAGTTATATCAATATTTATTATTATTTTATATTTAAAACGAAATAAACATTATCAGTTATCCTATACTGTTACAAAAATCTTTAATTTAATATAAATATTACGAAACTTATTTTTGAATATTTGCTATAAAGTCTTTAATAATCAACTGGCTAATATTACATTTATTATTATATAAGATATTTATTACAGCTACAGGAGCTTCTAAATATAGACTTTTATTAATGACGACTGTAGAGCAATTTTGATAATACAAACAATTCGTTTGAACGTTAAACGATATGTATTTCAATTACGAAAATAACATATAACACTACTACTTTATTTTACGTTATCTTAATAAATTTAAATAGCAGCTACAGAAATGAAACTGGCAAACTCACCTAAGTCTTTGTAGTGAAGACGAAAACAAGTTTTTCTTAATATTTCGTAACGTCCAATAAGCGATTTTGTTATATTAGCGCGTTGTAATTTGTTGTTTTTTCATTATTTACAAGTTTTTTTTACTATTTACTAGTAATAATCTAATAATAATTTACACAAACTTCGTTAAATATCTGTTTATTACAATCTATAAACCGAAACTGTGAATTAATAGAATAATTGACTTAACTAGTAAAACAAATTATGCAAGAAATCACGTGAAAATATAATCGTCTCTTCTATTGGATGTTACACTCACTACACCAATTTAATTTCTCAGCTTCTTAAATTAACTAAGAAACATAAAATCATTTATTGTATTATATTAGTTTCACAATTAAACACACATTTTTTCAAATACAAACGAAATGTTCCTATTATTTAAACGCTTCTCCACTATGATCAAGTGGCACAAATGCTGTAACAAATGCAACATTTGTTTCACTTGATCATAGCAAATATTTAAATATTTTAAACACGTTATGTAATATTTGTAACAAATTTCGGATTTTTCGGTAAAGTATTACTGAAAATTTTAAAATTCTTTTCGTTAGCTTTAATTATATTATTGGCTTCAATGTAGGATCCAAACTTTGCAAATTTCCTCCGTATTCTACGGGCAGACATCGGGACTGACGTTATTAAAATGAAGGTGTGCAGCTGTAGTATAAAAATAAATTATTATAAATTATGAAATAAATAATGATTATTTAAAATTCTTTGTAAGATTAAGAAAGGAAAATAAATTAAATATTATTATATCGTTACGAGACTTGAATTCGAAAGTAACTAAAAGTAGATAATATACAGTATGCAAATATATATGTGTACGTGTATCTTATTATTACAACACGTCTAAAACGAGAATAATTTAACAAAATTAAGTTTAAATTAGTCAATAGCTCCTTAAATTTTGCTAACTACTAATTACATTTTATAGTGTGCTTGTGTTTCCTTACAATACTTCATGAAATTACAATGTTAAACATTATATACTGCATTTTGATAACAGGAATGCTCTAGAAGTTTTGTAAAATTTGAAAATTTAAATTTTAAAACATCAATATTATTTTATTTTCTGGTTACGTATAAGTAAACTCTAAGGCCGATCACGTCATTAAATTTTTTATATGAAAATTATTTAGGTTTACGTGACAGGTATAGGAAATAGCAGTATTATTCTGTATAAAAATGTATAGCTCAGAATTCTGCAATTAGTTATTCAAATTATATTAATTCAATTGTATTTTATCTTTATTACTTTTACCTGTTTTTTCCTATAATATCAAAAAGAAATTAATCAAAAAGAGCTCTAATATTAAAATAAATTAATAAACTTTCTTTAATTGTGCCATATAAAAACCACGATATACGTGGAAAAACAACTCTTTGTTGACGAAAAAATCAGACAATAAATTAAAAGTAATATAAAATGTTAGTCTTTGTCGTTTATTTTTACAAACATCTCGTGAATAAGATACTATAGTTAAAGAATAAACCTATATTTTAAAGCGTAAACAGATCTTTAAAGGTCCTCTGGTGTATACACATACAACTTACCGAAGTCTTTTTAATGGGTTTTTGTTATATGAAGACGAAAACAAGTTTTTCTTAATATTTCGTAACGTCCAATAGGCGATTTATTTACATTACTGCGTTGTAATTTGTTCTTTTTTTTTCATTATTTACAAATTTTTTTACTATTTTAATAGTTGTAATAATCTAATAATAATTTACACAAACTTCATTAAATATCTTTCTAATACAATCTATAAACCTTAACTGTGAATTAGTAAAATAATTGGCTCAACTAATAAAACAAATTATGCAAGAAATCACGTGTTAATATAATCGTGTCTTCTATTGGATGCTACAGGATATCTAGGCAAACTTGTTTTTGTCTTCACTCTACACCAATTTAATTTCTCTGCTTCTTAAATTAATTAAAAAATATAAAATCATTTATTGTATTATATTAGTTTCACAATTCAAACACACATTTTTCAAATTCAAACGAAATGTTCCTACTATTAAAATGCTTCTTCACTATGATCAAGTGGCACAAATGCTGTAACAAATGCAACATTTGTTCCAATTGATCATAGCAAATATTAAATATTTTAAACTCATTATGTAATATCTGTAATAAATTTAATGTTTTTCGGTAAAGTGTTACTGAAAATTTTTAAATTCTTTTCGTTTCTATTGAATATTTTATTGGAATAATCTTAAGGTTGTTTGACGTGTGCATGTCCAGAATATTTAAAATGCACTTCATGAAAAATTCATTAGTCATTTTACGATGGTGAGATCGTTTCACATGTCTAGTATAATGATAGCTTAAGAGAAAATAAATTCATTTGTGCCATCTATAAGACAAATTTAAACTGGTTTTTAACATCAGGTTTCCAATTATGTAACTACTGTTTTAACTTATGAGAATAACTTATAACAATTGTTAGGAACAAACTAATAACTAGAGCTTATTTATATAAAGAATTAAATTAATATAATCAATTAATTCAGATTATAGTATCAGATAATAAAATACAGAGTTTACGGTTTCAATATTTATAAAAATTAGCTTATTACAGTGTACTTAAAGTATGAAATTATACACTGTATTCGTTTCTATTAAGCGAATTCTGTTACTTAGATACTATTGTTTCTATGGAACAGCTCAAAACGTTAAAAGAAAATTGCAATGTGATTTGTTATAAACATTATGTAATTATAGAGTGAATCTTTTTATCTTCCTAGTCCTATGCCCTTCAGAGGGCGTGGTGATACTACGAATTGACGGTTTTAATTGTATTTTTCCACAGCTCACGGCGTTGTGCGATTTGTATATGGCTTCATACATTGTATGTTCTGTAATCATCGTTACTTAGTTTGCCCACGTAAACTAACATCTGCCTCTAGGGTGTCCTTCTAGAATTTGTTTCTCACATCCAGAGCAGGCCCTACCATAGGGCGAACAGAGCAACTGCTCCAGGCGCTAAGTCCTACGGGGCGTCTCAGTAGTAAAGAAAATTAAAGGAAATTTGTTTTTTCACTTTTCGATCTTTTGATTGCGAGCGTGTGGCCAGTATGTGAATGGCCTTATCTGTTGAGATGCGCGCGGGTCGAGTACATGGGCAGAGTTCCACCCCGCCTCAGTTACATCACCAGTGTTGCCGCCACAGGCGCTGCCGTTTTAGTTGGCGAGTCTATTTCGAAGCGCCAGCACTGCCGAGCGTGTTCCCGCGCTTTATGCGTGAATTTCACTTGTCAGCTGACGTGTGAGTAAGTATTTTCTTATTTGTTAAGATATTCTTTAATACTTTACAGAGATACCTATGAGATGTACTGTACCTACTTTGTATTATAAAGGGTGTCCCAAAATTTACGCAAGATTTTAATTAAATAGAAAACACAGTTTTTTTAAATTATAATTTCTTTATTGAATCATAAAGTACTGTACCTTAGGTCGACTCTTGCAGAAGACAAGCTTTCTGATCTAGTCTTGCTGTCCATTGAAAATGATATACCTCACATTATCGTATGAGGAGATCATAAAAAAATTTGCAAATGCAAAAGTGCGTAAGCAGCGATTTAAATAAAACTTGTTCTCCGGGTGATTTAAGTAGTTTATTATTGTTGTAATTATTCACAAGATTACCTCCAGCAAACAGGCAGTCAAACATTTTCGCTTTATATATTTTGTACAGTATTGGCGTTTTAGCAGAGAGGAAATAAAAGAAGCGCGAACTTGACAATTGGACCCATGTGTAGTCAGAAAATAGACCGCTTGCCATATAAAACTACTAAACGTAAACAAGTGGTGGATGTTAATATAAGCTATACAACCACCAAAGCCGAATTATCGGACTAGAGTAGGCTATAATAAATAATTAATAAGACAATTTGGCTCTAGAGCTTGGCGTCGGGCGCCATCTCTTACTAAATGTAATGGCCGTCGATGGTCGTCGCGTTAGCTTATATATACTGGAAGAGAAGAGCGGACCGAAGGGCCGGGTAGCGTAACTGGTAACGTGTCTGCACGGATAGCAGAAGTTGCGGGTTCGAGTTCCGCTTTGGGCCGATTTCTTTTCTTCCAGTTCCAAATTATTTAATGTAATTATAATTTATCTCTTCTTTGAAACCGTGTTTGACGATTGTTGGACTATGAACCCAAAGTTGAGTTTTAAATTAAACACTTGGTTTTATTTCCCTCTTTATTTATTGAAGTGAACTCACTCAGCAAAATTAAATCACAAACAACCAAACACCTTAAGTTGCTGAGAAAAATTTAATAAATAACAAACGTTTTCAGCCAATTCTGTTGGCCATCATCAGGTTAAACAAATTCGAATGCAAACACAAAATGGAACAAAAAATTTAAATACAAATAAATAAAATAACGGATAAAATATACATATAAGAAAGTAAAAATTAAATATAAATAACAAAAATATATAAAAAATATGTATAGGTTAAATAATAAACTACACGAAACTCTAATAAATGCAAGAAGTGCATCTATCAATAAATTATACGAAATTCTGACAAATACAAGATATGCAGTGATAACAAAATCAAGGCATTAAATTAAGAGCTATCAAACCTCTTAATTAAATATTTCCATGCCGAAGGCAACCCTTCAGCATCCCTGGCATTAATGCAGGCATTATGTAATCTGCTCTTAAATATTTCAATTTTTTCGGCGCAAAACGCTAAAGTCGGTGAGTGTACAGGTTTAATGATGTCTGCTTCACCCCACTTGACTACCGAGCCTTCAACCTGTGCCATCTGAGATAGAATTGTGGCGTTAGATCTTTTGCTGATGTTGTATTTGTGCTCCCTCAATCTAATCCCTAAGCTTCTATTAGTAACTCCAATGTAGTTTTTATTAATGCCTAGTTCTTGGTTTTCATAAGGAATTTTGTACACTCCAGCCATTCTTTCTTTATCAATACGGTCTTTGTCGTTCCTTAATAATTTGTACAAGTTGGGAGCCCTCTTGAAAATTAACTTGGTATTTTTGCGGGCTGAGATTTCCTTCATGATAGCTTCTTTCTTTCTGTCATACGTGAACTTTGTGAATTTGCGGAAATCCCCTCCTTGAGCTTTTGTTTTGTTATTCTTGTAGTTTTTGATTAGTGTGGTTATCATATCCGCCCTGTACCCTAGAGTTCTAGCGATATGCGATATCCTGTAGATTTCTTTTTGTCTATCAACCACACTACTGCAGTAGAGAAAAGCCCTGCGAACAAGGGCACGGAAAGCAGCCATTCGTATTATGGGACAAGGTAGAAGTCCCGATGAAGATCATGGAGTTTCTAAAGTGGGGACCGAACTATGTCCCTGAAAGTTCAAACTCTTGGGACGCGTCAATTCAAGAAATAGAAAGAGGAATATCTGGGCTAGATCCTTTAGAAAAAGAATACCTCCGATGGAAAACTGTCATTAAAGACCGGATGGCTTGGAGGAAAGGATGTGATGCCGGTAAATACATCAAACTTACTAAATGCTGGCTTAGAGAAAACGATTTGGTTACTACTAGAGCGGACAAGAGCAAAACATTAGTCATCATGAAAAGGCAAACGTATAATGACGCTTTGGATGATTATATTAAGAAAACCGAATGCGAGCGTGTTGACGAAAAGATTATCGATAGCGTCGACAGAAGAGTTAAGAAACTTGAAAAAGCTAAAATCACTAATTTATTACCTTTTCTCAAAAATTGTCGGAATCCTAGGCCAGGTATGCCGAGATTATTTGCGTTTGCCAAAACCCATAAAGAGGGCAAGGAAGTAAGACCCATAGTTGAAAGATGCAGAGGACCAACCTTTTTTCTTGAAAAGAGATTACATAGGTTTCTCACCTCTCAGCTCGAGAATAACGTATATGTGGCAAAGGATCCTAGGGATGTGGTTAATGAGATACAAGATCTAATTTTAATGGATAATGAGGTTGGAACCGTAATGGACTACGAGAGCTTATACCCCTCTATAAAAATTGAGTCATGCAAGGTAGCGCTTTTGGATTTCATGCACAGCAAAAGCCCAGATTTGGCAAATTACAGTAATGATTTGATAGAGCTAGCTAACCTTGTCTGCTATGAATCTTTTTTCGCTTTTAATGGCCGTCAATACAAACAAAAAAGGGGAGTCCCAATGGGAAGTCCTATGTCAGGATTGTTGTGTGAACTTGTATTGAGAAGGTTAGAAAAGAGTGTTATTTGTGGCTTCATGAATGACATTATGTATTTTAAAAGATACGTGGACGATGTCCTTGTAATATGGAAAAATGACCGGAAAATCGAGGAATTTATTAATAGAATCAACAACAACGATGACGGCCTCATGCTAAAGATTGAACAGACGTGTTCCTCACGGATACATTTTTTAGACATTGACATCGAATTCAAGGAAGGACATTTGATTACTAAAGTGTACGTAAAACCAACGCATAGCCCTTTGTACATTCCATCGCGTTCGAATGATCCTTACCAATACAAAATGGCTGCTTTCCGTGCCCTTGTTCGCAGGGCTTTTCTCTACTGCAGTAGTGTGGTTGATAGACAAAAAGAAATCTACAGGATATCGCATATCGCTAGAACTCTAGGGTACAGGGCGGATATGATAACCACACTAATCAAAAACTACAAGAATAACAAAACAAAAGCTCAAGGAGGGGATTTCCGCAAATTCACAAAGTTCACGTATGACAGAAAGAAAGAAGCTATCATGAAGGAAATCTCAGCCCGCAAAAATACCAAGTTAATTTTCAAGAGGGCTCCCAACTTGTACAAATTATTAAGGAACGACAAAGACCGTATTGATAAAGAAAGAATGGCTGGAGTGTACAAAATTCCTTATGAAAACCAAGAACTAGGCATTAATAAAAACTACATTGGAGTTACTAATAGAAGCTTAGGGATTAGATTGAGGGAGCACAAATACAACATCAGCAAAAGATCTAACGCCACAATTCTATCTCAGATGGCACAGGTTGAAGGCTCGGTAGTCAAGTGGGGTGAAGCAGACATCATTAAACCTGTACACTCACCGACTTTAGCGTTTTGCGCCGAAAAAATTGAAATATTTAAGAGCAGATTACATAATGCCTGCATTAATGCCAGGGATGCTGAAGGGTTGCCTTCGGCATGGAAATATTTAATTAAGAGGTTTGATAGCTCTTAATTTAATGCCTTGATTTTGTTATCACTGCATATCTTGTATTTGTCAGAATTTCGTATAATTTATTGATAAATGCACTTCTTGCATTTATTAGAGTTTCGTGTAGTTTATTATTTAACCTATACATATTTTTTATATATTTTTGTTATTTATATTTAATTTTTACTTTCTTATATGTATATTTTATCCGTTATTTTATTTATTTGTATTTAAATTTTTTGTTCCATTTTGTGTTTGCATTCGAATTTGTTTAACCTGATGATGGCCAACAGAATTGGCTGAAAACGTTTGTTATTTATTAAATTTTTCTCAGCAACTTAAGGTGTTTGGTTGTTTGCCTCTTTATTTAGTTTAGTCTCTATGCCCGAAACGTGCAAATGGCGTGCCATTTGCACAAGCATAGAGCCCCTCATCAGTCAACTAAACAATACAACAATTAAAATATTACACTAAGTATTTGACAAACAAAATTAACACAAGGTTCTTACCGTTATCATATTCGATCTGCCATGCATGCAAGCTTTAAACTCAATCGACACGTATCTTACTTTTTCTATAAACAGAGTAATCCCATTTACACACAGTATTTGTATCTGGTATAAAAACAATGTATAAGATATGCCGTATACAATAAAATATTTTTAAAAACACTAACAGGAAGTAGATTAACCGATTACCTGTTGTACTGTACATAATCTTTTGTTTATTTTACAATATCCAGTTATCACAATATCTGGAAGATGTAGACCGTGGTTGTGTTCATATTACGAAATATAATAAGTGATTTTTCACAAGGACATAAAAATTCTTTTACATTAATGTCTTATGGCTGTTTTTGCCTCATTTTATGCGCTGCTGCGTAGTAGAAATTTCCATATTTACAGAGGTATTATAGATGGTAACAACAATGTAATTCTTACAACAATCACAAACGATTAATGTATACAGTGTGTTTTACAATATTTTAAACCAGTTTTCGTTTATTCTTACGCTTAGATTATTATTAATGCAATTTTTGGCGGTTGGGATTGAAACAGTTTCTTTAAATTTTCTGTTATACATATTCCTTTCTTTGTGTAGGATTTGAACGTTAGTTTTGTCTGTGTTGCAGTCGTTAAGTAAACAGTGATCATGGAAAACAAAGTTTAGTCTATGGTATTTGAGGTCTGCAATGTGTCCTCTTAATCTTATGCCTAGTTTTCGTTTGGTCTCTCCTATATAGAAATTAGTTGTGGTACAGGTTCACGGTATACACTACATATCTTGTTTTTTCTTTTTTCTCTGGTTCTGTGTTGGGTTTCGTGGGCCTTAGTCTATGTTGTAATTTTTCGTATTTGGAGCCATCTTTACGTTCATTTTTTGTAGAACTTTGTTGATGTCTTCATATAGTCCCTTTATATATTATAATTATTAAATTTAGTAAGAGATGGCGCCTAACGCCAAGCTCTAGTGCCAAATTGTCTTATTAATTATTTATTATAGCCGACTCTAGCCCGATAATTTGGCTTTGGTGATTATATAGCTTTATAACGGGTTAGCTGTTATTTATTTATGTTAATATAAGCTCCATTCTCGTCGCATAACAGTGGACCTAAGTGTAAGCTGTTCACGAAAAAACGGTTGGTGATTGGTCTGAAGTTTTTCGTCCAAAAAACACTTAAATAGCGGAGCGAACGGGAGAGGGAGGAGAAAAGGGCAAGAGACTGGTAACGCGGTAGTCTCAGGCACTTGGGCAACCCGCTGAGTTTACAGAGAGTGTAATCCTCTGGTAAACATCTCAGGGACATCTAAGTGCGGAGACTGGAGAGACCGTGCAGGTGAGCCAACTCCAGAAGCTGACTGAGGCCTCTCCAGTGTTGAATAGTTCCAGGAAGCCAATCTAATACGTGAGGCACTACGCTTTGTTATCCTGTATATACTATGTTTTCGAACTTGTACGCTCTACACATTTGATTTGTAAATAAACTGTAAATATTGTCTAACTTGAGTGTGGCGGTATGCTTTCGATCGAACCTGAATCACTATATCGAATAGTGATACACACGGAAACCAACTCAACGAGATGAAGTTTGGGATAGAACTTCACTTATTTATATACAGATAGATATAATAAAAGTAACTGAATTACTTTTGTAGCTTCATGTAATGCAGTTACATATCTTACTGCTAACATTCGAATTTAACGTTAATATTTTTACATTTGTCCCTGTAGTTCACACAGTTTATCGCCTATTATACTGTGTAATTTGTACTCGTATTAATTAATTAAGTTCAAATATAAAATAATATTTAAAAAATAAAAATATAATTAATAATATACAATAATTCATATCGATTAATGAGCGAAATAATACGATATTAATTATAATATGAAATAATTCAATTTATAAATCTAGTATTTGTAATTTACTGTACATCCCTCCAATATACTATACCGCACTTCCTTAGAGTTTATTATAATTTATTTGCTAATAAGAAATAAACTAATTTAAATACTATCGTGCCTTCTAGAAGGTCTTTTTAAGGAAAACTTGCCCTTATTCAGAGGTTACAGACTTGGAGGAAACCCGGAAAATTCAACATGGTCAGCTTGTCCTGGCGAGGCAAGAACCCACGACTGAACTCCCAGTGTTTAGGGAACGGAACCGCTTCGCTACCGGCTCGTATTTTGACATCTCATTGAGGTGATGTCGATCAAGTATTGAGGTTCTTCCTCTCTGTATGCTACACCATATATATATGGATCTAAACAATTTTCGCATATAAGAGACAGGAGACAGAGAAGTGTTTTTAATAAGACAACCCTGCCATGTGCAATTGTTATTTTAAAAGTGTTGAGATGGACTTTGTGCTAAAACTGTTAACTTTTAAATGAATTTTTCACCGAGATTTACTTTTAATTACATATTCTACAATTTTACGTAAAAGTCATTCATAAATATAATGATAAATAATGACTTTTAAAGTTAATTTGTACAATTAGAACATCTGAATGCTGCTATTAATTGCTATGAGTTATTGATTGAAACAGTTTTCATTACCTATGAAACTTCCTTGTTAATTTCTTCGTCATTCTATGCTACATATTGCCTGCTTAAAACCATTATATGACATAGCCAAATATGAAGAACCAATGAATGCGTAAATATCCCTTTTCAGACTACATGTAAAATCAATTACAAAATATAAACAAACCTCTCGAGACTGTAGTTGGGTAATTACTGTACTTTCTATCCGCTTTGTGTTTTACAACACTTTTTATAGTTTATTATGAAGTCGTACCAGTTGTCATTAATCTCTCCTCCATTATTTAAAAATTTAATCAATAATAATTTTAATTCTCAAAGAAAAAATGTTATGCACATAAAGGGAAACACAAGGCAAAATTTCTCCTTGTGACTCAACTTCCAAGCAATCATTTAATTTAATTAATGACATTTAAATATATATTTTATATATCAATTTATTACCAATTGTTATGTTACATATTATTTAAAAAATTTAAATCAAACATGTCTACATAAAACTTAATATACATCAGAATAGCACAGGTTTATATCATTTAGAATTGTGCAGTCTTCAAAGTTTTCACTAACGTAGCGAAATGCTCCTTCGCTGAAATTTTTACTTCTTTGTTCTTCGTACAACTTCAAATACTCTTCGTTCTTGCGAAAGAATTCTTCGTTAGCTTTAATCATATTATTGGCTTCATTAGGATCGAAACTTGGCAAATTTCCTCTTAATTCAAAGGGCAGACAATCGGGACTGACGAATTCGTGTAGTGTGGACATATCAGAATGAAGAAGCAACTGTAATATACGAATCAATTATTATAATCACTCTTTTATAGAGTAAATAAAAATTATTTCAAATTCATTTTATGATTAAGAAAGGAAAATAAAGTAAAATTCCTTATATAGTTTATCAGAAATTATAACAAATGTATATTATATCGATTTGATTTTCAAAGTGCCTTTAAAGGTTAATTATTTATGAATAATTAGTTATAATTTTTTCAAGTATATCTACAATTTTCAGAAAAATTTGACAATAATAAATGACATAATTTTCTTTAAAATACTGTAATTTAGTGTTATATATTATACGTGATGCTTTAAGTTCGAGTGTCTTGTGATGTTAACCGAGGGTAGGAGATGGAAGATGATTCTTATTTTCTCTACCTCTTAACGGCACAAGGCCTTGAGGTCCGACCTCGTTTGTCGAAAGGATGACTAGGGATCGAGCGGTCAATGTTTATTTAGGGACGAGGATCGTAGGATCCTGTTCACGTCAGGAACTGACACCAATCTGTCAAATTTCTCGCGGATAGATACGCGTTATTTTCGGAATCGTGGGATGCCGGATGATGGCAATAGAGGAAGAAACGCACACTCTTCTATAGTTAAATAAAAATAGCCGTTTATTTTGGGATTGATATGGAATACATCAATTAACATATTTGGAAGTATTATTTATATCATCGAATCGAATTATTAAACCGTGTCTCGATTGACTAGAGAGAGAGAGTTTACAAAACATCGCGAGTAGGATAAATACCTTAGTAATCCTGAGATTTGTTGATAAAGTCCGAAGAACAAGAGTTCACTTGAGTATAAGAGTCAAATGGACTGAAGAATATTGGGATGGACGGCTTCAATGGCGGGAGATGATAGTCCAGGGCACACACACACACAATCACTGGACAGTTGTTGAAACTTTTCTCCAGTTGCGTCATCGTTCGTTTTCCTTTTATTTCGGGATCTCAGGTTCGAGATTTCACGATGCACATCAAGGGTGGAAGTCCTTTTTGACCAATAGTGAATTACATGATATAATTATTTTTCAACAGTTAACTCATCTTCTACAAGGAAGTATTACCGTGGAAACGAAGGTTATGATTAATTTTTATGAGAAAATTTGTCGGGTGTTTTTCCGTTCTTTGTTTCTGTGTTTGATTTAACCCTAACTTTCGAAAATCGGTTGGCAAATAAAATAAAAATTTTATATCGATTCTCGTTATTCTTATATTCGGGTCCTCACAGTCTCTTCGCATTGTTGCAAGTAATAAGAAAGTAATAAACTTTTAGAATAAATTTTGTTTTATCGTGTAACATTATTGTGGTTATTGAAGAGCGTCAAAATTGACATTGTTCTCTTACATAGAACCGTTTCTAGTGTAAACGTGCAAAGACATTTCAGTCGTTTTGTAATATATGTTTTCGTTTCTTTACACAACTATAAAAACTGAAATGTAAAAATTTAATGTAAATAAATAATCAATTAGATATACTTATTCTATCTCTCATTTTACTCGGTAAAAGAGGAATTAAGAGGCTTAGAATTGCCTTAACGATGATATTCATGTTGACGAAATGAATTTCAATACGTTTGTATGTTTTATTTAAAATGCATCTACCCCCATAAAAAAATATATTTTGCATATAATAAGGTTTTATCTTTGAATATTTAAACCAATAAATGTTATATAAAATATATCAAAACTTTTAGTTGTTAAACTATATTACAATTAAAATAAGTGAATTGTAAATATGACACTTTGTTAACTAATTGTATTTACAAGTTGCTGTAGTAATTCAATTAATACTTTGTACAAGTGAAAGAAATTGAAAACAAAAAAGAAAAATTTTATACGTAATTACATCTCGTAGATATTAATTATATGTTGTAGCTGTTTTAATTATATAAATTAAACATTAACAATTATTATGTATTGATTTTTATACAAACTTGTATATCTGTTCACTAGATGCAGTTGAAGGACATTAACAATGACAACTGTGTCAAGCTTGAATAGCAAATGTGTTGTGTTTATACTTTCTGTGTGTGTAATAAATAAGATAATTCATTATTTAATTCTTTGACGTTTAACCTCAAAAACTTAATACAGTAATGCAATCTCTCAAATTCGCAAACTTTCCTGCCAAACTGACGAGAGACTCGCACTCTTCTTGCCTCACTGCGATGATCTCTACTGTGTCATAAGGCTTCTATAAAATAGCTTACTACAATTGTAAGAATCTGTGATTGTCTTTAGATGGGTTATAAATGAGAGCAGTGCTGGATACGTTGGTCTTCGTCCTTCAAATGATGTTAGACGTCTGCACAATAAGCTTTTTCCTGCATCGTTTTTATATTAATAATTTAATTACATTATTAGTTATGTTAAAAAGTGTTAATCAGTGAAGATAGTACGGTACTTAGGTGTAGTAAATGGCGCCCGTGCACGAAGTTGCCAGATAACTGCTATATGTTCTGACTTTTGAATGTCTTCAGCGCCAACTATCGATGACTTTTCAAAACTACAAATGTTTCTGTCAAAAATATTTGCTATCCTACGTTACTTATAATGCAAACAACACTTCCATACGAAGGTTTTTCATTATTTTTTATGAATGTTTAAAGTTTTTAGGGACTCTGCTGATTCTTTACATTCATCACAGTATATTTAAATTGAATGTTTAAAATAATATGTATAATAACAGTTTGTAATAAATTTTATATAGAATATAAAGTTACATGTCAATTATTCAGCTATATATACTTAAAGTTTTACGTGTAGGACACTTTTAAACTAGCAAACTTAATATTATTAAAATATACATGTTTTATTGTCAACGTTTGGCAGTATGCTCTAGTACTATTATGCAGTTACAGCAAGAATAAATTCATATGTATTTTTATGTTATATTAATCTAATTAGTGCCGAAATTTCATTAATTTCTATCAATAAATATTTAATTTATTATATAATTTTCTGAATTTCGTGCAAATCTTAATACAGTGAGGAGAAAGTCAGGACTGTAAAGATACTCGATGTTTTTATCCGTTTAACACAATAGCCCACATTTTTTAGAAAATTATATTTCATCTAAACAAAGATAGCATTTTATAAGGCCAGTTCTGGATATAAATACTTGTGAGAAAGTTTACCCCTCCTGGTAAATTGCTTATGTCTTCCATTGGCGTATCCATTGAAAAGAATCAAGATAGTATTTTATACTTCTGTTATTATGAATTTAAGAAATAAAGGTTAACTTATAAATCGAAACGAAATTTTTAATATTAACGTAGCAGAATGCAGCAGAATCAAAGGCAAACAGATCGTAAACCTCAATACGTCGGTCGTGTTTGCAAGGTCATCGTGGTCCGAAATCTTAGTACCTACAGAGCGGTAAAAGTATAATAGTTCTTAATCTGTACATTAATTGTTGACAGTAACGTTTAAACAAGTAGAAAGTAATAATTTATTTATAATGTAAAAAAATAGCAAAACTAGATAAACTGCATTATCGTTACGCGACTTGAATTCGAAAGTAACTGAAAGTATGTAATATACAGTATGCATATATGTATGTGTGTGTGTGTATTTTATTACTACAACAAGTCAAAAACGAGAATCTTTTAAGAAAATTAAGATTTAAAGTAGTCTATAGCTTCTGAAATTTTGTTAACTACTAATTACATTTTATATTGAACTTGTGTTTTCTTACAATACTTCATAAAATTACCGTGTATTACAATGTAAACATTATATACTGCATTTTAATAATAGGAATGCTCTAGAAGTTTTGTAAAATTTGAAAGTTTAAATTTTAAAACGTCATTTTATTTTATTTTCTGGTTATATGTAAGGACACACTAAGGTCGTTCATGTCATAAAATTTTTTATATGAAAAACATTTAGGTTTACGTGACAGGTATAGGAAATAGCAGTATTATTCTGTATAAAAAATATATAGCTTAGTATTCCGCAAATAGTTACCCTTGAATTAATTAAATTTGAATATTTTATCTTTATTATTTTTACCTGTTTATTCGTGTAATATCAAAAAAGGAATTAATCAAAAAGAGCTGTAATATTAAAAATAAATTAATAAACTTTCTTTAATTGTGCCATATAAAAACCACGATATACGTGGAAAAACAAGTCTTTGTTGACGATAAAATCAAATAATAAATTAGAATAAATATTATGTTAAGTTATAAGAAAGTTTCAATTGTATATTTACTTCTATTATGCGATTTTCTATATAAAATAGGAAATAAATTTTACTGACCGTAACATGTGTTGTTGAAAAAACAATACTAAAGACGTCAGTACTTCCTTGTATCCTCTAATATACAGGAACATCTTGTGTATTTAATGGAATTTTTACACACATCTCGTGAATAAGATATTATAGTTAAAGAATAAACCTATATTTTAAAGCGTAAACAAATCTTTAAAGGTTCCCTGGTGTATAAAGATTTACTACACAGAGCCTAAGAAAAAAAGACTCCACCAAATGAAGTTTTTGTTATTGTGATGTCAAAATTGAAGACAAGGAAACTTGTGTTACTTTTCTGTATGAAATCTTAAATGAAATTATAATTTAAATAGATTTCATTAATTGATATATCTCGAGGAAGTTAAAAATAAAAGACATTTTAACCTTGTGCTTTAAAATATTCATACGTGTTCTGTATATAATAAATAAAAAGATGATAAATTATTTTATTTATCTACAATAGCTTAATATATATTTGTTAATATAAATACATATACACTGCACCTGCCTGCAGTAATACAATTAAATGCGATCTATAGTATATTTAATAAGTGCAAAAATTAATTTGTGTTTTAGGTTTATAGATTATATAAGTTGGAATTAAACTAGTAAAAAAACTAGTAGATAATAAAAAATGCAAAAAATTACCACGTCATAATATAACTAACGTCATAATATTTTCTATTGGATGTTACCAGATAACAAGGCTAACCTGTTTTCGTCTTCATGTAAGAAACACTTTAGAAAGACAAAGGTTAGTATAACAATTTCATTTCTCTGCTCTTATTTTCTTAATTTGAATAGACATTATTTAAAATTCAAAGAAATGGTTCCTTTTGTTGAAACTGATCTGAGATCGACGTGAATAAATATCTCTATTTACGTGCGCCTGTATCAATAATGAATTACTTATATGATAACAATTGTAGTGTTTGTATCACTTGATTATAACTATTTTATAGCAAACATTTAAATATTTTAAATACATTTTGTAATCTTTTTAATTAATTTAAGATTTCGGTGAAGTATTACTGAACATTTCAAAATTATTTTCGTTTTTATTCTACATTTTATTGGACTAACTTTAAGTTTGTATGATATTTGCATGTTCAGAATATTTAAAATGGTCTCTGTAACACTCCATGAAAAATTCGTTTATTGTCTCAATGGAACAAAATAATCTCGGATTATTTTCTTCTCATTCATTATTATAAAAGCTGTAAAGTAAATATGAACAGGTTCTTAACCTCTGCTCTATATTTTAAACAGGTTTATAAATTACTGTATTGAAATAATATATCTTATAATAGATTATTATGACGAGACAAAAATGAATATTCAGAAAGTTAAGGAAAAAACGAGTCAATTGTATAATTTTGTCTTTATTTTATTATTGTGTTTTACAGTAATTAGATTATATATAAATCCATAACTTTTGTTCATGGAATTAAAACTTGCAGTGCATTTGCTGTATGATTATGTCTTATAACTCGAATATTCAGTTAGATGTGTTTAGTCTCATAAAAAGTATTTACACGGAATTACAATTGTAAAATTAAAACATCTTTAGAAAAATTAAAATCGTTTAAAAAACCAACGGAGACAGATTTTGTTATTAATCTTACTCAATTGTACTATAAACTGGTACACAAAAATTTAAATTATCTTTCCTTTTCTGACTTGTGGAGGATTAGTGACTTTTTACCTCTAAAACTTTTATAAAAAAAATGAAGCAGAATTAAAAATTAAAAGGTCGAAACAAGAAAAAGAGTTTATAGCAATAAAAAGAATTTCTTTTTGTTGATAACTGGTTTTTAAGATTAATAAAACATCATTTTATAAAATAATAGAAGTAGAAAATATCGGTTTAAATTCTCTGATATAAATTACAGAAAATTAAATTGCATAAACGATACATTTGAAAATACTAACTAAAGATTATAACAATAGAGTAATGATGTACACTTTTGTAGACAGCAATATACTTTTTACAAGCTATAAATCTGCGAATACAGTAGTGACGAATCATGGAAACTCGTTGCCTAAGTTTCCCTTATGTTTAAGACACTTTAACCCAAACAGAGAAAATTGACTGTGGTGTTATCCGTTACAAGAAGTTATTAAGAAATAACTTGTATTACTAATTATTAAAAAGAGAACTTAACGTTGTGTGTAGATATGATCGCGACTGTTGTTTATCTCCCTGCCACCTCGATGTTTAATCACCGAATGTAAATTCTCTTTATACACAAGTTACCATGCCAAATTTCGTTTCTGAATCCTTATCCTATTCTGAAATATTAAAGGAAATAGAGTTATGCTAATGTAATTTATTAGTGTCACTGGATTTTCTTTAAAATCATACAAGAAAAATAATTTAATTATAAATTACAGCATTACCTGGCGACAATGAAAATAAAAAGTTCAATATTTGAGGAAGACAAAGAAGAGTTTCCTTGGGATGAAAATGCTCTGAAAAGTTTTAAGAAAGTTATAAGTAAGTCGTATATTATTATTATAATTAGAAATACTACATAAATTTATTTAATTTATTATGTCATACTCTCTATAAGCAAATATAATATAACTTTTGTACAACTGTGGCTATGACAAAATGTTAGCAATAAAATTGCAGTTTCTTAGCAAGTAAGTTATCACAATGTTGACATTTGAAGTTTTTGTTAAGACAATATACATACGGTTGTGTTTGACCTAACTGATTTGAATATTGTCAAGATTGTAGAAGACTATATTAATGATAGATAGATTCAGAGATTAATGATTTTTCGGTACAATTCCAGACCTGGAAGACACTGTTCAGACCTTAACAGAGATGTAGATAATATCCACAGGAGCAAACAAGATAAATTTATAAAAAATAAAATCTCATTAATCTTATTCTTATTCTTATTTCAAGAAGTCTTTTTATTTTTAAAATTATGCTTTTTGCCATTTTGTATTAATTTATGAAGGTAGAGGTAAGGTTTATAAAAAAAATATTGTAAATGCTACTAAGGAGTAAAATATTTATTAAGTCCTATCCCACTCGAGACATGCACACAATCTCCTGTATCTTCCCATGCCTCGATTTTTAACTACGAAAATTTAACGCCCTTATACACAAGCTACCATGTCAAATCCCGTTTCTTAATTATTAAGTCATCCTGAGATTTAAACGAAACTGTCGTCAACACACACACACATACACATACACTAACACATATATATACATATACACGAACGTTTTTTTTTCTTTATTTTTGGGTTAATGAATCTAAAAATGTAGAGATTTTCAAAAATAGGAGGTCAAATTGAGTGGATTCCAATACGTTCCAGTGTTATATAGACTACAGAATATTAGGACTGAGTACAACGATATTTGTATTAAACATCAGACTAATAAGACGAAATACAACTTTTAAACTTTATATATTTAAGATATGAAGTCAGATTTAAATCTATTGATATTTTTTATTTGTGTAGAAGATCAAGGAATAAAATGCTGTATGGACGACATCTTTCTTCTGGGAATTCTTCGCGCCAGAAAATATGAAATGGGAAGATCTCTGCAATTGCTGAAGAATTACTACGAAATTAGAGTGCAATATCCTCAGTATTTTAAAGATCTTCTTCCTTCCAAGTTGTAGCATGCATTATCGTTAAATATGGTGCAATTTTTGCCAAAACCCGATCAGAAAGGAAGATATATTTTTCTTCTTCAATACAGTAAGCATTATTAAAACTTTTTATTATTATTATTTTATTTTAAGAAACGGAACAAAAGCAATCAAGAAAAGTGAATTAATGTTAAAATCTTGCTTTCATTTTGTTATTAAAAAACAAATTATAAATATATTTGTTAGTTAATAATAGTAGAATACTTAATTTATCTTACGTTAAATGAAATCTATACCACATTTTAAAATGATTATATAATTTCATCGTAAATAGTTATATAGATTTATAAATAAAGATTTTGAGTAGATAAAAACAAAGTTTAATAATTGTTTTACTCGAAGTATCAAACACAAATTCGTGTTAATAACAACCACTTGGCTTTTTTCCACCTTTATTTAGTTGATACGGTACACGTTTCGGGCCTTATGCCCCTCATCAGAACTAAAATAATATAAAATAATGTATACAGCGTTTTTACCGACAAGTTATATAAACATTTAAACGTATATAACATACCAGTTCTTCCCCCAGTATGGCACTTGTACACGGTAAGTTTGGACATTACAAACTCGAGGATAAAAGTTATAAAATTCTTTTACATCTGTTTTGAGTTAAAAAGTACAACTATTTAATATAACAATAAATTTACATTAACTGTGAATAAAACTGGGACAAGTTCTTACTTTGTTGTTCTCTTGCACTTCTTAGTAGATGGTTAATACACAGTACATTTTCAAAGGTCGTTCGAGCACTTTTGGCTCGTTTATGTTGAGACAGAATCCAGAAAATTTTTTAAAAGACAAATTTGTAGACCAACTTTGGTCTACAAATTTGTCTTTAAAGAAATTTTCTGGATTCTGTCTCAACATAAACGAGCCAAAAGTGCTCGAACGACCTTTGAAAATGTACTGTGTATTAACCATCTACTAAGAAGTGCAAGAGAACAACAAAGTAAGAACTTGTCCCAGTTTTATTCACAGTTAATGTAAATTTATTGTTATATTAAATAGTTGTACTTTTTAACTCAAAACAGATGTAAAAGAATTTTATAACTTTTATCCTCGAGTTTGTAATGTCCAAACTTACCGTGTACAAGTGCCATACTGGGGGAAGAACTGGTATGTTATATACGTTTAAATGTTTATATAACTTGTCGGTAAAAACGCTGTATACATTATTTTATATTATTTTAGTTGCTGATGAGGGGCATAAGGCCCGAAACGTGTACCGTATCAACTAAATAAAGGTGGAAAAAAGCCAAGTGGTTGTTATTAACACGAATTTGTGTTTGATACTTCGAAGAATAATACAACACGGTTTCACAAAAATCAATTGTTTTACTATTTAAAATAAAAGTTTAATTTTGTCTTTATTTGCATTCCAAATTAACATTTGCAAGAATCGTATCGAATTGCGAGTAGAATTTGTGAAGTCCAAAAATTGCGGAAAGTTCTCTTCTGTACTTTTACTGATTCATTTACTTTAATACAGTAGACCCCCTATAACACGGTAGATACGTTCCGTGTTATATGAATTCGTGTTGTACGAATCACTTAAATACATGAGCCAATCACAGCCCGTCTGCCTGGCTGTGATTGGCTCATGTATTTAAGTGACTCGTACAACACAAGAGTATAACGTAAGAGATGTTCAATTATCAAGCTTTTGATTCCCTATTATGAAAAGCTCGATTTTTTCCACATTTTAAGCTGAAATGATCCATTTTAGGGGAGTCAGAATAGTCATGAGTACTTATCTAATAAGTTATGCTTAGACCGATCCGAATGAGTTCAAAGTAGACATATCTGTCATATTGAAAAATAGAGCAACTGACCTACTTCTGGTCATTCATTTCACCATTTCATGGTGTAGCATGTGATCTTTTAATGGTCTTATTGTATATAGATGCAACGTAATCTGAAATGTTGTTTGGATTGTTGGAAATGTTAGATATGATATGTTTCGTACTGTAATGATGTTCTTTGACCTACAACTAAATTTGCATCGAACTCAAGAGAAAAGAATCGTAATTATGGTAGATGCGGAGGGAATATCAGTATCACATTTCCTTCAAGTTACACCAAGTTTTATTAGTTCATCAGCGAATATTTTGTTTGTGAGTAAACCGTAATTTATACTATATACGTCCTGTATTTATATTCAAATTTATGTACAGTAATTGAACTATTTCATCGTTTCCTTCATATGCGCATCAATTTTTTAAAGGAAACTTTCTTTCTTATATTCTTAATTAATTTAATTGTTTTTCCTGACACCGGGTAAGAAAGATATTTCACGTTTTACCTTGCGATAATAAGATATAGCCCTCCTTTTTAAATTTTATTTTATACGTATCAAGTAGAGAGGTTGTGGATTCGTCGATAGGGTGATCGTTAATTCAATAAATATAAATAGACAGATTAAACAATAACAACTAAAATGTTAATAAGGTAATAAAAATACATAAAATAAAGATAGTCTATCAAAATATCTACTCTAAACACTATAACTCTAAATTGAGAGAGGAGAGTTTACAATATTATTTAAATATAATACAGTACCTCTTAATAATTATTTCAAAAAGTTTCTAATTTAATATTGAAATATTATATTAATCTTATAAAATATCAACATCCATATTCAGATTCTCACATAAGCATGAATCCACTAGAATATACACTAAGAAAGAATTTTTGGAAACTGTCCCCCGTGGGGGAGAGGGAAAGAATTAAGGCTTATCCTAAAAAACTCAGTTTCTACTGTACTATTTTAAATGCAATTTTTTGTTTTTAACTGCGCTTTAGTAGGGTACTTCATTTAGTATGGTACCACGTGGGGATGAAAGAAGTGCATTCCTTAACAATGGAAGTGTTATGAATGGAAGTGTTAAGAGAAAGCGACGTGCAACATTTACAGGCGAAAATGCGGTATGTTGAGTTTTTGCGGGAAATCCAACATATTTTTAGAGCCATCTAAAAATTTTCTAATTAGTTTGGAAATAGGGGGACCTAATTCTTGCATTCTGCGAAAACGGGTAAGATTGGCTGTAACGTGATAATCTTAATCTCCGCTAAAGTTAGTTTTTGCCCGACCAACGCCGGGCTTATCTGGTGGTATTATATAGGAAACATGAAATACAATTTTCCTGTAATCTGAAGAAATTTTTGAAATGAAAGTGAATGAGGAAATGTACTTAAATTTTACCAAACTAAAACATTATCAGAAATTTGCAGATTTGTTCTAATATTACGAGGTTGATTATTATAAAGAATATGGAGAAAATGGTTGAAATCATAGCACATAAAGAAACATTAATAGAATTTTACACACATTTTTCTGAATACGAAACATGGAAACTTAAATAAAATAAATTTCAATGTAAGTTCCAATTGTGACTATTCACTTTTGGCTATAATATAATCACTTTGGCAAAGTCACCACATTAGGATACATGACTGATCAGAATTACTTTCATTATGAATATATATATATATATATTTATTTATTTATTACGACCACCACACTAGTAATTCGGTACACGAGGGAAAAAATATAAGCATATAATTTTGGACATATTCATTTCAACTTGCACAACCCGGAGAAATATTAATTAACCCCAGAGCCCGGAGATAACTCACCAAATCCCGGAGTCTCCGGGTCAAACCTGGATAGGTGGCAACCCTAGTTATGACCCTTAATACTCATTGCAAATTGAAGTGTGAGAACACAAGGTAGACCTTGAATCCTCCTACACAATCAATTCTGCAAATAATTTTCGATTATATTTTACATTTAAAGTTACAACGAAAATACTTTATAGTAACACGAGTTAGTTGAAGTCTGTAAAAAAATGTTTATTGAAATAATATTTTCTAATTAAGTATTTTGATTAAACATCAAATATGCATCTAAGAAAATAAATTATGTTATTACCTTTTTTATTTTTTATATTATTTTTTTCTTATTAGAGAGATGCGTATCAGGCTCGATATATTGAACTTCACTACGTGAACGTGAATGTCATCATCAAGGCTTTTCTAAGCATTTTATTTCCACTTTTACCAAGTAAACTGAGAGACAGAGTAAGTATCTCTAATTATTTATTAGTTCACATTAAATATTATATTTATTTTTGTTAATGCTTTTTCTTCTCTTATATAAATAAAGACGTCTTAAAATTTGTTAATAAAAGACATAATATTCCTAGATATATAAGACTTTTTTGTGTAAATACATTAAAAATTTGGCCTTTACTTCTGCATGACATTTAATCGAACACAGTTTATCATCTTCTTAGATACTTGTAAAGGTTTTCTGAGCTTAAACGTTTTTTATTTGGAAAACTAAGTCAATTCATCTGACTAATATTAATCTACAATTATTTTTCTACTAGTAACATGAAATAAAAACATAATAGCAAATGAATGTGAGGAGTAAAATTACAGATAATCTCGGTTAAAATCATTTTAAATGAAACGAAGTAGTGAAATAAATGAAATGTAAATGGCTAATCTATATTAAGTAAGCTTCGAACCGATGTCTGTATATACTGTATACATAATATTGTTTTTCATAATACGTAAAAAATTGTAGTTTATAATGAATTTACTTTCTTATTAGAGAGGAAAATAAATTAAAAATAATTTGTACTTATTGCAACGAAAATCAATTATATTAACTGTTTTGTAAATTACAGGTGCATCTTCATTCTGATATGTCAACACTACACGAATTTATAAGTCCCGATTGTCTGCCGTTGGAATACGGTGGAAATTTGCCAAGTTTCGATCCGACTGCAGCCAATAATATGTTAAAAGCTAACGAAGAATTCTTTCGAAAAAACGAAGAATATGTGAAGTTGTACGAAGAACAAAAGAATAAAAATTTCAGCCAAGGCACGTTTCGCTACGTTCGTGAAGATATTGAAGACGAAAAGTTGAAGCAACTGATAGAAAAATCTGAAGAAAGATATAAATGTTATTCTCATGATCCAGAAGCATTTTTGGATGCTATGAAAGAAGATTCTGAATTTGAAATTACACATTTCTAAATGATATAAACGTAGTCTTCTAATGTATATTCATGTAAACGTATTTCAATTAAATCTAAGAAATAATCCGTATGATTACAGTTGATAATAAATTAAGTATAAAATAAGCATATAAATGTTATTAATTTAAAGATTTATACATAGCAAGTCATTGTTTTTTGGATGCAAATGTTAAGAAAAAGTCGAATTTCTAAAAAGTATCAATGAATTTAATTAATAACATTTGTACTTTTTATTGTACTGTACATTTACTATAACCGATTTTAAAATGTTATACTCTTAAAATTTATATTTATATTAATGTATATTTTCGCTGAAAAATGATAAATCGTAGAAATTTTCAACAATTAAATAAAATTATTCATTTGTCTTTACAAAGGTTATATGTTACGTAAGGGTTTATCACACCGAGTGTCCAATGTAAGACATTTTAGAAATTCTTTAAAATTGGGTACTGTAGCAAAATAAAGAATTTTAAAATGTATTAGATTGGTGACTAGGTGTGATAAAGTCTTACGTAAGATAACCTTTGTAGTTATATAAATCAAACAATATACTAATCGTTGATCTTCTCCTGGGAGAAAAGATACTGGCCACTACTAGTTAATAGTGGTCTACTATTAATATTTGAAAAGTGATCCGTGTTAGACCTGTTTTTGATGGACTTGCATGTGTTCCAAGTTGCTAACTTTAAGGTCCGAAATACTTTATGTAAAACTTATTTAGATTTAAAAAATCTTGTAAAAATGATTGAATGCTTTTGTGTGATAACAAAGTGTTGAAATTTTGGTAACAGATTGTATAAACTACGTGGGAAGTATATTCTCGTAACTATTGCGTTTATAGAAAAATTGTCGACTGTATTTTGAAAAAATTGTAAACCTATAAATTCCGACTGTAGTTACCCATTAGTCTGTATATTTGTTAATCCTTCCTTAATTCCGAGAAAGGAGTTAGATATATGAAAGTTGAGATCAGATATGGAAATTGTAACAGAAAAGGATCAGATTACCTATATAACTTTCGATTTGTATCGCATGTCACGTTATTTTAATTCAAATATTTTCCCCCGAACAGAGTTAGATAACCGGCACGAGTCTGTTGCTAACAGGAAAAGTATGATGTTCAGGGGCAAAACACTAGTACACTCCACGCAGGAAAGTGCGATGTGATACCAGTCGCAGTAAAGGCATAATAGCGCATCTATTTCGGCTACGTCATTGTCACAGTAATTAAGTGAATATAATATATTTATTTTAAAATGATAACTTTTTTGGTAAGAGTTATATTTAGTTAATTATTTTAGTCCACCTGCTGCCAATATTTTTGGATCTTCTGTTTCTTGAATTTCCTGTCGAAAATAACAATTTAATGTTTGAACGAAAGGACTTTGTGTAAAATAATTAATTTTTCTCTTAGTTTGCGATCAATATAAACTACTGACAGTAAACACTTCTTTGTTATATACGTGTCAATAAAATTTTTTTATTCGTAAATTACTTTACTGAAAATCACATTTGAATTGAACTGTATGTATAATTATGTTTAACTTGGATTTAACTTTAGCTTGATTAAATATCGATCTGTTCTGAACTTTTTATGTTAATGATGTTAATTACAAGGGGCATTCATTTATAAGGGAGAATGGTAAACCGGTATATCTAAACCAGTATTTTTCATTTATACGTTCATTTATATGGGCGAGAGAGGGATACATCGCTAAATATTTCTGTATCAAAAATTTTCCTCCAATCTAACTTATTTTTTATTATATACTCGAAAGTTAGGCGTAGACAAGAATACTTCACACTGAACACAACAGGTAAAAACCATGTTATTTCCATAGTAGATTAAAATGTATATTGAAATTTTAAGCTGATAATCAAACACACACTAGATCATTACATGCATTGTATTATAATAGTTATTACCAAAAAAATGAATTTTTATTTAATTAAAGAAATCTCAGTTCAACAAAGTGAGTTACAATTACCCGATAAAAGAAATTTAACATAGGTTAATTAAATCGCTTTATAAATGTTAAATCACATAGTCAGGTTGATAATTATATGCGAATCTGTCCAAAGAAGTTCACATTGTATACAAAAAATATTAAATCATAGAAGAATATTAATATAAAAGTATTTTATAAGCATTGTTTCGAAATAAGCATGTCTGCAATTAGAAAATTCCCAGTAGATTTGGATTTTGAATACTGATTAGCTGCTAATCAGAGAAAATTGGATGGACTAAGGTCTGACCATTATGTATAACACCGCATTAGACTATAAATTTACCAGCGACGAACTGCTTTCGTATTTATGATGTTAATAGAATTTTATCTAGAATTAATTTATAATTCCAATTCAAGACCAAGAAGTAAACATATTCTTTTAACTGATTCTACTTTTTTTGACATGAGTATAACAGATAAAAAGTGAATATCTTATAACACAAACTATTCGATATATATTTACTTTTTAATGAATACGTTGTTTTTACCTGAGATGTAAATTCTTCTTGTGTTGAATGTTTCCGAAGCTTGTGACTTTTTAAACTTGACTGATATGCAAATTTTCTCGCGCATTTATCACACTGTATTGAACATTCATCAGTGTGTTGTTTGGTGTGTTCTTCTAAGAAATATTTTGATTGACACCGTTTCTTGCACAACTCGTACTGATATCCTATGAATTCTTTGTATCGCGGTGCAAGCTGATCCATAAAATTGTTTTACAAATTTAATAATTATATAGTTCATTTTTAGAAAAGTTCTATGAAGTCAGACGTGCTTCTATACAGCTACTATGTGCATATGAATCTCTTTGTTTGATTCAGCAGTTTATTAGTTTAAAAGTCTACCACACACTACACAAACTACGATCAGAGTGATTGTAAATGAAAGAAAAAGAAACAAAAGAAACAAATGACACTACAAGTTTTACAACATATTACGAAATTGAAATACATATTTCGTCACTAAAAGAAGACTCTGTATAATGTTTTAGAAAAAGATGGCTCTCCAAACTTTGTTTTAATGGAGAAGAATAATCGCAATAATTGCACTTAGAAATCTGTTCCGGTGAATGCCTTATTTTGTGTCTGTTCAACTTTGACTTTGTTATTGTAGAAAATTCACATTCGTCGCATTTAAACGGCTTATCTTCAAACGTTCACATGCGGACACATTTAAATCTATTAATGTGCATGTATTGTTTTAGACACACGTGACATGTTAATTTGTTGCAAGCAGGATTGTTCCTCAGATGGTAATGGAATTCTTGCTGGTTAAAAAACTGATTATTACAAATCATGCATTCAATGACTTCTTTGTTGTCACTTGAAGCCTTTTAAAAAACACGTCGATATTACTAACATTTATATGTTTCATTTTATAAAAACAAAATCGATATGAACTATTCGATTTTGATAATAATCTTTAGATTTTGATTTTTATATTATTTTCAAAAATTTTATTTGTAGATTTCAACACTTACATTTTTTTACGGCGCACGAAGCGCATCAGTTTTTCCCTAAGACCGTTATGGAGCGCTCAACCGAGACATTACATTAAAGTAATGATTAAGAGAGCTGTCCATTCTGTTGACTGACTTAACCCTGAATGAAATGAAAGAAAAGAAGAAATTATAATGATAGATTAGATGGACTATTAAAAGATGAAGAAAAAAGGTCTGCAGAGTCAAGACGCCTCGGCATACATTAACAAAACAAACTTTAGAAAATAAAAAATAACAATTTAGGCTACTTTGCCTACATTGACACTTACAATGTCAACAGTTGTAACACATATACAATTATATACAATATGTACAAGATGATCAGTTGTTTTTTTGACAAATTTAATCAATTTTTTCACATGTAGTAGTTTTTCCAATTTCTTCTCATGAATATTCTGGCTGTTTTCATGCAGACAGTTTTTTCGTTGCTTTTATAAATTTACAGAAACTATCGTATAACATTTTATTTTTAACAAGTGCTGTGCAATTTTGGCGGCCTATTTGAGCCAGCCAAAACGCATTGTCTCATAAGTTTTCAGGACAAAGAGCATGAACATTATCCCTTAAACCCCACTACATTTCAAAAAATTAAGTTATGGACTGTCAATTTTTATTAACTTTTTCGATGGAACATTAATTGCGCTGAAAAATTGTACTCGACAATTAATAGAAAATCACAAAGTTTAATCAAAAGCGATCGATAAAATTTAACATCAAACAAAATTTTAAAAGCCACATAAAACAAGATTCAGTAAGGTCCCGCTCAATTATTTCGATTGCATTTCTCTAAAACATTCACATTCGTGCATTTTCTGTCGAAACATCCGACAATTCATCACAAACAATAGAATTTTAATAATTAATTTTGAATAATATTGTAACCACAATTGTTAATTTATTGAAAGCAGGATTGAAACAAACATGGTAAGTGTTAAAATCATATCAACTTTCTAAAATAATTAAATAAAGAAAATCTAATTATTATAAAAATCGAAAAGTTTATATCGATCTCGTTTTAATATAACATATAAATAGTAGTAATATCGACCTTGTTTTCAAAAGGCATCTGCTTCATGTAGCAAAACAGCGGTCATTGAATGCAAGATTTGTAAAAATCAGTATTCTAACCAGCAAGACTTCAATGACCATTTGAAGAACAATCCTGCATGCAACAAATTAACATGTGACGTGTGTTTAAAACAATTCACTTACATTACTAGATTGAGAGATCACAAGCGGAGTCATTTGCCCGAAAAGCCGTTCAAATGTGATGAATGTGAATATTCTACTATAACAATAACATTATTGAACAGACACAAAAGAATACATTCACCGGAACAGTTTTATAAGTGCAATTATTGCGATTATTCTACTCGATGGAAAGACAGTTTGGGTAGTCATCTTTATCAAAAACATCACACGGAGCTGTCTTCTACTAATCAAGTATGTATTTCGATACATTCATACTAACTTTTAATCTAATAAATCACAAAGAAACAACTTGATAAAATGTTGTAGTACTTGTAGTGGGATTTTTCCTATTGTTTTTTGTTTTCGTTTTTGTTCGTTTATACACAAGCATTTTGATTGTTGTTTGTGCAGCGTGTGGTAGACTGGTAAACGAATACACTGCTTAATTGAAGAATGAAATTCATATATACATAGTAGAGGCCTAGAAGCACGTCTGACTTCATAGGACTTTTCTAAAAATGAATTAAACGCGACATAAAATGTCCTTATTTGAGAATGCCAGAATAGCACATCTATAAGTTTTTATTGTTTCAGAACTAATTATACTGCCAATTTTTGTACATCAAATTATATTGATTATAAATTACACGATTTTTTTAAATTGATGAGATACTGTATATTATACATCTTGTAATATAATTGAGATGGGTTGAAAATAATGATAATAGCAATAAGTGCAGAGTCCAAACGATTAGGAGTTAAAAGTTGAAATTTGGTAAACAGTTAGGATACGTTACGAGACTAAGAACACTAAGAAGGGATTTTTCGAAATTTCCTCCCCCTCCGCGGGGAGAGGGAGAAAATTAAGGATTATCCGAAGAAACTGCTTCTACTGTACTAATTAAATGCGATATTTTTTATTTCTAACTGCGTTTTAGTAGGATATGCCATGAGAATGCACATTAAGAAGGGATTTTTGAAAATTCAACTCTCCTAGGAAAAAAAAAGACAGTGTTACTGTTATTAATATAAAGTGTAAATAATAAAGAATAAAAAGTAAACAGTGGCACATATAGTGTACATTTTGCAAATTAATAAATATTTTAATCATTTCCACTGTTCCGTAACCCAAAAGCAATAAATCCAAAGTAAACGAATTTGAACGAATATTTGAATTCGAAAAATAATGTTCCATACAAGTTTTCTTTGATTTTAGAACTTAGAATTAATGTTTTTATTCAAGTAAGATTATCATAGTTCTTGCACCCGGTGAAAGCGTGTAAGATCGGCTATAATCTAATAATCTTAATTTTCTCTACCGTTACTTTCTCTCTGACAACGCCGGGCTAATCTGCTACTTATATATGTTTATTACACGATTATATTGTTTTCATTGTTTACACATGTTTTATTGCTTTAATGAATTTTTATACAAGTTAATAATGTAATTGTATAACGTTTATTTTTTACGTGAGCGTTTCTTTCACTGATGAAAACTGTTGTAATTAAAACTATAAACAAATATTTTAGTTTACGCGAGAAAGTTTAATTTGTTTTCAGTAAATTATGAATTGTTAAAAATATTATTATTATTCGAATACATGGTTTGGAAAGTACATAAAGTTTCAGAACCATGTATTCGAATAATAATAATATTTTTAACTGTCAACCTAAATGATTACATGTAATATATAATTATTAAATTTTTAAAACTATTTAATGCATTAGCTTCCACCGAGGTATAGGGATTTGAAAAAATATGAATGCGAGTTGTGCCACAAACGATATCCATCAGACAAATTTGAAGATCACATGAGAAAACACACCGGAGAACGACCATTCCAGTGTAAAGAGTGCTCGAAAAAATTTCAATATAAGTCAAGTTTAACAAGACACGAAGTACTGAAACATTCAACGCAAGAAAAATTTACATCTGAGGTAAGAACAACATATGCTTTAAAAAGTGATTATATCTCGAATATTTGTTATAAGATATTAACTCTCTATCTGTTATACGCTGTTTGAAGAGTATAACAGATAATAAAGAACAATCATGCAATAAATGACTTAAACGAATATGTTACTTCTTGTTATGAATAGAGCGGTTATTAATTGGTTTTGGATAAAATCCCAATAACGTTACAAATAACAGAACAGTTTGTGTCATTAGTAAATTATTGCATTAGTGCGATATTACATATAAGGACCACACCGTAAGCCATCATCTACTGGGATTTTTCAATTGCAGCTATGCTTATTTCGAAACAATGTTTATAAAATAATTTTATGTTAATATTACTATATGATTTAACATTTTTAGTTTAATGTGGACTTTGGACAGAATCACATATAATTATGAACCTGACTACGTGATTTTACATTCATAAAACGACTTAATTGATATTTGTTAAATTACAGTACTTCCATCCGGTGATTGTAACTCACTTTTTTGCACTGAAATTTCTTTAATTAAAGAAAAATTTTTGTTATTTTTTGTAATCACTATTATAAAATGATGCATATAATGATCTAATGTGTTTGATTATCAGGTTAAAATTCTTATTCACATTTTCACTGAAATTTAAAAAATAAGAAAAACAAATAATCGAAATGAAATTAATCGTATTTCTCACTCGTGTAGCAAATTCGAAGAGAAGACACGTCACAGCGTATTACAACTTCTGGACAAGATATATCGCATCCTAATACGAACTTTCCTGTTGAAAACTTGTCAATAGAAGTAACACATGAGAAAAACGTTAAAAACAATGATAGCGAGAAAATTTCTCATTCGTCTGACACATTATATCAATGTGATCAATGTTCCTTCAGTACAAACTATAAGAAAAAGTGGTTACACCATAAGCACAGTCATACTGATGACGCTCCACTCACTTCAATGGTAATTTAAATAATATTACAATTCTAACTGATTCAGCTAATAGTAATCGATTAACTATAAACCATGTAATCACTACTTAACGGATTAATCATTACATGATTTTATTTGAAAAATGAGCATAAAGAAAATATTTTCATATTGTCGGAATTTTAGAAATATGAGAATAACGTGCTCTGTTCGTGTTGTGTACAGTGTGAAATATTCTAGTCTACAAATAACTTTCGAATTATAGTACTGTATATAATAAAAAATAAGTTAGAGTACATGAATATGTTTTGGTGCAGAAATATTGAGTGATTTATTCATTTTCTCTCTTATAAATGAACTCCCGTGATACTGATTTACACTGCAGATATACGTCGATAACTTGAAAACATGGCAATACCTCATGATTTGGCAATCGTAATATTTACGAATTTCGGGTTTAAAAACAGACAATAAAATTAGTAACTTATTAACTATTTAAGGTATAAAAAATATAGTATAAACTTCATAAATAAACCTATAAATTTAATGTTATTACTGCATTCAACAATAGCAACATTTACAATCGATACGTGTGGTTGTTTAATTAAGCTAATGTGAAATGTAAGTTAAACACAATTATATATACAATTTAAATGTGAATTTCAGTAAAATAATTCATGAATATAAAAGTATTATTGAGGCGTATATAAGTATGAAATGTTAACTGTCAAATGTTTATATGAATCGGAAACTAAAAGAGAAATTCATTATTTTACTTAGTGTTTTCGTCAAAACATTAAATAATTACTTTTTACAGGAAATTGAAGAAACAGATGATCCAAAAATATTGACAGCAGTTGGACTGGTTAACAGAAGCAGATTGGAGATGTCGAAAAAGAAAACGAAATTCTTAAATTTGGATAAGCCATCGACATCCAAATAAACTTTACAATCAAAATTTAAACAAAAAAAAAATATATATTTTTTTGCAAAATTTACATAACCTATTTCTTAAATTAAGTATCAAATTAAGCTGAACTTTGAAATTTTGAAAAAATACATAAAACTTCGTGAAAATAAAGGAAATTTATAAAAATTTGAATTTTGTTTTAATTTGTAATAAGAGTTTAATCTACATATATAAAAACTGTTGTTTGACTGTCTGTGTGTCTGTGTTTGTGTTTGTCCATCATGCATTACCACACCATTTATCCGAAAACTTCGGGAAGTTGTTTAATACACTCCCGCGAAGGTTTGTGGCATATGTGAAAATCACCATTTCCCCTTTTTCAAACATATATTTATATATGGATTAAGACTTTTATGTCCAACAGATGGCGCTAACTTCTGACGACTTAAGTTTGCTTTTCTGTGAGGCATTATGCTTTTCTGTAAGAATGGACTAAAGCAGATCGTTTTCTATCTATCTATATAAATAAACTATAACGTTTGTTTCTTCCTACCGATTCCATTAAAATTTTGACACAACGTTGCATTCGAATACGCACGTGTTTTGATATAATATACATGTCGAAATTCCCCCTACTGGGGGAGATGGACGGGATTAAGGCTTACTGTGAAGAACTCGGCTTATATTATACTATTTTAGACGCGTTTTTGATTACATTTTAATAGGGTACGTCAAGAGAATGAACTGTACACTAAGAAAGGATTTTTTGAAATTCACCCCACCAATTTATATCGTTATATAATATATTTTCTTGTTTCTGTCATCAACAAAGACCGGTTTTTCTACTTATGTCGTGGTTTTTATATGGCGTAACTAAACAAAATTTAATTTATTTATCGTTTTTTTTATAAAATATTAGATCACTTTTTGACTTATCACACAAAAAACGGCAAAGTAAATAAATACAAAACGTTTGAAATTAATTAATTTAAGTAAGAATATTTTTTATAAAAGTAGGCCAAACAATTTTTATATGGGAATTACACTGCTTTTTTGTATATCTGTCACGTACGTCTAAATAATATACATAAAAAATTTTGATGATATGAATGTCCTTCGAGTCCCCTTAGACGTATAACTATAAAACAAAACAATAAAAATGTCTTAAAATTTAAATTTTCTAATTCTACGAAACATTTCGCACCTTTCTGTTACAGGTAAATCGTAGGTACAAAACTTGTTGAACATACGAGTAAAATATCACTTATATTGAGAAATTTTTCTTCTTTAATTATAAAAATTTAATGTATATAATGCTTAACATTGCATAATTTCATAGTACACAAGATCAAAATAAGATGTTATTCGTATGTAAGAAAATTAATTTGCAAAGTGTACGTGACTACATTTTTAAAATATCAATAAATTTATATTCACTCAAATTAATTAAAATATCTATAACCGTGAGGCAGATAATAGTAAGGGGTTGTTACACCAATGATACTGGGCACAAACGCTCAAGAATCAAGGTAAACCGATTTAATAAAACAATAAGCTGATTACAAAAGTATAGAAACCGAAAAATCCAAAATGCATTTCGGACTATTTTCTAAATAGTCCCTCATCGGTTGGTTAACAAAAAGTTTAGTATACTTAAGAATTATACTTAAAAGTTATACAAGATGAAAGAATAATATTAAAGGTTTCTACTTTGATTCTTGAGCGTTTGTGCCATTTATCATTTGTGTGATAAGCCCTTACTATTATCAGTCTGACGGTTATAGATATTTTAATTAAATTAATTACACGTAGGGCAAAAAGCATTTTCTGTAATAATTATAGTCACTTGTTAGATATCAAATGTAGTAAATTGGTACAAATGCAACTCGGATTTTCTTGTCCATCAATTAAGCGATCAACAGAAGCCCATTAAACGAAAGATACGTCACACGATAACGTTAAATTACAATCACTTTTCTATTAGACATTATAACTGATTGAATATTTTTAATTTTGTATTTTACGCAAGAACCTTTCGTAAACAAAAAGGTGAGTAAATTTGTATAATGTTTATAGTTTGAGCTTTTACTTTCTCCGCTGTTATAAATAACAAGGAAAAAGAATGAAATCGTGAATATAATGAATATTCCCCCAAGGTTTTACATTTGAAGGGGTCAGAGATAGGGATTGTATACCAGTTTACCGATTTACCGGTTAACAGATAAATTGACAAAAAATCATTCGGTAAACTTACCGGTAAATTTCAAAAATTTACCGGTAATTCGGTAAATGAAAAATCCATACTAGAAATTTTTATGTAGAAAATATTGTGTTTATAGATATTTGAAAGGGCTAAAGGGACATTGAAAATAAAAAAACAGGTAAGTGTAAGCAACAATATACCTAATTATTAATTTTATGTGAGAAATTTTTTCCGGCTATTTGGGGCCGTCCACAAATTACGCAAGGTATTTTGGGGTGGATAGGGTCAGGGATTTCTTATGGTTTCTTACACAAGGGTAGGAGGTAATAGATCTTGTCTTACGTAATATTTTTATTATTATTTTTTTTTATCTCGTTTATCTCTGTGAATATGGCTTCAATTTAGAAATTTTTATTAAAAACGCTCGTTGTACTAAAGCCATCTCGTGTGACCTGATAAATAATAATGCTAATAGACTTATGCTCTACACATTTTTTATCATGGTTAAAAATCTGTGTGGTGGTTTCTCTTTTTTTTATTTGAATAAGTACACCACTTTTATGGGTGTATAACACTAAGAATACATAAACCAAATTACATGATACAAAGAAAACATAAAGTTAATATTCGGCTTTTAGTAAAAACTAAAATGTAAAACTAGATATTATAAATTTTAAATAGTCTTTTCTTCCATGTTTTTTGAACATAATTGTAAAAAGCATCAAACAGTGGCTTCTGAACAAGCTGATCGAGTGGAGATGGCCACCTGAAACCAACAGTAAAAATTTTTAATTTCAGAATAAGTCTACGTTGATCGTAAATTGCACAATTAAAAATCATATGGTCTAGGTTTTCTGTAGAGCAAAAGCAACAGGCAGTTTTTGCCCGGTTATACATCGCCTGGTAGCTTCTAAAATTCTCATGCTCGCTAAGTAGTTGAGCAGTAGGAAACGTTAAACCTCTGAGTGCTGATGAGAACCTGCATTAAACACTAGGAAAATAAAGCCTTGTTATTCTACTAGTTTTACTGCTCAATTATTGTTGATTCCACTTTTGCATAGCGTTGCATGAATATAATTTTTAAGGCTGCTACGTGAGAGAAGGATCTGAATGTAGTCAAATCAGTGTCCTTTGCAGCTAACTTAGCCTGAAAGTCGGCTTTTTCTTTTCCTAGTATATCAGTATGGTCAGGAACAAATAAAAGTCATCTTAATAAATAAATAATAAAAGCAATGGGATCGGTTAATACGACATTAAAAAATTAATCAATTCTAAGAAATTTTTTATTTAAAAAACAACGAAATAAGCTAAACAAAGGCGAACTTAATATTGATGTATTTATTTATTTATGAAAAGTGGGGGGAACTCCTGGTATCACTCATAGGTACGACCAGGAGGGGAAAAGAAATGAAGGAAGAAGGAGAAATGCGAAGGATAGGGGATGAAAGTGGGGGCAGGAAGAGGGAGAAGAGGTGGGATCCCACAGCGCACGCATCAGGACAACTGCCTGACAAGCGGTGGGGTGAACAAGCAAAGCAGTAAAACAGATAAGACAGTAGCATGTAGCGTAGCGAACAGTAGCATAACACTAGGATACAGAAAGTCACAATGGAAGTGAGAATCACAAGGAAACAGTTCCTGGGTACATGAAGAAACACTGTAGAAGAGAAGTCCACTCAATCAGGACTTACACTGTTGTTTGCAGTGTGTAGACTGCTCGCTGGATTCAGTGCTGCCGTCGCTGAGAGAAAGTCTGCTAGCTTATAATAAATGTCCTTGTTTTCAAGGAAGACGTTAAAAGGACAGGGCCAGTTGAAGCCAGCATAGAGTACACTGCCTATAAGAGTGTCACGGTTCTGGTTGAACAGCGTACAGTCAAAGAGGAAGTGACTGCTGTCCTGGATGGAAGTGCCATCACACTGACAGATGTTGTCTTCTAGTATATGAAATCTTTTTAAGTATGCCTTGAAGTTGCCGTGACCAGTTAGCAACTGGGTCATAGCGAAAGAAGGAGAGAAGTGTCTCCACTGAAGGCGCTGGGTGATGTTAGGGATGAAGTTGTAAGTCGTCCTGCCGGTGATGCTGCTATCCCATTCCTGTTGCCATTGGTGGATTGCAAGCTGGAAGTTCCAGTACTTAATTTTAGAAGGTGGGATCTTGTCGTAGCTAGACGGGAGGGAGGAGGCTGCGGCGGATTTAGCGAGGCTGTCGGCGGCTTCGTTGCCTGCTACACCCGAGTGGCCACGTACCCATTTAAAATGTACATTGTGGTTGTGCGTATTAGAGGCAAGATGACGGTGGATTCGAGGAACGTTATCGCCTCTGCGCCGGAGGCCAGTAATGTAGTGGATGGCAGTGATGCTATCGGTATAGACGATGATGGTTTTGTTACGGGGGAACCAATCAGTGAAAACGTAGTCAATTGCCTTAGTAATAGCAAGTATTTCCGCTTGGGGGACGGAACAATGAGGACCTAATTTGAAGGCAGACTTATGAGTGTCGCCGTTTTGATGGTTAATAAGAACAAACGCTGCCCCCACATTCTCGTTGTTCTTGGACCCATCGGTGTAGATGGAGATGTCACAGGTATCATCATGAGGAAGGGTGTAACTACTGATGGTAGAGTAGCCTACCGTCATATTAGAGTTAGCATCCTTCACCTCAATACCGTAGGATTTGATATCTTCCTTTACTTGCTCAGGGAGATCAGAAAGCATAGTATTAATCTTATTGGTGTTGCAGAGGTAGTTGCTGGTGCCTAATTTGTTAATGTTCCAGATCCTGGCTGCCATTTTGGCTTTTATGTGGACAGGAAGCAGACCAGCAATGACCAGAAGGGCAGAGGTCGGGGCCGTCCGGTAAGCCCTGCAGATCCTAAGAGCTGCAATGCGCTGGGCCTTAGAAAGCTTCCTTTGAATGTGAACCTTCTGTGCAGCCTCCGCCCAGATCGGAGCCGCATAGAGCAAAATAGGTTCAATTGCTCCTAGATAAATGTATTTGGCTGCTTTGTATCCAATGCCCCAGGTATTCTTAGCGATGGAAAAAAGGGCGTTTGATGCCTTAGTTGCTTTCGAGACCACCATGTCAATGTGGCTGGACCATTGTAGTTGTTGCTCGAGTTTAACACCTAGGTATATAAATTCCTTGACACGGGAGATTTTGACACCATTGATCTCAATGCGTGGGCTTCTCTGTAGCGGAGTGTTTTTAGAAAAAATTATATAGCAGCACTTCGAATAATTGATGGGGAGCTTGTTTTTGTCGCTCCAGCTGAAGACCTTTGTTAGGAGATTATTACTGAGGATAGGTAAATTGCCAGAGTTCTTGTCAGAGACAAGAATAACTGTGTCATCAGCATAGCCTTGGATAAGATGGTTGTTGTCATTATCATTATTAATATTAGATAGCAGATCGCTGTGGACGATAGTCCATAGGCCCGGACCGGAGATTGACCCCTGTGGACAGCCCTTGGTGACATGATGGCAGTGACTAATGTTGTTTGCAAAAAAGCCAGCCTTCCTGTCGTTGATAAAGCTTTTGATCAGATGGAATAAGTTTCGAGGACAGTGGTGAACCTGGAGCTGTTGCAGGATTGTGGGCCACCAGAGGTTGTCGAAGGCTCCACGGAAGTCGATCGAGACTAACAGCGTGTGCTTCCTTTCAGCTTTGGCCTGGGTGATGTACTCTGTGATCTTGGTGAGAGCCATAGTGGTGGACTTCCCAGGAGTAAAGCCATGTTGATGATGGCTAAGGGCATTCTTTCTTCTTAGGTAGGATAGGATCCTGGTAATAACTAGCCTATCTAATACCTTGCCCATAATTGGGAGCAGGCTGATAGGCCTATAGTCTTTCGCAAACTGAGGGATTTCATTCTGGCGTTTCCTGATAAATTTTACTGATGCACATTTCCAATAACGAGGGAAATAACCCAAAGTCAGGCATCGGTTGTATAGTGTGACGAAAGTTGATGGAATGGCGAGGAACACCTCTTTGACCATTTTTCCAGTGATGTGATCCATACCAGGTGCCTTTTTGTTGTTGATAAGGTTAATTGCATGATTGACTTCTCTGTAAGTAAAGGGGCGATCATCTTCCTGGTTGGTTGGTTCAATCGTGCTGTTACGGGTCTCTGTTTGGTCCACGGTGTCGTCCTCAGGGTCGTCGAGAGGAAAGTGATACTCAAACAATTCCTTTAGAGTATTCTCCAGGGAATTGGTATAGGATCCCTCGTTAGTCTTAACAGCCATAGGAATATTTACCTTGTCTCTCCTTTTGAAGGCAATATAGTATGGGTCACCCCAAGGTTCGTTAAACCGACTGCAGTATTGCCTCCAGGCTTGATGTCTCTTTTTATTAATTAGGGTTTTGTAATTATTAAAGTTGGATGTGTATTCGGCCTTCTGGGTGAGCCTGAGTTGCTCGTCCGTCTGGTTTTGATAGCGTTTTCGAAGAGTACGGACATGCTTACGGTGCCTCGTTAGTTCCCCATCCCACCATGGGGCATTGGTCTTTGTTTTGGTCCTCTTCTTGCTGGCCAAGTGGTAACAGTTAAGAATAAGGTTAGTGAGGTTCTGGATGCAGTTGTCGATGTCCCTTTCGTCCATTTGAATAATAGGCATATTAAAGTTCCAGTTGTCTTGAATAAGTTGTTGGAAGGAAGTCCAGTTGGTGTGATGGTACATGGTGGTGTTGACAGTATCTACAATATCAAACTGTAGCTCGATCTTGATGTACCTATGGTCACTGGCACTCGGCTCGGTCATCGTTGAGCAGTAGGAAACATTTGGTGCCATATGAATATTTGCCAGGGTAACATCAATCCAGCTTTCACCTCTTGTGGAATAGAATGTGGCGAGGGGGCTGGTGTTACATGAGGTCAAGTACAGAGTTGCTACAAACTCTTGCATACGAAAACCCCTGCTGTCTTCGACCGGGCTGTGCCATAAGAACGATTTGGCATTTGTGTCCCCACAAATCAGCCAAGGTCTATCAGCGACTGTCTTACTGATCTGATCCAGGTCATCTAACATAGGCTCGATGTCCTGGTACGGAGAGCAATAGATTGAGGAGATAAATATACTTCCATGATTAATTATGATAGAACAGGTGGTGACATAAGTAGTGGAGAGGTGCGGCAAAAACTGAACGGAAAGGTGTTTATTCCTAACCAAAATTGCCGTTTTAAAATTGCTCTTAGATCCCCTGGGTGGGAAGGATGTCATGCCAGAGTAACTGGTGAGCTCGCCTTTGAAGAGGTAAGGTTCTTGGACCACAATGAGATCAGAATTCCAATTTTCGGCTGTTTTATTTAATAGGGAGGAAGGGGCCTTGGCCCGCTGTAAGTTAATCTGTAGGATAGATATATTCCTTTTGGTATGGCTGTTACGGTTAGAAGCATAGGTTGTAATTAGGTTATGAGCGGTAGTGGACAAACAAGAAGAATTAGGTGACCTCGTAGTATGTAGTGGCTGGTTACAATCCATAGTTGGTCTGTTTTATAGTCTGGGTCTTCATTCTTATTGTAATTGGACAGCGAGGGTTAAAGGCATTGTGGTCTGTGGTATATCTGTCTTGAACTGGAATATCTTTATTGGCCTCCTTGCAGTTGGTGCAACAAGGGGTGTGGTCAAGCCTCTTACATTCCCCAAACCTGTGTCCCTTGGTACAGTGGCTGCACCTCTGCTTGTTTGGGCAGTTGGCCGAAATATGATTATACCCGCAACACTGGAAGCATCGCACCAGTGGGATATAATCATTAACAAAAATATTGGCCCATTGGATAGCTATATGTTTAGTACGTATCAGGGAGTCACGTAGCCTTGGTGTTGTAGACAAGACGATGTGCCTGCAGTTTTCTTTAGTACTGTTTCTGTGCAGGATTGTGCTTACCCTTGTATTGTCAAGAAACTCCTCTTTGGTGGTAGTGTGTAGAAAGTCATTTTGTTCGTAGATTATGGGGAGGATTTCAGCCTCGTCAACAGTGGTGGGTACGTTGTTAAGGATTACTCTGGGTCTCCTTCCCTCAGATATCCTGCTTTTGATTTTACTTTGAATTTCTGGAAGCTTTTCAATGGCTTCCGCTAAGACTTCGGCCTCCTTGTGGCTATTTGTTCTGAAACAAATGCCATCCCCCTTTACTTTTCTCACTGCTTTAACTTTCACTTTGAGCTCATGTGGTTTTATTTTTTTTTCTAATTTCACTTTCAATGAGTTGCATGTTAGTAGTGGAATTGCCGCCCTCCTCGTCAGTTTTTGGGTACAGGACAAGAGCAAAGCTTCCGCCAGAGCCTTCATTTTCTAGTTTGTTTCGGAGAGATTTGTTTATTGTCCTGGTTGTTGAGGTAGGTTTCATATTCAGCCGGGTGATGTCTGCATACGTGGTAGCTGGAACAGCCTGGGCTGTTGGCGGCGAACACTTGGGGTGGTTGGATCTGACCTCACGCAGGATGCCTTGGAATTGACCAAGGCAAGAGAAAAGGCGAGTAAGCCTTTCCCGAACTTCCTTGCGCCCCTTAGTGGATATATTCGATTTATAAGACCCTGGCACTAGGTCTAGAATTCTGACAAAGTGCTCATTGGCCTCTGCGAGAATAGTTTCCTCGAGAGAATTGACATCGTCCCGAGGAATGGTAACACCTTCCATATTGAAGATACAAGGAGTACTGAACAATGTGGATAGCCAAGCCACTTAACCGATGCAATAAGTCAAAATAAAAAGTCCCCAACGGGATAGCAACAGTACACAGCACGCCGAGTGGCTACCTCCACCACGTGGTAGAGAACAAAGCCCTTTGTTCAGAGTGAAAAGGTCACTGCGAGATACGGAAACGAGTCGTGTTTCCGCAGATGATGAGAATCTCACCGACAAAATAATTATATTATAATTATGATAACAAATCAAAGAGTCTATACCCGCTGACCAAGGAACGAAATAAAGAGCTATACACGTTGGAGAACTTTCGGCTGATCTCACGCTGAGTGGCTACGGCGCGCCGACCAGTAACGCCACGTCGATCGGCTGACAACCACGTGGCGCGGAAAGTTAATTGTTCTTAAACGAAACTTTGATCGTTGATAACTTTTTAGCTCTTATAGACAGCAAAACGAAGGTTACACCAGCCGTAGATAATGGTAATTACTGTCGAATACCGTCGTTGAATTAAAACGATGGCACCCGAGGAGCCCGATGGGGCCCGCACAAAGTCAAAAAGTTCGAAGTCACGTAGCTAAAAAACTACGCGACGGATAAAAATAAGTGAGACACTTACTGAAACTACTCGTTATACGCTGCCGAATGATGTATCACATTTAACGCTGAACTGAAAATATCCAAAGATATCGCTGTCGGAACACGGAGCACAAAATCCACCATATACACGCTGTCGCGACGGCGAACTTAATAGGCGAACAACGAAATAAGCTAAACAAAGATATTTGTCTAATTAATAAAGCAAAGGAGATACAACCAAAAAACATTTTGGAGATGGCTGAAGTTGTATATGAATTGATGTGTACATGCACAGAACGGAAATACTATGTTGGAGAAACAGGAAGAAAACTGGAAGTGAGGCTGAAAGAGCATGAGGCGGCAATTAGATTAAACAGAATAGAATTCCCGTGGCAACAGCACTGCAGCATAAAAAACTGTATTATTGACCGAAATAATATTAAAATACTGTATAAAGTAAAAATTCGCGAAAAACGACGTATTATAGAACATTATTGTATAAAACAACATGCAAATTGTATAAATTTAAATACCGGCGTATGCATTGATGCATGCTGGGATTACTTCATGAATTATAAAAGTACCGGCAATGCAACAGGGTGATATCCACTGAAGAGGCTGTGTAAAGCGAAATATATATGGATACAATAAAGTAAGAATCACTGAGAATAGTTTACTGGTCTTTCTCTTCTTTCAAGTCTGTCGAAGTCGGAATTAAAGAGTGTTTTCACTTGTAATACGAGATTTTTTTAAATCAAAAATTTCTTAGAATTGATTAATTTTTTAAAAGTCATCTTATTTACAAGATATTTAATATGGTGCTAGATATATGCGATTTTATTGCTATTGCAATTAATATTTAATAGAGCTTATAGGACAGACTGAAAATCACTGTAAATGTTGATAGAGAGAGATTTGTTTGATAGTGAAGTGGCCCATTGAATAGCTTGGTAGACAGCATCTTCTTCAGCTTGATAGATGGAGCTCTCAGGGAGGTATCTGTATCTTTTAACATATTTTGGGTAAAATATGTCAGTTTGAAAAAAGATACAGATAGTTGAGCCGACATGGAGCAGGCTTTTGAAACCATCTGTGTAGAAATTAATATATTATTGTCTGCATGGTTATCCATGGAAGAAGCAGATGACATCAAATTTCCCTGGAAGTAACCTTCCTTACAGGATGATGATCAGAGATAGGGTAATTGCAATGTGGTAGCATATGAACAGCCGTAGATAGGAGTGAAGACTGTTGTTGACCCTTGATGTTTGTAGTTCTGATGCAGAATTTTAGAACCTTTTCTACAATACATAGTGGCAAGGAAGGAGCTCTGCTAGTATCGGAGAAGTACTAGTAGAAACAGTTCTGCAGCACTTCGAAATCCTGATGGCAAACTGTCTTTGGAGAGAATAATTTACTTGGTACTAAATTTTTTATCAGTTACATGACTCCAGCTAGAGGCCTTGTGAAGTAGCATTGGTTGTATTTCCCAATTATATATAGTTTTACAAGTTTTATGATTTAGTCCCCAAGTGCATCAAGCACACTTTATTAGCATGTAGTTTATTTTCTTGGCTTTAGCCAACATGTAATCGATATGACAACGGAATGTGGTTCCTCTCTATTTTTTCTTGTTTTGTGTTGTATGAGGTTTCTGTTTACATGTTCAGTAGCTAGTCGAACTGTCATAGTTTTTGCACCCTTTTTGTGAAATTTATAATCGATATATAAAGATCAATATTATGACGTTGATTAATGATAATAATTTTAAAAATGTTAATAATTAAAAACTAAAATTCTTAAAATAAATTATTATTTATTCGAATTTATAAAATTTTTTATATTATTAAATTTGTTCACATAAAGTCTTTTATAAACAATGGTACATATTAACTAACTAATTACTAATGATATATTTTGGACCTAAGGGTTATAGGGTTTCATTAAAAACTTTTATTATTGTTAAAATCTTTCTATAAAATCATGAATAAATAATACGTAAGATAGAGAAGAAAAAAGGGGAGATCAAAAAAACTATTACGGTTTTTTACACAGCAGTGGGTGGGGGTTTAGAATAACCGAAAGCGCCGTTACTTTATTTATGGACGGCTTCTTATGATCAAAAGAACATAGTTGCTGCCATACATGAAGGCAATCCTTGCAGCTGCTGGGCACAGAAGAGGTAATCCTTATAACTGTTGGCACGGACAGAAAATCCTTACAGTTGCTCGACATTGTTCTTGTGTTTTGTACAGTTATAAATCTCAATTTCTTTACGGCGCACGAAGTGCATTAGTTTTTCCCTAAGACCGTTATGGAGCGCTCAACCGAGACATTACATTAAAGTAATGATTAAGAGAGCTGTCCATTCTGTTGACTGACTTAGCCCTGAATAAAATAAAAAAAAGAAGAAATTACAATGATAGATTAGATGGACTATTAGGAGATGAAGAAAAAAGGTCTGCAGAGTCGTCTTGCCTCGGCATACATTAACAAAACAAACTTTACAAAAAAAAAAAAAAAAAAAAACAATTTAGGATACTTTGCCTACATTGACACTTGCAATGTCAACAGTTGTAACATATATACAATTATATACAATATGTACAAAATGATCAGTTGTTTGTTGACAAATTTAATCGATTTTTTCACTTGTAGTAGTTCTTGCAATTTTTACTCGTGGATATTCTGGCTGTTTTATTGCAGACAGTTTTTTCGTTGCTTTTATAAATTTACAGAAACTGTCGTATAGCATTTTATTTTGAACAAGTGCTGTGCACATTTGGCGGCCTATTTGAGCCAGCCAAAACGCATTGTCTCATAAGTTTTCACGACAGAAAGCATGAACATTATCCCTTAAACCTTACCACATTTCAAAAAATTAAGTTATGGACCGTCAATTTTTATTAACTTTTTCGAAAGAACATTAATTGCGCTGAAGAAATTTACTCGACAATTAATAGAAAATGACAAAGTTTAATCAAAAGCGATCGATAAAGTTTAACATCAAACACAATTTTAAAGGCCACATAAAACAAGATTCAGTAAGGTCCCGCTCAATTATTTCAATTGCATTTCTCTAAAACATTCACATTCGTGCATTTTGTGTTGAAACATCCGACAATTCATCACAAACAATAGAATTTTAATAATTAATTTTGAATAATATTCTAATTACAATTGTTAATTTATTGAAAGCAGGATTGAAATAAACATGGTAAGTGTTAAAATCATATCAACTTTCTAAAACAATTAAATAAAGAAAATCTAATTAATATAAAAATCGAAAAGTTTATATCGATCTCGTTCTAATATAACATATAAATAGTAGTAATACAGACCTTGTTTTTAAAAGGCATCTGCTTCAAGTAGCAAAACAGAGGTCATTGAATGCAAGATTTGTAAAAATCAGTATACTAACCAGCAAGACTTCAATGACCATTTGAAGAACAATCCTGCATGCAACAAATTAACATGTGACGTGTGTTTAAAACAATTCACTTACATTACTAGATTGAGAGATCACAAGCGAAGTCATTTAAGTGAAAAGCCGTTCAAATGTGATGAATGTGAATATTCTACTAAAACAATAACATTATTGAACAGACACAAAAGAATACATTCACCGGAACAGTTTTATAAGTGCAATTATTGCGATTATTCTACTCCATGGAAAAACAGTTTGGATGGTCATCTTTATCAAGCACATCACACAGAGCTGCCTTCTACTGATCAAGTATGTATTTCGATACATTTATACTAATTTTTAACCAATTAATCACAAAGAAACAACTTGATAAAATGCTGTAGTACTTGTAGTGGGATTTTTCCTATTGTTTTTTGTTTTCGTTTGTGCTCGTTTATACACAAGCATTTTGATTGTTGTTTGTGTAGTGTGTGGTAGACTGGTAAACGAATACACTGCTTAATTGAAGAAAGAAATTCATATATACATAGTAGAGGCCTAGAAGCACGTCTGACTTCATGGGACTTTTCTAGAAATGAATTAAACGCTCACATAAAATGTCCTTATTTGAGAATGCCAGGATAGCACATCTATAAGTTTTTATTGTTTCAGAACTACTTATACTGCCAATTTTTGTATATCAAATCATATTGTATCATAAATTATACGATTTTTTTAAATGATGAGATACTGTATATTATACATCTTGTAATATAATTGAGATGGGTTAATAATAATGATAATAATAGTAATAAGTGCAGAGTCCAAACGATTAGGAGTTGAAAGTTGAAATTTGGTAGACAGTTAGAATACGTTACGAGACTATGTACACTAAGAAAGGATTTTTCGAAATTTCCTCTCCCCCTCTCCGCGGGGAGAGGGAGAGGATTAAGGATTATCTTAAGAAACAGCTTCTACTGTTCTAATTAAATGCGATTTTTTTATTTCAAACTGCGTTTTAGTAGGATATGCCATGAGAATGCACATTAAGAAGGGATTTTTGGAAATTCAACTCTCCTAGGAAGAAAAAAGACAGAGTTAGTGTTAGTTAGTATAAAGTGTAAATAATAAAGAATAAAAAGTAAACAGTGGCACATATAGTGTACATTTTGCAAATTAATAAATATTTTAATCATTTCCACTGTTCCGTAACCCAAAAACAATAAATCCAAAGTAAACGAATTTGAACGAATATTTGAATTCGAAAAATAATGTTCCATACAAGTTTTCTTTGATTTTAAAATTTAGAATTAATGTTTTTATTCAAGTAAGATTATCATAGTTCTTGCACCCAATGAAAGCGTGTAAGATCGGCTATAATCTGATAATCTTAATTTTCTCTACCGTTACTTTCTCTCTGACAACGCCGGGCTAATCTGCTACTTATATATATATTACACTATTATATTGTTTTCATTGTTTACACATGTTTTATTGCTTTAATGAATTTTTATACAAGTGAATAATGTAATTGTATAATTTTTACTTTTTACGTGAGGCTTTCACTGATGAAAACTGTGGTAATCAAAACTATAAACAAATATTTTAGTTTACGCGAGAAAGTTTAATTTGTTTTCAGTAAATTACGAATTGTTAAGAATATTATTATTATTCGAATACATGGTTTCGAAACTACATAAAGTTTCAAAACCATGTATTCGAATAATAATAATATTTTTAACTGTCAACCTAAATGATTACATGTAATATATAATTATTAAATTTTTAAAACTATTTAATGCATTAGCTTCCACCGAGGTATAGAGATTTGAAAAAATATGAATGCGAGTTGTGCCACAAACGATATCCATCAGACAAATTTGAAGCTCACATGAGAAAACACACCGGAGAACGACCATTCCAGTGTAAAGAGTGCTCGAAAAAATTTCAATATAAGTCAAGTTTAACAACACACGAAGTGCTGAAACATTCAACACAAGAAAAATTTACATGTCAGGTAAGAACAACATATGCTTTAAAAAGTGATTATCTCTCGAATATTAGTTATAAGATAATAACTCTCTATCTGTCATACTCTTTTTGAAGAGTATAACAGATAATAAAGAACAATCATGCAATAAATGACTTAAACGAATATGTTACTTCTTGTTATGAATAGAGCGGTTATTAATTGGTTTTGGATAAAATCCCAATAACGTTACAAATAACAGAACAGTTTGTGTCATTGGTAAATTTTTGCATTAGTGCGATATTAGATATAAGGACCACACCGTAATCTGTCCTCTACTGGGATTTTTCAATTGCAGCTATGCTTACTTCGAAACAATGTTTATAAAATAATTTTATGTTAATATTACCTTATGATTTAATATTTTTAGTATAATGTTGACTTTGGACAGAATCACATATAATTATGAACCTGACTATGTGATTTTACATTCATAAAGCGATTAATTAATATTTGTTAAATTACAGTACTTCCATCCGGTGATTGTAACTCACTTTTTTTGCACTGAAATTTCTTTAATCAAAGAAAAATTTTGTTATTTTTTGTAATCACTATTATAAAATGATGCATATAATGATCTAATGTGTTTGATTATCAGGTTAAAATTCTTATTCACATTTTCACTGCAATTTAAAAAATAAGAAAACAAATAATCGAAATGAAATTAATCGTATTTTTCACTCGTGTAGCAAATTCGAAGAGAAGACACGTCACAGCGTATTACAACTTCTGGACAAGATATATCGCATCCTAATACGAACTTTCCTGTTGAAAACTTGTCAATAGAAGTAACACATGAGAAAAACGTTAAAAACAATGATAGCGAGAAAATTTCTCATTCGTCTGACACATTATATCAATGTGATCAATGTTCCTTCAGTACAAACTATAAGAAAAAGTGGTTACACCATAAGCACAGTCATACTGATGACGCTCCACTCACTTCAATGGTAATTTAAATAATATTACAATTCTAACTGATTCAGCTAATAGTAATCGATTAACTATAAACCATGTAATCACTACTTGACCGATTAATAATTACATGATTTTATTTGAAAAATGAGCACGAGGAAAATATTTTCCTATTGTTGGAATTTTAGAACTATAAGAATAACGTGCTCTGTCACGAACAGAGCACGTTATTCTCATATTTCTGTCTTGTGTACAGTGTGAAAAATTCTAGTCTACAAATAACTTTCGAATTATAGTACTGTATATAATAAAAAATAAGTTAGAGTACATGAATATGTTTTGGTGCAGAAATATTGAGTGATTTATTCATTTTCTCTCTTATAAATGAACTCCCGTGATACTGATTTACACTGCAGATATACGTCGATAACTTGAAAACATGGCAATACCTCATGATTTGGCAATCGTAATAATTACGAATTTCGGGTTTAAAAACAGACAATAAAATCAGTAACTTATTAACTATTTAAGGTATGAAAAATATAGTATAAACTTCATAAATAAACCTATGGATTTATTGTTATTATTGCATTCAACAATAGCAACATTTACAATTGATACGTGTGGATGTTTAATTAAGCTAATGTGAAATGTAAGTTAAACACAATTATATATACAATTTAAATGTGAATTTCAGTAAAATAATTCATGAATATAAAAGTATTATTGACACGTATATAAGTATAAAATGTTAACTGTCAAATGTTTATATTAATCGGAAACTAAAAGAGAAATTAATTATTTTACTTAAAGTGTTTTCGTCAAAACATTAAATAATTACTTTTTACAGGAAATTGAAGAAACAGAGGATCTAGAAACAGCAGTTGAACAGATTAACAAAAGCAGATTGGAGATGTCGAAAAAGAAAACGAAATTCTTAAATTTGGATAAGCCATCGACATCCAAATAAACTTTACAATCAAAATTTAAACAAAAAAAATATATTTTTTTTTTGCAAAATTTACATAACCTGTTTCTTAAATTAAGTAACAAATTAAGCTGGACTTTGAAATTTTCGAAAATATACATAAATCTTCGTGAAAATAAAGAAAATTTATTAAAATTTGAATTTTCTTTTAATTTGTAATAAGAGTTTAATAAAAAAAAATAAAATAGTTATTGGATTATTAATTTCGTAGAAATAAAGTCTTATTCAGTGCTGTTGTGTTCTATGGTCAAGAACGAAATATAAACCAGAAACAGTTTTATTCCAGTTGACTAAACAAAAAATAAAAGACTTAGTTCGTTGTCTACATTTTTTATTGTGTGAATATCTATATCGATTATTTTAAATCGAATTGAATGAGTTATTTTGTTTAATTAAGAAACGGATGTTCTATAGATATTTTAAAATATTTGATTATTGCTGATTCGATGTCAATAGAATTTAATACTACTTTATTTATTGTTAATCATTATTGCTGGCTGTAGATCGGCGCTCTTAGACCGTTATAGTATAATATAATAAATACACCATACCGTTTGATTTAAATCCAATTAATATTGTAATGTATAATGTAGATTGCATGGTATTCATTGCAGTTAATTCGCGTCTTCGGCTAGAAAGACAGGGTTGATCGTCCACTTCTATAAACTTCGGAGCCATACCTGACCGTTGATCCAAATGATTAAATTTTGTTTTTATATTTATGTGAAAAACGTAACTTTCGAATATTCTTGTGACTAATTCTAGGCATATTATTAAAGCTAAAAGTGTACATTTTTCAGATTCCATAGTGAAATTGTTTCCCAAACTCCGTCTCTTCGGGTTAAGTCGCCGTATGTGTTACTATTCGATATAGTTGATCCTGGTTCGATAAAAAGCACACCTCCACACTTAATTTATACACTATTTACAGCTTATTTACAAATCAGATAAGTAGAGTGTACAAGTTCAAAAAATAGTAGCCTATATACAGGGTAACAAAGCGTAGTGCCTCACGTAATTTTCTGTATTAAATTTTTTTATAACTTTTTGTGGGTGTTTTCTCTGTAAAGCACAAAAAAACAATGTTAGGTTAATGTAAAATATATTATAAGTAATAAGAAAAACCTAGTAAAAAAATTATTAGTAAATAACGAAATACATTCGAGTATTTACAGTAACTAGTTCAGATTTGTAGAAAACCTACTCCCCCTTTTTCAGGCATTGTTTGGAACATCCCGCGAAACTTTACAATCAGCTATTCTCAAGGTCATCCAGCTGTGTATTTACTGCAGCAAGTGTCAAGTGTCTCCTTGCCAGTTTTGTGTTACATGAAAAATAACAAGTTTCTAAATAATACATAATAAAATATATAAAGTTTTATAATAAAATATTTTAGAAATTCATTTTATAAAATAATGTATTATAAATTATTTCCGATTTTTTGTAGGAGTTTTATGTAAAGCTTATATGTCAGCATGTAAAGCTAGAAACTAATAATTATAGAATAAGTATTAAATTGATATAAGAAATTGTACTTATGTAAAAATTCTCTTCTGTACTAAACGAATTGCACCTTTCTATAGCCTCATGGTGTGAAATGTCGTTGTTTACAATATACTATTTCTCTCTTCATGACAAACTCCAGGGTTAGTGTGGTTTAAGCAATGTAGGACAAATAAAACCTTTCTCTGATAACAAGCTAATGAAATAATATATAATAAATATAAATATATTTTATAAAATCTCTGCGTTTTTCTATCAAAAACACGATGTTTTGCAGGAGAAGCACTTTTACAAATGCAAGCATTGTTTCAAATGTGGTACCTCGCTTCAAATTCGCACCACATTCAGTCTGTTTTTTCTTTTCTAGCAAAATCATATTACAGATTTCTGTAGTTTTGTATTTTGTTTGTCATAAATTTAAAATTATAATAAAATGTTAAATTTCCGGAAAAAAAATGTATTTATTTATAGATTTTCGCTAAAATATCGTAGATTTATTAGTCACGCGCATCTTTTCTTCGAAAACCACAGCTTTCTAGCTACAGCAAGTAAGAAGTTATTGCCATTATTCACACTACTTCTCTAATTACTCTCGTAGGAAAGGAGTAGATGAGTCATCCTAGGGTCGAAGTCAACACACGTTTTCTTAGCAATAATGTATAAGAAACATTATTTTTATATTATTTAGACGATTTTTACAATAATCGACTATACTACACAATTTTGCATGCGATTGTTTACATATTTTCTCATATTATGTAATAGCGAGGAGAAATGTTTACTTTTGCAAATAATTTATAACTTCATAGTTCTAAAATAATGCTTACTCACCTAATTACTCTCTAAGAACAATAAATTAGATCTATCATACTAAATTACATTTTTAATTTATGTATAAGTCAAATTTTCAATTTTTTAAATTCTTTTCATCTTTTTCCTATTGTATTTCCTTTTTATATTATATTATTGTACTTTTATGATTCAATTTTTGTATTTTTATCATTGTATCTTTTATATATTATTTTTAAATATCTTTTATGCCATTAAATTTATTTTTATTTTATGTTTTGTTATGTTTCATTTTTTAAATTATTTTTAACCTACTTTACCCACGAACGGCAGCTTCCCAGCAAATCACGTAACCTATACGGTGAGGGCGACATTGCAGGAAGGGATGCCCCTGTAAAGTTGGCTATCGCAAGGGGAAGACATCGTTTAAGAATCATCCGAGGCGCGAACACAAAAACTAATTAAAACTTTTTTTTAAATTAAAATGAACTTTTTTGCTTTAATATTTAATAACAACATAGATTTTCGAGCGCTTTTTTTCCCGAAACAGGACACTTAATCGGTTAAGAATTATACTTAAAAGTTACACAAGGTGAAAGAATAATATTAAAGGTTTTTACTTTGATTCTTGAGCGTTTGTGCCATTTATCATTTGTGTGATAAGCCCTTACTATTATCAGTCTCACGGTTATAAATATTTTAATTAATTTAATTATACGTAGGGCGAAAAGCATTTTCTGTAATAATTATATTCACTTGTTAAATATTAAATGTAGTAAATCGGTACAAATGCAACTCGGGTTTTCTTTTATTATTTTTTAATTAGTAATGGGCGAACAGATTCGTGCCACCCCTACACACATACAAACATACGTAGAGAAAAACTTCTTCAAATTTTTTGCACTTTTCTACGTTTCCCTGAGTCAAAAATGGGTACATCGCAAAGAAAGGGTCAATTTTTGACCCATCGTCACATATTCCCTCTATTATATATAAATATAACACCCGGAAAAGTAATACGAAGATGCCTCACATGCCTCTGATCCTATCGAATTTCGTTTACTTTCACCATTAATATAATAATTCGCATTTTTGTTTGTTTATATGACATTTTATTATTAAAAATATCATTAAAAATCATCAGAATCACAAGATTCTTCTCATTTTATTATAATCAGTAATATGAAAAGTTTAATAAGCATAGCAAAGTATTTTTTGAGTTTACATTTTTCATTTATACTTGATATAAATTCAAGATATAAGTTAATCTTATATTTATTTTGTTGATTTTGCAAGATTAAATATTTTGTAATGTATTTACAACGTAATAATATATTGTCATTGTAATTTTTTGAATATCTGACATTTCAGAATGAATTAAATAAAACATATCTTCTCTTGTTCTCTTTCTAAGTTTACGAAAGTTAAAATATTTCATTTAAAGCTCGACTTTCTTAATCACTAGAAATAGGTTACAACTATCTCGATCATATAAATAATACCGGTTGAAGAACGTTCTGCCCTAAATTGTTGTGGGTGCCGGGAAATGGACGAAGTCTCGTTCCTCTTTTTCTCGGCTAACAAGTCCGTGAGACCTGTCCACGGTCAAGATGGCGGCTCGGTTTCGTTACGCGTCACGCATTACGCGAGTGATAGTGCGGAAGAAATGGGTCCGACGGTAGAGCGGCGGCGACACTCGAATAAAGGACCTGCACAACGTATAATAACAACAACAACAATTTATTAATGCTAACACTACCGTTACAATAGAAGCGAGCTACTGTCGCCCAAGTTCGGATCCGCGGCCTATTTGAGCCAGCCAAAACGCATTGTCTCATAAGTTTTCAGGACAAAGAGCATGAACATTATCCCTTAAACCCCACTACATTTCAAAAAATTAAGTTATGGACTGTCAATTTTTATTAACTTTTTCGATGGAACATTAATTGCGCTGAAAAATTGTACTCGACAATTAATAGAAAATCACAAAGTTTAATCAAAAGCAATCGATAAAATTTAACATCAAACACAATTTTAAAGGCCACATAAAACAAGATTCAGTAAGGTCACGCTCAATTATTTCGATTGCATTTCTCTAAAACATTCACATTCGTGCATTTTCTGTCGAAACATCCGACAATTCATCAGAAACAATAGAATTTTTATAATTAATTTTGAATAATATTCTAATTACAATTGTTAATTTATTGAAAGCAGGATTGAAACAAACATGGTAAGTGTTAAAATCATATCAACTTTCTAAAACAATTAAATAAAGAAAATCTAATTAATATAAAAATCGAAAAGTTTATATCGATCTCGTTCTAATATAACATATAAATAGTAGTAATACAGACCTTGTTTTTAAAAGGCATCTGCTTCAAGTAGCAAAACAGAGGTCATTGAATGCAAGATTTGTAATAATCAGTATACTAACCAGCAAGACTTCAATGACCATTTGAAGAACAATCCTGCATGCAACAAATTAACATGTGACGCGTGTTTAAAACAATACACTTACATTAGTAATTTGAGAAAACACAAGCGGTGTCATTTGAGTGAAAAGCCATTCAAATGTGATGAATGTGGATATTCTACTATAACATTATCATTATTAAACAGACACAAAAGAATACATTCACCGGAACAGTTTTATAAGTGCAATTATTGCGATTATTCTACTCGATGGAAAGACAGTTTGGATGGTCATCTTTATCAAGCACATCATACAGAGCTGTCTTCCACTAATGAAGTATGTATTTCGATATATTTATACTAATTTTTAACCAATTAATCACAAAGAAACAACTTGATAAAATGCTGTAGTACTTGTAGCGAAATTTTTTTTATTGTTTTTTGTTTTCGTGTTTGTTCGTATATACACAAGCATTTTGATTGTTATTTGTGTAGTGTGTGGTAAACTGGTAAATTAATACACTGCTGAACTAAAACAAAGAAATTCATATATACATAATAGAGGCCTAGAAGCACGTCTGACTTCATGGGACTTTTCTAGAAATGAATTAAACGCCACATAAAATGTCCTTATTTGAGAATGCCAGGATAGCACATCTATAAGTTTTTATTGTTTCAGAACTACTTATACTGCCAATTTTTGTATATCAAATCATATTGTATCATAAATTATACGATTTTTTTAAATGATGAGATACTGTATATTATACATCTTGTAATATAATTGAGATGGGTTAATAATAATGATAATAATAGTAATAAGTGCAGAGTCCAAACGATTAGGAGTTGAAAGTTGAAATTTGGTAGACAGTTAGGATACGTTACGAGACTATGTACACTAAGAAGGGATTTTTCGAAATTTCCTCTCCTCCTCTCCGCGGAGAGAGGGAGAGGATTAAGGATTATCTTAAGTAACAGCTTCTACTGTTCTAATTAAATGCGATTTTTTTATTTCAAACTGCGTTTTAGTAGGATATGCCATGAGAATGCACATTAAGAAGGGATTTTTGGAAATTCAACTCTCCTAAAGAAAAAAGGACAGAGTTAGTATTAGTTAGTATAAAGTGTAAATAATAAAGAATAAAAAGTAATCTAATAATCTTAATTTTCTCTGCCGTTACTTTCTCTCTGACAACGCCGGGCTAATCTGTTACTTATATATATATATTACACTGTTATATTGTTTTCATTGTTTACAAATGTTTTACTGCTTTAATGAATTTTTATACAAGTGAATAATGTAATTGTATAATTTTCACTTTTTACGTGAGCGTTTCTTTCACTGATGAAAACTGTTGTAATCAAAACAAT